>NC_067476.1:17617084-18217084 GCF_947179515.1 Apodemus sylvaticus
AAAGCTGTTTTTCCAGGCTGAAAATGCTGTATCAAAGGGTGCTTTCTACCCCATAACAAGTTAACACCTTCCTAGAAGAATGCAGTCATTGTTGAGACTTGTTAAAAGTGATTAACTTAGTTGTGCAATTATAAAAACAAGCCATTTCAAGACTTTACACTTCACTTTTCATTTCTAATAATATTCTCAGGATCACATCAATAAAGATACATGCATACTACTATAAAAGGAGTTTTGAAGCTTCTACTTCCATATATCACTAAGGAAAGAGTCTTACAGCACTCTATGCTACCAGGGTGACTAGAGGAGTCCAGATACATTCCAAACAGGGGCCCAGAGGTGAGCATGCCTCAGCAAATGTGCAGAGCTCCACACAGTATTCACAAATTCTTTCACAGGCAAACCTTGCATGGAACATTTAGGCATATCAACAGTAGTATCAGTATATGCAAAGGCAGTAAGTATTTCACTACCAGTAACATTTGCCCTTTAAAAATGTAAAGACTGGAGCCAGTGAGATGGCCAGCAGATAAAAGCACTTGCTGTACAAGCCTGGTGACGTACATTCAATCCATAGAACACAAGAGAGACAGAGAAAACAGATGCCATTAAGTTGTCTTCTCACCACATCTGTGCCATGGCATATACATGCAGGCATGAATGCACACAAGCATGTATTATATATACACACACACACACACACACACACACACACACACACATACATATATTACACTGACTGGTTTTGTATATTACTTGACATAAGCTAAAGTCACCACAGAAAAAGGAGCCTCAGTTGGGGAAATGCCTCCATGAGTTCCAACTGTAGGGCATTTTCTCAATTAGTGATCAATAAGGGAGGGCCTGGGCCACTGTGGCTTTATAGTTTTGGGTTCTATAAGAAGACACGCTGAGCAAGCCATGAGATGCAAGCCAGTAAGCAGCACCTCTCTATGAGCCTCAGCATCAGCTCCTGCATCCAGGTTCTAGCCCTGCTTGAGTTCCTTTTCAGAGGTCCTCCAATGATGGATTGATTTGGAAGTGTAAGCCAAAAAAACCTGTTCCTCCCCAACTTGCTTTTTAACCATGGTGTTTTGTTGCAACAAAAGACAGAGACAGAGAGAGACACAGAGAGAGAGAGACAGAGAAAGGTTTTAGTCAATATGCTTAATATTCAATATATTCTCTCTCTCTCTTTCTCTCTCTATATATATACATATACATATATAAATGATTTATACATATATAAATGATTTTTAACACCCATGTATATTTTGGCTCTGTCAACTGAGACAGCCTAGGAGGATCAATACCCCAATAGAATGAGCACACTGTAAACCAAAACACTGGCTTCTAAATATAATCTAAAAGGAACCAGGCTCTTCAGAGAAATAGCTGATTACAGGACTGGGGAAACAAAGTATAAGATGAACTTGGAATATCTTATTGTACCAGAAATTGGTATCAAAAAGGACAGGAGCTGCCCTGAAAGGGCTCCCATTGGTCAAACTCCAGGCAAATTAAGTATCAGAATCAATAATGATATCCTTAATAACAAAGTCCAACCTACCAGATACGACAGAAAACCATATTGATATAAATGAAGAAGTTGTAAGTTTAAATGAAAAATCAGGCATTGATACTGTTTCCAAGTATCACCCCACAAAACACTGAATAATAATAAAAAAAAAGTAATTTTTCAAGGTAAAACTTGGTAAAGAAAAACAAAAAAACAAAACAACCTAAATGAGTCATCAAAGTGACAGGCACTAGTAATAAGACAAAGTGTCAGGATGCAATGAGAGGGGCGGAGCCAGGTGTATGGGATGACCTGGCAGAGACAATTAGCCTGATAAACATTCAAGCAGAAGGTTCTTTAACAAAAAAAAAATAATAATAATCCAGTCTGTAATCTTCAAGGTGTCAAGGTTCTGACAACCAAGAAAAGAAGCAAAAGCTGAAGGAAAAAGAGGAGACCTGACAGCTAAAGGCAAGGTGTAAGTCTGAACTGGGCCCTGGAGCTATCAAGGACATTATTGGAACAGATATTGAAAGGTGCATAGGTCTAGGGATTGGGTGTAGTACTGACTCTCCTGTTGCACTGTCGTTACATGGGACACAGATCTTGCTTAGAGGACAAACACCTGAGAGATTCAGAACTGCTAGGCACCACCTTTGTACCTCACTCTAAACTACTGCTTTTCTCTGTTAAAAACTTATATATTTTATATTCACAACTTTTCTCTATTTCTTAGCTGTTTAAAAAAATTTTTTAACAGAAACCTTCATTAATACTAACTTGCTTGATGCACTTAAAGGATTTTCTCATGATACTAATCTGTGATTTAATTACAAAATATCACAAAGCTTGGGTTCAAAATTCCAGGTAGATTCCTTACTTGCAATGCAATTAGAACAAACCATTTTATCATTCAGTTTCCTCTCTATCCAGAGGTGACATATGCCCTGCTCATCAGAAAATTTCTTTCAAGAATAACAAATAAGAAAAATGAGAAAGTAGCCAGGTATAGCAGTGTATGCCTTTAATCCCAGCATTTGGGAGGTATATATAGGTAGATCTCTGTGAGTTGGAGGCCAGCTTGGTCTACAGAGTGAGTTCTAAGACAGCCAGAGCTATGTGGAGACCTTGTCTCAAAAAAAAAAAAAAAAAGAAAGAAAGAAAGAAAGAAAGAAAGAAAGAAAGAAAGAAAGAAAGAAAGAAAGAGAGGGAGAGAGAAAGAAAAAGAAAAGAAAAGAAAAGAAAAGAAAAGAAAAGAAAAGAAGAGAAAAGGAGAAAAAAGAAAAATTGTATAATAAATTGGCATAAAACCTATTATTTGGAGTGCAGAAGGCCAGCTGTGCACCCGGAGGCCAGCTGCAGGGAGGCAGCTTGCACTGGTGAGTCTGTCCGGCCCAGCAGAGCGGAGGATTCAGTCTAGAGGCCTCTGGTGGGAGCCTTCCAGTCTCCACTTCTGGATCGGGAACAGCCTGGGCCACGGTGCCCCTTTTCCAGGCAGTGCAGAAGGCCAGCTGTGCACCCGGAAGCCAGCTGCAAGGAGGCAGCTTGCATGGGTGAGTCCTGCATTGACAACAAGACCAACTAACACCAGTGAGAACTAGATGGCAAAAGGCAAACGTAGGAATGCTACTAACAGAAATCAAGGCATATGGCAGCATCTGAACCCAATTCTCCAACAACAGCAAGTCCTGGATACCGCAACACACCAGAAAAACAAGATTTGGATTTAAAATCACTGCTCATAATGCTGTTACAGGAACACATGAAAGACATAAATAAATCTCTTAAAGAAATTCAGGAGAAAATGGATCAAAAGTTAGAAGCCCTTACAAGGGAAAACAAAAATCATTAAAGAAATTCAGGAGAATATGGGTCAAAAGATAGAAGCCAATAAGGAGGAAGCGCAAAAATCACTTAAAGAAATACAGGAGAACTTTGGTCAACAGGCTGAGGTCATGAAAGAGGAAACACAAAAATCTCTTAAAGAATTACAGGAAAACACAAACAAGCAAATGACAGAACTGAGCAAAACCATCCAGGATCTAAAAACAGAAGTAGAAACAACTAAGAAATCACAAAGGGAGACAACTTTGAAGATAGAAAACCTTGGGAAGAAATCAGGGGCCATAGATGCAAATATCAACAACAGAATACAAGACATAGAAGAAAGAATCTCAGATGCCGAAGATACCATAGAAACCATGGACTCAACAGTCAAAGAAAATGAAAAATGAAAAAAGCTTGTAACCCAAAACATCCAGGAAATCCAGGACACAATGAGAAGGCCAAACCTAAGGATTATAGGCATAGATGAGAGTGAAGATTTACAACTTAAAGGGCCAGCAAATATCTTTAATAAAATTATGGAAGAAAACTTCCCTAATCTAAAGAGAGAGATGCCCAAGAATATACAAGAAGCCTACAGAACTCCAAACAGACTGGACCAGAACAGAAATACCTCCCATCACACAATAATCAAAATCCCAAATGTACTAAACAAAGAAAGAATATTAAAGGCAGTAAGAGAAAGAGACCAAGTAACATATAAAAGAAGACCTATCAGAATCACACCAGACTTCTCACCAGAGACTATGAAAGTTAGAAGATCCTGGGCAGATCTCATGCAGACTCTAAGAGAACACAAATGCCAGCCAAGACTACTATACCCAGCAAAAGTCTCAATCACTATAGATGGAGAAACCAAGTTATTCCATGACAAAACCAAGTTTACCCAATATCTTACCACAAACCCAGCCCTACAAAGGATAATAGGAGGAAAACACCAATACAAGGAGGGAAACTTCACCCTGGAAAAAGCAAGATAGCAACCTTCTTTCATCAAACCCAAAAGAAGATAACCAATTAAATATAAAAAATAACATCAAAAATGACAGAAAGTAATAATCACTACTCCTTAATATCTCTTAACATCAATGGACTCAATTCCCCAATAAAAAGACATAGACTAACGGACTGGATATGTAAACAGGACCCTACATTTTGCTGCATACAGGAAACACACCTCGGTGTCAAAGACAAACACTACCTTAGAATAAAAGGCTGGAAGACAATTTTACAAGCAAATGGTCTCAGGAAACAAGCTGGAGTAGCCATTCTAATATCAGATAATATAGACTTTCAACCTAAAGTCATCAAAAGAGACACCGAGGGACACTTCTTGCTAGTCAAAGGAAAAACACACCAAGAAGAACTCTCAATCCTGAACATCTATGCTCCAAATGCAAACACACCCTCATTCATAAAAGAAACTTTACTAAAGCTCAAAGCACACATTGCACCTAACACAATAATTGTGGGTGACTTCAACATGCACTTTCCTCAATGGACCCATCGGGAAAGCAGAAACTAAACAGGGACACAGTGAAACTAATTGAATCTTTGGACCAATTAGATTTAAGAGATATATATAGAACATTTCACCCTAAAGCAAAAGAATATACCTTTTTCTCAGCACCTCATGGTACCTTCTCCAAAATCAACCACATAATTGGTCACAAGACAGACCTCAACAAATATAAAAAGATTGAAATAATCCCATGCCTCCTATCAGATCACTATGGAGTAAAAGTGGTCTTCAATAGCAACAAAAACAACAGAAAGCTCACACACACATGGAAACTGAACAATACTCAATGACACCTTGGTCAAGGAAGAAATAAAGAAAGAAATCAAAGACTTTTTTAATTTCATGAAAATGAAGAAACAACATATCCAAATCTATGGGACACAATGAAAGCCTTGCTAAGAAGAAAACTCATAGCCCTGAGTGCCTCCAAAAAGAAACTAGAGAAAGCATACACTAGCAGCTTAGCGACACACCTGAAAGCCCTGGAACAAAAAGAAGCTATTTCACCCAGGAGGAGTAGAAGGCAGGAAATCATAAAACTCAGGGCTGAAATCAATCAAGTAGAAACAAAGAGAACCATACAAAAAAAATCAACAAATTCAGGAGCTGGTTCTTTGAGAAAAATCAACAAGATAGATAAACCCTTAGCCAGACTAACCAACAGTACCCAGATTAAGAAAATTAGAAATGAAAAGGGAGAAATAACAACAGAAACTGAGGAAATTCAAAAAATCATCAGATCCTACTACAAAGGCCTATACTCAACATAACTGGAGAATCTGGAGGAAATGGACAGTTTCCTAGACAGATATCAAACACCAAAATCAAATCAGGATCAAATAGATCATCTAAACAGTCCCATAACCCCTAAAGAAACAAAAGGGGTCATAGAAAGTCTCCCAACCAAAAAAAGCACGGGACCAGATGGCTTCAGTGCAGAATTCTATCAGACCTTCAAAGAAGACCTAACACCAATACTCTTCAAACTATTCCACAAAATAGAAACAGAAGGAACACTACCCAACTTGTTCTAAGAAGCTACAATTACGCTGATACCAAAACCACACAAAGATCCAACAAAGAAAGAGAACTTCAGGCCAATCCTCCTTATGAAAATCAATGCAAAAATACTCAATAAAATTCTTGCCAACCAAATCCAAGAACACGTCAAAGCAATCATCCACCATGATCAAGTGGGCTTCATCCCAGGGATGCAGGGATGGTTCAATATATGGAAATCCATCAACGCAATCCACTACATAAACAAACTCAAAGAAAAAAACCATATGATCATTTCATTAGATGCTGAAAAAATATTTGACAAAATTCAGCATCCTTTCATGCTAAAAGTCTTGGAAAGAACAGGAATTCAAGGCCCATACCTAAACATAGTTAAAGCAATATACAGCAAACCGGTAGCCAACATCAAACTAAATGGAGAGAAACTTGAAGCAATCCCACTAAAATCAGGGACTAGACAAGGCTGCCCTCTCTCTCCATATCTTTTCAATATAGTACTTGAAGTTCTAGCTAGAGCAATTAGACAACATAAGGAGGTTAAAGGGATACAAATTAGAAAGGAAGAAGTCAAATTATCACTATTTGCAGATGGTATGATAGTATACTTAAGTGACCCAAAAAACTCCACGAGAGAAATCCTACAGCTGATAAACAACTTCAGCAAAGTGGCTAGTTATAAAATCAACTCAAGCAAATCAGCTGCCTTCCTATACTCAAAGGATAAGCAGGCTGAGAAAGAAGTTAGGGAAATGACACCCTTCAAAATAGCCACAAACAATATAAAGTATCTTGGTGTGACTCTAACCAAACAAGCGAAAGATCTATACGACAAGAACTTCAGGTCTCTGAAGAAGGAAATCGAAGACCTCAGAAAATGGAAAAATCTCCCATGCTCGTGGACTGGGAGAATTAATATAGTTAAAATGGCCATCTTGCCAAACATAATTTACAGATTCAATGCAATCCCCATCAAAATCCCAACTCAGTTCTTCACAGAGTTATAAAAAGCAATTCTCAAATTCATCTGGAATAACAAAAAACCCAGGATAGCTAAAACTATTCTCAGCAGTAAAAGAACTTCAGGGGGATTCAGTATCCCAGACCTCAAGCAATACTACAGAACAACAGTGTTAAAAAACTGCATGGTATTGGCACAGTGACAGGCAAGTGGACCAATGGAACAGAATTGAAGAACCAGAAATGAATCCACACACCTATGCTCACTTGATCTTTGACAAAGGAGCTGAAAACATACAGTGGAAAAGAGATAGCCTTTTCAACAAATGGTGCTGGTTCAACTGGAGGTCAGCATGCAGAAGAATGCAAATTGATCCATTCTTATCTCCTTGTACTAAGCTCAACTCCAAGTGGATCAGGGACCTCCACATAAAACCAGACACACTGAAACTAATAGAAAAGAAACTGGGGAAAACCCTTGAGGACATGGGCACAGGGGAAAAGTTCCTGATCAGAACACCAATAGCTTATGCATTAAGATCAAGAATTGACAAGTGGGATCTCATAAAATTACAAAGTTTCTGTAAGGCAAAAGGACAAATTGGCAACCAATAAATTGGGAAAAGATCTTCACCAACTCTACATCAGATAGAGGGCTAATATCCAATATATACAAAGAACTCAAGAAGTTAGACCCCAGGGAACCAACTAACCCTATTAAAAAATGGGGAACAGAGCTAAACAAAGAATTTTCACCTGAAGAAATTTGGATGGCTGAGAAGCACCTTAAGAATTACTCAACATCATTAGTCATTAGGGAAATGCAAATCAAAACAACACTGAGATTTCACCTCATACCAGTCAGAATGGCTAAGGTTAAAAACTCAGGAGACAGCAGGTGTTGGAGAGGGTGTGGAGAAAGAGGAACACTCCTCCACTGCTGGTGGGATTGTAAGATGGAACAACCACTATGGAAATCAGTCTGGCGGTTCTTCAGAAAACTGGACATGACACTTCCGGAGGACCCTGCTATACCTCTCCTGGGCATATACCCAGAGGATTCCCCAGCATGCAATAAGGACACATGCTCCACTATGTTCATAGCAGCCTTATTTATAATAGCCAGAAGCTGGAAAGAACCCAGATGTCCTTCAGTGGAGGAATGGATACAGAAAATGTGGTATATTTACACAATGGAATACTACTCAGCAATTAAAAACAATGAATTCATGAATTTTGTAGGCAAATGGTTGGAACTGGAAAATATCATCCTAAGCAAGGTAACCAAATCACAAAATACACATAGAATGCAATCATTGATTAAGTGGATATTAATTAGCCCAGAAGCCCTGAGTACTGAAGACACAATTAGCAAATCAAATGATTCCCATGAAGAAGGAAGAAGGGGGCCCTGATCCTGGAAAGGCTTGATCCAGAATTGTAGGGGAGTATCAGGACAGAGAAAAGAGAGGGGGAATGATTGGAGAATGGACTGAGAGAAGAGGACTTATGGGATGTATGGGGAGGGGGGAACTAGGAAAGGGGAAAGTATTTGGAATGTAAACAAAGAATATAGAAAATAAAAATATATATACAAGAATTAAAAAAAAAAGAAATAAGTATCTCTTGCCTGACCACCTACTCTGGTCCCTAAGTGAGGCTGCCACTCAGGCTATAAGGAAGCCTCCCCACAAGTTACAAAATAAACAACATTTAATTAAAACAAAGGCCCTAAACTTTAATTCCAAGCTGACCCCAAGCCCCATAAGGCTCATACAGCAAGTTAGAGAAAGCTAAGTCCGCTTAAGCCAGGTAATATGGAGACATGGAAGAAAAAGTTGTTTTACATTAGTTGAGGGCCATGGAATACATCACCAGCCATGATAAGGTGCCTAAGGCTCTGTGGGCAAGTTTTGGGCCCACAGATGAGCGATCTTTACCTGCTGCAAATGGTAAACTGAAGCCAGAATACTCGGCGGTAAGGCATGGGGCAAGAAGAACAGATGCTATGGGCTAATGTACTCCAGGCAGAGACTAAACTCTTTTACCTGTTGTCCAGTACAACCAGAGGCTGGAAGAATTAGAAAAGTGGGGAGAAAAACCATTCAGTAAAGATGGTGTGATTGACTTACGTGTCTGCCTGCATGCCTAAATGGAAGGTCAAAATGATTTAGAATAAAAGTACAATTTTAAAAAAAAAGTTAAATCAATCTGTTGGGCCAGCAAGATGGCTCAGTGGGTAAAAGCTTGGCTACAACTGAACACACATAAAAAGTCCAACTTCCCAAACCTACCTTTAAAAATGCCAAATGCAGCCATGTGCACCTGCAGCCCCAACACCTGTTTTGACAAGGGAGGCAGAGAGAGGACAGCCTGGAAGCTCATGTGCCACTGAGCCTATAGTACACAGAAACAAGAGACCATGCCTCAAAAAAAATGACAGGAAAGCAGCCACTCCTGAGGGTCATCCTCTGACTTCAAAAAGTGTTCTTTCCCTCCCCCTCCCTGTCTCTCTAATAAAAAATAAAAATAAATAAATCTCTTCTCTTTACCAATGATAGATCTTGTAGGTGAACATACACATTGTTGTATATTTCAAACTTATACTTTCAAATACTATTACTAAATGCAATCTAGACAATGAAGAAGAATCTAAAGAGAAACATTAGTCTAGGGATTGAGCATACTGACTTTTAAGACCAAGGGATAGACTGTGGCACTAGAGAAAAATTCACATTTTACCAAAACTTAAAGTCACTCCTCTACAAAGGAAAAATTACTGGGCAAAGGAAAATCAATGGTCTAGATATTCTGCTTCCAGCACTGAGTCAAGAGGCTGTATCTGTACAGCACTGCCTGCTTAACTTGGGAACCGTGAGCTTCTGAAGCTGACTGCCAAAGCCCGGCAAGTATTAGCACCCATCATTCTCTCTCTTGTACAGTAAGGAAAACTGAGTATAAGGAGAAGCACAACTTTACAGACTAAAACCTCTGCCATCCTGCCACGCCATGTTACCTATCCCCAAACTCCACACGAATGTTTAGAGCAGTGAGACTGGAAAGGCCTGGACAGGCAGGCAGCAGGGAGAAGCAGATGCCACAGAAACCTCACCAAAAGCTTCACTACCTCACCAAAAATATGTTCCTAGAATATCTGACTTACTATTTTCAGGGGGTTACAAACCTATTTACAGAAGTGTGCAATACAAACTACTTATTTCACTGATGGCTTCCACAGTCTATCTTTAGCCTCAAGCCAATCCAGTTAATAATGGTGGCTAATCTTACACAAGAGCAAAAAGTTTCTAGCCCTGGTTAAGGGTTAAGTATGACTATATGTCAGGTATTATTGTAAGCACCTCTATATTATCTTATTTACTCTTCCTAACAACCCTACTAAAGAGCCCAACATAATTATTCTCACTTTATAAGTGAGGTCACTGAAATACAAGAAAGTTTTAAACAAAGGCTGCCCCTAGCCTGCAAAAGACAGAAATTAGAGTACAAGCAGTGTGAGTATCAGATTCCATCCTCTTATTAAATTAACTTGATGTCTATAATATGCAGCTGTAGCTACACAACTATACTTATTTTAGTATGCACACATCAGAATACACATACTGCAAGTGCACAGCTCTATGAGTTTGGGCAACTGCACACACCTTAGAAATCCTTACTTCCACTGATTTTTATTTTCAAGAAATATATATGTATGTACTCCCTTCAAAAGCCATAACGTGTCACTACCTGAAGGCAACTGTAAAGCCCTTCAGAACTGAGCAATCAGACCTCCCAGAGAACTGAGGACCCAGGTCAGCAAACTCAAGAACTAGAGATGACTCAGATGTTAAAAACATGTGCTGCTCTTGGAGAGAAGAGGAGTTCATTTCCAAGCACTTCCATCAGGCAGCTCATAACCACCTTTAATTCTAGCTCCAGAGGGATCTGACACCTGTGTTCCCCTTAGGTACCTGGACCCTATGCACATATACAATTGATAATAATAATAAATATTTTAAAAGAATATTAAAAGAACCAGCACTCAACAAGATAAAATATACAGTAGTAGACATTCAATCAAAACCTTTAAGGCATTCAATAAATTGGAAAAATACAACTCGTAACAAATATATCATTTAGAACTAGCAGAAATAACTTTCAAATAGTTACTAATAACTTCATTCTACCTATTCAAAACCTTAAGATACAGAAGATTCAAAATGGCTTAAACTAAATTTCTTGAGATTAAAAAAAAAGCCATGACTAATCGTTCTATCGTATAACTCTAACATCTTACAAAGATGAAACATTGCAAATTCATGAATTCAAGATTACTCTGAACAATTTGGTGAGACTCTGTCTCAAAGTAAAATATAAAAAAAGAAAGAGATGGGCTGGAGAATCAACTCAATGGTAGAGCACTTGATTCATACAAATAAGGCCAAACATTCAGCCCTGAAAAATGTACTGAGTAGAATTAACAGCAGATTAAATTCTACAGAAGAAAGACTAGTGAACTTAAAATACAACAAGCATCTGGGCATGAAAATATATGTTTTACAATCCCCACACTCAAGAGGCTGAGCGAAAAGATGGCCAGGAGTTAAGGCTGGGCTATATAGTGAGCTAAGCCCAACTTAAGCAACTAAGGAAGACCCTGCCTTGGAAAAACAAAAGATGTAACAACAAAACCTACCTAAAATAAAGTGGGAACAGGGAGAGGAGACAAGGATAAGCAAGACCTTACACCACCTGCATACCACCTACCACACTGGACTCTCCAAACAAGAAAGATGAAGTGAAAAAGAAAAAAAAAGCATCTGAAGGAAATAATAGTGAAAACATTCTAAATTTGATTGTAATTGCATAGTCCAAAATCTCAGCCTTGAGCATGAAAACCCTGAAGAAAAAAAGACATATCAGACACAAAGTACTCAAGACTTGAGATCAAGTAATAAAAAGCAGCTGCCAGGCATCAGCTATAAGTGATATTTGTCTGTAATCCCTGCACTAGGGATACTGAAACAGGAGGATCATTATGAGTTTGAAGCCAATTTGGGCTATCTAGTGAGAACCTCTAAAATTATTCTCTCTCTCTCTCTCTCTCTCTCTCTCTCTCTCTCTCACACACACACACACACACACACATACACACACACACACTAAATAATAAAGTATTTTAATAAAAATTATTAGCAAATAGAATTCTACAATATTCATCCTGATCAAGTATGGTTTATTCCAGGAAAGCAAGGCTGGCTTAGTATTTGAAAATCAATATCACCTAATATTGATTAGTTTAACCCAATACTAATAGGCTGAATTATGAATTATCAATTGATGCAGGAAAAAGCATTTGACAAAAACCAACACAATTTTTAAAACTTTAAAAACCTAAAAGAAACATTCCTCATCCTGATAAAGGACATCTATCAAAAACCTGCATTTAAAGCTGGAGAAAATATTCAGCAAATACGAACACTAGCTGTTCTTCCAGAGAACCTAGGTTCAGTCCCTAGCACCAGTTGGCAGTTCACAACCATTTCTAACTCCAGTTCCAAAAGAGCTAACATCACATCCTCTTTTGGCTTCCATGGGCACCAGGAGTGTACATGGTATAGTCACACACGCAAGCAAAACACTCATACACAAAATAAAACGGAAATTAAAAACACCACCACCAAAAAGACAATGCAGTTAATATTATAGTTAAAGTTAAAAGATTAAATCTGTTCCATAATTGGGAACAGCACAAGGAAATCCCTCTTTTATTATACTGGAGAGCTTGGAAAGAAAGGAAAGGGAGGAGGGGACAAGGTGAAGGGAGGAAGAAATAAGCTTGTCTGTACAGACAACACAGTGTAGAAGAGACTTTGATATTGAAGTTGAGGTTATTTCATCCCCCTTTGCCTGTCTACTGTTCTTTCATTTCTGTTTAATCTTCGGAGAGTTCCTCCTACTGGTCCTTCCCCAAAGGTATCCAAAAGTCTACACCATCAAACTGGGTGAGACTCTAAAAGAACAAGTGGGAGAGGAGGGCTGGGAGGGTAGATACAACACTGATGGATTTTATTACCTCAAAATCAAGATTCTCTGTTCAACAAGAGGAATGAGGGGAGAAACTGCCTTAAAGTTGGGACATTTTGTCTATCTGGTTACTTTCCCCTCCTGGAACTTGAAGCAAGCTCTCCAGCAATATTTGATTTTAATATCAGCTCAAAGAACATCATTGTTCTATGCAAACAGTTTAAGAATGGCTATAAATGCATCCATTTTTAAAAAACAAAATTCAAGAGCCTCCTTCCCAGTTTAAAAATAAAAGGCAACTAGACATCTAACAAGCGTAAGTCATTCTCCCCTTCCCCAGAGTCCATCTGAGTCTCAGAGATGAGGTGCCCCAGGACTGGTTTTGGGGCTCAGATCTGAGACCTGCTTTCATGAACCACCTGGAACACTTGGAGACTGAAGATTCCTGGGTTTCAATGACTCTGATGCAGAGGCTCTGAAATGAGGCCTAAAAAACTGTTAAGGTTTCCCCAAATGATGTGCATTACCAGCCAAGTTTGAGACACTCTTTGTTAAATAAGAGTTTAAACTGACAGGGAGTCATGTGAAGAGAGCACATGGGAATGGAGGGAGATGACAAAGCCAAGGTTGAGTCTGTTTTCTAAGAGACCCAAAGAGGGGTCTCAGGGCTGTGGGGATGCCAGGTGACTGAACAGCCTCAACTCCAAAGTGCTTCGGTGTCCATGCCCCATGACCCTTCCTAGATACCTACTGTCTGCTGCCTCCAAAAATAGTAACAAAAGGGAAGAGATAATCCTAATGTTCAATAAAATCTTCAGCTACAGTAGGTCTGCTTACTCATCTAAGTAGATCACAAAGTACTCATTTATAACTTGTAATATTTTTACTTTTCATTTCATTTCCTGCTCTAGCTTTACTGCAATACAGTGTTTAGCCACAGCTAGTCAAACCTATTGGTACAAATAAGGTAATCTTAGTCCAAATCCAAAGACCTTCAAGCTCAACTTGGAAAACAAAGGACAAACTTGCAAAGAAATCCTCCAGAGAGTTGTGACAAAAGCCAAGAGTTTGTTACTGTAAAACAGCAAGAGGTATAGCTGAAGGGATGCAGGCTAGAATGGTGGAAAATGTTTGCCTTGGTTCTGGGCAGGCTGACAAGTCTAAATGTGGACAGGTGCTAACTGTCTAGAACATGGTCTGAAGGACATTTGAGGCATTAATATGAAATGAAGATTCATGATTTAGGTCGATTTAAATGCTAACTTCCCAAGTTCCTAACTGGTAAAAATTCCACCAAACAGAACTTCTTTTATTTTCCATGTCTAAATGGTTTTTGTTATGGTGCTGCTGGTGGTGGTGTGGGGTATTTCATTGGTTGTTTTCATTACTGTTGTTTTGCTTTGATTTTTGTTATTTTGAGACAGGTTCTCATTTGGCCCAGGCTCACCTCAAACTCACTATATAGCCACCAAACACTTTTTTAAAAAAAAGATATATTTACTCTGTTTTCTAAGAGACCCAAAGAGGGGTCTCAGGGCTGTGGGGATGCCAGGTGACTGAACAGCCTCAACTCCAAAGTGCTTTATATGTATTTATATGTATACATTTATATGTATACATATGTGCATTTATATGTATACACTGTAGCTCTCTTCAGACACACCAGAAAAGGGCATCAGATCCCATTACAGATATTTGTAAGCCACCATGTGATTGCTGGGAATTGAACTCAGAACCTCTGGAAGAGCAGTCAGTGCTCTTAACCACTAGCCATCTCTCCAGCCCCCCACCACCACCACCACCACCACCAAACACCTTGAACTTCACATATTTTGCCTCTACCTCCCAAGGGGTAGGATTACAGACACATGCCATTATGCCCGGCTTATATGGTGCTGGTTGAATCCAAGGCTTCACACATGCTGGTCTGAATAAGAACAGTCCCCCATAGGCTCATATAGTTAAATGTTTAGCCACCAAGGAGTAGAAGGAACTCTTTGATAGAATTAGAAGGATTAGGGGTTGTGGCCTTATTGGAGTAGGTATGGCTGCATTGGAAGAAATTGTGTCACTGTGCATGGCCTTTGAGGTTTCAAAAACCCATGTCAGGACACCAAAAAAATAAGGCCCTTTAAATCAGCATGAGCAAAGTTCACATAAACTCAGAAACTCAAGCTGCATGCACAGGCCTGCACAAGTCTGTAACTCTGCAGTTACATTACAGCTTCCGGTTTGGTGCTTTTATAGGATTCCTGAGTGTGTGGAAAAAAACTGAGTCTCTGCTTCTTGCACCTTCTCTTGGGCTCTTCTTTTGTTGGCTTGTCTTGTCCAACACTGATGTGACAGATTTTATCTTATTTTATTTTGCTATATTTTATTATTATCTCTTAGAAGACTGCCATTGTCTAATAAAAGACAGAAAAGGATCCAGATGGGAGGAGGGAAGGAAGGAGGGGGGAACTTATCAGGATATATTATGTAACCTAAAGTGAGTGTGTGTGTGTGTGTGTGTGTGTGTGTGTGTGTGTGTGTGTGTGTATGTGTGTGTGTGTGTGTTTTAAATAAATAGGTGGGGAGCCCATGCCAGGTCCAGTTTTCTCTCTCTGCGTACAGATCAGGATGTAGCTCTCAGCTACTTCTCTAGCACCACACCAGCCTTCCCCTATGCTTCCTGCCTCTGAAACTTTAAGCCAGCCCCCAATTAAATGTTTTCTAAGAGTTGCTTTGGTCATGCTGTCACTTTACAGTAATAGAAAAACGACTGAGGAACACATGTTAGCCAAGCATACTACCAACTATGAATGATTTCCTCGGACTAAATATTCCATAGATTCAAACCCAAAAGATGCAAAGAACATAACAGAAAAAACAAGGCAAACATACAAGACAGGTATGTTTATTATCAATTATGGTGATGGAAAAGTAGGGTATGGGTTAGTCAGGACTAAGGCTACTGGAACTAGAATCCAGGCCATTGGCTCCAAAATTCAGGCTCCTAACTGGCATGCTACAGCTTAGGATGTCACTGCACAATATAAAAACCAAAGGTAAGAGCACAAATTCCCAATGCATTCAGAAGTCTAAAAACAAGAAAAAAAAATCAAAGCATGACATGCAAGACTATTTGTAGTTCATCCTCAGAGATTCTTCAACCCCATCTGTCCACCACCCATGCCATAGTCATTTTGAGCTTCCTATCAGGTCTAACCCACTCACATGCCTTGTGCCTGCATTACCACCTATTAAGCTATTTGAGAAGAATTCAATGTTAGCAATGTTAGCAAACCTTGCTTTGCTTTACCCCTGTATTCCCAAGCCCCTAACAAAAAGATGGGCTTTTAACAAGCACTCAGTAAGTTTGTTATTGACTGTGCTATTACACTAAAAGACTTCACTGTCTCTTGATGGCATTTTTATTTTATGCATATGGGTATTTTCCTGTCTATAGGGATATGCAACATGAGTGCATTGCCTGGCCACAGAGGCCAGATGAGGACATAGATCACCTGGAATCTGGAGTTAGACAGTTGTGAGCCACCATGTAGATTCTGGGAACCAAACCCAGGTCCCCTGCAAGAGCAGCAAGTGCTCTTAGCCACTGAGCTCTCTCTCCGGCCCAAATATATTACACTTAAGTTTATATGCTCATGTCATTGCCTACATGACAATACCATGAGTTAAAGAATATCTTTACCATTTTATCACAGTCATCGTCCTAGGGCTGGGGATTTGTCCTAATGGAGAATGGGTTTGCTGGTCAAGCATGAGAACCTGAGTTCAGTTCCTTAGCATCCACATACACCAGGCAAAGTGCCATGTATTTGTAACCCCTCCCCAGTACTGGGAGTGGACAGATGGGTCCTGGGGGACTGCTGGCCAGCCAGCCTAGCTGAAACAGTATACTCTAGGCTCAATGAGAAGCCCTGTCTCAAAAAACATAAGGCAAAGAGCAGTAGGCAAGCACACCTGCACACACATGTAAACATATACATTTACTGTCCTATAGAAATGAAAACAGTAGCTTGCCTCTGGAGAGGTAGTACAAGCTCCAAACAGAAACCTTCCTTCAAAGTGAATGTTTCTGACCAGTTTTCTTGCCACAAATATCTTCTATCTCTCTCTTTACAGTATCTTTTTCAAGATGCATCTAGAGCACTGTTTGCCAAGTTGAAGACACTTAAAAGAGATTTGCTGAATGAGTGGGTAAGCGAATAACAAATGCCTCCTTCCTCTCTGGAGGCTTCTCCTGACTCCCTTACAAAACCCAGCTGCTCTCTCCACGTCCTCACAAGGCTCATTTTCAAAGCTTTATGATATGGCTTCCCAGGTGGTATGCTATGCTACCTACTTACACATACATATGTAATATTACCCACTAGACTGGCAACCTTGCTTTGCTTTAGCCCTGTATTCCCAAGCCCCTAACAAAAGGACTAGCTTTTAACAGGCACTCAGTAAGTTTGTTAACTGAATGAAATTCCCTGAGGAGAGCAATGAGTAAGCAACCCATGATTCATATTAAAACTTCTTTTTCCTGGAGAAATAAACAATATTCAGAGCCGTGATACACTCAACCATGCACTCTATAAATATTTCTAAGTTTCAACTATCATCTGAAGCATCTAAATTTAACTCATTCAACACATACTTATAAGTAATCTAAATACATACAGACAATGGCTCTTAAGGAGCTTACAGCCCAGTCAAGGAAACAAAACATAATAAAATATGAAAGAAAACAGGCAACTGTGAATACTGTCATAAGAAAATGCATAATTGGGGTCCAAGTAATTGGTAAAACCAAATGCTGTGGGTTTGCAAACTGAAGATATCGTTCCAACTGAAGTCCATGGTCCAAGTTATCTATGAAGAGTCTACATTGAAGGAACAAGATCCTTCATGGTCTGCAACAAAATGAGGAAAATGAACAATACAAAGTGTTTTCAACATTAAGTATTTAATTCAATTATAAAACCCCTGCTAAATCTGACATCTTCTTCCTGCCCTTGTAATATTAAAAAAACAAAAAACAAAAATGTATAATTTCTTTTCAAAAATTTTGGTGACAGAAAATAATTGTTTTGTGTGATTCTATTTTCAAGTTTTTATTGATACAAACTGTCCAAACACTCAACAGAAGCATCCTGAGGAGATAGGACATGAAGTAAACATTTCAAGATCTGGCCTGGTGTAATAGATTATAAAGAGAGAGAAGATCGTGAGCAAAACTGTGGATGCCCATGAAGATGTGGATGCCCCAGCTGTGGATGCCCATGAAGATGTGGATGCCCACAGCTGTAGATGCCCATGAAGATGTGGATGCCCACAGCTGTGGATGCCCATGAAGATGTGGATGCCCACAGCTGTGGATGCCCATGAAGATGTGGATGCCCACAGCTGTGGATGGCCATGAAGATGTGGATGCCCACAGCTGTGGATGCCCATGAAGACATGGGTCCCATGAAGAAGATAATAAACAGAACCTAAATCAACCTGACTGCAAATTGGAAAACCCACAGCTGCAAATGTGGCAATCTGCCAGAAGTAAGTACCCTCTGACCCCATAGAAAACAGCCATAAATAATAGATTTCCCCATCTCCTCAGTTCCCCATCTCCTCAGGTATATTGAGGATCTTGAAAGAAATGAGAAGAATGAAGAGAAGAGTGAATATAGTAAGATATAGTAAAAATGGCCATCTTGTCAAAAGCAATCTACAAATTCAATACAATCCCCATCAAAATTCTGGATTAGAGCAATTCTCAAATTCATCTGGAATAACAAAAAACCCAGGATAGCTAAAACTATTCTCAACAGTAAAAGAACTTCTATGGAATCACCATCCCTGACCTCAAGCTATACTACAGAGCAATAGTGTTAAAAACTGCATAGTATTGGTACAGTGACAGGCAGGTAGATCAATGGAATAGAATTAAAGACCCAGAAATGAACACACACACCTATGGTCACTTGATCTTTGACAAAGGAGCTAAAACCATCCAGTGGAAAAAAAGATAGCCTTTTCAACAAATAGTACTAGTTCAACTGGTGGCTAGCATGCAGAAGAATGCAAATCAAGCCATTCATACCTCCTTGTACTAAGCTCAAGTCCAAGTGGATCAAGGACCTCCACATAAAACTAGACACACTGAAACTAATCGAAAAGAAACCAGGGGAAAGCCTTGAGCACATGGGCACAAGGAAAAAGTTCCTGAACAGAACACCAATAGCTTATGCTCTAAGACCAAGAATTGACAAATGGGACCTCATAAAATTACAAAGTTTCTGTAAGGCAAAGGACACACTGTCAATAAGACAAAATAGCAGCCAACAAATTGGGAAAAGATCTTTACCAACCCTACATCTGACAGAGGGCTAATATTCAAGAAGTTAGACTCCAGAGAACCAAATAACCCTATTAAAAATGGGGTACAGAGCTAAACAAAGAATTTACAACTGAGGAATATCAAATGGCTGAGAAGTACCTAAAGAAATGTTCAACATCCTTAGTCATCAGGGTAATGCAAATCAAAACAACGCTGAGATTCCACCTCACACCAGTCAGAATGGCTAAGATCAAAACTCAGGAGATAGCAGGTGCTGGCGAGGATGCGGAGACACTCCTCCACTGCTGGTGGGATTACAACCACTCTGGAAATCAGTTTGGCAGTTCCTCAGAACATTGGGAGTAATACTACAGGGTTTGTTTCCTTTTCCAGCTTGAAGAGAAGTCAAAGCAAGAACTCATGGCAGTAATCTAGAGGCAGAAACTGAAGCAGAGTCCACAGAGGAACACTGATAGCTGGCTTGCGTACTGACCAAGTTGAGGGAGGCATTTATTTCCTCAGTTGCAGTTTCTTCTTCCCAGATGATTCTAGCTTGTGTCAAGTTGACCAAAACAAAAAACAAACCAAAAAAAAAAAAAAAAACAAACTAACTAGCAGATGTTATTCAATCCAATGCAAGCTTCATTCTCTTCCTCTGATGAGACTCCAGGAATACCAGTAAAACTAAGATTCAACCTAAGGTGTAATGGTTAATTTTCAGTCAGTTTGACCAGATTTAGACTCACCCAAGGCCTACCTTCCCAATGTTCCTTTAATACAGTTCTTCATGTTGTGGTGACTCCCAGCAAAAAATTAATTTTGTTTCTACTTCATAATTATAATTTTGCTACTGTTATAAATTGTAATGTAAATGTCTGTGTTTTCTGATGGTCTTAGGTGACCCCTGTGAAAGGGTTATTCAACCCCAAAGGGTTAAGAACAGCTGATGCAAGAGATGAGAGGATTAACTGAGAAAAAGATCTGCCCTGCATGTAGGTAGCACCACCCACTAGGCTAAGGACACAGCTGAGGTCCTCCATGAAGTGAACAGCCTCCTTCATAGGCTCAGCTACCATGACCCAAGCTGCTCCATCAAGCATTCCTCATCACACCAGATTGAGGGCCTCTGAAACAACAAGCCAAAGCCAATCTTTCCTCCTTAAACCACTTCTGTCAGGTACTACTTCATAGCAGTGCAAAAGTTAACTAATCCCAGTAGAAAGTGTAACTAAGAATTCTTTCCTACCATTTAAACAGGGACTATGAAACTGATTAAAAAGAAACCCATGCGCATGTATCTCAAGAACTGAAATGAAAACCACTAGTCTCAAAACATGACATTTAGAAAGAAAATATTCATGCAAGCTTACAAGACTGCTACTAAATGGTCAAAAACAAACATAAATCCTCAACACAAAACTAAATTTGAAGTGCCTCCCAACTAAAAGTGGCCACTATTACAAACATACATATGTACACATATATGTATGTATATATATACATATACACACGTATACATAAATGTATATACATACCTATGTAATGATAATAATAAAGAAACAATACCATCAATAAGAGGCTCAAAAATAAAAGAAGACTGAATCAAACCTTCTAAGACTTCAGGTATTAGAATTATTGGATATGGAAAATGGGATGTTTAGTTAGCTTAAATGAAATGAGTAAAGAGTAATAAACTATGACATAATCAAACAAAACCAAAACAAAATGTTTCTCAAAGTAGGAATGACTCAAAAAAAAAAATATTTCAACCAAATGGCTACAAAAAAGATACAACCAGAGAAAGAGAATTAATGAAACTGAAGAAATTATATTAAATAGGGTTCAGAATGAGAAAGCATAAAAATAAAAGCCACAAAAGGGACAGAGTATGGCGCTGCATGCCTATAAGCCTAGTAGTACCTGAGAAGCTGAGGCAGGAAGATCTGGGAACTGGAGGCTAGTTTGGACAACTTAGTAAAAGCCTATCTGAAGAGGGAAAAAAGGCAAAAAGGTTCATGTATCGTAAGATTTATCACTATCCCCAAGGGGAGAAAGGCAAGGTGTGTCCAACCAACAACTGCTTTTAACGCCTTATCTACCTTTCCAGTACCTTTCCAGGTCCCCACCTTTCCATAGTTCTTTGCTGGAAAGTAGATGAGCATTTTCTAGAACAACACACTCACACCCTGGAGCAGTCCAATGGCTACATTGCAAGATTTAAAAGAAATTAATATATTTGTGTTCCAGGTAAATCTCATATTCCACCCTGTCCCACAGCTCTGCACCTGTAAGACCAGGGTAAAATTCATAGAACCTAAAAAGTAAACAGTAGCAGACTGGCTAGGGTAGATGACTTCAATCAGTACCACTGAAGCAGTAGCCACTCTTTCTCCATTATCCCACAAGACGGAATCAAATCAGCCCCAAAACTAATGTGAGGCCAGCTAACTGCAATGCAAGGAGGGGACAGAAACAGGTCTTGCAGAGAAGAACCTTCTCTCCAAGAAGAGAAAATCATTTTCTCCTCCCACGCTAAACTAAGACTACAGATACAGACATGAGGATGCATGAGGGTACAGCTGAACAGGGCTAAAAAAAATCCAACACTGTCTGCCATGACCAAAACTGAGGGCTGGGGAAAGAGGACAGATGGAAGTTCAACTCCAGATCTCACCTCTGAATGTAGTGACACCATATTAGGGTTCAGTGTCTGCTATATCTTCACTAATGAGATTGCCAGTCCTTCATTTTCGTCATCATATCAGGCGTTTGCACACTTTCTCACTGAACTTTTAATTGGCATTTTCCTAATAAATAGTGATACTGAGAAGTTTTTCATGTGCTTATTGCCATAATGTGCTTATCTTCCTTAATTATGTCTATTCAAATCTTGGGTTGTTAATCTTAACAAGTCATAGCCAATACAATGTAAGAGCTAATAAAATATGTGAGATTTTTAGAAATCTGCAGGTACTTTTCATTATTTTAATAGCATATTTTGAAAAGCAAAAGATTTTATTTTTGGTAAGGCCCAAATTATTCTCTTATAGTTTATATTTTGTATTTACTTAATGTAAATTTGAGGCTGAAGAGATAGCCCAGTGGCTAAGAATACTTGCTGACCTGACAAGAAGACTGGAGTTCAGTTCCCAGCATTTACATTGGTCAGCTCTAGGGGATTCAATGTCCTCTTCTAGCCTCAGTGGACACATACACACACACACACACACACACACACACACACACAAATAGGAAAGTAAATCTTTTTTAAAATTAAATTTAGCAGTAGTTTAGACTAGGAGAGGGATAAACAGGGAGGGGATATCAAAGACAATGCTTTCTACATTGATTTAGTAAATAAATGAGCATCTACCATCAAAACTATCTCCTCAAAGGACATCAACAACCCACCATGAAACCAAGTTATCCTTGTTAAATTCCTACTTCCATTAAGTTCTAACACAGACTACTAAAATCGGTCCCTTCCCCTCAATTCAAACCTTGAATCTCACTTTGCTCTACTCAGTCTTAAAATAATTCTCACAACTTCTTTTGGTTGTCCAGCTCTTTCACCCATGCCACTAATTTCTAAATATCTACCTTCTCTACCCAAGAACAGTGGCACAATAGTGGCAACCAACATTTATTAACAGCCTAACTATGTGGCAGACCCTAAACTATTTTCTAACTGTATGTTATATATCTTTCCTAGAATATCGTTAGTTTACACTCAACCAAATCTATCCCTCTGGATCAAGGTCAGCTCTTCCTTCTCACTAGTTTCTATTGAAAGATATAAACAAATGCTGGTCTCCACCCCTAAGATAGGGTACCAATAATAGGTATACAAGTCCATCAAAGTCCAACTTTGGGAACCAGTAAATTTCCTGGGCTTTCTTACAGAATATGGGTGACTTGAAGCAGCCATCCCAATATGAGTCTCAATCCAGCATGGATGATGACTTCTCCTTGGATGCATGGATTCTTTATTTCAGTTCATCTTCCACCCTCTATAGGCTGGCATCTCATGAGCTACAAGACCACTTGCAGATAGAGTAGAAGTATATAAAGCTGGTAGAGACTTCTCAGGTGAGGGTCTAATGACCCTCCCTAACCCCCTCCTATGAGACAGGGTCAATAATACCCATGCTCAAGATGCACTCTCGAGTAGTCACAGCTGCTTCTGATGAAAATAATAATAGCGGTTATGTTCAGAAAACAGCATTCAATAGCTCACCAATGGGAAGGAATGATCTATCTTCATTTATTCCAGCTTCTTGCCTCTCTCTCCCACAGTCAATTAATTTAATGATTCTCCAATAAACTTTCCAGAAGTGCTGGAGGTTTTACAGATAGATTAAGGTCCAAAATGGTCTTTTTTTCAATTTGCATTTTAAAATAAGGTAATATAATTTAAATTTTTCTTACTATAAGTTGTTCCTAACCCGTCCTCACCTATTCCTCTCTATTCTGGAATACAATAAAAAAAAAAAATAGCATCTCATTTAGAGAGAAAATGTAGTTTGAAGTTTAAAGTATAAATATTTCATAGCATTCCACAGAATACCATGACACTGAGATATTCCATCACCTGAGCATGCTTAAGCACCACTGAACTAATAATTTGCAACTTATATTCTGCTAAATTGTTCTTGCCTGTGCAATGTGAAACTTTTCCTATGAGGAAGTCAGACCGAGGTAGAAGAAGGTCAGTCCAATTTACCTGAGAAAATACTAAGAAGTAGGCTACCAGGACACCATAAATTTCTTCCTCCTAAATTCCAGACCCTAACTACCCACCCTGTAGTGGCAACCAGCAGACAGGTAGACAGAAGTATCTTTCAGTGACGAGTGGACGAGTGGCTGGTTTTTATAATCTGGTCACAATAATCAAAATAACGTGGACTGCTCTTTCCAGCTAGTTGAGCATGTTCTAGACCACCATTTTCTGTTGATCTCCAGTATTTACTGCACAGATACAGCATAGCAACACAAGCCAAAACAAAACAAAAAACATTATAATCCCAAAGAGGATTGCAAAAACCAAATGATTTGAGGATAATTCATATAGAACTATGGCCAACACAAATAGTTAAAATTGTGCATAGATTCCTAATTTAATGTTCTTAAAAAAAAAAAAACCCAGGTTATATATGAAGGTGCATGCCTTTAATCCCAGCACTTTTGAAGCAAAGGCAGGTGGATCTCTTTGAGTGTGAGGCCAGACTAATCTACAAAGTAAATTCCAGGCCCACCTGAGCTATATAGTGAGACCCTGTCTCAAACAAACAAACAAATGAAACCCAAAGCTAGTGAGATGACTCAGCAGATAAAGACGTTTTATGACTAAGCCTAATTATTTACTTGAGTTTGATCTCCAAAACCCACATAATGAAAGAAGAGAATTCCAGAAAAATCTGACCTCTGACCGCTACACATATACTGTAGCAAGTACACATGCAAGCATGCACACATGCACACACACCACATAATCGTTATAAATGCTTTTAAAAGTCAACATCAGCCAGGCATGATGGCACAATTATTTTTTAAGATTGATTGATTGATTGATGTGCGTACACTGTCACTTTCTTCAAACATACCAGAAGAGGGCATCAGATTCCATTACAGATGGTTATGAGCCACCATGTGGTTGCTGGGAACTGAATTCAGGACCTCTGGAAGAGCAGTCAGTGCTCTTAACCACTGAGCCATCTCTCCAGTCCCAACGGCACAATTCTTTAATCTCAGCACTCAGGAGGCAGAGAAAGGCAGATCTGAGTTTGATGCCTGCCTGATCTACATAGAGAGCTCCAGGACAGCCAGGACTACACAGGGTTTTTAAACCCTGTCTTAAAAAACAAAAAAATAAAAGACATCTTTTAAGATGTGTACCATCCCCTATATTTAACAACAAGTTATATATAACCACAAGTTATATATAACAACAAGTTATATATAACCCTACTTTCTGCTAATTAAAGAGTCCTGAAGTCCCTTTGGTTCCCTACGCATCACCTTCCCAAACTATCTTCAGTTCCTGTTTGGGTTTCTATTGCTGTGATCAAACAACATGACCAAAGCAACTTGGGGAGGTAAGAGTTTATTTGGCTTATACTTCCATGCCACAGTTCATCATCCAAGGCAGGAAGAGGACCTCAAACAGGGCAGGAACCTGGAGGCAGGAACTGGTGCAGAGGTCATGGTGGAGTGCTGCTTACCAGCTTGCTCCACACAACCTGCTCAGTCTGCTTTCTTATAGAACCCAGAAACACCAGCCCAGGGATGGCACCATCCACAATGGGCCAGGCCCTCTTCTACCAATCACTAATCAAGAAAATGCCCTAACGGCTTGTCTACAGTCTGATCTTAAAGAAGCATTTCTCAACTGAGGCTCCTTCCTGTAAGATGATTTTAGCTTGTGTCAAATTCATGAAAAACTAACCAGCACAGTTCTCATCCTACTCTTGAGCTTCAGGTTCAACTTTTAACTCTAAAAGTTCCCCATGGACAGTAACATGACACTTAACATAACCCAAATCAACATAGTCATTTGCTCCAGGAAATCTCAACTGCTTTATACCCTTCCTTCCCCTATGACCCAAATCTCCTGGCATGTCTTTATTTTTATGAGTGTGTAGTGTTGGTTACCTTGTAAGTACTCTACATCCCCAAAGGTAAAGTTGAGGGGAAATTCTGCCACCCTAAACATCCATGCCCATATAAATTACTAATCAAGGTTGAAAACAAAGGCATTTGTTATCTGTTGTCAATCAGGCAGTGGTAGCACAATCCCAGCATTCAGGAGGCAGAGGCAAGCGGATTTCTGAGTTCAAGGCCAGTCTGGTCTACAGAGTGAGTTCCAGGACAGCCAGGGCTAAACAGAGAAACCCTGTCAAGAGAGAGAGAGAGAGAGAGAGAGAGAGAGAGAGAGAGAGAGAGAGAGAGAGAGAGAGAGAGAGAAATCTAAAAAGTAAAGGGGTGACTTTAAAAAAAAAAACTCGGTTTACTTTTTAAGCACTCCTACAAGCCTGCTGTTGCGGTCTCCTACAACTTGAACTTATGTTCCAATAGAGAAATTAAACCAAAAATGAGAACCCAAGGACTAGGAGATAATAGAATCAATTCAGTCAATGTGACTGACAATAGTGACAAGGGCCTGCCAGGATTGCAATACAGATGACTACACAGACTGAAACAGAAAGCAGGGGAGGCAACCCTAGAAGGCAAGGAGAGGAATTTCCAAAAATCAATCAATCAATCAATCTCTCTCTCTCTCTCTCTCTCTCTCTCTCTCTCTCTCTCTCTCTCTCTAAAACAGGTTCTATTATATAGTTCTAGCTGTCCTGAAACTCACCATGTAGACCAGGCTGGCCTCAAACACACAGACATAACACCTGTCTGCGCCTCTGGAGTGCTGAAATTAAAAGTATGCACTAGTGTACACTACTATACCCAGGCTCACTCAAGAATCATTTCAAGTTTGAGTTAAAAAGGATATGATACAAGCAAATAATGTAAGGGGGAAAAAAAACAGAAAAAAGATAGACTAGGAAATCCAGGAAGAGGAAAGGAAGAAAAAGAATACTATTTTAGGAAACAAAAATCCCCCAAAGAAATGGCAGACTTTACTGTCTTGCAAAAATAAATGCAAAACTGTTCAAATATAGACATGAAGCTAATAATAAGGTAGGATGAAGATAATGTTAAATTCTGGATGAACTGTAAAAAAAGGTTCACTAGGCCCTAATGTTAACATTCTTCTCCAAACAGAAAAAAAATTATTCTAATACCCTATATGCCCTAATAGAATTAAATTCTTTCTTATTTATTTATTTATTTATTTATTTATTATTTTTTGAGACAGGGTTTCTCTGTGTAGCCCTGGCTGTCCTGGAACTCACTTTGTTAGACCAGGCTGGCCTCGAACTCAGAAATCCGCCTGCCTCTGCCTCCCAAGTGCTGGGATTAAAGGCGTGCACCACCACTGCCCAGCTAAATTCTTATTTTTAAATATTCACAACAAGCATTCTACTTCTAGAGTTAAGACAAAAATGAAGCATTGAAAACTTGGCTCTGGTCATACATCAAAATTTAAATAATGGTACATTCTATCATTTCAACACTCAAGAGGCAGGGCCAGGATGATCATAAATGCAAGGCCAGTCTGGACTACATACGTGAAATCCTGTCTTAAAACACTAAAATAAATAAATACATTTAAAAAATCAAGTTATCACATAAAGTATAAGTCTAGCTTACAGAATGTAGACCAACAAGCCTAGGAAATACTTCTCCCTGCCTTGCAAATTACTAAATCAAAAGACACTGATTCAGAAACAATAAAGAGGTTTTAAGTATAATTACCCAATAGCATAATTAACATAATATAGAAAACAGCAGACAAGAGCTGGGATGTGTTCCTGAAGGGTCTTGATTCAATTCTTAGGACAAAAGAAGAAAGAAAAAAAGGAAGAAAAGAAGGAAAGGAAGAAGAAAGGAGGAAGGGAAGAAAAGAGGGAAGGAGGAAGGGAAGGAGGGAAGAAAGGAATGAAGGAAGAAGTTAGAAAGAAAGGAAAACAAAATACAAAGAGAAAGGCACTTAAAGGCACTCAATTTTCATCTTAGGGAATCAGTGGTTACTGTCTAAGACTAATTAACAGACAGATTTATTTAGAGTTGAATTTATTTAGGGGTGAATCAACAGAACTAAAATTAGGATTGGTTAGCAGAATTTATCTCCAAAGAGGACTGGAAAAGAGCAGGATAGAGGGCTTGTTCTTTTTGAACTTATAAAAGATTTGATTTTGTGTACTTAAAACTTTGATTTAAAAAATTTTTGAGACAGTCTCAGGTTGTTCCTACAAGCCTCCAACTCACTATACAGCAGAAGATGACCTTGAATTTCTGATCTTCCTGTCATATCTACTGAGTACTAAGATTAAAGACACACATCAGAGCACTCTGCTAAGTTATATCCCCAGCCCAATCAAAAACGCCTTTTAAGGTCTGACAAATACATTCTGTTGACAAAGCTATAAGCTTAACAGCACTTCCCTGTAACAGTGTGAGCTAACACAAATCATGCGAAAAAGAGCATCCAGCAAAATTACAGAATGACTTACTGTTTTTCTTACAGCGCTGGGGATCAAACCAAAAGTTTTGGGCATGCTACCCAACTTTCACCAATAAGCTACAATACCCCCAGTCCTAAACTTACATTTGACCCACTATTTCCATCCTAAAAAGTACAATACACATATCGTACTTAAGAGTATTTAATTCTTCATCATTTGTAACTTAAATACTCATGAGACAGACTGAATAAACCATGGTCTGCCTACTTAATGGAGTATTATGCTGTGTATAGAGAAGGAAGGGTGGTTTCTACACATTGCTAAGAGCCATCTCTTTACAGGATGAGAAAAAGTCGAAAGAGGAATGCTACTACTACTCATTTGAAGGCCTGGAACAAAAATGCATGAATATATATCATGTTTGCCTTTTGTGTTCACTTTTAGTGGAATGACAAATAAAAGTCTAAAATCAAACTAGTTACCTATGGAGAGGAGAAGCAAAGGGGAAGGGAGCAGGGATACTTTTATGAATATACCTCTTCTGTAGCTTTATCTTTGAAGCTATATTATATGTGATGATAAAAACAAGTTCAATTGTCTTTTAAAAGCAATTCCAGCAGTTCCTTATAGAGCTGCAGCATATAGCTGTTAGATCTGCCCACCTTCTAACTCAGAAGCTTAACTTTCTGTTTCTCTTCTTTTTCTCTTTTCTTTGCAAATATTGGCCATAACCTCTTGATTTCTCTTTTTCTCTGAAGCTATCTGTCTCCCACTTCCACCATGTGGATGCTTACAAAGGGCATGGTTTTCTCTCTTCCTTTTCTCCATCTTCCTCCTTGGGCAGGTGCTTGCCTGCCCTAGGGTTGTTCTTTTAAGCTCTAATAAAATTATCCTTGAGCTTAAAAAATGTAAAAAAGCAACTCCCCAAAACATTAAAACTATTTAAAGCCAACTATATTTCAAGTTGGTGATACAACCACAAAGAAATAATTTGACTATACATTCTTTATAACCATGGACCAAAACAAAAACCTACCAAATTAAATAATAATGCACCTTCAAGATGACTCAGTGGGTAAAAGTATTTGCTAAGCAACCTATGTAAAAAGCTAAACAGTGGCTACATTTGTACTCCCAGCCCCAGTACTCAGTAGAGAAACAGTAGGCAGCAACTGCACTGGCTGAAAGCTCACCTATACAGTGCAATGGCAGAAAGAATGAGAGACCCAGCTCAAGACCCAGGTGAAAGGAATGAACCAATTCCCAAGCGCTTTTCTCTACCCTCCATACACGCACCATGGAACATGACTACTTCACTTTCTTTCACTTTTCCTCTCTCCCTCTCCCTTCCTGAGTGGGCAGGCAGGAGAGAAATAAGCTTAAATCTATAATAATATAAGTAATCATCCAGAGATTGTACCGTGATTAAGAGCACTTAACAGGCTTCATAGGACTCAAGTTCAGTTCCCAACAGCAATACTGGGCAGTTTACAACCACCTGTAATGCCAGTCCCAAGTGAAATGGCTCATCAGGTAAAAGTATATGATTTGTGATCCTGGCCACCACCGGGGTTCAGTTCCTAGAACCCACATTCCTGGAATTCACACTTCTATTGTTAAGGCAGGCCTCACTATGTACTATGTACCTGACTAGCCAGAAACTCAAAATTTCTGAACTAGGCTTTTTAAAAAGTGTGCAGCACCCTGCCCAGAATAATATAGTTCATCTTTAAGTACAGACACATTCTGTCTGTCTGTCTATCTATCTATCTCCTAGTTTTGACATCTGGAAAACCCTAGAAATAACAACAGACACAAAAGCAAACCTTCCCATATGAAAAACAAAACTCCTAAAGCCCAAACCAAGATTACTAAGGCTATTTCCCACCATAAGAAGGTAGAACTTCCAAGAGAATACAGGTCTAGAGCAATAAACACTTAACATGACCCTAGAACATCTTATGACAAAAGCAAAAGCAAAAAAAAAAAAAAAATACTTGAAACTCCCAATAAAAAACCAAAAAAAAGAAATTGAACATCAGCAAGGATAATAACTGTAATAGCTTAGGGAGACAAATAGAATTACACAAGTGCATTTAAAGTGACACTCCTCCCCCAATTAAAAAAAAAAATGCCTTCTGAAAATTCAAAGAATCTGCATGAAAATTCATAAAGGAAAACAAACATACATCCTGTATTTCTGGTGTAAACTGTACGTAATGGCATTGAAAGGTTAATATGGAAAAGGTTTTCTTTATAGAGGCATTCAAGAATTCCAACTAACAGAAAAAGACATAACAGAAACAGACTGTGGTGTTTGACCACCCTAGCCAGTTAAACCAGGAGAGTGAACCAGATACCTACCATGTGCCACCTGGTAAAAGCCCATTATTACATAGGTATTCTTGCCAAGAAAATAAGTTTAAATCTCATCACACCATTCATTCTAATTATCAAGTTATAGGAAATATAAAAGATAGAGAACATATTAAATAAACCATAAGGATTTGATGGAAATTACATAGATCCAATAGTTAATTTAGTTCCATAAGAACTAAATTGCAAAGCCAGGAATGGTGGCATACAACTCTAATCCTAGCACTTGGAAAGCAGAGGCAGATAGATCTCTGTGAACTTAGGGCCAGCCTAGTCTATATAGTGACTTCTAAGATAGCTAGGGCTGTCTCAAAAAATCAAAAAGAAAAAGAAATTGCAAAAAGGAAAAAAAGGCCGGGCAGTGGTGGCACACGCCTGTAATCCCAAAGCACTTGGGAGGCAGAGGCAGGCAGATTTCTAAGTTCAAGGCCAGCCTGATCTACAGAGTGAGTTCCAGAACAGCCAGGGCTATATAGAGAAACCCTGTCTCAGAAAAAAAAAGGGGTGGGGTGGGAGAATTTATGAGATACCAACCAGATACAGGGTATGACATCAGTGTATTCAAATCTAAATACACAAATGTGTTTTTTTAAATGGGAAGGGGGCAAGATAACACAGTAAATAGAGGTGCTTACCATCTGAACAAGCCTGAGCATTGAGTTCTACCCCTAAAACCCAGATGCAAGGAGAAAACCAACTGCACAAAGCTGTCCTCTGACTTACACACACATGCCATGCCATCCGTGATATGCCCACACATCATACACAAACTCCTAGTAAACTAAACAGTTTTAAGCCAAGAAATCATGAAATGCTGAGTAGGTATTTAATAATACTAAAGAACGCTTGTAGATATTTTAGGTGTGGCATTTCTGTTTAAAAAGATCTTTCAGATCTTCCAGGGACAGAGAAATATTTAGGAATGAAATGTGTCATTTGGAATTTGATTCAGAATAAACCAGGACACTGGGAGGTGGAAGAGGGAATTACAAACCATTACCTATTAATGAAACTAAAGCTATAAATTAATGGGTTGAAATTGAGTAATGAGAGTGATTTGGGAGCTCATTATGCTGCACTATTTCTACAAATGTTTATTTTCTAATATATAACCATTTTCTAAAATATAACTCTAAGTACCATAGGAAATGACTGAACATTGATACCAGCTAAAATAAAATATAAATTATGGATGTCTTTTAGAAAATGGAATAAAAATGTCCAGTATTTATGAGAACATAAAATGTTCAAAAGTGCTGCAATTCTGATTATTTACATGTTCATCTGATCTCCCCAGCTAACAGAGGAAGAGTGATTTTTCAGACATCAGGGTCTCAAGCCTTCAAATAAATCTAGTAAAACATACCATGCATCTCAACTGTCTCACTAACTAAAGCAAGTATGTTTTTTAAAAAAAAAATACATTGTTTTATATACATATATGTGTGTGTGTATGTGTGTGTATATATATCTTGCTTTCTTTAAACCTTTTTAAACTTCAGATTTTCCATGTCAGCATGCTTTTCCTCAACAAGAAATACTCCTGATAGCTGTCTAGATAATTACATCTCTACTGAAGGCTAGAGACCTCTCTTGGACGCGCGCCGCACACACGCGCACACACACACACACACACACACACACACTCTGGGGGTGGGGTAGAAGAAAGACTCAGAATTGAGCACTGAGAGCCGGTATAATGTTAAGTTCTAACCTGGTTATGTCCTATAGACATTGGGAGGAGGGGCTGCTGCTTCAGCACTATTCCCCTCATTCCAGCATCTCACACCCTGGAGTACAAGCTCAGCTAAAACTCAAACAGCACCTTCTCTAGACTGACTTCCTTCTGTCCGTTTATTTACAAGGCCTAAGCAATATCAATGAAACATCCCTGAAAACTTTCCTGTGGCTAGCAAGCTCAAAAAGTCTTTCTGTTGCTTTCTCTTTCTAATTCTCCCATGGACAGATTTCCTTTTTGCCCATTTTAAGTCTTACTTCTCTATCAGAGCTTATGCCTTCACTGTGGAGCTCTTAAAGGTTTTTTTCCCTTTCCCCCTTCCTTCATATGGTAGTGGTGAGCACCTTTAACCCCAGCACCAAGGAGGCAGAGGCAGACAGATCTCTGTTCAAGGCCAGCCTGGTTTGCAGAATAAGCTCCGGTACAGCCAGGGTTATACATAAAAACAAAAACAACAAAACAAACAAAAAAAATCCTTCCTTTTTCACTATAGACCAAAACACGTTCTCCCAAACGTAAATACACCGTGCACCGATCTTCACCTTACAAACATCCCACTTAACATCTAACTTAGCTAAGTTTACTAGATCATCTTCACTCATCTCTGGGATCCACGACCTCCTGTCACATCTACCTAAACTCTCTCTGAAATCCATCCCTTTTCTTTCCACTGCCAAAACCTCAGATCAGACCTACATCTCTTGCAGCATACACTATTGCACAGTTCCTTCCACAATCCACCAACATTCCTTTCCCACACACATTCCTATCAGTAAAAACTAAGCAACACACTTCACACATATCCACCTATCGACTCTTAATGGTTCGTTGTTATACCAGTAAATTAGAAAATACAGAAGTCCTGAAAGTATCATTACAATAAGTCTTCGCCCATGTTCCAATGGATCACCCTGCACAACCCCGGGATGCCACTGTTTGGCCACTGCACTCTAATCTGCTAGTAGTCTGCTTAAAAGCCCCAGCAAGATCCCATTACAGCACTCACAAATTCTTCAACTGCACAAGCCTATTTTTTTTAAGTCCACATCCTGTAGTGAGTGTGTGTGTGTGTGTGTGTGTGTGTATGTGTGTGTGTGAGAGAGAGAGAGATCATGTCCTTCCTGTATTTCAGCTACACTTTTTATCTCCCTCTGAATTTTGCAAAGTCTTCTCTGCCTGGAATGCCACTGCTCATGACAGCTGCTGATGTGTACTTATCTAACAGACAAATTCTTGGAATATCACCCGTCTTTTCAACAGGAACAAATACATCCTGAACATAATTCTTTCTTGCTTTTATTTGGAACATGCTTTAAAAAAAAAAAAAACCTGGTATCCAGTGGTAGTGGCACACAGCTTTAATCTTAGCACTCAGAAGGCAGAGGCAGGTGGATCTCTGAGTTGAGGTCTACAAAATTAAAATGAGTTCTTCCAGGGACAGCCATGACTATATAGAGAAACCCTGTCTCGAACGAATGAATGAATGAATGAACGAACGAATGAACAAAAGAAAGAAAAAAGAGAAAAAGAAAAAGAAAGAAAAAGAAAAAAGAAAAAAGAAAAAAGAAACTTGTTTCTTCTCAATACTTAAATGTATAATGGAAATATATTCTGGAGAAATATGTTATTGGGTAATATTTGACCATCACAGAAAAGCTATTATAGAGTTTTATTGTGTATCACATTCATCAGTCCTTATCCGGCACATGACTGTACCTGGAATGATGAATTCAGTAAGAGTAACAGAGATCAGCTTTGGTTGGTTGGTTGATTGGTTGGTCCTTCCTTATTTATCTTTCCAGTCCCAACAAAGTGCTCCTAAGCAAAAAGGATGTTGCAAATCCAGGGATTAGTTCTCCAAGTTTCTCGCCATGAAAAAAAAAAAGGTTAACCTTTGAAACTGCAACCAGCATTCCAGCCAGGAACTCATACAGATTTAGCAGCCTGAATAAAAACATTTACCTTCCCTGTTTCAACCTTCCTGACTGTAACAGCTCAGATTGGAAGCACAGAATAATACAAGCACACTGTTCGAAAATTGATAAAAAACTGAACAGGCTGACTCCAGGCTCTAGTAACAGAAAGCCCAAGCTCTGTGAAGACTTTATCTTCCACCATTCCAGGTCCTTCTACCTTCTCCTGGGGCTGGGATGGAAGCACTGTACCGGAAAGGGGAGAGGCATTAGAGGGGGAAAAGCACAAGAAATGTCACATCCCAACTCCTAGTGAGGAAGGAAGGAAGAAAGGAAGGAAGGAAGGAAGGAAGGAAGGAAGGAAGGAAGGAAGGAAGGAAGGAAGGAAGGAAGGGAGGGAGGGAGGGAGAGAGGGGAAGGGGAAGGGGAGAGAGGGAGGGAAGGAGAGAGGGAGGGAGGAAAGAAGGGAAGAAAGGAGGGAGGGAGGGAAGGGAGGAAGCAAGCTGGTCACCCATGCTCAAGCAAGCAACCCTAGCTGAACTCAGTGGGACACACATACACAGTATATACCAGAGAGACAATAGGAACTGTTTGTGCTGCTGTTTGTGCTACTCGAAAAGTCACAAGGAGCACCCTTAGAGAGCAGTACAAAACAAATGCGAGCAGAGCTATGTTAAGAAACAAAGCTGGGGCTAAGAGCACTGACCACTCTGCCAGAGGTCCTGAGTTCTAGTCCCAGCAACCACATGGTGGCTCACAACCATCTGTAATAGAATCTGATTCCCTCTTCTGGGGTGTCTGAAGAGAGTGATAGTGTTCTCACATACATAAAATAAATCTTTTTTTAAAAATCTCAAGAAAGAAAGAAAGAAAGAAAGAAAGAAAGAAAGAAAGAAAGAAAGAAAGAAAGAAAGAAAGAAAGAAGAGAGAAAGAAAGAAAAAAGAGAGAAAGAGAGAGGAGGGAGGGAGGAGGGAGGGGAGGGAGGGAGGGAGGGAGGGAGGGAGGGAGGGAGGGAGAGAGAGAGAGAGAGAGAGAGAGAGAGAGAGAACTGCTCACCCATGCAACCCATGCTCAATCAAGCAACCCCAATTAAACTCAGTGGACACATATACACAAGGAGAAGCATGAAAGTAAATGGAGTCTAGGAGAAGAAAACATAATGGTGAAAAATATGATCAAAGTGCATCATATACATGTATAAAATCTTTCCAAAATTTCCAATTTTTAAAAAGAAGCAAGGCTGTTTCTCTATGCTTGACAACAACGAGATGGGCTCATGTCCACTTTCAAGCCATAGGATTTCCATTACTCTTCCTTTAAGAACCCCCTTCTTTTCCCAAGTCTTCCCTTTCTTTCAGTTCAAACCTCAGCCTCTTCTGAGAAACCTATCTGTTCTGCTTTGACCCTATGTTTTCTCCAGATTTCATCTGGATTAAATAAGAGCCACTCGGAGATACCAGTTTACATCAGGTGGCACAACTGCTTTGGAAAATTATTTTAAGAGTTATCAAATAAAATCTAGCAATTCTACTTAGGTATAAATAGGAGAAGCACATGCTCATACTAGATGTTCATATTAACATGCTAGCAGTGAAAAGGGAGAAAACGACCACAACACCTAACAACTGATGAAGGAAGGAGTAAAATGTGGCACATGTACACAATGGAATATGACCCACGGGCCAGCCTGGTCTACAGAGTTACAGCCAAGGCTACACAGAGAAACTCTGTGTTGAAATATAAACAAATAGTTAAAAACCAGGCAGTGGTGGTGTACACCTTTAATCCCAGCATCCCAGAGGCAGAGGCAGGTGGATTGATGTGAGTTTCAGCTTCTACAAATCAAGTTCCAGGTCAGCCAGAGCTACACAGACTCAATCCTGTTTCAAAACAAAAATAAAACAAAAAAACAAATGAAATATTACCCACTAAGAAAATACAATAATCCTTGAAACAATTATACAAAGGAAAAGTAGCTACCTACACAAAGGCTTAGGTATTACTTCATGTATATGAAATGCCCAGAACAAGTAAATCTATAGTCCCTGAAATCAGATTGGTGATTACCAAGGGTTGGAAGAGTTTGAAAGAATGAGGAGTGACTACTACAGTTCGTTCTAGGGTAATAGACACTCCAGAGTTACATCATGGTGTTCACTCATGACTCTATAGACATACTAAAGAACTTTTAGTTTAAAAGATTATATAAAACCTAGAGTACTGCACACTTTGATTCCCAACACTAAGGATGCAGATGCATGTACACCTCTGTTAGGTCACAAGCAGACCGATCTACAAAGAGCTCCAGGCCAGCCAAGAGTACATAGGGAGATCCTGTCCCAAAAATAAATTAATAAGTCTGATAGTATTAATCATGCCCTCATTCTGACCTCACCTAAACTGCTTTTTACATCATCAGCTAAAATCTTGCCCAAAGTTCTATTGCTTTACTCTCTGAAATAAATTCTTGCCTAAACTTGACGTGACTAATACTTCTTCATCCTTTAATTCTGAGTTCAAACATCATCTCTACAGTAAGGCTATCCCCCACCACTTTATCCAAAATAGGACAGGCACTTGGCATCTTCCTCTCTCAGCATTTCAATTGCTTCTCAACACATTACTTTATGTGAATTTACTCAGTTTACCTATCAGACCCACCAGTCTGCTAGTACCACAAAAACAAGAACCATCCACTTGCCAGGCAGTGGTGGCATACACCTTTAATCCCAGCACTCCAGAAGCAGAGGTAGGCAGATCTCTGTGAGTTCAAAGTCAGCCTGGTCTACATAACAGGACAGCCAGGAATACACAGAATACTCAAAACACAAACAAACAAAAAGAACCATCTGTCATCCCCCACTATAATCCCAGATGGCTAACAGTTCCTCACATTTAAGTAATATTTTCATTTCCCTAATAGGCCTGTCCTCATATGTACTTCTCAGTTGACATCACAGCCACCATCACGACCCTTACTCCTTTAGGGCCTTATTCATCTTGCAACTAAAGCATTCCCTCCTAAAGCCTTCTCTTGACAACTTCTTCCCACCCCCAGGGTAGCCTTCACTCCACCACCTAGTCATTACTGGTAGCCCTGCTTAGATAGCAATTATGTTGAATTATGCCTAGGGTTTGAGGGGGAAGGGGGTGGGGCAGGGTACTTTTATTTTGTACTTGTGCCTACTACTTTTGAAAGCCTTAGGGCAAAAGAAAATCTTTTCATTTTTGTACCCCTAGTACTTGGCACACTGTCAAGCACAGTACTACTACAACTGATAACAGCTAACATTTATTAAATGCTTAATGTGTGCTTGACACTTCTTGGTTGTATAGTAAGAGAGTAAATGAATTAATGGCTTCCTCCAATACCAACCTCAAGGTCGGTCTGATGGGGACAGCAGAAGAGCATAAGGGCTAACGCAGACCACCACAAGGCCAAAGCTGTTGGCCTACTCTGTTCCTATGCCTTCAAATCTTAAAGTATGCTTTTCTCAGAGTCCATTAATGTCAGGTCTCTTCAAACTCACTTAAAACACTTCCTTCCATTACTTACAACCCACTTCCTGGACCTGGTGCCTGGAAGCAATTTCTAGGATGTCACCACAAGCAATATTAAACTGCCTCACGGTTTCCTGCTGTGCATCTGCATTATCAGTTAAATTGCCTCATATTAACCACATTCCAGTCCACAGGGATCACTGAAACACTAAATAAGATTTAAACATACCTGTCCAAGAATGTCACTTAGCACCACTCCTTTTATGCCTCTAGAAAAATCTCTGCTTGGGCTGAAGGTTTAGATTTCCAGTGAATCACCTGAATATTGGTGACCTCTTTCCTTTGTCACTTAGATGTTTGGTTTGATTCAAGACAATGTGTCATTATTTAAAATGAACAAAGACCAAACAAACTCTTGTTAGTAAAAATAAGTAATGTTCTACCCAGACCAAGACAATCTGCCTTACACTTATTAAATACAAAAACTTTTAAGAGTTCTAATAGCAAATTGCTCTTTTTAATTCTATATACATTTCAATCTGAGAATTTAATGTCTAAGCATCTTAATTCAGATCCTATCTATTAAAGACAGCTCATAAATTCTTCCTAGACAACCATGTGCCAGTTCACAGGGAACTAAAAAACAAATCTGATAGTCCTTGCTCTCAAGAAGTTTGTGTCTCACTTAATATATGACAACTGAGGAACAAGATGTGGCACTGCCATCCTAATGTGATTACAAAAACAGAGAGGCACCTGACCTAGGATGGGGGTGCAGGCAGCTGGGAGGGAATGGACATCTATCTGATCTTAAACCTGTGGACTCCTACTCTTTCAAATGAAAACAGTAATTTATAAGTAGCACCAGTGGACAGTTGTGTTTTATAAAATGATTCACATTCAACATTACCACGGTGCCAGCAGAGACTACTCCAGCAGCCCTAGCTTCCCACCCTGAATAGTAAATCACCTCCTGGATCTAATAATACACAGGTTTATCTCTCATCATACTGCAGACACCAGCTTCACAATTACACACAGTATTGTTTTTTAATCAATTTTTATTTTTTTATATTGTGACAGTGTTAAATCAATCTTAACCCTTGGCCCTTAAAACGTGTTCTCTGTTACCTGAAACGTGCCTTTCTCTGACACGTTTCAGGCATAAAATACATCAGACACACGTTTCTCTGGCATAAAATACATCAGATATTCTTAATCATTTGACAAAAAGGTATAAAACACTAAGTTCCTAATATGAGCCTGGCAATCACATTGATCCTGTGTTTACTGCTCATAACGATCCTGCAGGCCCCTTCTTTCCTAGGAAAATCCAGATTCACTGTTTGGATACACTATTTCATAGCATGACAAAGAGCTGGATTTTGAACCCAGATCTGATCTACATTGCCCTTATAATGGCGCAAGGCATCAGAGATAAGCAAAGGGGTCTACAGAATGCTCAGTCCGCCCAAACCCACCTACCCACCTCCTTACTCAAGGGGACCTGAACACTTAGCTTTCACTTCAGCCAAGTGAAAACCCTGAACACCTGTTCTGCCTGACAGAATGGCCAATAGCAACCACAGCCATTTTCTCCAGTGGCAAGGGTGGTACCTAAACTTATTATTCCCTTACCTCCTATCCATCCATACTCCTAGCTATGGACAGAAACTGCACAATTCACACATGCTATAAGTCACAATTAATTTTCATAACTTCTATTTTCATATTCTCTTTCAATCTCACCACAGGCTACCATATTTCCCAGGCCTTTTTCTTTTTTCTTTTAACCACTGAGCAGTCTGGTTTGAAGATTAATAAGGCCATTGTTCATACTAATTTCACACTTAATGCAATTTCATGCTTTGGTAAATTCCCTTACCCAAGTGCTTAGATAGTACAGTGATGCATTCCACCAAACATACTTACGGAACATACTTGTCAACCTGCTACTGTCAAGAGTGAGAACAGATGACAGCTACTCATCTGAACTTGTTCTATTTTAATGTTCACTCCAATACAGGATGCCTCAGTCCAGCAAGTCCCTGAACTTCTCTGGGACAAGAAAGGTAAGACACACCCTCGTGCTTTCTCTGCAACTCTGAGGTGACTTACAGAAAGTGCTTCCACATGCTGCTGAAATTCCAAGTTCGCAACTCGTACTTGAAGGCTGGAATTTAGCCTGGAGCTCCTTCTTTAATCCCAATAGTTCACAAACTAAATCCCTTTACCTCCCCAGATTCTCAGACTCCTATTTGTGCTATATTCTAACCCCTCCTCCCTTTTCTATAAAAATAAAATAAAGATCTTCTTATGCCTCCACATCCATTTTCATGAGCAAATTTTTCTAATTTCATTCAGCAGGTGTCACAGGATTTCTGCAAAACTTACAAGACGCCTTTTGTAAATGAGAACCCTAACCGCTGAAGAGACTGAACAGCCAGGCAAAGGTCACACTGCATGTGCATCACTTGGACATGAGATGCAATGTTTGAATAATTATTAGATTTTTGCCCTTGAGGCCCTTCCTCTTTCAAACTTCCTTAGTACAATTCTCAAAATGCTGAAATAAACACATTCCACGGGCTTTCCTATAAGAGGGTTTATGGTGTCTTGTGAATGCTGTTTTCCAGAAGAGTCTACGCTGTCAACTTTGTTTTTCAATGTCCTTAAGCAATTCTATTAGTCATAGAGAAAAAGTGAACATTTGCTAATGATTAGAGAGAGATAAAAGCATCTGAGTTCTAGGGCTGAGGTAGGGAGTGGCCAGAAGAGGTCTGGGGCTGGGAAGGGAGATAGAGACGGACCAAAGCAACAACACCCAAACTGGACCACAGAAAAGTTGCACTTTCCAAAGTCAACTTCTAATGTTTCGGTGGGTACTGAAGTTACAAGTACCAACATTTTCATGAGAAAACTTAAGCCTCAACCAGGGACTCCAAGCAAATGAAGGAGGAGTGAGGGGATTTGCCAGAATTAGATTACAAAACCTTTTCAAAATCAGGTGCTCAGTGACAACCTAAAGGTGTCCTTCATAGCCTTTGGCCCTGGCTTGTGCAGAGACTCAGATAAGAGGAAGCGACAGCAGAGGCAGAGGGCCTTCCTGTGCAGGCCATCAGCCCTTAAATGTTCCAGAAGCCCCCTCCCTCTAAGAACCGCACACCACTTCTGTAATGGTTACAGGCCTCAAGCAGACAGGCTGCAACCTCTCAGGACCTGCCAGCACTCGGGGTCGCCCCAAACACACCCTTATGAGGACTTGCTTCCGGAGACCTCCCCCCTCCCAGCAGCTGTATGACAGTTTTCTGGGGCTCCGTACATCCCGCCTGGGGAGCCACCGCGTCAGCAGTTCCCGCCCTCAGGTGAGGAGGGGACATCTGATCATCCGCGCCCCTCCACCCCGCGCGCACCCCATCCCGAGCCTTCCCGCATCGCCATGGCAACCGTCCCCCTCCCCGCTGGACGCCTCCACGCGGGGCGCCCCTCCGGTCCCGGCAACAAGTCCCCCAAGCGCGGCCCACGGCCTGCAGCTCTAGCCCAGCCTCGCCTCCCCCGCGCCCGGCTCCGCCCGGCCGCACTCACTTGATCCTGGAGCCCATGGTCCCGGGGCCTCCTCATGGACCCGCGGGCCCCGCTCGGCGCTGCACTGCGCTGCCCGCCCGCCCGTGGCCGACCGGCCTCCCTCAGGCGCTCTCCCCGCCCCTTCCTCCCTTCCCTCAGGCAGGGACCCGCCCGCTGGAGGCTCGCGCTCCCTGGCCGACGCCCCTGCAGTCGCCTCCCGGGGTTAAAGTACTCGCTCCAGCCGGGGGAGCGCCATGGTCGCCGGCGCGCGTACCCGGCGCGCGCCGCCCCCTCCGTCTCTCACACCGCCGCCCCCTCCCGCCCGCGCCGCTGATCCAGGGGGCTGCTGGGAAGTGTAGTTCACTCGTGTGAGGCTGGCCCGGGGGGCAGGAAGCGCGCTGCAGGACACTAGCTGAAAGGCCTGTGGCTTCTCTGAGAAGAGACCTAGGGACCTTTGACCCACTGCTTTTCGTCAGAATCCACCCAAAGCGCCCTGAAGAAACTTCCATCGTGTCCCCAGAGGCCACTAAAGAAGCCTTCATCCACTCCTCAAGTGTAGAACTCTTGACAGGCTAAAATTCGGGGTATCTGAATTGGAAATAAACAGTTGTCCTCCCTTCTATATGCTTTAACTCAGGAACCCACAATGACTCCAGTTTCCCTGAGTCAGGCTTCAGGGTTCTTGTTTCCAGAATTTGAAAAATGAAGTTCACAGACCATGAAGGTTTAGTTTTAAGGAGGTGTTTTGTTTTGTTTCGTTTCGTTTCGTTTGGTTTTAATACATTCTTTTTTTTTTTTTTATTATTCGATATAATTTATTTACATTTCAAATGATTTCCCCTTTTCTAGCCCCCCCACTCCCCGAAAGTCCCGCAAGCCCCCTTCTCTTCCCCTGTCCTCCCACCCACCCCTTCCCACTTCCCCGTTCTGGTTTTGCTGAATACTGTTTCACTGAGTCTTTCCAGAACCAGGGGCCACTCCTCCTTTCTTCTTGTACCTCATTTGATGTGTGGATTATGTTTTGGGTATTCCAGTTTTCTAGGTTAATATCCACTTATTAGTGAGTGCATACCATGATTCACCTTTTGAGTCTGGGTTACCTCACTTAGTATGATATTCTCTAGCTCCATCCATTTGCCTAAGAATTTCATGAATTCATTGTTTCTAATGGCTGAATAGTACTCCATTGTGTAGATATACCACATTTTTTGCATCCACTCTTCTGTTGAGGGATACCTGGGTTCTTTCCAGCATCTGGCAATTACAAATAGGGCTGCTATGAACATAGTAGAACATGTATCCTTATTACATGGTGGGGAGTCTTCTGGGTATATGCCCAGGAGTGGTATAGCAGGATCTTCTGGAAGTAAGGTGCCCAGTTTTCGGAGGAACCGCCAGACTGATTTCCAGAGTGGTTGTACCAATTTGCAACCCCACCAGCAGTGGAGGAGTGTTCCTCTTTCTCCACACCCTCTCCGGTTTTAATACATTCTTAAGTGAGAGTTTGGGGGAAGAATCCGCCCATCCCAGGAAATAGGGTACCATCGAACTGCATGCCAGGAGCTGAGGATGAATTAGTCCAAATGTATAATGGAACCAATGATTTTATTGGACTTTCTTATAAAGCATGAGAGGGGGTTGCTTACAGGAATGTGGGCAACTCCAAAGCAGCTGCACTAGAAAGTGTCTACCCTATACTCCCCTGACTGCCCCCCATGATGGCTCATATCTTTAATCCCAGCACTTGGGAAGCAGAGGCTAGCGGATCTCTGTGAATCTGAGGCCAGTCTGGTGGTCTACAGAACTAGTTCCAGGAGAGCCCAGGGCTACACGAGAAACTCTGTCTTGAAAAAAAAAAAAAAAAGTCTACCCTACTATGAATGATAGCTTTCCTGTAGACATATATACAGTTTTCTTTAGTTAACCTCCTATAATCTACTACAATCTGTGTACTCTAGCACCTCCCCAGGCCCAGAGGAATGTGCAATTAGAGTAGATTGCATACACATGGTAGGGAGGACCAGGTGGAATCTCTGCTGAGAAACTGTTAACAACTGACAGGCCTGCTCCTGATGATCTCCTGCAAGCAGGCACAGCTGATGTGAAGAGGGCAGCTATTTTGCTGTGAGGACCAGATTCTACAACCAATCACTTAGATGAGAAAATTCTGTTAATATCTGAGGGAGGACCCATATTAGTTTAATTAAGGAAGGTAGCCTCTTCCATGGGCTGGCTTAAAAGAACAGGGAAGGGGGCATTCATATCTCTCTCTGTGCTTCCTGACTGGATTTTGTTGTGACTAGCAGACTCACATTCCTGCTGCCATGTCTTCTCCTCTTAAACTGTACTGTCCCCTCAAATATGAGCCAAATTATACCCTACGTCGCTTTTTCTTTTTTCATCAAAGCCTCACCCTCCAGCTACCCACCCTTGGTTGGCTCAGAAGAAACACGGAGACATGCCTGCCTCTGCTTCCCGAGTGCTGCAGGCCTTAGAGGCATGGCCACCACACCCGCCCGTCACTTGCCTAGCTTGCTTTAGTCAGGTATTTCATCACAAACAAAGCAGGACCTCAAGGGTAGCTCAGCAAGGGCTTCCTTTATTGGTCCTTATGAGGGCTCCAGTACCAAAACCTCCTCAGACCACAACAGTCCCTGGCAGAAATTAACAAAAAAGAAAATATTTGAGAGCCAGAAACATCAACCTGCTACCCATCCCTGCCAGGCCCCTGAGATACTCACTTTCATGAACACCTGTTTCATGTGCTCTAGGCCTGGAAGGGCCACAAAGGAAGCAATAATGACAGACCCATTTAGTGACAGCAAGAAAGCATGCCCTCTATGAATCAGGCACAATATTCCTCAGGCCTGGGTCATGCCAGTCCTCATGATGGCCCTTGGAATTTGTCCTTCCATTTTGCAAAGAGGAAAATGAGGCCTATTCCCCAGGTGATTCAAGTAACAAGGACTGAAGTCAAGGTGGTCGGCGTCAGTGCTGAATAATCCCAGTCACAGGATGGACCTAGGCACTCTTGGCGTGGCACTTTTGGACACAAGTCAAAAGATGCTACAGGCCCACGGGTCCCTTTTGGTCCTGAGCCTTTTCTCTTTCTTCCTTGCCTCTTTCAATTTTCTCTTCTGAAATGTTGTTCATCCCTTCCACCATTTTGACCTTTATAAATCTTTAAAGTGTCTCCCCAACTCAGCACTCATCTCACGGTCACCACAGTAACATCCTAGGCGACCAGCCAGGCATGGAGCAAAGAAAGCACAATGAATCGTAGACAGACTCCTTCTTTGGGGGTTACCTCCTGGATAAAAATACCACCGCCCTTTTGTCTATGCCTTGAGGTTGTTGAAGGCAAAGGGTGAACCTTTTTGAATTTAAAAAAAAAAAAAAAGAAATGTCCAAACTGCCATTTTGAATTCAAAGTCTTTACACCCAGACACCAACACAGACTTAAAACAGCCCCAGGAGCAATGTTCTGCTAGACAGGCAAGGGCTCCGAGTGTTTACTCACCTTGTTTTCTATGAAACCTCTCCAAGGAGCAGTTGTTATCAAGATCTTCTCTGGAATGAGCAGTCAGTTCAAACGCTCTGTGCAGGAGACTATAAATAAAACAAAGTTATTTGGTGGAGGGCAAAAGCTGGCTGCTTTTCAAAGAGGGTTGTAGGCAGCCTGGCCACAAAAATGTCTGAATGCCTACTGGGTGGTTTTGTGTGTGTGTGTGTGTGTGTGTGTGTGTGTTGTATGTTAGAAGGGGAGGCAAAGGGTGGGGCTTATGTACCTGCCCAGGTGGCCTCTAGACAGCAGGGTGGTCCAGGAAAGAACAGAGTGGGAGTTAGGAATCTGGCCTGTATGGCGGGTTGCAGCACTGTGAATTTAGGCAACTAATTGGGCAATCATCTGTTTCCACTTCCTCCTCTGTAAAATGGGTAGAGAGGATGAGGAGGAGCTGAGATCGAAAGACAGATGGTGACGTAGGAACCAACACTGCCAGACCTGAAACCAGGCTGCCTCCCTTCGAATCTCACGTCTACCTCTTAGAACATATGTGAACTTGGACAAGTTCTGTCTAGGCTCTCAACATCTCAGTTCCTTGTAAAATGAGAACAATGGTAATATCCTATAGTGAACATGAGAATTAAATTAGTGACTAGCATGTAGTAAGCACCCAAAAATTATTGGCAACACGTATGTACAAGCTCTTACCACAGCTTAATGTTTCTCTTCGCTTCTTTTTGTTTGCATTGCTGGGAAATAAATTCAGGGCCTTGTGCTTGTAAGCACTCTAGTCCTGTTACGTCCCTAGCCCTCACATTTGTTATTAATAGTAGTGATCATAATAAGAACGGGGGAGATGGTTCAATTAGTAAAGTGCTTACTTTGCAAGCAGAGGACCTGAGTTTGATTGCCAGAATCCATGTTTAAGAGGGGGAAAATATCAGGCATAGTGATTGTCTTAGTCAGAGTTTCTATTCCTGCAAACATCATGACCAAGAAGCAAGTTGGGGAGGACAGGGTTTATTCAGTTTACATGTCCACATTGCTGTTCATCACTAAAGGAAATCAGAACCAAGCTGGGCAGGAAGCAGGAGCTGATGCAGAGGTCATGGAGGGATGTTTCTTACTGGCTTGCTTCCCCTGGCTTGCTCAGCTTGCCTTCTTATAGAATCCAAGACTACCAGCCCAGGGATAGCACCACCGCAATGGGTCTTCCCACCCTTGATCACTAATTGAGAAAATGCCTTACAGCTGGATCTCATGGCAGTATTTCCTCACCTGAAACTCCTTGTCTCTGTGATAACTCCAGCTTGTGTCAAGTTGACACACAAAACCAGCCAGTACAGTGATGTATATGTAATTCCAGTACTGGAAATGCAGAGAGAAGTGGTTGCCTAGAACTATATAAGTTCTAGGCCATTGGAGACTTTGTGGATGGTGCCTAAAGAATGCGATCTGAGGTTTCTCCTTAACCTACACACACACACACACACACACACAAACATACATGTGCCCCAACATACACACAAATATGGACACATGCTCACATAGAAACATAATAGTTCTTTCTGTACTTGAGTTCAGGAATCTAAAATCCATAACCTTCTTTTACTGCTTATATTCTGTCCATTTCAATTCAAATCAACTGTAAAGGATAAAAATCAGAAATAACGGTAACTGAAACAAAAATAGAAACTCGTTTCTCTTTCCTGTAAGGAGTGGAAGTGAAAATTGCAGAGCTAAGATGACAATTCCATATCATCAAAGCTCTAGAATTCCATCTTGCTGCTCTCTTTCTGATTTACAAACACATCTTCACTTCGTCTTCCAGGCTGGCTACTTGAACTTGCAGCTGTCAGTCTGCAACCCAGAAGCAAGAACACACCCACCCCAAACTCTGACCTGTAAACATATTTCCCACACCACTCACAAGTGCTCACACCACTTAGCCCAAAACTTAGTCATGAAGCCTCATCTCACTTTATTCCAGACAGTCATGTGCACAGCTGAAGGCAGGATTAGCATTTCTGAGAAACAAGGGGAGGGCAAATATTGCACGACAGCCATTGTTGGCCATGTTTGGTTTTGTGATATTGGACAGGACACTGCATTTTTCCAAGTCTGTTTCCTTACACTCAAGAAGAATCAGGCCACAATCTCTTCCCAAAGTAATTTCTATTTCCAAAATTCTATAATTCAATGGCTCATTGTTTTCTACGGTTCATTTATTTGATGTCATTCACATAAAATGAGATCTCCCTGCCAAGTACGTGGCATAATCAATTGTCAGAATTAAAATCTTCCAGTGAATGCCCCGATTCTCCTCCCCATACCCTCCCTCTATCTGCCTCCCATGACTATTTTATCCCCCCTTCTAAGTGAGATTCAAGCATCCCTGCTTGGGCCTTCCTACTTGTTTAGCTTCTTTGGGTCTGTGGAGTGTAGCATGGGTATCCTGTAATTTATGGCTAATATTCACTTACATGTGAGCACATACCATGCATGTCTTTTTGAGTCTGGGTTACCTCTCTCAGGACGGTATTCTCAAGTTCCATCCATTTGCCTGCAAAATTCATGATGTCTTTGTTTTTAATAGCTGAATAGTATTCCATTTAATAGCTGAAAGTAACACATTTTCTTTATCCATTCTTCAGTTGAGGGACATCTAGGTTGTTTCTAGTTTCTGTCTATTATGAATAAAGCTACTATGAACATAGTTGAGCAAGCGTCTTTGTGGAATGATAGAGCATCTTTTGGATAGATGCCCAGGAGTGGCATAGCTGTGTCTTGTGGTAGAACTATTCTCCGTTTTCTTGGAGACCACCAAATTGATTTCTACAGTGGCTGTACAAGTTTGCAGTCCCACCAGCAATGGAAGAGGGTTCCTCTTGTTCCACATCCTCACCAGCATGTGCCATCACTTAAGTTTCTGATCTTAGCCATTCTAACCAATGTAAGATGGAATCTCAGAGTTGTTTTGATTTGCATTTCCCTAAATGATTAAGGACTTTGAACATGTCTTTGTTTCTCAGCCATTTGAGATTTGTCTGTTGAAAATTCTGTTTAGCTCTGCACCCCATTTTAATTGGGTTATTTGTGTTGTTTGAGCCTAGTTTAAGGGAGGTTCAGGATCAGGTGTGAGGAGGGACAGGAGAGATGGCCATAGGACCACAAAAATGAATAGAAATCTGCAACTGATGATGGTGAGGAGGTGGGAAACATCTAGGTAACAGAGACCTGGGATAAAGGAGGTGCCCAAGAATCAATGGGGGTGACCCTAGCTGTGACGCACAGCATTGTGGATATGGAACCTAAAAAGGCCACCTCCTGTAGGCAGGCAGGAACCCCAGTGAAGCCATAAAGACACCAACCCACTCACAAAACTTTTGACCCAAAATTTATCTACAAGAAATACAGGGGTGTCAGATGGAGCAGAGACTGGGGGAATAGTGGGCCAATAAAAGGCCCAACTTGAGACCCATCCCATGGGCTAGCACCAGTCTCTGACACTATCAGTGATACTCTGTTATGCATGCAGACAGGAGTCTGGCATGGCTGTCCTCTGAGAGGCTCCATCTAGCATCTGACTCAGATGGATGCAAAGACCCACAACCAAACTGTGGATAAAGCTTGGGGACTTTTATGGAAGAGTAGGAGGAAGGATTGTGGGCCCCAAAGGAGATAGGAATGCCACAGAAAGACCAACAGAGTCATCTAACCTGGATCCTTGGGGCTCTCAAATACTGAACCACCAACCAAAGAACATATACACTGCCTGGGCCTAGATGCCCCTGCACATATGTAGCAGGTGTGCAGCTTGGTCTTCATGTTTGTCCTGAACAACTGGAGCTGAACATATCCCAAAAGGTGTTACCTGTACATGGGATATGTTCTTCTAGCTGGGCTGCCTTGTCTGGCCTCAGTGGGAGAGGATACACCTAACCCCACGGAGACTTGAAGTGCTAGAGTAGGGGGACACCCAAGGGGGACCTCCACCCTCTCAGAGGAGAATGGGAGGGCAGATGGGGGGAAGGGTTGTAGGAGGGAGTGACCAGTAGGAGGAACAGTGAGGGACTGGAAACATTGCCTTCCAGTCTGTTGTTAAAATAGTCTCACTACAAGAATGGAACAGATAAAAGTCCACAGCATAGTGAGTCTTCCTGCACTGATACTCTGCTGAACCAAAGTGTCCAAGCTTGCCTCCAACCACCATTCCTATGCTTTTCTACTTAGGACTTAGATACCTGTAGTAGTTAGCAGAGCAGCTTCCGCGCACCATAATTATACAGCACTAAGTGGCAGAATAAACGGTCTATGAGTCAGGGCTCTGTGCTCTGTTGTTTCAAGTACATTATTTTAAATCTGATGTAGTAGTTAATGCATCATCAAATATATCACTTTAAGCTGGGTGTAGTGGCTGACACCTGTAATTCCAGCACTTAAGCTGAAGCGAGAGAATTGCTCTAAGTCTGAGTCTCCTCGACTGCACATTGAGACTTTGTCTCGAAAGAAGAAAAAAATCATCACATGAAAATGTGCACATCAGTGGATTTTAGTTTAATCTCGTCATCACTACCTAATTCTGGAAGACTTCACCCACCGAAAGAAACCGCATCCCCACTAGTAGTCACTCCCCTCCCAATTTGGCAACCAAGAGTCCACACGCTACCTCTACGGAGGGGTCTATTCCAGATACATTGATCAGGTAGAATCACATGGTGTGCAGCCTCTTGCACTCCATGTAAGGTTTTTAAGATCCATCTGTGTCATTGCATGGGTGAGTAATCCTTCTTTGTTGCCAAATAATGTCTTTTGGCTGTCCATGCTACGTTTTGTTGATCCACAGAGTGTGGATGGACATTTGGGTTGTTTTCTGTATTTTTGAATATTATGGGTAATTAATGCTGCTGTGAACATTTGTGTACACAGTTTTGTGTGGACATATGTTTTCAATTCTCTTGGGGGTTGCGATTCTATTCTGCAGAAAGACTCCATAGCTCATTAATAGGGGTGCTGCTCCCCTCCCCCCAAAAGGAGCTTGAGGAATGCAGAATCATAACTAGTTAAGTGGGTTTCCTAATTTTAGAAATTCTCTGCCTTTTTGGTTTAGCCAAATACGCTGTGACTCTCCTAAATTGAGAACACAGACAGGGTAGAGCAGTAGCTCAAGAAATAGGCTCAGAAGTCAAGCAGACACAAGCTGCTAGTTGAATAAGCCTGAAAGAAGTTGCTTAAATTCTCTGAACCTTGATTTCTTCCTTATCAAGGGGGTTCCCACCTTGTAAAGATGAAATGGTGAAAGATATGAGCTTCTTGCTGTATATTTGGTATTCAATCAAGAAGAATGTTATTTCTACTAAATTTTCTAATTGATAAAGACAAGAACCATATTAGCTTTGTCAATATCCAGATCTCAACATTGAATACCAATCTCAGAATGCATGCAATGGCCAATAAATATTTATTGAATACGTAAATAAATGGCCTCAAATCCCTCATTTTGAGGCACTTATCCTAAGAACAAGTCCATACAACAAAATTTGAAAACTGCTTTCTTAATTTTGGGCTTAGTGCTTGCCACAGAAGACTGACCTAAGTTTTTTTTTTTTTTAAAGATTTATTTATTTTATGTATATGAGTACACTGTAGCTGTTTCAGACACACCAGAAGAGGGCATCAAATCCCATAACAGATGGTTGTGAGCCACCATGTGGTTGCTGGGAATTGAACTCAGGACCTCTGGAAGAGCAGTCGGTGCTCTTAACCACTGAGCCTTCTCTCCAGCCCCTGACCTAAGTTTGATCTCTAGAATTCGTGGTGGAATGAGAGAACTGATTCCCAAAAGTTGTTCTCTGCCTTTCACAAACACACTGTGGCACATATACATACATATGCACAAATACACACACACACACATACACACACACACACACACACCAATCAAGGGTATTGGAAATACTTCAGTTGATAGAGTGCTTGCCTAGTAAGTAAAAGGCCAAAAGTTTGATCCCCAGCACCACTAAAAATTGGGTGCGGTAGCATATACCCATTCTCTTAAAATACATGATAATCTGTTTCATAACAACTAAATTTGGGTTAGGATATTGGATTGCTGCTTTGGAGGAGCTGGCAAACTGCATCAGAGGGAGAAGGTACCTGCTGCTAAGCCTGACAACCCAATTTCAATCCCTGAGACCCCCACAAGGAAGAAGAAGCATGGTGGAAAGAGAACTGACTCCACCAAGCTGTCCTCTGACATCCACACACGCAGAGAATAAATTAGTGCAGTTGTCTATTTTTACTTTTATGCCTTTTTAACTGTGGTAAATTGACTGACTGTGGTTAAAAGGTGACCGACTTAGTCACTTTAAGTGTGCCATTCAGTAGCCTTTGGTGCTTTTGCACTGATGCAAACATCAGCACCCTACATCTCCAGAACTTTCTTCATCTCCCCAAACAGAAATTCTGTACCCACTAAACATTTTTACATTCTGTACCTTTATGAACAGGTCTTCTCTTCTGTAAGATCAAGTAAGTGACTGGAGTGTTTCGCTTGTCACAGTGTCTCCCAGGTTCGTTATCCTGAAGCACATGTCAACACGTCCTTTCTTAAAGCTGAATAGAAGTTCACTGTGTGCACATATCACATTGTATTTATTCATGAATCTGTTGGGGGTCTCACATTCAGTTATTTTGGTTATATACCCAGAAGTGAAATATCTGGATCATATGATAATTCTATTTTTAACTTTTTGAGGAACTAGCATATTGTTTGCTGTAACAGTTGAACCATTTAACAGTGCACCAAAGTTGGAATGTTTTCACATCCTCTCTAGTTCTTGTCATTTCTATCTTGCATGTATGAGTTTCCTAGACTATGTGAATTGGGTACCTCACTGTGGATCTGATTCACACTTCTCTGCTACTAGTAATATTGAGCATCTTGAATGTATTTATTGGCCATTTGTAAACATATCATCTATGAAGAAATAAATAACTACTCTAGTCCTTTGCTCATTTGTAAATAAGGTTGTTCTAGGTTTCTTTCTGTTAGCTTTTTCTGAGATAGAATCTCATGTCACCCAGACTGACCTCAAACTCACAGATAACCACCTGCCTCATGATTTGCCGTGTGCTAGGATCACAGGCATGTACAACCATACCTCATTAATGTGGTGCTGGGTTAAACCTAGGGCTCCCAACATGTTATTGTGCATACAATGCCAAGCACTCTACCAACCAAGCTACTGTTTTGTTTTGTGTTTGAGCTACAAGAGAGTTTCTTATATTCTGAATACAAAAGACCCTCTTATGACATACATGGCTTGCAAGTATTTTCTCTCATTCTACAGGTTGACTTTTTTTTATTCGATATATTTTTATTTACATTTCAAATGATTTCCCCTTTCCTGGCTCCCCACTCCCCGAAAGTCCCATCTTCCCTCCCTCTGTTCCCCCATCCACCCCTTCCCACTTTCCTGTTCTGGTATTGCCCTATACTGCTACACTGAGCCTTTCCAGAACCAGAGGCCACTCCTCCGTTCTTCTTGGACATCATTTGATTATGTGGATTATGACTTGGGTAATCCAAGTTTCTAGGCTAATATCCACTTATCAGTGAGTGCACCATGATTGATTTTTTGAGACTGGGTTACCTCACTTAGTGTGATGTTCTACAGCTCCATCCATTTGTCTAAGAATTTCATGAATTCATTATTTCTAATGGCTGAATAGAACTCCATTGTGTATATATACTACATTTTTTTGTATTCATTCCTCCGTTGAGGAACACCTGGGTTCTTTCCAGCTTTTGGCTATTGTAAATAGGGCTGCTATGAACATAGGGGAGCATGTATCCTTATTACATGCTGGAGAATCCTTTGGGTATATGCTCAGGAGTGGTATAGCAGGGTCCTCCAGAAGTGACCAGCCCAGTTTTCTGAGGAACAGCCAGACTGATTTCCATAGTGGTTGTACCAATTTGCAACCCCACCAGCAGTGGAGGAGTGTTCCTCTTTCTCCACATCCTCGCCAGCACCTGTTTTCTCCTGAGTTTTTGATCTTGGCCATTCTGACTTGTGTGAGGTGAAATCTCAGGGTTGTTTTGATTTGCATTTCCCTAATGACTAATGATATTGAACATTTTTTAAGATGCTTCTCAGCCATCCGAAGTTCTTCAGGTGAAAAATTCTTTGTTTAGCTCTGTACCCCATTTTTAATAGGGTTATTTGGTTCCCTGGGATCTTCTTGAGTTCTTTGCATATTTTTGGATATTAGCCCTCTGTCAGATGTAGGGTTGGTGAAGATCTTTTCCCAATTTGTTGGTTGCCAATTTGTCTTTTTGATGGTGTCATTTGCCTTACAGAAACTTTGTAATTTTATGAGGTCCCATTTGCCAATACTTGATCTTAGAGCATAAGCTATTGGTGTTCTATTCAGGAACTTTTCCCCTGTGCCTATGTCCTCAAGGGTCTTTCCCAGTTTCTTTTCTATTAGCTTCAGAGTGTCTGGCTTTATGTGGAGGTCCTTGATCCACTTGGAGTTGAGCTTAGTACAAGGAGATAAAGATGGATCAATTCACATTCTCCTGCATGCCGACCTCAAGTTGAACCAGCACCATTTGTTGAAAAGGCTATCTTTTTTTCCACTAGATGTTTTCAGCTCCTTTGTCGAAGATCAAGTGGCCATAGGTGTGTGGGTTCATTTCTGGATCTTCAATCCTATTCCATTGATCCACCTGCCTGTCACTGTACCAATACCATGCAGTTTTTAACACTATTGCTCTGTAGTATTGCTTGAGGTCGGGAATACTGATTCCCCAAGAATTTCTTTTGTTGTTGAGAATAGTTTTAGCTATCCTGGGTTTTTTGTTATTCCAGATGAATTTGAGAATTGCTCTTTCTAACTCTAACAGAGTCCTTTATAAAATACAAAAAACAAAAAACAAAAAACAAAAAACAAAAAAAAACCAAAAAAAACCCCACTTTTATTTTTAAAAAACTTGATATATTCCAATTTATTTTTTCTTTTCTGGTCTGTGCCTTTGTAGTCATATTCAATAAATCACTGCCAAATCTAGCATCATGAAGTTTCTCCCCCATTTTCTTCTGAGAATTGAGTTGTTTTAGATCTTACGTTTAGGTCTTTTTGTCATCATGAGTAAATGTTTTGTATCAACATGATGACTCTCTCTCTCTCTCTCTCTCTCTCTCTCTCTCTCTCTCTCTCTCTCTCTCTCTCCCACCCCACATTTATTTGTTGGCTGAGAGGTAAGCAGGAAGAACATGCATGCATGCATAGAACCTTTGTAGAGATGAAGGAACACTTGTGGTAGAAGAGAACCAATTCTTTTCTTCTACCATGTGGGCCCGAGGAATTCAACTCAGATGATTAGGCTTGGAGATAAGCAACTGTATCCACTATGTCACATTTCCAGCCTAGGATGGGGATCTTTGCCATGTATTTGTGTGTGTGTGTGTGTGTGTGTGTGTGTGTGTGTGTGTGTGTGTGTGGTGTGTGTGGTGTGTGTGTGTGTGTGTGTGTGTGTGTGTGTGTGTGGTGTGTGTGTGTGTGGTTTCTTTATCTCTGACTATCCTAGAACTTATAGATCAGGCTGGCCTCAAACTCACAAAGAGCTGCTTGCCTCTGCCCTTCAGTGCAGGATTAAAGGCATGCACCACCACATCTAGCTGGCTAAGCTCAGTCAAACATGCTGTAGCATCATCTTCACCTTTGAAGCAAGACTACAACCCTCCTTTATTATTGAGCACTGGAAGAGACATAAGCCATTGTGCATTTGCAAAGTGGTATAGTTGGCCATTAAATATCAATAAGGACAGATTTGGAGAGCAGGTGGCACCCTGGTCAGGACTTCTGGCCATATACAAAGAAAGACCCAAGCAACCTCTGTGTGGCATTTAAAAGAAAGCAAAGATCTTGTGGTGGCTCATGCCTTTAATCTCAACATCCTAGAGACAGAGGTAGGCTGATCTGATTGAAGGCCAATCTAATGTACACAGTGAATTCCAGGCCAGACCTACCCAATGAGAAAACAAAGCAAACAAAACAACAACAACAACAACAACAACAACAACAAAACTTGGCCTAGTGGTAGGATCATTGAATAGTGAACAACAGATAGCTCATTGGTAGTCTATGCTTAGCACATGTGAAGCTCTGAGTTCAGTTTTGTGTGTGTGTGCATGTGATATAAGTATATGTCACATATATAGAAGATGATATATGACATTTATACATATATATTGACATAGTTTGAGAATAAATAGCACATGTAATTTCCTGGCAGTGTTTTCAACTGCCTATCCACGGATTTAAACTGATTACTATTAGAGAAACTAAAAAGATGGGTTTTGAAGCCAGACTTCCTGGCTCTGTGTAAAATCTTGGAAAAACTGTTAAACATTCTGTGACTTATTTGTAAAGTGTAGACAACAGTACCTTCTTCAGTGGGTCACTATAAAAATTATATGTATTACTACATGTGGAGTAAATTAACCTTGCATTTTGTGATGTCTCAGTGGTAGTGGCTATATATCCTCCTTTTAACAATCAATCAATGAACAAAAGCCAAATCCAAGAAAAGCCAGAGAGAACTGGCTAACTGTCAAAAACCATTCACCCATTTACCAGTTCTCTCCTATGTGTCAGGCTCTGTGCTGAGAACTTTCTTGTTTCCTGTACAGGCCTTTTCTGGCCCTGTCACTCTGTAGACATTCCCCGCGGCTTCACTGTATGCATGATGCCTCATGCTTGATGCTGGGGAATGGATATTATAAAGGTTTGTCTGGGTTAGACACAGTACAGGATCTGGCCTGCTGTGGCCCCTTTACTTGCCTTGCTTATCCCTGACGGTTCACACTGAACACCTTGGGAGAAGACCCCTGGGTTCTTAGGCTTGTTCCCTGCCTTGCCCCTGGCCTCAGGTCTCTGGGCTCTTCTGTTTCCTACTCTGACATTCTTTCTTCCACACTGTTCTCCTCACAGCCCGGGGATTGGATGTGTATAGGCTTTCCAGCCAGACTTGACATTCCTCAACCTACTTTGGTTATTGGTTATTGATTATACTTGTCAGGTGTTCTAGAACCCCCTGACTTAAGACTGTTTCCATTTCTACCTGATGCACCCAATGATTAATCTATCTTGTAACTGGCCATCTTCCATCTTGTAAACGTTACCTCTTGGGTTCTCTGTTCACCTGGATAGTTCAATGACTCAAGGATCTACATGTAAACTTTTAAAGTCAACACCACTTTGCAAATGAGGCAAAAATTCAGTGGTTTGTTTGTTTGTTCTAGCCATCAATACACTATTGGCCTAGATATTTCTTCTGCCTCTATCATCGTGGCACCAAATTGGTACACATTGCTTCTTTGTGTGGAATTTGTATGTGTATGCATGTGTTCTTGTGTGTGCATGTGAAAGCTAGAATAGATGTCAAGTGTCTTCTTCAGTTATTTTCTACCTTGTTTTTTGAGACAGTCTCTCATGAACACGGAGCTCATCAACCCAGCTAGACTGCCTGGCCCCTAGCCTGAGGGTTCCTCTCTTCTCTACTTTCCCAATGCTGGGACTACAGGCATGCACCACCACAGCCAACATTTTTACGTGAGTGCTGAGAATCAACCTCAGGTCAGCAAGAATTTTACCGACAGTACCATCTTATAAGCACCTACAAGCTGCTTATTAAAAGTGACATCATTCAGAAATGTGCTGCATTTTGGGTATGCATACATCAAGCTGTTCCTCAGTATCCTTGAAGTGGGTATGAAGATTTGGACCTATCAATTTGCATGATTTTTTTCAGAGCTTCTGGGTCTGATGAATAGGAGTATACTGGTTTTACAAATCTCCACTAGATGCCTACAGAAAAGCCAGTTTCAGTTTTTTTGTGATACTCTTGAGAGGTTGGTACCATATACACATTGTCACACATTTGCAGAAAAAAATATAATTTGCCCCCATCCCTTACATGCAACCAAAAGGGGTAAGAAATGGACCTGTGTGGATTCTCAAGCTGCCTCTTCCAAAGTAATTTATACACAGCTTTCAAACTCTCCACATTCATTCATTCTCTCTCAATCTCTCTCTCTCTCTCTCTCTCTCTCTCTCTCTCTCTCTCTCTCTCTCTCTCTCTCTTTCTCTCCCCCCTCTCCCTCTTTCTCTCCCTCCCTCCCTTCCCTTTCTCTCCCTCCCTCCCTTCCCTTTCTCTCCCTCCCTCCCTTCCCTTTTTCCCTCTCTCCCCCTCTCTCCCCTCCCTCTACAGCTAAAAATATCCTGAACAACATCCTCATTAGCTAATATGCATAAATTATTTTTTGCTTTTTTTAACATAATTGGTTCATTCAAAGGAAAGGCTTCCACCTACTTGAAAGGAACCAAGCTGCTCAGTGAAGATCTTCCCAGTTCAGCAAAGCTTCTGCTGTGGCTGCCCCTCTGCCGCTGGGCTTGTGTCACTAGCTGGGTGGCAGAGTGGAAAACAAGCTCCCTTCCTTCACCCACACCTGCCACATTGGAGCTGGGGGACTTGAGGCAAGTCTCTTCCTGTTTCCAGAGCATCCGTCTTTTCAGCTGTTAACAAGAGGCATTTACCCTGTAGGGTTTCTCTGAAGACAAGTGAGATCATCCTTGAGGTCTTACAGAGTATATGTGGCCCCTGGAAAGCTGGGAGACAGCCAGGGCATGGTGATGCACACTTGAGAGGCTGAGGAAGAAGGATCGTGGCGCTCAAGGTCATCCCAGGCTACCCAGCAAAATTCCATCTCAAAAAACAACAAACAAGAATAAAGTGATATTGCTCAGAAGCAGGAAAGAGAGGATAATATAGTGGTCGAATACCCAGAGCTCAGGACCAGAAAGATTGTAGTTCAAACCCCAGCCTGTATCATGCTTGGGTTCTGGGGTGCATCTTCAAGGCTGAGTTTTCTTGTAGTAAAGAAGACAGAACCCCTGTAAAAAAGGCTCAGTAATGAATGGTGGCCGCATTCACCTCGAGCTTCTCTACCCAGCATCAGAGTAATTAAGTCCTGCTTCTAGGGAAAAATTCAGATAGACACTAGAGAGGGGCAAAACACATGTGCTCTGGGTAGTTCAAACCGAACTGTCTGCCCCAACTTCTGATTATGTGACTGACGACAGTTTAATGGACTCTTCACCCTTGAAAGCTAAGGAGGAGATAACTCATGGCATTTTAACATATGAATGTGGTGTAGTTTTTCCTTTTTTCCTTGAACAATGTGAACAGAGAAAGCCAGAACCATGTGTGTTTGAGCAGCTGGAGCCTCCCTTTTCCTGACCCTGTCTGCATGGTAATAAACTTGGCGGTGGCAGTTACCCAAGTCAGTCATGTTTGTACAATGTCACCTTATCTCTGTTTGTGTGTGTGTGTCATTATCCTGGAGGATATTGCATAGTCAGCTTATTATGAGGTGACTTGTGAATACCTCTAAGTTACTGGTTTTCCAAAGATAAGCATGTGTGTGTGCACGTGAGAACATGCACACATGTGCATATGCATACAGACACCCATGACATAAAGTTCTTATGCACAATTTCTAGAAAGCTATATCATCCTGACCAGTTAGGCAAGGACTCCTTCTGTAGGGGAAGTCCAAACACTCCTCAAAACCGTAGTTTCAAAGAGGAAGCTGTGAGCAGCAGGCACTGGGACGCTCATTACATGGAGAGGGTCTTAAAGGCAGAGACGAGGGCCAAAGATTCTAAAATATTGGTGCAACTGTCATCTTAAAGAATTGGGACTGGCTGGAGAGATAGCTCAGCAGTTGAGAGCACTGACTGCACTTCTAAAGGTCCTGAGTTCAAATCCCAGCAACCACATGGTGGCTCACAACCATCTGTAATGAAATCTGATGACCTCTTCTGATGTGTCTGAAGACATCTACAGTGTACTTACATACAATAAATACATAAATCTTTAAAAAAATATAAAAAGAAAAAGAATTGGGATGATGTGGCTTCAAGTCCACCAAGACGATTTTGAGCAAGGCTCTTTCTCATCTCCAAGCCTCAGTTTCCCCAGCTGTCACACTTAACTTGCACAGTCTTGTGAATACTGATGATAAATGAAGTGAAGGCTGCACAGGGCATGAGGCACAGAGTCAGACTCAGGGTGATCCTGGGTACAAGGTGGCTCTTATACCGAGACAAGAAGTGCCAGATCAGACAGGAGGTGTGCACAGCCCCAGCTCGCACACAGTACAGGAATGTCCCTTCCTGCTGCTCAGAGCCTGGAGACTAGGAAGCGTGTGGAAATGTGTGGCTCTCCATCTGGTTAATGTTCGCCCGTGTTTCCTGCTGGAGAGCGTCACTTTTTTCACCTCACCTGGTTTGTTTACCCAAACAAGCTGCTCATTAACAACACGGATTGCATTTTCTGCAATTCTGTTGACAGCACAAATGTCTGCAGTCAGCTTGGGAGTTTGGTGCCACAGGATCCCACTAGGCCTAGCTAGCAGGGCCTCTCAGGAAGAATGCTGAACACTCCTGGGGTCTGGGGAAGGAGGGTGACTGAGCAGAAGACAGCTGGCTGGCAAGAACAAGCCAAGGGCTCCAGCCTGGGAAAAGACCGGGCTCTTCCTCCTGGGAGAGAGGCTGTGATTTTAAAAAACAAATGAACATAGGATCTCAGTGGGTAAAGTGCTGGCCTAGTAGGCATGAGGACCTGAATTCATTCCTCAGACTCCATGTAGAGCCAGCCCTGCTAGCTCTCAGTGATATTCCCAGCACTCCTACGGCAAGATGCAAGGTTAAGACAGGAGAATACCTGGGAGCTCTCAAGCCAGTTGGCCTGAGGTATTCAGTGACAAACCAGAGACCCTGTCTCAAAGAAGATCAGACATCCAAACTTCTGGAAATTTATGCATGTGCTCACTCACACAGAGACACACACACTGAGGAAATTCGAAAAATAAAACTTAACAAAAAAAAAAAAAAAAAAAAGACACAGAGATTCTTCAAAAGCCAGAGTCAGGATCAGGCATAACAGACAGGATAGAACTCCAGACAGAAGGACAGAATAGGCATGGCCAGGGCCCAAGTGATGGTCCCTGTGGAGCTCTTTCCTGGGCCCAGCAAAGACCCAGGAAGCTAGCAGCCCCAGCAAAAAAGAAATAGGTGAGAAAAATAATTGCCTTTTTAAGAGATTTGTTTTATTTGTAGTTATGTGTATGTGCACATGTAGAAGTATGTTCTTGTGAAGGTGGGTACCCACAGGATCTAAAAGAAGATATCAGAACATGGGTGCTGGGAACTGCACTCTGGAAGAGTAACAAACTCTTATCTGCTGAGCTGGCTCTCCAGCCCCACTGTTTTCCTCCTTAAGTTGTCCCTGAAACCAAGTCCCTGCTGCTTCTCTCAGCTGCTCAGGAAGAAGCTGGGGTCTTTTGAATTACACCTAAGCTAAACTGAATTTATTTTATATTCTGTCATTGTCCTCAGAAAGCTTCCACTTCTGCCCATTTCTTTTGGAGGTTTTCTGGTGGTGTAGCCATTGAAACTGAGGGATCTGAGAGTGAAAAAGATACAGCCCTACTCTCAGGGAATGTACAGTTCACGGAAAGGTACTGAGGATAGGATAGGGACTGAGGAGGTTACTCAGTAAGAGAAAGCACTTGCTAGCTTGAGGGCTTGAGCATCTGAGTGCAAATCCTTAGTACCTCTGTTAAAAGCTGGGCATGGCCAAATGTGTCTGTGACCTCAGGGCTGGGAAGCAGAGACTGACAGATTCTTAAGAGCTTACTGGCCACCCAGAATGGATGCAGTAGATAGTTCCAGTTCAGAGAATGACCCTGCCATAAAGGACTCAGGCAAAGAGCAATAGTGGAAGACACCCAGTAGAGTAGACCAAGGCCAGCCTGGTATGCATAGAAAGTTCCAAGATAGCCAGGGCTACAGAATAAAGAGATCCTGTCTCAAAAAAAAAAAAATAGTTTACATGGCGTGGGACCCTTTAGCTTCCTTTGGAAATTGAGACCCAAAGGAATACGGGAGTGGTTCGGGATATGGCTTTGTAGATAAAAGTGCTTGCTGGGCTGGTGTAAGGGTCTGAGTTCAGATCCCCAGAAGCCACTCAAGCCAGGTCCAACGATGCTATGACTGTTACTCTGGAGCTCCTACAATAGAATGGGAAGCAGAAACAAGAGAATTCCCGGAATTTTTTAGGCCATTTGGATTGATATATGCAGTGGCAAAACAGGAGCCAATCCAGTCTCTAACGAGGTGAGGACTGGCACTCAAACTTGCCTCCGACCTACCTCCATATGCATGCCGAAGCAAAGGGGATGAGGCACTGTTGTTTGCAAAGATGTGCAAGGAGCTTGGTCAGGATTCTGAGACATTTCCTAAACCTGTTGCTTCCATTAGCTCACCCAGTCCTCTCACCTCACAAGGAAGGCACTTCATCACCTATCTCCATTTTACAGACAGAGGTATCAAGATTTTTTTTCCTCATGTGATGTGTGTGTGTGGTATGTGTGCTCCCATGTGTGTGATCACATGTATATGTGTTAATGTGCATGTGTGTGGAGACCTTAGTGTTCAGTGGGAGTGTTCCTCAATTTCTCCCCACCTTTTTCATTGAGGTAGGGTCTCTCACCTAAACCCTCAGCTCTTCAGCACAGCTCTCCTGGCTAGCTGGCTTCTCGGGGATCCTTGGTCTTCACCTTCCAGGTATAGAAGCTGTAAGTGGCCAACATGCCCATCTGACATTCACATGGGTTCTGGAGTCCTGAACTCCAGTCCACACACTTGTGCAAGCACTTTAACTGCTGAGCACCTCCCCAATGTTGAGGCACTATAATTTTAAATGACTGTGGATGACAGAACCCAACATACTTCTCCATCCCTTGTTCCTCCTTACCCCTTTCTGGTAGGGACTCAGCACCTATCAACATCTTCAATGCACCCAGACATGGTGCAAACATGATTTTCTTTAATCTTCCCATGGACCACTGGAAGTCAGTGGTTTTTAAACCTGATTTACAGAAGAAAAATGGGACTTAGAGCAAATGGAGCAAAATGAAGCAAAAACTCATTCTTTGCTCCCTTCTACTCATTCTAACTAGCCAGTGAGACCTTCTCAGATTGTAAGAATCCAACTGGTTCCTGTGGGTACTCAATACCATCTACAAATCAAGGTAAGGTGACCCTTCAAGGTTGAAGCATTACCCTCTGCTCCAGCTTCCTCTAGGCACTGTGGGATCCTATGCATATCTCCAGCCAGATACAAATGATCACTAATAGCAGTAACAAACCACCCAGCCTTCATTTACAGCCACGTATGACACATTCTGACCAGTCTCTCTAGGAAGGCAAACCTGAGGCTGCACAAACATAGGAACTCATTTTCCCAATGGGCATTTACTTTGGAAGAACTAATTTAGCCTCATTTCCAGGAGGCTATATTACCTGTAAGTACAGGGGTACCAGATAGCCAGAGTATATTCCAGGCTCATGCAGAACCCAATGTTCAAAAGAAAAAAAGACCTTCACCCCCAAGAATGCTGAGCTGAAACCTACAAGTGGGGGAAAAGGTCCAAAGAGAGGGAAAACAAAGCAGTAAATGTGACAAATAGTCCTAGGACCATGGATGTAGGCCAGAGTGCATGGTAAATGTGCTCAGGGCCTTGGAGTTGAAGCCTACTTTAGTCCTTTGTGTTGTTGTCATAACACTCTGGGCAAAAGCAACTTAGGGGAGGAAAGGACTTAATTGGCTTACACTTTCAGGTCATAGTTCATCCCTGAAGAAAGTCGGGGCTGGAACTTAAAGCAAAAACTATGTGGGAGCAGTACTTCCTGGCTCCCTTAGAAGGCTTGTACTTTGCTTGACCTCTCATACAACCCAAGACCATCTGCCTAAAGACGGCACCGGTCATCAGTTAATAATCATTACAATCACTCACAGGCCAGTCTGATTTAGACAATGCCTTGATCATGGTTCCCCTCGAAGGTGATCCTAAGTTTTGTCAAGTTAACTAGGACAATACCCAACACTGAAAATAAAACAAAACACAAACAAAACAAGAACATGCCTAACTACCTAGCTTGATGCAAAGCAAGAAACACTCAACAAACCGGAGGCAATGGCCACTACTTAGAACGATATAAACCAAACCTGGACACTCTCAAGACTGCTGATGAGCAAGTACTCTGTATAGCCTCTTCAGACAGCAATACGATGTAGATGTTGGACCACATTTTATAAGCTCATGGTCTTTGGTACAATCATTCCTTCTAAGAGAATATGCCTGATATTAACTATCAATGATGAGGACAAAATAAGCATACAAAGGAGTCCTGAGAATGTGGCTCAGTTAGTAGAGTCATTGCATAGCATTCACAAGTCCCTAGGTTCACTCTCCAGCACTTCATAAACTAGGAGTGATAGATGTATACCTATAATCCTAGCACTCGGGAGGTCAACAAAGGAGGATCATAAATTCAAGGTCATTTTTGGCTATACAAAGAATTCAAGGCTTGGGATACATGAAAACCTGTCTCAAAATATAAATAAATGAAGAAAATAGTGATTGTATGTTAGTGATAGGTCTCGATCTCACTGAACACCTGTGTTCCACTCAAGACGTGACATTGTACTTAAACTGATGAGACCACAGGATGTCCAGAGATAGCCAAACCCTGTTCTTCTTGAGAAGTTGGTATGACAGCATAGCAGGGGCCTGGGAATTCTAGAGAACTACATGTTTACATCTGTATCTCTCTGTTTAGGGCTGGGGATCACACCGAGGGCCTTGTTTATGCTAAGCCTGTACTATACCAACTATACCTTTACAACCTCTGCTTGCATACGTTGTTCTTAGTTTCTCTTCTTCCCTTGGTCATTCATTGTACAAATATTTATTTACAAGTTCCTGTGTGTAAGCATAGAATTGCTATATGACCCAGTCATTTTGTACATATACATGTATCCCCCAAATAGTTGAAAACAGGAATCCAAACAATCACTTATATACAAATGTTCTTAGCAATATTCATATTATCCAAAAGATGGAAACATGCCCATCAGCTGATGTGCACGTATATGGGACAGTAACTTTCTATAAAAAGACCTAAATACAGATATGTGCTATACTGCAGAAGAACCTCACATACATCATGCTTAGTTGAATAAACAAGACTCAATGGTCGTGTATTGATTCTATGATTCCATCCACTATATGAATCATTATGATTCCAGTGGAGAAATCCTGAGAGAAAGAAAGAATATTAATGCATAGTGCTTACCAGGCATTAGGGCAGGAGAGAAGGTGGTGTGGCAAGAATAGGCAAGACAATTGCTTCATGGGTACAAGGTCTCACCTGTGGAGGTAGTAATGCTTTTGGACTAAGAAGCAATGGTTATACAGTAGGGCCAATGTAGTACATTTCACTAAATGTATACTTTAAAAATGATTTGTCTTGGGTCAGGTAATTTATATTTCAATTATAAATCTTAACTCCCCATGGGTTAGCCCAGTCCTAAGAATGACACAAATCTCCGCCTCTTTAGTTTGGGCAGGCTATTGGTAAGTGAGTAAACATTAGTCAAAACAAGACAATCATTTCAGCTTGTGGTCTGGCTAACTCAGAGGACAGACAAGATGGCAGGAAAGGGGTGACTTAGGTCATATGTTCAGGAGAGGGCTTTCTGAGGAGTTGCATTTAAGTAGAAGGAAGAAATGATGAGGCACCTGGGGGGAGAACATTCCAGAAGAGCAGGCATAAAGGTTCAGGAGCAAGCATGAGCTTGGTGTGTCCTAGCCAATGTGGCTGTGATGGAAGCAGATAGAATAAGGATGGGACTAGATGAGGGAGAGTCCTGGGGCTGTCTGGAATGCTTTCTCTGAACAGAGTCTACCTTTGTAAAAATAGTAGACAGAAACCCACCTTGTGGAGGCAGCTGGTAAATGAGTTGGCTATGCAAATCTGGAAACCTGAGTTCAGTCCTTAGAACCCCCTGTAGTAGTAGGAGAGAAGTGATTGCCACAAGATGTTCTCTGACTTCCATGAAGGGGTGTGTGTGTGGTGTGTGTGTGTGTGTGTGTGTGTGTGTGTGTGTGTAGCTATGCTATATCTGGTTGAGACATATCTGTCTCCCCGTGAAGCAAGCTTGGGAACAGCATTGCATTTGGTTGTGAGTAGGGAAAGCAAGGGTGAGTCTAGGCTAACAGCCCTGATCCCAGAGTTCCAATTTACATAGTTATCTTGGGACTGGAGGAAGGGCAGAGGCTGAAATCCTGGAAAAGATGTTTCGGGTACAGCGTGTTGGAAAGTCCCAAGTTAAATAGTTTGATTTCTTTCAGCTTTTCACAGAGAAAAAGAAGCAAAGGTGAGATGTTTATTTTCAAAGCAAGCAACATATTTCTTATGACAATATCTCCACTTAATGGCCCTGTCATGTCTAATAACTTAGAAGATAAAATACATTCCTTTGATCTGAGCTAGTCAAGAAGAATGACAGCTGGCAGTCTGCACAGGAAGTTAATGCCTTGTCTAATTGTGTTGACTTCTCATTATTTGAAAGTCTCACAACTAGTAGACGATATTTTCTTTTAATTTTTCAAATTGTTAACCATTTCCTGGCTCCCAGCTCCAGCACCTACTTGGGACTTTTTTCTCATCTGAACCGATAAATCACCTGGGCCAAATCTTAATTGATGTTTGTGATTTTTTTTTCCCATCCAGTCAGCAGAGGTCACGGGGTCTTTGTATGTGAGACTTGACTGGCAAGATAGAAAGGAGAGTTGGCAAGGAAACTCAACCAAGGACCCAAGTTTAGACCTCAGAACCCATATTTTAAAAGCCAGGCATTGTGGTACATACTCATTCCACCACTGGAGTGGCAAAGGTCAACGGCCATCCAGTCTAACCTACAGAGAGGGCTCTGGACCAGTGAGAGACGTCTCAAAAGATAAGGTGAGTAGAAACCACCAAGATGGCTCAGGGGGTAAAGACGCCCACTACCAAGCATGGTGACCTGAGTTAAATCTACAGGAATCAGGTTCTGAAAGTTGTTTGATGACCTCCACAGGTGCACTGTGGCACATATGCTATGCCCCACACACAAGCAAAAATAGATAGATAGAGAGATGATAGACAGACAGACAGACAGATATGGTAAGAAAGTGGATGCCTCTTGTAGAAAGATACCTGAGGTTGACTTCCACAGGTATGCACACATGTGAGCACATACACACTTAAACCTACACGTACACGAACATACACACATATACAACATTTCTGAAGTAATTAACTTAAAAGTAGAAGGTAAAATAAATATGAATCAGTTTTGGGCCCTGATGAGGATTCATTGTCTAGTAAGAAGAATGAATACTTAACCAGTTATAATATTCTGAGGACACAGAATCCTAGAATCTTGGAGAAGTCACTTCCTTTCTCTGGTCCTCTCAACCCCCAAAGAAAAGGCAGTTTATACACATGGCAGTGACTGGCAAATCAGAGGTACCACCAGAATGATCTGGAGATCTTGGTGAAATTCAGGCTACTGGGCCACACAATTTGTGTCTGCTGGTCTTGGGATGGGGACACACATCTCTAAGAAGGTGCCAGTGGATGCTGATGCTGTGGGCAGTCCCTATTTGAGACTCAAGCTCCTATGCTGATGGGAAGAATGATTGAGGTAAAGCGTATAGAAAGCCCAGGGCAGCTCCAGGCTAGGCTGTGTACAGTCTACATAAACCATAGACCTGGTTGGCACTGAGCAAGGGAAGGGAAGCCTTCCTGCCTCAGGCAACTCCACAGAGGTCTGAAAAGAGAAGACGCTATGGCCCCTCTGAAGTTAGCCTGACTGCTCCTCTGCTGAGGAGGTCCCTTCTGCTTTTCCCTCTTGAGGCTATTTGCTCTGTGCACATGTGTGTGTGCTGTGTAATGTATAGACATGTGCACGTGCATGTGTGTCTGTGTGTGTGTTTGTGTTTGTTTCTGTGTGTCTGTGTTTGTTTCTGTATGACTGTCTATGTGTATGCTTGTGTTTGTTTCTGTGTGTCTATGTGTGTTTATGTGTTTCTGTGTGTGTATCTGGGTCTGTTTATATCTGTATATATCTGTATATATCTGTGTGTATGTCTGTGTAATATGTGTATGTGTGTATCTGTGTCTGTGAGTGTCTTGTGTGTCTGTGTCTGTGTGATATGTGTACATGTTCACGTGTGTGTGTGTGTGTGTGTGTTATTTGTAGGGATGTTTAAGTCAGAATTGGTGCTAGAAGAGAGAAGAAGCAGGGAGATTTTCTTATATTAGCTAATCCTGTGAGACGATTGGTATGAGTTAGACTCAGCTATAAAACTGAGCTCAATTCCAGATGCATAGAATAAATTGTCACACATTTATTCTCTCCCCCTCCCTCTGCCCTTCCCCCTCCCCCTCCCTCTTCCTCTTCCCCTCCCCCTTCCTCTCCCTCTCCCTCTCCCTCTCTCTCCCTCCCTCCATTGCTCCCTCCCTCTGTGTGTGTGTGTGTGTGTATGTGTGTGTGTGTGTTGAGGTCAGAGGATAACTTGTGGAAATTGAGTCTTATCTTCTCTGAATGGGCACTGGACTCTATGCCTAAGGAGCAGAGTTTTTTTGTTTTGTATTGTTTTGTTTTGTTTTGTTTTGTTTTCACCTGCTGAGCCATTCCACTGGTCCCACCTTGTTTTGCAGGCAGGGTCTCCCACGGAGCTGGACGTCGCCAAGTAGGCTAGGCTGGCTGGCAAACAAACCCAGGGTTCTATCTGTTTCTGCTTCCATAGTGCTGGGATTACAAATGAATTCCACCACACCCACTCTTTTTTTTTATGTTTTTAATTTTATTTACTGGGGATGAGGCGCATGTGGGCCATGACAGGGGACACCTGAGGGAGTCAGTTCTCTTGTTCCACCCGACAGGTGCCTGAGATACACACCCACATCATCAGGTGTGATCACTGGGCTCCATAGCCCACTGGAGTTCTGGGGTTCTGGGGTAAGTGTGGGTTCTGGGGTGGGGCTCAGGGCTTTGTGCCTGCCAGGATCGCACAGTACCAAGGGAGCCATTTCTCCAGCCCTGCTTATAGTTCTTATGCTTTGTTTTGCTTTTAATTGGTTTACATTTTTATGTATTTTAATAGAAATAAAAACCCCTCCCTTGCCTCTCCCTAGCTCCTCCCACACATACCCCTTCCATGTCTCCTTCCCTCACTCTCAAGTTGATAGCCTCTTTTCCTTTGATTATTACTAATACATATACATACACATATAGGGCTGTGTGTATGCACAATATATAAATACAACCTCCTGAAGAAGACCCCAGATGACCCCTGCCTGCCAGCAGGCAGAGGCAGGACAGGAGTCACTCAGAGTGCCACTAGGCTAAGCACTGTGTGGTAGAGAGGTGGGCAAGAGAAACACAACAGTGTCTGCAATGGAGAGAGATGGAACTGGAGACTCCAGAGTGGTGAGAAACAGCCTGATGTGCGTAGCCTGCAGGGCCACCCGAGGATATGGTGAGGTCCTGGCTGGTGCTGCTGCCGAGGGCATGTCTGCGTGTGTGGCCCTGCAGAAGGGGGGGTGGGGGTGGGGGTTCTGTCTGTCCGTACTAGTGTCTGTGGCCCATGTTATCACCAAAGGTCATGCAGATGTCCCTGATCTGGGCTGCTGCCTTGGGTCATGCTGATGTTTCAGGGCTGTGCAGAGGTAGCCCCCAACCCTCCTTGGAGTGTTACAGGAGAGATGACCCTGGTTGTGTGGGTGCTGGAGAGCTTGTCCTGATGCTGCGAACACAGGAGAGTTGGCAGGCTGAGCAGCTCAGCTACTACCGAGGCCAAGACCCAGGGCTTTGAGCTGGCCCGTCCCAGTATCTACCCCTTCTGTGGACTGCTGGAACCTGTGAAGGAGCTGGTCCTATAGATTCAAAGCTGCAGCATCTCCATGACACAGGGCAAGAACAGGATATCTGAGAAGAGTCCTGGTGAGGATTCAGTATTGATAGTGGAGCACAAGCCAGAGGCTTGGAACCAGACCAATGACTCACTGCAATGATTATTTCTAAGTAAAGGTGTTTGGGCAAAAGGGTGCCCTGTGTGACACACTGATACACTGCAGCTTACATGGTGAGGTTTCGTTTTGTTTTGTTTGTTTGTTTTTGTTTTTTGTTGTGGTGAATTTGCAGAGGCAGAGGGCAGACATAGAGGGAGAGGGAGATGAATGGAATTGGGGTGCACAATGTGAAATTCACAGAGAATCAATAAAAAGTTTAAAAAGTAAAAATAATAATAATAATAAGTACAACCCACTAAATCCACTTTCATCAATCGCATGTGTGGTGTGTGGTTTCAGGACTGACGGACCACTCTGCATTAGACAATCACCAAGTGGCTAGTCCCCGGAAAAGACCAGTTCTCCTTTGCCCAGGAGTCATTAGTTGTCTGTGGTTCTTTGTCTAGGGGTGGGACCCCACCAGATTTCCCCAATTCTACATTAGCATGTCTTTAGATATTGCCATTGTTCAGTGTTCTTTATGAAGCTGTTGCTAGTCGAGACTGTTCTACTCCTGACTTCCTGGCATTCTGGCTCTTACAATCTTTCTGCTCCACTTTCCCTCAATGCTTCCTGAATCATAGGTGCAGGATCTGTAGTGTAGATGTGACAGTTGGGGCTGAGCTCCCCCTGATCCATTGTATTCAGTTGGAGTTTTCTGAGTTGGTCTATATTTGATATAAAGAGAGATTTCTTTGATGAGGGGTGGTAGCTACAGGAAAAGTGGCTAAAGAAACTGTTTGTGGTTGTCGTTTTGTTGTGGTTGTTGTTGTTGTTGATGATGACAATGATGATAATAATAAGATCTTGCTATGTAGCCTGGTCCTCCAGCCTCGGCATCCCAAATGCTAAGGTTGTAAGTGTGTGCTTTCCCTGCCTTATCTCCTTCTACTTCTTGTTTCTCTCCCCCTGGAGCTTGGACAGTAAAATGACAGGCGTACAGAATAAAGGCATGCTGAGTATTAATAAGGTCAATATTCAATGGTTGGTTTGGTTGCAATGGCTCTGCTGTGTACTCAGGGCACTGAGCTGCTGGAAGCCCCTGTTAAGTGGATTCTGGTCCTGTCTCGATGCCTGGCGCTACTGACCCCCAGCCTGGCTCAGGATGCTGGATCTGGCTTTGCTGCCAAGGAGCAGCTACTATGGCCTGACTCTCCAAGAAGCCCTCCTGTCGGTGTCTAAGCCTGAGCTTAGTTCGCCTCCCCCCACATGCTTCTCCAGGTGTGCTCTCCTCTCAAAACAGATTACCTGGGCTTGGCTGAGGTAGGAGAAGATCATGCTGAGTTAGTATTCTAAAGCTGCAAAGCCAGTTCTCCGTGTGCCAGTGTCTCCCCCAAGAGCCTCTTACTCTCTGTGTGCGGCTCTTCCTTCCAACTCTGGCTTTTTTGCTGATCATTTCTTTACCAGTGGTAAAGCCTTGGGCTTTGAGTCAGACGAGCTGGATCTGAATTCTGACTCTGTGTGACTTAATCACTTGAGCATCAGTTTCCCTCAACAGTAAATGGAAATAAAAGTAGAGCAGCAGGGAGGGCATGGCTCAGCAACAGGGTTTGCCTGGCATGCTCAGGGGAAGATGGTTCTGGGTTCACCACTGCTAAGGAAAGAAACAAGGCTATCACCAAGTAGACGTTGCAACCCAGATTGAGCCTTGCGACAAAAAACGGAAGATGTTAGTGGGACAAGAGATAAAACACAACAAGTGCGGTTTACATGTGGTATTATACCAATCCTAATTTCTTTGGGTAAATGTGTTTCGGTTATAAGGTCCAGTGCTAACTAACCTTAGGGAAAGCTGGGAGGAGTCTAGATGGGATCTCTTCGCATTGCCTGCAACCTAGACACCCCAAGTAAATGAATAAGGTGGTGGGGGAGGACCAGCTGTGCATATACAGCTCTGAGCTCTAGACCTAGTTAATTTCTTTTAAATGTAAGTTATCACTTCTATCATAATGATGCCCTCATTTATTCTGTACAGCAACCCTAAGAGATAGCTCAGTTGTCAGCTACAGGTGGTAGGCTTAGGAAGTAAGACACAATAAACAGCAGGGTCCAAATTCAAACCCAGCTGCAATCTATCTAATACCCACGCTCCCACTCTCTCTACCTCCCACTATTCAGGGCCATAGTATAACAAGGGGTGATAAATAATAAGGAAGAAAGGAAAGAAAGATATTAAACAGAAAATTTAGATCCAGAAATTCTTGAGTTCAAGTGCTGCCTGTGCTGTGGACCCCGGGAAGTTATTGAGCCCATAAGCCTCAGGGCTTTTATTACTAATTTGGAATAGAACCCTCATACATAACAGAGATGACAAAGGCAGGATGCATAGGAGGGGCTCAGTTAATCTAGTTCTTCAGCAGTGTAGATTTTTACTGTGTCAGGCACCTGCCCAGCTGCAGAAAGGCAGCGCAGAGATAACAACTCTGACCCTACCATCTTTTCATTACCCAGACAAGTCACATTACACCTCTTAGTATCTGATCATTTGAGAATAAACTGAAAATACAGGTTCCTGTTTCATACGCTAGGGAGGGAACATGCTTGATATGCAGATATGAAAAGCAATGTTTGATGCTCAGAACCATGTCAAAAAGCTGATCTAGACAGTGTAGATTTGTGATCCCAGTACAAGGGAGATCAGTCTGGCCTAACTGCTAAATAAGAGATCTGGTCTCAAAAACAAGGTGTATAGATCCTGAAGAATGTCGTCTGACATTAACTTCTAGCCACACACATATACAGCATGCTAACCCATGTACACATGAACATGCACACTCATGAACATTGTATACACCACACACGCACACACACACACACACTACAATCTTTGCTTGAGGGGATTTCTGAGGGCATTATTCCAGGAATGGCAGATACCATTTAACAAATATATCTGAATATTCTAGAAACTCAGTAGAGCCCAGCCGCAGCTCTTGGCCTTTTACTACTTGGAGAGGTTGTGTGACATGCCTTTGTCATAGATATTCAATGGGTACAAACAACACTAGCCAGGAAAAAAAAAAAAGAAGCTATGAGGTTGAAAGGGAGATGTGGGGAAGGATGGGAGTGCGGGTGGATATGATCAAAGTACATTATGTACACATGAAATTCTCAAAGAATAGATAAATAACTAAAAATTTTAAAGTGGCATGGGTTGCATCCAAGCAAAAATCCCCCCTGTCACTGGAGGACCATGCAGACTCCCCTTGTCTATTGGACACAATGGCCACACACAAGATGCTGCTACTCCCTCCACCAGAATCCCTTTGTGACCACGACCAACACACATAGGAGTGAGAAGTACACTGGCTGTGTTAACAGCTGAAGGCATAGGTTGCTCTATTGAAGCAACATCTTGCTCACTCTGACCTGCACAATAGTGGAATTTAACAATGATTAAAAGTTTTACCGCCTACAATTCTAAAAGGAAGCTTGAAAAGTAACCGCTCTGTCACCCTCACAAGCCTGTGGTTTGCGTCAGTGCCGGCAACGAGAGCGAGCACATTTATCTAAAGTCACACGCTGGACACAACCGAGTCCCGGCCTGCGGCCGGGCCTGCTTATTTGCAGCATGGCTCTCGGCCACAGCTGCACCATCTGAGATGCAGTCAGGCTGGCAGGTCGGGCCTTTGGGAGATTCCTGGGAAGGGAGCCGTGCTTGAGGGAAGTGGTGACAAGGCTGAGCTTGCTTTGTTCTGTGTCCATCTCTGCTCTCACATCTTGCTTTGCTTTCTCATAATCTTACTATCTGAAACCTCACACCAACCGTGTAAGCGATGTGAGTGTTCTCAGAAAACATGTGCTAGGCATATGATCTCGGCTTAAGCTGCAGCGCTTTGTAAGATCTGATTTTTTTTTTTTTCCAACCAGGCAGACGTGTCTCTGCCCTGCAGCTCTGTTGAGTGTTGTGTCTTCTCTGGGAATTTACTTTGGAGTCTTATCTGATTTCCACATCTTAGTCTTTCTGTGGCCCTAAATAATGCTATTTCTTGTTACAAATTTTATTTGAGGCGGGATGGTAAAACCATCCTCCCGTGTCTAACCCAAAAGTCAGACATAAGTGAAAAAAAAAAAAAGCCTTTTGCTAACACTGTAGTGTTTTGGACAGAGATTAGTAATTTTCTAATATTTTAGATGTGTCTTCAACAGCTAACATTTATTAAGCATCACTGTATACTGGGCTGGTGGCTGGAGATAATAGGGATGATTATGTCCTATATGCTGTCAAGGAAGAAGTATGCTGTCTTGGGGAAGGTCATGTGATGGCACCCAGAGAATCTGGATTCCATTCTGTATTTTTGGCACTTGTTTTCACCCTGAAGATCTTTTGCTTTCCATCCAAAATGCTGATGGTATCAAATTTTGCCTCAAACTACCACTGTGAGATTTAGATGAGGTGATGCCCAGAAAGTACAGTGCCTGATGGGTATTAAATGTCAGATTATTATTTGTGATTAACCTGTGTTTTAGGCATAGTGGGAGCTCTATAAATGTTTGGTTGAAAGAAAGACAGAAAGCTTCATAGAAAAAGGAGGGATCCAGCCAGGCTGACCTTGATAGGAGTGAGGGGAGGCTGCTGAGCTTAGCCCTGCCCCCTTTAAATGTAGAAGGTCCCCAAGGGTCTGGAGACCTTGAAACCACCAAAGTATTTTGGTCCCATGCTGTAGTGTGAGGGACATGCTTCTCAACAGCAGTCATGAGCTGAACAAGCAAGCAGTCCCATCAGTATGTGGTGAGAAGTTAGCATGTGCAAGGGCTGTATAATTCAGAAGACCGGAACAAACCACCCTGCAGGGCACCAACTTCCTCTGTAAGCTTAAGTTAGAACTTGCTTAGGTTCTGATTCTAGAAAACAAATTCCCAGGCTAGGGCTGTAGCTCAGAACTACATTATGTGTTATTATGTACAAATCCTTAGTCCCAGCACCAAAATATGAAAAATAAAAACAGGGGCCAGATGTGATAGCACACACCTTTAATCACAGCACTTGGTGGGGAAAGACAAGCAGATCTCTGTGAGCCAGGCCAGTCTTGTTCATATAGTTAGTTCCAGGACAACTAGAGCTATATAGAAAGACTCTGTCTCAAAATATAAAAAATTAAATTAAATTAAATTAAAATAGGGATTGTAGATGTAGCTCAGTTTTTAGAGTAGCTATATATCGTCCATAGGCTCTGGGTTCTATCCACAATACCCCATAAAAGGCATAGAGTCCTCCTGTAATCCCAACACTGTGAAGTGGAAAGGGAGTTAGAATTCATCCTTGGCTAGATATCAAGTTCAAGGTCAGTCTGGGATAAAGTAATCCCTGTCTCAAAATAATAATAATCTTCAGGCTGTGGAAATGGCTTGATAGATAAAGTGCTTGTCATACAAGCAAGAGGACTAAGAGCTTCAGATCCCTGTGGCTATTGAAAGCCAAGCAGGTATTGCAGCTGCCTGTAATCCCAGCACTTGGAAGAGACAGATCCCTGGAACAAACCAGCCTGCTTACACCAGCTGACTCGGTAACTCTGGGTTCAAATGAGAGACTCTGTTTCAATACACAAAGCAGAGAAAGGAAGGAAGACACCCGAATGCCAGCTTCAGATCTCCATGTGCTTGCATGTATGTATTCACACACATTCACATGTTTAAAATGAAAACAAGATAGATGATAGATAGATAGATAGATAGATCAAACCCAGCTTCTATTCAGAGATAAGGACATTATGTGGGTTGCCAGGGTACAGTCAGGATCCAGGTTTTAAGGCTGTTGTTTTACTGGGACAGGGGCACGTTTGCCATAGCATGCATATAGAGGTCAGAGGACAATTCCACACTGTTGGTTCTGTCATCCATCCTGACATGGGTTCTGGAGATTGAACTCAAGTCACCAGGTTTATTCTACAAGTGAATCTACTCACTGAGCCACCTCACCAGCCCTGAGATCCAGGTTCGAATCCTGGCACATCACCTTCCCTCTGAGTAAGTATGATCACATTCCCCACCTTGGCTCAGATTCCTTACTTACCAAGTGGAGATGGCATCCTAGTGGCTTACTGTTATCCTCAGGTGACAGATTGGGGAACTGAACTCCAAAGCTGGTAAAGTCTGAGCTAGCACCAGAACCCATATCCAGTTTCTACCAGTGCCCATTCCATAGCCTTCCACTTTTAAATGCCTCTAAAACTGGGAAGGCACAGGGAAGGGAGTAGCCCAGTTTAAAAAAAAAAAATTTTGAATAATTAAATTTGACAGCAAAAAGCTCAGTACTGGAAATACATTTCACCGCCACACCATTGCTGAATCCGTTCAATTGTATTTTAAACCAGCTTAACTCATCTAGTTAGGAAATCCATCAAGAGTTTAAAATGTAAAGCAAGCATCAATGAGGCGCTGCATCATTGGAAGAAGCCTGTGTGTAAGTTTTGCTTCTTGTGAGGGTGGGGGTGAGGCCACCCTCACCTCTGAACTCACCCAGGGTCCTCGGATAGAAGGCACTAAAGGCTTGAAGAAAGCTTGTGTCTGAAGCCATTTATTTTCATAACAAGGACTTTTCATCTTCAAAGCCCTTTACAAGCCATAATTAATCTTCACAACACCTAAGGGAGCTGGGTGCACAGCATTGCCTAGGTTTTATAGGCCAGGGTTGCCCAGGGGAGACTTTAGGATGGGGAATGACCCTTGGACACCTCACTCAAAAGGGACAATTAAGCTGCCCCACCTCAGCCTGGCAGGCAGGTCCCATATTTCCCAGCCCCAAACCAGACCTTCTCGATTAATCTTCAGAAAGCATTTCCTGATGCCAAAGCAGGCCCTGGAAGGAGGAAAAGACAAGGAGATACAGACAAAATCCAAGCCCTGGTGTTACCACTATTTAAATATGATTGACTTTATTGGTATTATACATGAACTTTATTTAAATAACAATAAATAAGAACAGCTCATATTTCCACGCTCACACTGAGCATTTCCAACGCTCTTTTTTATACAACATTTCAGGTGATCTTTGTAACAATCACTTTGGCCCAGGTGTACTTATTGAATGCCTATTTTGTGCCACATTGGGGACAGAACAGAGGTGAAGGCAGGTAGGAGCCTGCTTTCACAGCATGCTGTTAGTAGTGATGAGAGACACACCATTTTCCCTGCCCTGCCTGTGTTTTGAGACAGGGTCTCATAAAGCTCAGGCTAGCTTCAAACTTACTGTGTAGTCAGAAAGGACCTGAACCCTATCCTCCTGCTGCTCCTCTCCCCTCCTGAGAGCTGGTATTACAGCCCTGTGCCACCAGCACTATTTCTCCTCCTCTTAACGTGTGTTGGATCAGAGGCTTAAGGCCACACAATGAACTCACAGGGGAAGGCCAGCTTCATCCCAGATTCAGTTGGTTGTGCAGCCTGTGCCCAACCAAGCACAAAGATTCTTGCTGCATCATTGTTACAATGACAAAGACCTTGAAGCAAACCAGAGTATCCACAGGGAAGGTGACAGACAACATAGGAAGTATCTGAAAAATATCACACCAGTCAACAGGGAATGGCTTGGTTTTAGTTATGTCAGAAGAAACATATGAAGAACTTGTGATTGTATCCACAAATTTTGCAAATTACTGAAAGCAACGCTACATACTGTATTTACATCTTTATGTGAATAAAAGCTCAGAAGAGTGATTGAAAGGCCACACATTAGGTACGCAGAGCCAATCCTTTGAAAGTAAAGCCAACATTATGAATTAAAGCCAGACCAAACCCTTGGGTGTGAGATGGAGACACCGGGTGCCATAAACCAAGGGCCTAGCTGATAGACTAGATGCATGGATGCGCCTTCCTAAAACCAACACCAGCAAGCACACACCCGCTGCTCTTTTGCAGGCTGCATTTGCTGCCTTCAATCTCAGTGTTGAAATTGCCTTTCGAACTTGAACCAGCCAAAAAAAAATTCTAAATGAAAAACAGGAATAAAAAGAGCAAAGTCTGAAACCAACTCGAGAAGTGAACAGTGTGTTTGGGCTGCACGTGGGTGCCGAGAGCATGTGACAGCCTTCACGGAGCAGGGACCAAGAGCAGCTGAGCCGCGAGCCCTTCCGTGGCCAGGCCTGGCTGCTGGGCCAGCTCCGGAAGCCGCGGGGCAGCAATGGAAATCATGGTTGGAGGTTACCCACAGAAGCTTGTTTACCGACTCCTCAAAGCCACACTTGCCTGCTTTCTCGTTGGTTTCCTGCCACAACATGATCGATTCTTACAGATACATTTCTCTAGAAGTTGAGTGGTGCCAGGCGAACCGTGCCAAAGCAATCTCATTTCCATGTGTGGTCTGGGTGGATTGGGGGAGGCTGCAGGCAGAACCGCTCCGATTTCAGCAACATGCCGAGAAGTGTAGCATCTCACCCACCTGAGCCTCCCTAGAGTGGTCATCTGACCCAATCCTTCCCCGGCTGGATCCCAGGGATCCACATTGCCTCCAAGACAGATGGGACTCCTGTGTGCAGAGCCACAGGGGATTAGGTGTTTGCCCGATTCCCAGTCTTGGGTGCTGTGGTCCCTTCCAACTGCTCTACTGAGCATTTCCATCTCTCTAATCTGTATCTCTTTTCAGTCCTGCTTGAGCCAACTGGAATGGTCTGCCCTGCCTTGTCCCTGCAGCAAATCCACACCCAGGTTGGAGAGTCAAACTGAACTGTGGCCTGCCTCACCTTCCTTTTCTCCTGCCCCTCCCAACTAGAAAGAATTAACACTGCCGAGTAAGTTCTTATGTGCACCATACTTAGGACAGGGACTTCAGACAGGATGTTACTTAAAATTTAAAATGTTCGGTTTATAAAAGATAGAAAAGGCCAGATAGCATATTCTGCTTTATTTTCGGAGACAAAGGTCTCACTACATAGCCCAGGATGACCCCAAGCTCAAAATACACCACTACCCCACCAATTTCTCCATAGTTTGATCAGGAAATTTGTTATTTTCTGTGTTTTGTATATCTTTTGGGGAGAGATGTTTATTCAAGTCCTCATTTTTAAATTAGTGTATTCTTTCATTTTTTGCCTAAATGCTTGCTTTTAAATATGGGAGGAAAGGTGAACCTGGGGCCTCATGCACACCAGGCAATTGTTCTGCTGCTGAGCTCCATCCCCAGCCATTATTATTATTATTATCATTACTATTACTACTACTGCTGCTGTTTAGATGCATGTGTACATGTGAATGCAGCAGAGGAGCACGCACTTGTGTGTGCACATGTGGAGGCCAGAGTATCACTGTCCAGTGTCTTCCTCTTTTGCCCTCCACCCTACTTCTTGAGACAAGGTTCCTCACTGAACCTGAACTGAGTAGCCATCAAAGAAAGTTCCCCAGCACTGAGATTACACACACCTGCCACCAGGCCCTACAGTTACATGGTGCTGGATATCCAAACTCAGGTCCCTGTCTATAGCCAAGGCAAGTCTTGAACTTTCGATTCTCCTGCCTTTGTTTCTCGATGAGGCCTGTACCATGAGGTCTGGCTCCAAATAGACTTTAATTTGTAGTACAACATGCAGACAGCAACGTACACAGATCACAGAAAACAAGAACACTGACTTTTCCCAGAGAGAACACGTTCCCTTTTCCTGCCTTGTTTCCCTTTTCCTCATACACTGGCTGAGCTCAGGGAAGCAGAAGTGAGGCAGAGAGGGTCCAGCCTGAGACAGGGGCTCCTAGTCTAATAACAAAGACACAGCAAAGCACCCGCTATCCAGCCTGATGTGTACAGTGATATGATCGGGGTAGAGCACCATTTAGGCATGTAATTCTCTCTCTCTCTCTCTCTCTCTCTCTCTCTCTCTCTCTCTCTCTCTTTCTCTCTGTGTGTGTGTCTGTCTGTCTGTCTCTCTCTCTCTCTTACATGCACACACACACACACACACACACACACACACGGGGAGGGAAGCAATCATCCCCACCCTCTGAGCTCTCAGCCCCTAAGAATCTTCCTCAGCTGAGCCTTTCCCCCAGACAGCCTTGGAGAGCATCTGTGGTGGCAAGAACAGGCAGGAACCTGGCGGATGTGGTGAGGCAGGCTGGCAACCATTTGTTTTCACCTGGTCCTCATGTTCCTGAGACAGTAGAGCATCTCCATGCTTAACCCCCTGCTGCCAGCTGTACGGTCTGGAAAAGAGAGGCAGAGGAGAGCGTGGAGAACGTGTGTGATTCTTTCTAACCTTTCGCTCAGTCACTCAACTACCATTGACCAGCCTTGGCTTGCCCGGTGCAAGACCTGCCTGAGTTCAGAGAGGCAAGGCATAGGCAGGAGGCTGCTAGTCCAATAAGGGAGACAGATAGCAAGGCGCCGCTGATCCATCCTGACGTGTGTGGTGATAGGAGCTGGGCAGAGCACCATGTAGACATGTAATTCCAGTTTGATTTAGGCAAGCCTAGACCAGGAGGTGTTTCCAGAACTTTGCTGTAGGAACAGCGTGAAGGACACTAGAGTCTAGATAAGGAAGAATAAAGACAGGACACTATATATACAAAAGAAGAAACAGATGGAGAGACTTAGAAGCTTACAAAGAGCAGATCATATCCAGGAAGCTGTGTTCAATATGGCTGTGGCAGTGTGTGTGTGTGTGTGTAGCATGTGTGTGTGGCTGTTGTGCCACACACATAAGATGTATGTGTGTGATACATGGGACATGTATATGAGTGGCTGTGTATGTGCGTATGGTGTGTGTGGGTGTTTGTGTGGAACGTTTGTGGGAATGTATGTTGTGTGTGTGTGTGTATGTGTGTGTGTACGTGTATGTGTGTGTGTGTGTGTGTGTGTGTGTGATGTTTGGAGAAGGGATAGGAAATGAGGATAAAGAGGAAGGCAAGAGCCGGGTCACATCAGGAAGTCAAACGTGAAGCTAAACACCAAGATCTTGGTCTTCAGAGATGAGGGGTTACTGAGGCCCTCACCACAGTATGTGAGCATCCAGTTGTGTTTTCAAATGATCCCTACAGCTTTAGGCTAAAACAGGAGCAGGGAGTCCCTAAGGGGTACCCGGCTCTCTCTGAGGACCATCAGAGCCAGTCACCTGAGACACACTCCTTCTCTATAGACCCTCAGAGCTCAGCAAAGAGGCAGTCTAAGATGGCCACTCTGGCCCAAGGATGCAGTCTTAGCTGCCAGGCGGCTGCTCAGACTTGGGCAGTGTTGGAGTCTGGAGAAGGGACCCAACCCACTCCTCTGACAGGTGGGATGCAGAAGCAGAGCCATACCACCCATCTGGTACCCTTGTGTCTAGGGGAGCACGGCAGTCCCCAGAAGCCCTCCTGCTCAGGTCTCAAAATGCTGTCCTAGTTGGGAAGGTCTTGCTTCTGAGTCACAGCAGGTTCCAGGCTCCCTCCTACAGCGTTGCCTTTTGCACGTCTGAGTGTGGCATGTTACTGCACCTCAGGGCTGCTGTCCTCACCTGTAACACCAAGTTCTGGTATTTACCCTGGGGACCTGGAAGGTTTCCCCCAAGATAATGTTAAGGGTTTGGCTGAAAGTCAAACACTGTGGGCACTGTCATTCTTGTCTTCTCTAGCGGCCCTGGGGTAGGCATCCTTCTTCCTTATGCGATGGTGGGCAGCTTACCATCAGGTGGTACTGAGTCTCCCCACTGTCCTGTGGGGACGTGTGAGCCACTGCAAGTAAAGGACTTCCCACAGTGTCTGGCAGGCACACAGCAAGCTCACAGTAGCACTTTGTGTGTATGCGGCAAGCCTGCTGCTAGACCTTGTTATTTGAGTTTCTCTAGAGAATCGGAACTCACTACTGAAGCCAGGACCTGTGGATAGTATCCTGAATATCAGCATAGGTCCAGTCTCTCCTAGCTTCCATAGAACACAATTTAATAATTCCATTAGCAATTGTGGCTTAACTGTTTGTGATAGACCAGATCTTGAGCTGTAGAGCTGGCTGAACTGCTAACCACTTTACACTCTGGCTTCATGGTGGGCCAGACTTCAGTTCCTGCTGCAGCCCCACCCACCCCAGCCCCATCACTCACCTATTTATTAGACTGCTTTGGACCTAGAACCCCACCTTGGGTGTCCCAGACCTTTACTTTCTCACTACCTTGGCCCTGAGGATCCAACATGCCTTGATCCAAGACTCAGGGTCTTAGAGAGAGTCTGAGAGTCAAGGCTAGCTGTGTCCTATAATCTCTCCCTCTCCCTGTCCCTCCTCTCCCCCTCCCCCTCTCCTTCTCCCTTCCCCTCCCCTCTCTCTCCCTTTTCCCTTCCTCTCACTCCCCTTCCCTTCCCCCTTCCTCTTTCTTCCCTTCCCCCTCACCCTTCCCCTCCTCCCCTCTCTCCCTTTCCCTCTCCCTTTCCCCCTCCTCCCCTCCCTCTTCCTCTCTCTCTTTCCACCTTAAGGCCAGTACCTGCCCCAGCTTTCACTTTCTGCCCTGTCTTTCAAACTGCAGCCATGAACAGCATCTCAACTATTGTAAACCAGCGCATAGCTTGGGCCAGCCTTACTGACTTTTCCCTTAGCTCAGGCGTTAGATGTGAAGCGAGCTTGCCTGCTGGCACTTCACAATCAATCCTACCAAGTCTATTTGAGGAGTGAGATGTGGATTGCGTTCAGTGAATTATTCAACTGAGCTTCGCACCTTAAGATGCTGAAAGAAACTCTGGGTGGGAGTGGGCCTCTCACTTACTCAGTCAACAACCCCTGATACTGTGTCTGTGTTGGGGGTAGGGAGTGGGGGGGGTGCTGCCAAGGGAAGCTCGAAGAAATCGCTGCTGCTTATCGGCAAGCAGACGTGTTACTGGCTTTTCCTAGGTAGATGATATAAGCAAACTTCACGTCTCTGAGAAAAGAGCCAAGAGCAAAATTATTTCTCCTCTTCCAACAATTCCATATGATGCTTCCAGGTCTGGCAAAAGCATCCCCTCTGTTTAGAACCACCACATAGTTGCTTTCCAAAAGAATTCTAAAGTAGCAAACAGCCTTGGGGGGGTGGGGTAATGTGTCCTTCCTGAAGGCAGAGACTGAAGCCTCTGACCTACCCAAGTCACCAGCTACAGGGAAGGGCAGGACACCAGACTTCACGGTGGACCATGCTGACATTTCTATTCCCTGCATGCCATGATTTTTTTTCTCCTGTGAAATTCTAGCCCTGGTTGGGGATTGTCTTTTAGAAGGAAGACCTAATAGCACGGTGGTGAACACCTTTAATTCCAGCACTCAGGAGACAGAGAAAGGCAGGCAGATCATTGAATTTGAGGCTAACCTGGTCTATGGAGTAAGTTCCTGGACACCCAGGACTACACAGAGAAACCCTGTCTTGAATAACCAAGAAAACGGAGAAGGAGGAATAGCATCTCAAGTGAGGTGTGGTGGCTCAGGCATGTAAAAAGACCCTCCTTGGCTATAAAGTAAGTTCAAGGCTATCCTGGGCTACATGAAAGGGAAAGAGGGAAGGAAATAAAGAAAAAGAGAGATGGGAATGAGGGAGAGAGGAAAGGAAGAAGACAGGCCCCATGCTAAGATTAGTCTTTATTAAAGATAGCCATTTCAAAACAGGGTCTTATGGCGGTTATCTAGATGATGCTTTTGCCAAGCAAACCTGACAACCTGAGTTTAATCCTCAGAACCCAAGTAAAGGCAGATGGAGAGACTTGACCTGCCAACTTGTCCACTGACCTGCACATGCACACCATGCCACGCACTCAGAATACACACAGAGAACATGTGTATACATACAGGGAGAACAGCAATAACAATCTATGGGACTGACTTGACCCAGTGGTGGGAATCTTGCTTGATTCCTCTCTGCCTAGGACCAGAAGAAATAAATCGGCATATTTTCCCCCAATGCCTTTTTCCCCCTCTATACCAAGGTAATACATGTCTATTTTTAACCATTCTAATGTTATTGGAATGTTTAAAAAATAAAAGTCACAGGTATTGCCCTCCCCCAAAATAACAGCTGCTAACAATATGGGACATATTCTCCCAGTCTTTTGCTATGAAAATATTAATAATGCACACCAAAAAATCATACTGCTTGTTAGTATTCAAGCACAGAACACACCTTTCTTTAAAAAAAAAGTTCTAATGCTATATTGAGGATGTCTTTCACATCATGATAACATAACCTGCTTCTTTTATTTTAAGGGAATTTAAAAATCATTTGCATGTGGTGTGTGTGTGACAGAGTTTCTCACTGAATCCAGAACTCACCAATTTGAGTAGCCTGGCTGGCCAGCAAACCCTGGGGAACCTCCTGTCTCTGTCTCTCCAGCACTAGAATTACAGGTTCACTTCACAGCACCTAGCTTTTTACAGAGCCAGAGTCAGATTCTCAAGATTGTGAAGCAGGTGCCTTACCAACTGAGCCATCTCCAAAAAGCCCGAGTCCTTTATTATTGTCTTTTGCTTTTTGTAGTTTGTTTTGTTACATTTTGTTTTGTTTTTCAAGACAGGGCTTCTCTGTGTAACCTTGGTTGTCCTGGAACTAGTTCTTTAGACCAGGCTGGTCTTGAACTCACAGAGATCCACCTGCCTCTGCTTCCCGAGTACTGGGATTAAAGATGTAAGGCACGATGCCTGGCTTTTGCTTTCTGAAGTACTGGGGTCTAGGGCTTCTGTGTTAGGTGATCCTCTCGTCCCGAGCTGCATCCCCCGCCTTACCTCATTATTTGCAGTAGCACACACTAACCCATCATGTGGATATGAGAGATTCTCACCATCCCTCTTCGGGTGAATATTTGGGATACTGCCTAATTTTTTCTGGCAACAAGCTCCATTAAAAGGATTGTTTTCTCAAGATTTATTTATTTTTATTTTATGTTTATGGCTGTTTTGCATGTATGTGCATTTCTGCACCACATGCCTCCTCTGCTGAGGCCAGAGGAGGGGCCTGATCCTCTGGAACTGGAGTTAGCTGATATGTGGGTGCTGGGAACCAACCAGAGTCCTCCGCAAGAACAAGTACTCTTAATCACTGGGCCATCTTGCCAGCCTCCCACTAGAAAGACATTTGACCCAAATTCTTCACTTAAAATACTTAACATGCGCTAAGGGGTTTCATAAATGACTATTCAAGACCCTTTTCTCCTACAGACTCTGAAGTTTCCCGAGGGACCCAAGGGGTCCTGTGTGTGTGTTGAGAAGACTATCTCAGAGTCCCACCCAGTGCCTAGAACTCACTGGATTTTACCAGATCATTGCCCATGAGCAACCAAAGGACGGTGTAACTGCTGGGTAGATCTATGCTTGGGATTCCTCCTGACTACAGAGCTCATCCCTAAAAGGAAAAAATGTCACATCAAAGGAAATGTGTGTTGGAGGTGGTTGAGTTTTGCTTTCTTCTGTTCTTCAACTTTCAACTTGTCTTTTGAAGACAGGGAGCCAGCATAAGGGGATGGGAGAACTGTTTTTACATTGCAAGAAAGATGTTTTGGGGAACAGGAGGGTCCAGAGACCTAGTCCATCTAGTCCCATGCTGAGTGAGTGCTGAGGAACCAGGGAAGACTCCTACACCTTACCATTGTAGAGTTCTCACCTGCTCCCCAGGGCAAAAGAAAAGCTGTGCATGCTCTGCTCCAGCTAGAGAGGACAGCCCCTCCCCAGCCCAGTCATGGCTGTCCACTCCCTGTTGTACCTCACCTTACCTCTGGCCCCTTGGCCTCCTAGCTGCCTGACAGACAGCAATTAAAAGGAAAGCCTTTGAAGTCTTTTGCCCAGCCAGCCTCAATGTGGACACTCCTGCCCTCTCCTCGAAGGCAGAGCAGGGAGGAACACCCATCCTGATTCTAAATGTTGGATAGAAAGCTTTCCCTGCACAGAGCTGGCAGGTCTGGCCCTAAACCAGGCTTGGTGTGAGGAGGGGCTGGAGGAGCTGGGAGTTGGTCCTCTTTTCTCCCAAGCCAAGTGCTCACTGGCCACCCGAAGGAGACACCCGCGGACTTTCAATGTAGACATGTAACACACTGCAACATGAAAGAACACATGTGCACATACATACCTGTACACTGGAATTGTCCAATGAAAAGTGATTTAACAAGCTTCTCTAGATGCTGAGGAGTGGACAGAGGCTGGGACTCTTGTGGCAGAATTGTGATTCCAGCTACTTGGGAAGCTGAGGCAGGAAGATTAAAAGTTCAAGGCCAGACTGGAATAAAACGTTCTAGGCAAGTCTGTGCAACACAGTGAAACCCTGACTCAAAAAGTTAAAAGGCAGAAGGCAGGTGTTACAAGGGTGGAAGAGATAGCTTAGTGGTTATGAGCGCAGTCTTCTCTTCCAGAAGATCTGAGTTCAGTTCCCAGCACACATATCAGGTGGCTCATAACCTCCTGTAACTTCAGGTCCAGGGAATCCAATGTCTCCGGCCTCTGTAGTCACCTGCATACATACACATACAAACCTGCACACACACACACACATATGTACATAATTTTAAAAGATGTTTTAAAAAGTGGGCTGAGGGTACAAGTCATGGTAGAGCACCTACCTAGCATGTGTGGGACCCTGGTTTAGTCTCCAGCACCATCCAAAGGGAGAGAAAAAAAGACCACATCAGAGTTCATCAATTGCATAAGGCAGAACAGATATTATATGTGCACTGGCCATGGTTACTCCAAATGCAAAGCCCTCGGGTAGCTAAGTACCAGGGGTATAGTGAGGCACTATCATACAGGAGCTGCAGAACTGCCTTAGGGGTTCTGGACTTCCTCCCAGTGTCAATGGGCAGAGAAGAGAGACTTTGGTTATAGGAAGTACCAGGCCCCTAGTTCCCAGCCAGAGGACTTTGACAAATGGTGTGACCTGGGCCTCAGTTTCTCCACCTGTGACCTGACAATAGTGTGCACCTCATAGCGGGGCATACTCCAAGGGAAGCACTGAATAAGGGAGCTTCACAGAGGGTAAAGCTTTGGGTGACAGACATGGTTATTACAAACTAAGTGTAATAGCACGGAGGACAAAGGTATGTTAAGTGTATGTACAGTCCTGGGAGTGTCCCTCAAAACTGAGCCCAGTGTGACTTCAGTCCCCCGCAGAAGCCTTCACCTCCCTATGAGCTGAAGGACAGACAATCCTGGAGACAGAAAGGATGGCTCCCCAGGCGTCTCAGCCATAAAGCTCAGACCAGGGATGGGCATCTTTGATGTGCAGCTACAAAAGTCTTGATGCTCTTGCCTTGGGCAGCCATGTCCACACAGGCGACGATGCCCCTGACTGTTTCCAAGGATGTCTTTAATAAAAGGATCATGGAGTGCCCAGATGTGTTCTGCAGGTCTCAAAGGCCAGTTTTAGAGTGAGTCTGGTAGAACTTAAAGTGGCCACACCAAAGTCAGGGGAGATTTCTCCTAAGCATTGCTGTTTAATCAGGGTCCAAGGCCTGAGGAGTGAATAGGCAACCAAGATAGTGGTGGGTTTGGAGAGGAGGCTCAGAGGCAAAGGCTAGAGGATGAGAAAGATCATGTGATTGGCAGAGCAGGGGACAGAGGTGCAAAGGATAGATGAGTTGCTACTGAGGGAAGGCATGGTCCATTCCTGATGACTTTTACCAGAGAGAGTCACCATAAAGATCTGTAATGACTCAGTGCTCAGTGCCCCTTGGGACTGGAAAGTGGATTTCTATAGCCTTTTCCTTGTGCATGCAATCATGCCATGCAAGAGCTCAGATCTGAGAAGAGTGTATGTTATGCATTGCAGTATTATTACTATAATATGCATAGTTGAAAACACAGTAGTTAATTATGGAAAACAAAGACTTCTAATATTTTCCTACCATCAGTTCCCAGCACAAAAGCATCAATTTGGTATATCTTTGGTTTTTACTGCATTAGAATGTTAGAATATGCACATACCTTTAATTCCAATACTCAGGAGGTAAAGACAGAGTTCAACACGCTTGGTCTGCATAATGAGCCCCAGATCAGTCTGGACAACATAGAAAACCCTATCTCAAAACAAACAAATTGAAGTTTGAGAGATGTGTTAGCCATTAAGAGCATTCATTGTTACTTGTACAGATAACCTGGGTTTGGTTCCCAGAACTTAATAGGTTGCTTCACAACTGTATGTAACTCCAATTCCTTAGGATATACAACCCTTTTCTGACCTCAAACGCACTCACATACATAAACAAAGACTCTTTAAAGCAACAGTTTTTATAAAAAGACTGCTATTTGAGGGATGAGAAGAATACTCAGTGGGTAAGAACAGTTGTTTGCAAGTGTGAGGACCTGAGTTCAAATCTTCATCATGCATGTACAAAGCCAGGCCTGGCCATGCGTACCTGTAACCTCAGTACTGGGGATGGAGATAAACAGATCCTAAGAGGTCCCTGGCCAGGTAGCCAAGCCAACTGGTGAGGTCTAGATTCAGTGAGAGATCTCGTACCAAAAACTAAAACTGGAGAAATGACTCGGTGGTTAAGAGTACTGGCTGAGATGTAATAAGGATACATGATCTACTATGTTCATAGCAGCCCTATTTATAATTGCCAGATGCTGGAAAGAACCCAGGTATCCCTCAACAGAAGAGTGGATGCAAAAAATGTGGTATATCTACACAATGGAGTACTATTCAGCCATTAGAAACAATGAATTCATGAAATTCTTAGGCAAATGGATGGAGCTAGAGAACATCATACTAAGTGAGGTAACCCAGACTCAAAAGGTGAATCATGGTGTGCACTCACTAATAAGTGGATATTAACCTAGAAAACTGGAATACCCAAAACATAATCCACACATCAAATGGGGTACAAGAAGAAAGGAGGAGTGGCCCCTGGTTCTGGAAAGACTCAGTGAAGCAGTATTCGGCAAAACCAGAACGGGGAAGTGGGAAGGGGTGGGTGGGAGGACAGGGGAAGAGAAGGGGGCTTACGGGACTTTCGGGGAGTGGGGGGGCTAGAAAAGGGGAAATCATTTGAAATGTAAATAAATTATATCGAATAAAAAAAATTAAAAAAAAAAAGAGTACTGGCTGAGGCTGGAGAGATGGCTCAGCCAGTTAAGAACACTGACCGTTCTTCCAGAGTCCTGAGTTCAATTCCCAGCAACCACATAGTAGCTCACAATCATCTTTAATGGGATCTGATGCCCTCTTCTGGTGTGTCTGAGAACAGCTATAGTGTGCTCATATACATAAAATAAACAAATCTTTTTTTTTTTTTAAAGATTTATTTATTTATTATATGTGAGTACACTGTAGCTGTCTTCAGACACTCCAGAAGAGGGAGTCTGATCTCATTACAGATGGTTGTGAGCCACCATGTGGTTGCTGGGATTTGAACTCAGGATCTTCGGAAGAGCAGTCAGTGCTCTTAACCGCTGAGCCATCTCTCCAGCCCAAAATAAACAAATCTTAAAAAAAAAAAAAATATTGGCTTCTCTTCCTGAAGACCAAGGTCTGGTTCTTAGAACCCACATGAAAGAGCACAGTTCCAGATGTTCTTCTGTTGCCCCCTTCTGTGCCTTTGTGGGTACTAGGCATATATGTGGTACACAAACATTTATGTAAGCAAAACACCCATACACATAAAATTATTTAATTAATCAATCGATCACTAGTAAAGTGGAGAGTAATTGAAGAAGACACCAAGATCGCCCTCTGGCCTCTTTATTCATATAACACACACACACACACACACACACACACACACACACACACTCATTCAGTGAAATGTAACTTGGAATTAGGACAGACTTTCCAGTAATTTCTAAAGTGACCTTAAAGATATTTTTGTCATTTTGCCGTGTGCCTATGTGAAGTCATGTTCTCAGCACCAACAATTATAAAGTCAAAATATTAATCAACTCTGAAAAAATGTTGAAAATTTTTTACATCCTGCCGTATCAAATATTTGGCTAAGAACTGATCTTTATGTAAAAATAAACAAGCATATTCACACATGCAATTCTGCTTCCATTTTTAATAAATGATAGAATTATATATATAATATATATACATCTCAAAGAACTTTTAAAATAAATGTTTCATGCTTTACTATCAGTTGGCATTTGACTTATACACCTATGTATATATCTATATACCTGAGGTCCCCTAAAAATATCTCATGTGAGGACACTGAGTTGGCTCAGTGGTTTGAGGGGCTCAGCACTAAGCCTGATCAGCACTAAGTTCGATCACCAAGACTCACATGGTGGAGAGCAAGGACATACACTTGCATGCACATATAACACACAAAATAAAGTAGATACATCAATGTGAAATGTTTTTAATTAATTTTTCTCAGGTGTAAAGAGAACAAAAAAACACCGGTCATCTCCGGTGACCACCTCTGTCTGCTGCTAACTCTGAGGATCCAGCCCAGGAACATCCTTCTATGTCCCCCAAACTCCCAAAGGCTGCTCCCAGCGGGCTGGTATCTTAGGTATAAGCATGAGCTTTGAGATCAGACATATGTGGGCTTGAGGCCTGGCTTTGGCAGCTGCCAGTTTACAAGTTTAAGAAGGCCACTTCTCCCTCAGAGCCTCAGTTTCCATACCTGTGAAAGGCAACAGTTGCCAACTCTGAGTAGAAAAGCTGAACTGATGCATGAAATCCCTGAGCTGTTTGCCTGGCTCAGCAAATGCCAGCAAGTTCGCCTGATGTGCTTAGGATCAGAAGCTGGCTACGCAGAGACTGAGGGAGGAGGAGACTCCACACCCAAGCTCGAAGGCTTCAGGACACTTCTGAACTTCGTTCTCAGAGGCCTGGCTGATAACAGTGAGGATTCTAGGCTGACCAAGCCAAATTCATGCCCTATCTAAAGTCTATCTTCACTTAAATTTCCTCTCCTTGGGGGCTGTCAAGATGGGTCAGAGTGAAGGCCATTGCCTTCAAGCCTGAAGACTTAAACTCAATCCCAGACCCTGACCTGATGAACGAAGAGAACCACATCCCCCAAGCTATCGGCTTACTTCTACACCTGTCTCACACACACACACACACACACACACACACACACACACACATACACACACACACTAAATAAATATAAACTAAACCATTATTCTTTGCAACAGATGGTGACCATCACAGAAAACCACAACTGATCAAAATAAAGAGTTGCAGAGTCCAGTCCCAACTGATACAATTACTTCACAACTCCTATACCTAAGGCTCAAGGGTCATTGTGTAAGAGAAGGAAGGATTGTAAGAGAAGGAGAAACAGGGAGTTTGAGTCTCTTAGAAATGTCAGAAGCTACACTATAGAGTCTCGCCAACATAGATGCCTAGACATGACCTGAACAAGGATGATGTCAACACACATGCTAATGTGGTGGGGGGAAGACTCATGAGGCCACAACTCTAGACAAAGAACCACAGGAACAACATAATGCTGAGAGCAGAGGAAATATTCTTCCACAGAGAAAAGAACGCCAATTGTTCACCAATTGTCAAATACTAAATGGTCAGCCATGAACACAGGATACAAATAACATTTACAGACTGAACAGGTTGCATTTATATATCTAGGGAGAAGTGTGTGTGTGTGTGTGTGTGTGTTACAATTAAAAAAAAGAGGCTATGAATTTGAAAGACACTAGGGAAGGGTACATGGGAGAGAAAGTTTGAAAATAGGAAAATGAAGAGAGAAATGATGTAATTAAATTATAATCTCAAAAAATAAAGAATTTTTAAAAAAATTCCTGTCTTTATTCTGAGTTTCACATGGGAAATTAAGCATGCATTTTAAAAAATGATTGATTGATATGTGTATGTGTCTTTACAAGTATATGTGCAGGTACATGCACCTGTGTATATATACTTCTGCCTGTTCCTTTGAGTCAGAATTGCTCCCTGAACCCGAGGTTTATGTTTTTTCTATGAAGCTGGAAGATGGCAAACCCAGGAGGCAAATATTTATTGGACACCACTTCTCTGGCCTTTGAGAACCAGAAGCCATTGCCCACTCTGGTTGTGGTTGATCAAATAAGATAACCCCGCATCCCATGCACACAAAGAAATATCCACCTTGTGGAGTTTGGGAAGAATTCATTGGGAAAAAAAAGAGTCATTGCAGATATAATTAAATTAAGACCTTGAGATAGGATCATCCTGTATTACACAAGTAATCTACCAGAAATCTGATAACTACCCTTATTAGAGATAGACATAGATGCAGGGTGTGGATGTCATGTGAGGAAGGAAGCAGAAATAGAAGTTATCCAACTACAAGCTTCACCTGAGATCTCCAGAAGCTGAAAGAGAGGTTCTTTTTGAAGAACCTGCTCTTGGGGCTAGGGATACAGCTCCTTTGATAGAGTGCTTGCCTAGCACACAAGGATCTGGGTTCAAGTCCCAGCGTCCCATAGGATGGGCATGGAAGCACATGCCTGTAATTTCAGAGCTCAGGAGATGGAGCTAGGAGAGCTCAAGGTCGTCACTGAAGCGTAGCAAGTCAGAGGCCAAGGTATCAGAATTAAATAGGTAAACCTCTCCTCTGGACACTCAGCACGGTGAGACAGAAGGAGCTCAAGTTCCAGATCCTCTTGAGCTATATAGAAAGAACCAAGATCTAGGAGTATAGCTCTGTGGTAGATCTTTGAGCCTCAACCCCAGTACCACACAGAAGAAAAGGACGATGGGAGAAAAATAATCCTCCCCTGGGAATGGAGCTATAGCAAAGCACTGCGCGTGAGCCCTAGTTGTGTGGGTGAGGGTGGGTGTGGGGAAGCATTTGGACACACCCCAAACAGGAAAAAAATAATTTCCATTGTTTTGAGCCTCACATTATGGTGATAAGCTATGACAGTCTCTTGTTCTGCCTGCTTTTTGTCATGAGCCCTCTTTGGGGGTGGCCTCAAAGACTGCTTCTTTCTAGCTGTGGCTGCTGGAGCCATGTCACTAAAACACACAACCTTGTATCAATCTTGTCTGAAGCCTGTACTTCTGTTCCAAGTGACAGAAAACCTAACCCAAACTGGCTTGAACAAAAAGGAATTTATTGGCTCGTGAAACTAAAAGGGCCAGGGGCTAGAGCTGCCTTCATCTTGGCTGGATCTGGGGCTCAAACGATGTCACTGGGGCCCTTTTGCTCCGTTGCGCAGCCTTCTGCTGTGCTGGCTTTGGTCTCAGAATCCCCATGGTCCTGAGATTGTGACAGCAGCCCCAAAGCCTAAATCCTGTCAGATTAGAGACCCACAGAAAGGATTAAAGACCTCTCCCAGGTCCTCAAGCCCAAACCCTGGATCAGCTCCCATTGGGTGGAATTATCATCCCTTCTCCAATCACTGTAGCCACTGGCATGGGATGCACTGAGTGGCTTAGGTTACTTGTTCCCACCCAAGTCATGGAGAACTTGCCTCTACCAAAACCATGTGGACTGAGAGGGAAGAAGGGAGTAAAACTTGATACAAAAAGTCACACTTTCCACTTTTAAGTATAGCAAATGCATTGAAAGCAATACTAAAAATAATAAAGTTTAAAAACAATCAACTGGGTTTCCCCCATCCCTCATGTTCTCCGATGTTCTGTGGTAGCCCCTGACAAAAGGATCAAGATACAAGTTCCCATCTCTACTCAACTGTCACTCCAACTTTGCTCAACCTCCCAAACTGTGTCTTGCCATCTGCCTTTGCCCAGACAGGTACTTTTGCCTATGTTTTTTTTTTCCTTCTTCCCTTTACCCTTATCTAATTTTGACTTCTTTGAGAATTTGCTCGACAGAAGTATTCATCTCCAGGGCTGGAGAGATGGCTCAGCGGTTAAGAGCACTGACTATTCTTCCGAAGGTCTTGAGTTCAAATCCCAGCAACCACATGGTGGCTCACTGTCATCCATAATGAGATCTGACACCCTGTTCTGGTGTGTCTAAAGACAGCTACAGTGTGCTTATTTTTAATAATAAATAAATCTTTTTTTAAAAAAAGGAGTATTCATCTCCATGCTGGGCCTCAAAACATCCTGAAATTCATCTCTTATGACCCTTGCTTGTTGGACTGAACTGACTGCTAAGGTCCAGTTTTCTCTGCTGAACCATATATCCCCATCAAAGCATGAATTCACTTAAGTTTATTTAACAAACACATAAAGCCTATTCCAAAAGCTGAATGCCATTCGGAGCCTTTGCAAACATTAACTCTTTTAAGCTGGACACGGTGACATATGCCTGTTACCCTCTCTGTTTTCAGAAGAATGAAGGATTGTGAGTATGAGGTCAGACTGAGGTACATAGCAAAGCCCTATAGAGAGATAGAAGATAGATAGATAGATAGATAGATAGATAGATAGATAGATAGATAGATAGATAGATAGATGGATGGATGGATGGATAGATGGGCAGGCGGGCGGGCGATGAACAGACGGACAGACAGACAGACAGATAGATCCTTATGGTAAGCATATGCAGTCAGTTCTATTATTAAATGTGACTTAAAGATGAAGAAACTAGGGCACAGCAACATTAGAGCTAATTCTTCAGTGTATTTCCTATGAAAAGCTCGGGGCTAAGCACAAGTTAGATATTTTTAAAACAGAGAATGTCTCAGGGCTTAGGGTGTGGCACAATGGTAGAGTGTTGCCTAGCATAGACAAGGCCCTTGGTGTGATCCCAGTACCCACACAGAACCAAAAACTTTGAATGTTTTTCAGGTTGCCTCTCCTATTTGTTTCCAATCTCAGAGGAGGTGACGGCATCTTTAGAGTTTCCCAATTCCCAAGGTAACTCAACTTCTGGAAACTGAAGAAAGGGTGTGGCCAAGGCAACATAGGGGGCTTGCCATGCAAGCTGGCCTCTCTCTGGTTCTACTGTTATATCCACATGCCTTGAGGCAGGGCCTCAATATAGACCTCAGTCTGTGAGGTATATGCGCCTGCCTCTTGCACTCAGGGATCCTTATCACACACACACACACAGACACACACACACACACACACACATACACACACACACACACAGACACACAGACACACACACACACACACACACACACACACACACGGTCTCATCCCCACAGTCAGGTGCCTGCTTGGACTCCTGAGGACTCTGGGATTCTGAGACTTCCTGAACTCTATCTCCATTTGTACAGAGCCACTTGTCTCTCTCCTCCCCTCAACCCCCAGGGAGTAGAAGGGATGCCTCAGTTTCCCTTCTTTCTCATGGTCCTTTCTAGTTCCATTTCTTTCCTTCTCCTAGGCTCTATCTGCCCGCCCTTCTCTACTACATCCCCAGGGGTGTGTCTTTCTGTCTGTGTCCCTGGCAGAGCTGTTGTCTATCTGTCTTCCAGCCCAATTTGCTCTTTTCATGGTTCCCTGGTATGTCCAGGAATGAGCATGGGATGTCTTGCTGCCTTAACAGAATGAGAGCCCCCTTCTGTGGCAGGGCTGCTTCTGAACCCTCCCACCTATAGCATCCATCCAGGCAGCTCCCCACCAGCTCCCCTTGCTCCTTAGAGCAAGGTTCTTACTCCCAACCCAGGGAGCAAAAACCCTTAGGGCCACATGGGCAGGGTGTCTGTCTGCTGCCCCAAGGACCAGGTCTCTGTGGCTTCTCTTAATAAACCAGCCTTCGGTGACACATTCATTATTCCTGTTCAGTCGCTTCGAGTCAAAACTGATTAGTTACACTTACCGTCGCAAGATGTAATGATTTTATTGTTTATCTTCAATTTATTTTGATTAACATCTCCGTTCTTTTCATTGCAAGTGCAATTAGGTGCAATCTAACAGCGACTACTTTAATTTTGTTGAAATTAAGATGAATAAGTGACGGCTTATGGTGCTTTGTTTAACAAATAAATCATAGTTAAGAGGAATGTATTAGTAATAAATGGGGGGGGAGGGAAGACAGCTTAATTAAAATTCACGGAACCAGCCTCTTGATGAACATCCAAAAACCAAATCATGATTCCAAAAATCAGAAGAAGCTTAGAGTTAGAAAGACCCTTGCTGCCTCTGCACATGAGGATCAGAAGAAGATGACTGATCCCAGAATTTGAAGATGCTACTGAGAGAAAAGTGTGCAGAATATTATGGCCCTCCTAAGAAGGTATCCCTTTCTTACTAGGAGAAACTAGGAAGAAACAGATGAGGGGCAGAAGGGCGAGGCGGGCTGGGAAAGGGGCCTTATCACTAAGAAACCAAGGACAGTCCACTTCCTGATTCACTTCTGGAGACCACTCTAAGCAGGGGACAGGTCCCCGCCCCCATCTATGCCTATGGGGAGGGCCAGGTCACCCAGCCTGGGGAGTCCCTCCAAAGCCCAGACCCCAGGGCAAGTGAGCTCTCCTCCCCGCTGGGCTGAGAGGGACTTCCCCATCTCTTGATTTGGAAACAAAGTGCAGAAAGTCAGCCCTGGAAAGTTTCCCTGTGTGAAGTTTAAAAGCGCCTGTGCCGGAGAGGCCGGCTTTGAAGCAGCGCGCGGGCCCCTCGGCAGGCTCCTGCGAGTCAGAAGGCCGGCCTCGCCTCAGATCCGCCGTGCCTGCCTCCGCAGGGCTGGGAAATGGGAATTGTTTTTAAGTTGAAAAATTACTTGCTAAAGGAGCTAACTCCTTTACCACCGCCCTTCTTTTGTTCTCAGCTGTCTCCTTCTTCGCTCTGCCTTCTCTTTCTTTGCTTCCTTTTAGTGAAAAAGAACCAGCAGGCCCGAGTTCAAACCCTAGAGCAGGCCGTGTGACTCTGGGCCAGGGAGGTTCACCTTTCTGGACCCTAGCCATTTATCAGAAAAGCGATGGTAACCGTGCCCAAGAGGCAGGGACGCCTTGAAGGCTGGCAGGTTACTGCAAGAAAGTGCCTGATACCTACTTACCTGGCAAAGAAGAGCTCCAGAACTCTCTATGGACCTTTCTGCCTGCTGCTGGTGACTTCTCCACAGACAGGGCTCCTCTTCCGGCTCATTTGAGCCCTGCTTGCTTTTCAAGGTTCTGAATGCAAGGACGGAAGCTTTATTTTGTTTCTATCCTCCCAGTAAGCGTTACTGAGTGTCTGCCTTGCACCAGGAGTGTGCTACACCCTGGGAACCGAGTAAATCAATTCAAGACAGGCTTACCCTCAGAGAACTTCCAATCTCAAGCACAGTCTCAAAGAAGTCATGAGACTTCCGAACATGGATGTCCTGTGTTCCAAAGTGTCTTTAATTGTTTTGTGAGTGCAGGAACAATGGCCAACACTTAGCCTGGTCACTGGAACAGCTATTATGTGCCTGACTTGATGACACAGATAACTAATTCTTAGGATAATCACTTGGGTAGAGAAAGAGATGACACTTTGAGATAGTCTGTACTTGAGATAGGCTGGTGGAGAAAGGCTAAAGGCAAAAGGCATGCCTTTGCTTGGACCTGGCTTCTTCCAGTTCAGAAACATGAAACCAGGACTGAACTGGTATATTAATAAGAACAGTTCCCACCACTGAGGTCCACAGTCCTAAAGATGCACAGGCCTGCCCCCCTCAGCCTGGATGGGCCACTTCTTCAGTCCCATTCTCCTCCCACACACCCCAGCCTCGCAGGAGACATTCTGACCATGACGATTCTGTCTCTGGGCATTCCACAGCTTTTGCCCATTCCTTCAGTGCCCCCATTCCTTCAGTACCCCTTCTACTTGACTGCATACCCCTAGCCTCCCCCCTCAGGTCTCTGCTTTGAAGACCACACCTTGAGAAAGTCCTTCCTGATCCCATCCTCCCTCCAAATCACTTTCCCAGGATACTTGATCCCACCACACTCATCTGTTTCCATGAGATGTATCCCTGCACACCAGCCTGCTTCCCCCAACAAAAGCCAGGGCATAAGGCAGAAACCATACCTGCCTGTGAGTTGCCACCTCTTCCACAGATCCTGAATAAAAGCTAAGGCAGAGTGGATACCTCCATAGACAGGCACATCAGACAAACCTCGAATAATCTAACTCACAACTCTAAAAGGCAAGCTTGGAGTGGTGTTACCTGCCCAAGTAAGTGGTCTTGAGCTCACTTCTGCTTGACTCTGAAGACTTCGTCTAGGAAACACCTCTTGGTACTTAAAAGTCATTCATGGGGCCTGGTAAGGAAAATCCAGTAGGTGACAGCCTGGGATATCAGACCCAGCTCTGGACTATGCCCAAGCAAAATCTGGAGTAGGCATTAAGAAACCACAGTCACGATTCAGGAGAGGCTTTGGAGACCCCAGAAGAAATCACCCTTGACACTCCCTGCTAAATTGGTCTCAGGGTGCCCTGGTCGCCAAGCAGCTGCCACCGTGGCTGCTGCATTTGCAAATGTGTGAGGTTCAGAAGGGGGTCCAGAGCCATCGGCACATCCTGCTTCCATACCCTGCCTCACAACCTTCCTTCTTTATTAGCGTGTATTAAATAAGGATAATGAAACTGCAACGGGATTGGGTGTGTGTGACTGACTTGTCCGAAGTCCCAGGGCAGGGAAACGACTTGAGTTGGATTCTGGGGACCTCTGCTCCAAACAGGAACAGGAAAGAACAACCAATCTTTCCGAGCAGAGGGAAAAAGGGGTAGTGAGTGGCAGGGGGCCCACGGGGGTGGGTGGTGGCGTAGAAATGAGAGGGAGGGAGAAAATGGTGAGAATGAGCGAGGAGCGAGGGGTAAGAGAGGCAGCCCCACCTTGGGAAAGAGAGGCGCAGCGAGGAAGAGCTGGAGACACAGGGAGGGATCTGGAGGACAGCAGACAAGAAGATCAACAGACACCGGGGATGGAGGGAGACAGAGGGAGGCGGGCCGAACCAAACGCAGAGCGGAGCGGGCGAAGCCAGTGACGGGGCGGGAGCGGGGGCGGGGGGGGGGGCGGCGAGGAGCCCAGCGGGCGCGGGACGGCGGCGGGTGGGGCGCCCAGGCCAGGACGCTGCGGCGCGGTCGCCTCCTCCCGGCGCTCCCGCTGGCCCAGCCACCCCCGCCCGCGCCCGCAGCCTAATGACCGCGGCCGGCCCTAGCCCACTGGAGGCGGCCGTCAGCTGGCAGCTCGCGGCTCTCCGGGACCGCGCGCCGCAGTCAGGGTGGCAACTCCCGGGACTCCGCGGACCCTGATTGATTTGTCAGCCCAGGCGAGCCTGCAGCCACTCCGATCGCTGCGCTGCCCGGGCTCCCGGGCCGGCCCCTCAGGCTGGAGCGCCCTACTGGCCCCAGGAGGGAGCCCCTGGTCCCCCGACCCTCGCCCCGGCGCCCCTCCCCGGCCCCCTGCGGGCATCGCCAGGCCCCAGGGCTGCCCTCCGCCCCGTCCCCCCCTCAGGGCACCGTGCCAGCCCCTCCAGCATTCACCCTGCTGCTGCCCCCCAGTCCCGCACCGCTGCCCCCTGAGCCCCGGCCCTGGCCCGGGGCCTCCCGCAGAGCCGGCCACACCCGCTACAGAGGGCTCACCAAGGTAAGAGGCGGTGGGACTGGGAGGGCTGCGAGTAGGGCACGGGGCTTGGCCACCGCGGGCATCCGCAGGTCGTCACTGAAACTGCGCCTGCCACCCAGCCCGGAACTTGCAAGGGCCCGTCAGGGATACGAGATGAATTGTGGATTGAGACCTTAGAAAGAACTGGATGATAGTTACCAGTCTTCCAGTCCTGAGAGTGGAGGGTCTGTCGTGGCTTTTGGATACGGAGCTCTAGTGGTCATCTCCTTTAAGGAATTCTCTCCCTCTCTCACTATTCTCTCTCAGTCTCTGAAGTCACCATTTTCTGATGTCTCTTTAGAGGAATCACCCCATTTCATCTCCTTTTCCTAAACAAGAAATAGGTCTCTATCTGTCTTCCCAAACAAGCCTATTTTCTCTTTCTCCCAATTTAGAAGAGGTTGTTCCCTCTTTCTCACTCCTCAACTTACAAAGATTTTCAAACCACACTTTACCACCATCTCAGACCGTAGCACCCTCCCATTGAAGGCTAGACGCGCTTTTCTGTTGCCCTTTCCCCCACTTAATTAGATTGCAGTTCTTTAACTTTGGGCAGGGGATCTGGTGTTTTTCTGGTGTGGAGGCGACGTAGAGATACTTTTCACTCAAAGCTGGGTACCACAAGTCCATCTCTGCCACAATGAAGACAGCTGCCCAGTCCCAGTCAGGTGCATGAGTATTTGTTTCCAAGGGGCAAGAAGGAAAGACCTTACCCTCAAACAAAGAATTAAGGCCAAGAGAGACTATTTTAGCATCTTCCATGGTAGAAGACTCTCAACCTCTGGACAGGGGGCCACATCTCGCTTCCCTCTTGCACCTTAACTTTAAAGTACTTTAATGAACACACAGAGAGAAATCATTTGTTTTTCACTGTGTGGTGAGCAGTCTACAAAGAGAAATAGGAAAGGAGGGAGAGAGCCTTAACTCTGATCCCCGCAATTAGTTCCCTGGGATGGGGGGGGGGGCAACCCGGGAGCCTCAGTTCTTCAGACACAAAAGCATTTAGATCGCTTTAGACCGGTTAATCCTGAGTCTGGCTCGGGTCTCTTTTGTTTCCCAACTCCATTGTGGGTTTTGTGCAGTTTCTCTCTGTTCGAGTGATTGACTAGCCAATGGATGGTAATTATCCAAATGTCCCCTCTGTCCTTTGACTGACTTCTCTGTATTATGGGCAACTGTCATGCATTCTGTCATTCCATATCATATTACACGTATTATCATATGAAGTCCCCCTCCTTTAAAGGAGGGAGCGTTGGCCCAGATGCTGCTGCTTTTAGAAGGAATGGCCCCCGAATAATTTGTGCTGGGCACAATTTGCAATACAGAACAGGGGACTTCGGAGATGGGAGGTTCTGCAGGTAATTTTTTTTCCTGGCTGGGGGTAGGGATGGTCTCTGGGGTTAAGGTTCTAAGGACTTGCACTGGGAACTTGGAGTGGGTCAGATCTCTACAGTGATTTGAATGGATCTGTGGGTTTCCTTATGGAGAAACTTAGAATCAGTTTGGTTTTTTGTCTTTTTAATCCCTGAATATGAGAAAATTCTATATAACTAGTTCCTTCTGGGGTAACTGGATCATAGTGGCACATGCCCAGGGAACCAGCCCATGGGATTCTAAAATGCACTTTGTACCTGTGGACCTTTGCAGGACAAGTCCTTGGACCCTTGCCCCATTTTGCTGCCAAGCAGATTGGGTATTTTGGAACCAAGATGTATATATTTCAAACTTCCACATACTAATGCTAAAGCTTTGAGAAGGGACCAGATAAACTTAGTGCCCCTTGGTGCAATTGTGTGTGCCATCACTTAAGAGGAAGGCAGGATTTATAACAAGGAGGCTTCGCAGACAGAGACTCTGGGGTCCTCTGAATCTGTGGACAGAAGTAAGCCTTTCTTCTGCTAAAATGTGAAAAAAGTGTTTTATTATTGCAATGGATAGGAAGTGCTGCCCAGATGTACAGCCTGGCAGTTAATTACCTTGTTCTTCATCAAATATATGAGCAATAAATTCTCCAGTAAGGAGGTGTGTGTGTGTGTGTACAGTGTGTGATGTGTGTGTGCCTCTCTCTCTCCTTCCCTCACTGTCTCTCTGTCTCTCTGTCTCTCTGTCTCTCTGTCTCTCTGTCTCTCTCTCTCTCTCTCTCTCTCTCTCTCTCTCTCTGTGTGTGTGTGTGTGTGTGTGTATAAATGGATAGATAGATGAATGCAGGAGAGAGAACTCACATTCTTTTAAGACCTCAGACAGACTATTTTATGGGAAGCTTGATATACTGCGAAAGATGCTTTGAATTTTTCAATGATCAAATATACATGATCAAGCTGTGCATGTTAGGGTAGTGAGGTGTGCTGACGGTCAATGGCTATTGATCAGGCTGTTAAGTATTTCTGCTCAGTTTTAGAAATATAGATAGATCCCAGATGATTTAAAGAATTGGATAACTAAGATACTAGCATTTGGTTTCTTTGGCAAAGAGAAATGAATGGCTAGTCAACTGAAAACATCGCTTGCAACCATTGCTTAACATCCATCTGAAAAGAAAGACCTTAGAAAATGGGAATTTCACTAGCAGACATGTTCAAAAATGAAGTAAAAATATTCCAAATATCTTATTTGTAGTCTTCCCAGAGCACCCACTTTATTTGACCAAGCCTTGTTCACAGGCTCAGAGTTTACATCTGTCTGTCTGTCCATTCATCTGTCTGATACACACACACACACACACACACACACACACACACCACAATTTTGCAACCAGTTTTGACCCATGCTGATGCACAGCTGAAGAGATGGAGAGGGAACCATTTCTTGGGGTAGGAGCTAAAGTCCTCCACCCTTTTTACTTAGGAACCAAGCTAACTGGCCACATGGCTTTCCCCAATTAACTAATTTCTCATTAATTTAAAGATCTATTTAGAAAGGTGTGGAGGGGGTGGAGGATAGAGGTTTAAAGATAATCTCTAATTGGTTTGGAAAATTTAGTCCATGCTACCTAGGAACACCCCTCCCCCCTCCTCCTTTCATCCCCTCCTCTCTGGCTCCTTTTCCTGTCTTTCTCTCATTTTTCCTTCTAGAAATTAAAAAGTGGACTTGAGATGAAGGAGTATCATTTCATCAGACACTCGGGGGGGGGGGGGGGAGGACAAGGGAGTGAAAATGAACTTTAAATTTTTATTGTTATATAGCAATCTTATTTATAACCATCCAATTAGCTATTTTGTAAGAGACTCACATTCAGGAAAATTATCTCTCACAGAGATTGTGAAACTTAAGCATACAGACAGGATTTATAGTTGAGATTTATTTCCATACCTTAAAAAGACAGAATGTGGATTTTTTAGATTTTCTTTCTATTTGTAAAATATTCTTTTCAGCTATGTACACCTCACCAGAGGAGCTCAGACATCCCTACAGACAAATTCCCTCTTGAGATGGAACCAAATATTGCTCTCTCTCTCTCTCTCAAAAAAAAAAAAAAGTTGATCCATCCTGAAATGGATGAATCAGCTCTGATTGGGTGGATATGCCCTTTCACCTCATTGTGTCTGACCTATCACTTAATTAATCTCTCCCAGATGCAGAGCTGTTGACAATGCCAACGATAAGCAGTATTTGGAACAAAGCAGGAAGCTTTTAAAAGAACAAGCCACAGAGAGGTTTGAGGCTCTTAAAGAAGTGTAAATCATCAGCTTTGGAAAGCCCAGTTTGTTAGAACATAGCTGAATGTCAGAGATGGTCCCGTGTTTGCTAGAAACTTCCTGTGCCTTTCTTAAGCCACTAATGTCTCTGTAGATTCATTTTCTGCCTCTCCCCTGCCTGCTTCTGCCTCATTTTCTTCTGCCCGTCCCTCTGTCTGGATTCAGACTGTCCATGGCTAGCCTCCTGAAAACTGTCCTTTGCTTCTTAGCCTTGTATTGGGCTCTTCAGATCCTTTTTATGCCATTAGAGCTATCAAGATGGTCAGCTTCAGAGGCTCTGAGTGACAAAATATTGACTGCATTGGCTAGTACCTATGAACATCTGTGCTGGAGGCACCTAGGTGACCTGCAAAGGATAGTATACTAATTAAACAACTTGCTAATTGATGTTTAAGTTACTATATAGAGAAAATAAAATGGGTTTATAAAAGATGACAATTTGAGGAATTCATAAATTTTTGTTGAAAAGATTGTTCAAAAACAGGTCCCAGAAACTGCTTTTCCTTGTCATCAACTATTCAGCCAAGCTTCAGTTAATGGTAATATATGGTCTGGGACCCTTTCTGGGCCTGCCTGATGGAAGGGCTTTGTTGAGTCTGGTGCAGGTGGCACTGTTTAATAAGCAAGGAAAGAGTGGGTAATGTACTGCTTGCACAGAGAAGTAAATGCAAAATAGATCACTCTAATGATGGCCGCCCCCAAAAACGGATGCAAGCTGAACCGGTCAACTGATTGGGAAGTTTCAAACAGACCCAGTTGTCCACTGCCTTTCCTCCTCCTCCTCCTCCTCCTCTTTCTCCTCCTCTTCCTCTTCCCCCTCTTCCTCCTCTTCCTTTTTTTCTTATTCACTTTTGAGGGCTGACACAGTAGTTTGAAAGTCAATTTGGAAGAGTTTGTATGACTCCAAACAAGCTCAACCTATCAATGTCTGACTTAACTGTCTAGGACCCCTTTATTGGAGGGTTAACTTCAGTGATAGTACAAGGCCATCTGAACACCTCTTCCTGCCAGAGATTCCCAGAAGCTCATTGAAGACTAGTTTTCATATTTCATTGCAAAGTGTCAGAGATTCTGTTTTGTTTTGTTTGAATCTCTTTATGCTTGAAAAAATGAGTTTATAGGAAATCAAAGTGTGAATACTTAAGCAAACAGAATTTCCCATATACCTGCAAGGGCTCTAATGATTTCCATTCATGCAAAGATAATCAATGGGACATTAGTTGTTTTAATTAATGGAAGAATACAAAAAAAAAAATGTTGGGGGAGGGGGTGCCTAGAGGCTGGGCTTTAGCTGAAGCATCTGTGGGAAATGACTCATTTCTCACCTAAAGAGACAATGGCAACTTCCCTGGACAGCAATAAAGATTTGCTAATCAGATCCAGGGAAAAGTTGGAATGGGGGATCCTTAAAGGTCTTTTGCTAAGAGCTCTGGATAAGATGATAGTCGTGTTGACTATTTCCTCTCCAGACTCACTATTCTGGTTGGAATGTTGGAAAAGTACCTGAACCCACAATAAAGAGAGGAAGTTTCTGGACTCCCAAGGAAAGAGCATTTTGAGTTGAAGCATAGTATGATCTGTGATGGTGGAATCATGCCAAGGCTGGAGAGCACAAAGCAGTGTCCCTTGGTTAAGATGACAGAAAGGATGGGATTGAATGGGTGTGCTAGGTGTGGGGTGACTTGTAAGAAGCAGGAGTGGATACAATCTTTTGGCCTTTGGTAGGGGAGCCTGGGAGAAAAAAAAAAAAAAAACCCAGAATCTTGAGGCAAAACCTTTTTTTGTTCTATGGAAGTAGTTACCAAACCCACCTTCAGGCTAGTAGCCATAGCAGGGCACCCCAATCTACAAATGCTGGTGTATCTGAAGCTCATAAACGATTTATTAGAGAAACTTGTGTTCAAACTGGAGTTTAAGGTGTCCTGCATTCTGAGAGGGACAGTAGAGATGCCTTTGAATAAAGAAAGACTGGTGGGAAAATGTTCCAGTATCAAGTGCAATTAGAAGAGATGTCAGCCACCTGGTGGTTTTCCTACACCCTCTCCCTTCGCCACCATCCCTGCTTCCTCCTACAGAATCTTCCTGATTCTCATTTAAGCAACTAAGTTTCCCTATGTGGGAAAATTTATTGTTCTCTTTAATCTGAAAGACTGAAAGCAGGGGTTGACAAAATGTCCTTTTTAGGACTGACTGTTATTCTGGACTAAGTTACAAAGAACTGACCCTCTAGATACAAGGTATCCTTGTAGCACATGAAATGCAAGGTCTCTTGTTGTAATATTAACTTTCCTTTCCATTCCAGGGCAGTGTATACCTTTTTGTGGAAATTAGCTGGAGGAAGGAGGAGAATGCAATTATCTATTGTGTATTTTGTTGCAATTGTTCTTTAAGAATAATTTGATCTGACAGATTTATATTGTTGACAATGTGATTTGAGGAGGGCCCAGATACAAACTTTCCACACCCTAATCAATAATGGCAAATGGTTTTTGTTGAAGGTGAATAATCTCTGACCTAGAATTCGTATTTCCTTTACCAATTCCCCGTAATAAAATTGAACATTTTGTCACCACTTTGAGAAACACTGCCAAACACCTTAAAACACATGTCACATGCCAGCAGCCCCTCATTCCTCTCCTCCGGGAATTTCTACATCTGGAACCATAATCACAGATAAAAACCTTGACAAAATTGCATCTGAGCACATTCCTCTCCACAGTCCTTACTTTCTCATAACATTTAATACAATATTAATACCTGCTACCGAAAGGCAGGAGGGAGGAAAGGGCTGCCAACCCTCACATTTCCCGATGCATCATGTTCAAACCTGAAATTCACACTTCGTGTTTCATTTTAAGTTCAGTGCATTTAACAGGGCCCTAGAGAGAGAGAGAGAGCGTGAGCCCTGGTTAGTTCCCCAACCTTCTCAGCTGACGCCCAGGGAGGTGTTTTTTTTTCCCTCCGAATTGTTCAGATCGCTGCGGGGAGAAGAGGAGGAGGAATTGGGCTCCTGTCTGCCTGCCATGGGCAAGCTATTTCTCTGTCCTAGGGTCACTGACGTTGGGCTCCTCTTGGAAATAATGAAGGTCCCACTGACTTACGTCGTCAGTACTGGTGATCAGCAGATCCCTGTATGGTATAACCAAAACAATGAACAGATTTCATAGTGAGAGAGCCATGCCTGAGCACAGTTGCTGTTGCAGACAACCTCTCTTTATCAACATAAAGCAGGCTTTCCTTGCCCAAACAAGGCCTGCAAGCCCAGGGGGTGGAGGGTGGAAGATGCCACCATCTCCATGACCCTCACCCCACCTTCTCCTGGTGTTGCCTCCTCTCCACATTCCTTTGCCCGATGGGGGGGGGGGCATTTCATTTTTCTGCTCTATAAGAAAGAAACAGGATGGAAAGAAGGCAGAAGTGCAGGAACCACTCCCCAGTGGGGGTGTCCTGGGGGCACGTGGGGTAACCTGGAGATTTTCAGATGCTGGCGGCTTTGTTTAGTTGATGCTCTCAAAACAGATCAGGCCTCTTCCCACTTAAAATGTAAGCACCCAGGTTTCTGAAATCAGTAACAGTATCAGCATCAGTAACAGTAACAGGAGAGAGAGAGAGAGAGAGAGAGAGAGAGAGAATGAGAATATTTATATATTTATCTAAGCAAAACCCACTTTAATAAACAAGGAGTGTAATTTGCTGAACGGTACAAGCAAATACAGAGAAGTCATGCTTTACACAGGGGACAGGGGCAATAGTGGCTCTGTGACTGAAGCCAACAGCTTTAAGAAAACAGTCCTTTCCGTTGTGAGGCCGGGAAGAAATGTTGGCAGAGACTCTTTCTCCCCCACAGTTGTTATTTGAGAGGTTTCCGGAACCCTAAACCCCAGATTTATCCTCAGAGCTTGAGGCAATCCTTTAGCTGTACCAAGCCCGGAGCCCCAGGCAGGAGAGTCTGGGGCCAAAGGGTGGAGAGGTTCCCCTGTGCAGAGCCCTTCCAGGATGGCTCCCCAGTCCGAGGTTTGTTCTATCTGTCTTTCCCTCCGGGGAGACTCCAAAGGCTGTAGAAATCTGGGCGCCCGCTTGCTCGCTTGTCAAAAAGCAAACTGTCTTCACATACTCCAAGAGTAACATCCCTGCCTAGGAAGAGGAAGGAAAGAGGCAAAATAAATAAAACCAGTTAATGTTGTAGTTAACTTGCAAATCAAGTAAATCTGTTGGTGCCGTATTTGAGAAATAAACCACGAGAGCGTCACAGCAAACACACACTTCTGAACGTCTTCATTTTGATTTAATGGTATATCAGCGTCAACTATCGCTTCCTCTGCTGGTACACTCGGCCTGATGCCGCGGGAGGAGGGTGCCCATGTTTATCACCGAGTGAGATGACTAATTACACCTTGTCAATCACCGGCTATGAAGACATAAAACCAGCGCGCACAATGAAATAGTTGCCTGCAGCGTCAATTAGTTGGCGATTCCGAGGGTATTTGCGTGGCCCTGCTTTGGCCGCTCTAATAACGGGACAGAGCGCCGGGAACAGCGCGCAGATCAATCACCCTGGTTCCGCTGCGGCCGGCGCCCTCCTCCCCCTCTCCCCTCCTCCAGCCTGGCCTCACTTTCTCCCTGGGCTGGGCGCTTCCTCCCTCCGCGGCCCCGGCCGGGTGGCGCCGCCTGCCCCGGGAGCCCCGGGAAGTTTGCGCGCCGCATCTCCGCAGCCGGCAGCCGGGAGCCCCGCAGCCTTCGGGGAGCGCCAGGGCTGGTGGCCCTTTTGTTGGAGAAGGCGTGGAGGAGCGCTTTTGTTCTGAGTTAGTCACGGTGGCCGGCTGGAGGCTGCTACCTCATTATGCGGCGGGTCTGCTAGTCTGCGGGGAAGCAGATGGTAGGGAGGTAGGCAGTGGCGACAGTGGCCAGACCTGAATCCTGTTCACCTGTCACCTTCCACAAAACACGGGGTACCGGGAACTGAGGGCGCTTTACCCCTGACAGGGGGAAACCGTCGAGGGCTTTTGTGAATGTTTCAGTTACCTGTCCTAGCCTGATCACCACCCCACCCCCCACCCCATCCCTTGCCTTTCTCTCGGCTGCGGCTCCTCGCACTGTGTAAATGTCACTCACGTGTGTTCCTCGCTTGCCTAGTCTCCCAGGACAGGGCAAAGCGGTTGCACGACGTCCACCAACGATTAACAAACTTAGCGGCCTCTGAACCCAGGGCCGGGGTGCCCAGATGCCTCTCCGCAGCGGGAGATGAGCTTGAGCCTCCAGTAGACACTATTGCGTCCTAGCCAGATGCGAGGAATAAATAGAAACGTGCCCCGTGTGGGGACTCCCTACAACCGGAGAGTTGAGGCCAAGGATGGATAGGGACTGCCGGTCAGAGAGGTGGCTTCCAAATGGTGTACATCTCTTTATGGGTATAATTCTCTGTCCTCTGGGCAGCTTTTAACAAGAATCCCCACCTATCCCCTCCCCAGCTCTGAAGGCAGCCCATTGAGTCCAGCCAGCACCAAGGACATCACCCCAGGCTCCCTACAAAGTTTCCTGCCCCCTAATCAACACTGCTGACCCCCAGATTCAATTTTCATTTCCTACTTTCTTTGAGAAAAAAATTGTCCCAGATACCCCAGTATAACGTGCTAATATATTCCTAGAGTTGATCATGGGCCAGTGACTATGTGGGCACTGAAGGACTGTCTGTGTGATTGCACATGCCTGCCTTTAGATTGATGGTCTTTCCTGAAAGTTAGACCATCTTTACACATGCAGTGTGTGCACACACTTGAGGAGTTTTTGCAAATACACCTGATAGGAGCTCACAGAAGATCAAGTAGGCTCACCTTAGCACACGAGTGTTAGTTCTGGGTGTTCAGATGCCCCCGAGGGTATGATGGCCACCTGTATACCCCCTGTACTGTTGTGCTGGTTATGGATTTTGTCAACAAAGATAAAATTCACGCTGGCTGTATTTTTGCCAAAAAAAAAAAAAAAAAAAAAAAAAAAAGAAACGAGCGCGAGCATTTTCACACATGGACACGAGCTGAGGGCAACACACGCTTGGTGCACAACTTATGCACACTATGTCAAAAGTGTGACCTCATGCTGCCTCAATTATGTGTGCGGTGAGGTAAACTTCAGAGGTCCTGGCTTCCCCTTGATTGTGCCAGGCAAGCAGACTGACATTTCAGACTACATTGCCACCCACTATCACGTGGAAAGAAAGCAACTTGCAAGATGAACCCAGAAAAGGAGTTTCAGTAACTGACTTGTCCTTTTTCTTTTTCACCCCAAATAACTTTTTTTTTTTTACTTCCAGAATCTCCCCCCCCCGCCCCCATTCCGCCAGACACCTAGCCATTGCCCGGATTCAGCCTGAGACTCAGGGCTGGCGGTTGGGATTTGCTGGGCAGGCCTTGTTATTGTTAGTTCTTGTGCAACCAGGTGGCTGGGTGGATCCAGAGTGGGAGTGAGGGAGTGCTAGCGGGATGGAGTGTCCCAAAGAAGAGAATCGGCTTCGGGTTCTTAAGAACTGCCAAGTATATCCCGGAGTGAGAAGGTCTGAATAGGAAAAGAAAAAGAGGGAGGGATTAAGAAATTCGTTGAGTGCCTACTATGTTCTATACATTTTCCATTCATTTCGTTCTTTCATCACACCCAAACATCCAAAAGGAGGGGGACCTTCTTGTTTCCCATTGAGAAAGTCAAACATTGTAAAGGAGGTTGAGTCACTCTCTGGGGCTCACACTGCATGTACATGGGAGAGCTATGGACTCCTTGCCCCCCCCCCTCCCCCGACTGCAGAGCTTTGGAGAAATCCAGGGGCAACGCCTGGCTGTACAGTCCATAGCTCTCTTGGAGAGAGGATAGGCTGGCCGGCCCCGTGGGAGGCATTGCTCCGGTGGCAGTTGCCCCTGGTCCCCGGGAGGGCTGCGCCGCTGCCCGCAGCGCGGAGAGGAGCGCCCCAGACCGAAGCCCAGCTGGGCGGGAAGCAGCCGAAGGTTCTTGAAACTGTACTCCCAGTCTGTCTTCTCGCCCCCAGGTCCCAGAGGCCAAGGGGGAGAATGGAGATCCCCTCAAGCATCCTTTGGTAGCGCTTTCTTAGGAGAGAGACTCCAGGAAAGGTTTAATTTTTCTTCCTGAAGAAACACAGGAAACTGTTCGCAGCTTAGAAACTCCAAACCCCGCGCTCTCCCTTCTCCCTCCCTCGCGCCTCCTCCTCCAGCCTCGCCCACCAGCTCCCACCACCTCCTCTCCCCGCTCCTCTCCTCCTCTCGCCTCTCCCCTCCCTCTGGGTCTCCCGCCTTCCCGGAGCACGCGCTGCCAAGGCCTGGGGCGCCGGGCGGCCAATGGCACGGCGGCAGGACGTGATGTCAGGCGCGGCTGTAGAAAAGGCGCGGAGGCTTGCGCTGGCGCGGACTGCGGAGCCGAGGCTGAGCTCGGCGCGCGCTTGGGTAGTGTTGCGCGCGGCTGGGCCCGCGGCCGGCGGCTCCTCCTCCCACTCTGCTCCTCCTCCTTTTTCTCCTCCTCCACCTCCTCCTCCGCCGCCTCCTCCTCCTCTTCCTCCTCCTCCTCTTCAATTCTCCCGGTGGCTCGGCTCAGCTCGCAGGCTTCGCGGAGACCCCTACTCCAGTTCGCCTTTGGTTGGGAACACACCCTGGGGGGAAGAGACGTGCAGGCATCTGGGCCGCCGCGGGCACCTAGCTGTTCCTGGGTGAACCCGGACTGCAGCCACTGCCGCCTGGGGCAGAGTTTGCGCCCCTGATTTGCGCCCTGGGCGCCAGAGCCCAGCGAGCGATGCCTGCGGCGTGAAAGCGCCCACAGCGGGCGCCGACCTCTGCCCTGGTCTCCCGCCCTCACCTCACCCCCTGCCCTTGTGACCCTGGCTTCGGCGCCGCCGCCCAGGCGCCCCGCGATGTAGCTGCCCCCACGCCTCGGCGGGAGGCGTCCTGGCCCGCGGGCCCCCGGGGCCCGGAGCCCGGCCTGGGGGCGCAGCCGAGCTCGGGCGGGGCCGGGGCCGCGGTGGCGATGCACTGGGCCGGTTAAGCCAGGAACGCCAGGCAGCTGAGGCGGGGGGCAAGCCCTTCCTCGGGGCAGCCGCGTCCCCGGTCCCGCCGCGATGCTGTTCCACAGTCTGTCGGGCCCCGAGGTGCACGGGGTCATCGACGAGATGGACCGCAGGGCCAAGAGCGAGGCTCCGGCCATCAGCTCCGCCATCGACCGCGGCGACACGGAGACGGTAGGCGCGCAGCTTTGGAGTTGGGGCTGAGAGCTGGGACCTGGCGGGGCCAGCCAGCGCCTCTGTTCCCCGAACTTTAGGTAGAGTCCTCCGAGACGCACGGGACCAAGGCTGGGGGTCCTCAGACAGGGTGCCAGACTCAAGGGAAACTCGGCTGCTAGAGCGAAGGAGGGAGTCAAGGTTGAAACCCAGATCTGGACCGCGAGGGTGGAGGAGAACGTTGTTCTAGAAGTGGAAGCGCGAGGCCACTCTCTTCTCCCCGCTCCGGGCGCTCCGGTTCACAGTCCTGACTCTCCACTACTCGGCTGCTGGCGCTGGCGCCGACGCCTTGGGAAAAGGGAGAACTGGTGGAAGCTCTAGCTGGTTTGAGTCGCTTTCAGCCCTCTGGCAGTCTGGGATACTCTCCTTAGCTCAGTTTCAGGGCCCTGCGACATCTGGGCCAGCACTTTGCGTTGATCGTGACCCGTGTTCCTAACTGGCTAGCTTTGGCCAAGCAATGGTTTGGAGTTCAGTCTCCGGTCTGGCTCCTGCGGAAGGAGACTCTATTAGGTTCTCTGTACCTAGCTCTGCCGTCCGGGCCCCAAATAGCCTCCCCCGGGGCCAGACCAGCAAACGCAGCCTAAGCAGCGGCTGCAGTGACCTTTAGAGACCGAGGAGGTGGGAAGCCTGGCCAGAGTTTCTCCCTTCTAGAGCCACAGCTCGGTGACCTCCGGGTTTCCCCCGAGCCCTTCTTTCTGGATAAACCTCCGCTGCTCAGTTTTATTAGGAAAAAAATCAGATGGGCCTGTCTTGCACCCTCCTGGAAGACCGTTCTATATCCCACTTAACCTTCTCGTAAGACCCAAGCGGGAACCAGAAGTTGTGGGCCTGCCCTGGGCTGAACCTTTGGTCTAAGGATCAAGAGGCTACTGAGGCTTGGGGCAGGGAACCCTGCTGCCTCTCTGAAGAGGAGGAGTACGTGTGGAGGGAGACTTTCAATACTCACCTTACTTTACTCCTTACTTCTTTTCTGGGGCCCAGCACTTTTGATAAACACTTTGAGGAATTCCCTTGGAGAGCTTGGGGGAACGGGCACATTCCTGGGGCAAGGGCATGAGGGCAGGAATAGGGAGACCTAAGGCCTGAGAACTGCAAAGTGGTGCTGCTGGGCTTGGCCCGGTGGTTGCCTGGAGCTGAGCTAAGCAGCTTGGGTCTGTTAGATGGAGAAAATGGGCCGCCCAGCTAGACCGTCCTCTAGGCGGATTCCAGGCTAGCCAGGGCCAGCAAAGGAGCTCAGGGCGAGTTTTCTTGGTGCGAGCACAGTTGTAGGCTGCCCCTTACGGCGGTGTTCTGTCTATCTCCTTTTGTAGACCATGCCGTCCATCAGCAGTGACCGGGCAGCGTTGTGTGCCGGCTGTGGGGGCAAGATCTCTGACCGCTACTACCTGCTGGCTGTAGACAAGCAATGGCACATGCGCTGCCTCAAGTGCTGTGAGTGCAAGCTCAACCTGGAGTCGGAACTTACCTGCTTCAGCAAGGATGGCAGCATCTACTGCAAAGAAGACTACTACAGGTAGATCCTGCCCAGACCCCCCCCCCCGCAGGCCTTCAGGGACCCACCCCTTCCATTTCCTTTGCTCCCAGTACAGTTTGCCCCACCCAAGACCCTTCTTCTCCAAGCCAGCACCCACCAAGATTTGGTGACAACTTTCTAAATTAGCAACTCGGGGAACCCTTGGAAAGAATCGTGAAGTATAGAAGCAGAAAAGCCAATGTGACCCTCCTTTCTGAGTTTAGGGTGCTTAAAAAGTCAGCTTGGGTGTGTGTGGGGGGGTGGGGTCTTCATACTCCTTTCCCTCTTGAAGTTTCTTGATTCAACCAGAGGAGACAGAAATAAGACACCCTGACACTCTGGCAGCCTGGCTGCTATCAGGAGAGCACACTGGACGAGAGCTGGGATAGCCCAGCAGCTCTGGGTCTTTGGGGGGGGGGTGGGGGTGAGGCAGAAAAAGTTGGCGAGGGTTAAAGAGCAAGGGCCAAAGTCTTCTTTCTCTTCCCCAGCTTTAGAGTTAGGGTCTATTTATGGACTCTCTCTGTGTCTCTGTCTCTATTTCTCTCTTTCCCCATCTCTGTTTCTTCCAAATTATAGCGGTGTGTAGGATTCCCAGGTGCTGGTCTGGAGGGAAGGGGCAAAGGTTGAGGAAGGGGTGAGTGAGAGAGTTTATCCCCATTCTAAGTAAAGTCTTTCTTAAGACTTGCTCAAATTCTGAATGAAGTATATTCTCCTGTGGGCGTGAAGATGGATGGCTAAGGGAAACTATTTCAGGCAGGGCCAGGCCTGGGTTAAAATCTAGTTCCCTCTTCACTAACTGGAGTCCAGGCTGTCCATCTTGACGAGGGGACCCCACCCCCAGTGACAGCAACAGCGCCTGGAGGAGGAGTATAGGGATATGGGGGGATACCCAACCATTTGTCCCCACAGCCCCTCCCTCCATGGTCCCCACAGGCGGTTCTCCGTGCAGCGTTGCGCCCGCTGCCACCTGGGCATCTCGGCCTCAGAGATGGTGATGCGCGCTCGGGACTTGGTTTATCACCTCAACTGCTTCACATGCACCACGTGTAACAAGATGCTGACGACCGGCGACCACTTCGGCATGAAGGACAGCCTGGTCTATTGCCGCTTGCACTTCGAGGCACTGCTGCAGGGCGAATACCCGGCACACTTTAACCATGCCGACGTGGCAGCGGCGGCAGCCGCAGCCGCAGCAGCTAAGAGTGCAGGATTGGGCTCAGCCGGGGCTAACCCGCTGGGTCTTCCCTACTACAACGGCGTGGGCACTGTGCAGAAGGGGAGGCCGAGAAAGCGCAAGAGTCCAGGACCCGGGGCAGATCTCGCAGCCTACAACGCCGGTGAGTGCAAGACCGTCTGAAGCCTTGGCGGCGTTGCGGGGGAAAGATTTCAGTGTGCTTGGTGTACAGTGGGTACTCTGGCCCTTGTACCTACGCACCAGTGTGCCTGATAAAAAGGACTTTAGCACTCTGGCTTCCAGTCGGCGCCCCTTCGGTTGAAGCGTTAGGTGAGAATGCATTAGTTCATCGGTGATCCAGGTGCAGGACCTTGTCGCTGAGAAATTGTATTTTAGAGTCGCCTTCGGTTTGCCTCACCCGCTTTGCTGTGCAGAAAGTGCGGGGTGGGGGGAGGGGGAAGAAAGGAGGCGCCGACACCAAGCAGGCTCCGGCGTGGCCGAGGGTAGGGAGGCCAACAGCTCTAGGCAGTGAGGGTCCCAAGAGAAAAGGCTGGCAGTGGCCGAGAGCACCATTGGGTTTGGCTTGCAGCCCGGTTATACGGATTGTCCCCAGGGCGGCAGGCTTGGAGCTGTTACTAGCAAGGGCTATGGGTCCTTCTGTCCAGCCGGATCTTCGGGCACCCGGCACCTCCAGGTCTCGGGGATTTTCCTTCCCCTCCTAGCAAGCAGCTTTCACCAAAGACACTGGAGCTGGCGGGTCCTCACAGCGGACTGTGAGGGGCTCAATTCGCATTTCTTTGTCGTCCGGGGGCTTTCCGGCGGATTCCGCACTATCCTGGCTCTGAACAGTTGTGGAGGTTCTGAGGCCCAGCAATAGCCGCCGAATTCTGCAAGGCCAAGAAAGGTTTAGGATTCGCCTGGCTTTCGAACTAGTTTATTTGCAGCCATCACCCCCCTTAAGTTTGTAACAACAAATCCGATGCTCAGTTTTTTTTTTTTCTTTCTCCTTTTCCCCTTAGTCTAAATTATAAGATGGGGGCGGGGGTTTGGAAAAACAAAACAAACCAAGTCTGTAGACCCGCTGTGGGCGGGGGAAGACGTTAGGGTCTTTGGGAATTTAAATAGTCTGAACTCCTTACAGAGGGAAATGCGAGCTAGTGGAGTAGGTCCTTTTTCGGTCCAACGAAATTACGGGATAGAGGATCCTGGGACTTATTAGGGAGGGGGGAAATGCAAGCCCTGGTTGGATAAGTGATAAAGTGGTGGTTGGTTCAGTGATTTAAAATTTGTGTAAAGTACTACTAAAGATAGCGTTCCTTAGAGCTCACCTCCTCATAACCCACTAGCCTTAAAAAAGAGTAGATTCGGTCCAAGCCCGTTTCTCCCCAAACCAAGTGGCCTCTATTTATCAGGTGGATCAGCTTCCCTAAGAAAGAGGTGTGTGTGTGGTGGGGGAGGGTCTGCTCCGGGGTATCTGGTATGTGGGGAGTTGCTTAATGTTTTCTTGGACTCACCAGGTTGGCACCCTGTTTGTGAGTGAGCAAAAAGACAGTGAGAGGTTTCAGGATTTATTTTTGCGTTTTGTTGATTAGCCTTGTCCTTCCCAGGAGGCAGCGGGAAGATGTGGCTGGTAGCTGATTTCCGCAGAGGCCCCTCTGCTACCTCGGTTTTCTCTTTGGCCCCCACACTCATTCCCATTCTTTCTGTTCTATTCTTTCGGCCTCTGTGTTTCTCGGTTTGTCTGCTCCTAATGCGCGCGTGGGTCTCGGCCTTACCCTGCCTGGACCCTCGGTCCTGGGAGGAGCGGCGCTCGGGCCCACAGGCAGTAGCTGTGCGGCTCAGTTTTTCGGGGCTCCCGGGACCAAGTTGCTTGCCCGGCCTAACCAGACTTCCCTAGATCTTTCTTTTGCCTCCTCCCTCACCTCCCGGGCGGCAGGAGAGAAATGGCCGCAGTGTGGGCCTTGGGGTGGCTGGGGTTGGAACGTGGGACCCAGAGAGTGAGAGTGAGGCTGTGGGCTCTGTGTGCGGGCAATGCTCGTGGAAAGAGAACGCGAGCTTCGGATTGCCAGGACACCAGTTTGCTGTGGAAGCGCCCTGTGCCCAAGGGCCAGACACAGGAACACTTTGCAAAACCGGATCCAGGGGAAGGGGGGCTGTCCTACCGACTGAGGTAGAGCTGGACGCTCGGTGGGAAGGGGCGTAGTGGGGGGGGGTGTTGTCCCTGGGCCCGGGGCTTCTGGAATGGTGACCCAGGCCTCAGGTCGTAGGGTTGGAAAGTTCTTCCGGGGCGGGAGCTGTGGCCGCCCGCCTCCCACGGACCCTCAGGTCTTGGCGCGCAGCCCTCGCCCCAGAGGCAGGACGCAAATCTCCCCGAAACTGGAGAAACCGGAGCGGGGCTGCAGGTCGGCTTGGGGCTCACGATCGGTGGCCGGAACCGACGAGGGGCCCCGGACGTGCACTTTGCGGCGATGTTTGCGAGCCACAGCCGGGGGAGTCTCGAGTAGAACGGCTGGCCGGCTCGGCCTCCCTGAGCCCCAGCTTTGTGTGTGTGTGTGTGTGTGTGTGTGCCTGGCAGCGTAATTACTGATTTGATTCCAATCCATTATTTAGACAATTGAACCTACAGTCTCGTCTTTAGTAAAATGAGGCGAAGTCAGATTTGATTACAGGTTCAGTCCCAGCGACAAGAGCTCGAAACCCGATGGGTTAATAACAGATCACGAGTAAATTATTCATGATTTTACGAGCTCTTTAGCTCCATTGAATCGGCCTAATTGAGAGGAAAAAAGGGGGGGGGAGAAAGCCCTGGTCTTCCCCCCCTTCTCTCAGCCCCTCGCTCCTCCCCAGAACTGATCTTGGGGAATCCCCACACGGCCCCGGGGTTTAGGGGCGCGAGTGAGGGGGGTCTGGGTATCGATGCCTCTTCCACTGTCCTGGCTCCTCCAGGTCCTGCTCCAGCTCCAAGTCCGGCCTTCCCGTCGGCGCCGGCGGGGCCTTGGCCCGGCCACCTAGGGCTTCCAGGCTTTTCCCCATTGGGCTCCACTTCCTAGCCAATAGCCGGTTGGAAAAGTCTTCTTCATAGGGTCCTTGTCTCCTTGAGCCCGGGATTAGTTCTGTCACGCGGACTCCCCACCACATATCCCCCTTATTCTTATCTCCATTTAGTTCTCGCTTTCTGCACCCCCCCTTACCCCCACCCCGCTCTCCTGTTCTCCTGGTTACCACAGCTTCTAGTTCCCTATTTCTTTCCTTGGCTCTGTCCGTCTCCTCCCCACCCCCATTTTCTAGCTTTCTACCTCGGTCGTCTCTTCCACCCCCCCCCCTCGATACCACCTTCCCCCATAGTAGGCCGATCCCAGGGCACCTCCCTTGGGCCTACAGGGCGCCAGGGTCCCCACGGAGCTCATTAACAGCAGTGAGGCCCAGGTGGGGGCTGGGCAGAGGGATGAGCCCAGAGATTCCCCCTGGGGGAGGCCTGCCCCAACCCGGCAGGACTGGGGGCTGGGAGAAAGAGGAGGGTCTGTCCCCGGTGCGGTTTAGTGCTGCTGGCTAACAGGAGTCATATTCTGATCCTCCTTTAAATTCTTCACGCTGGATATTCTGGATGGGAATGCTGGTTGAAGGACGGGGTATCTGGATGCTTTGGTACACGTGGATACAAACCGTGATATAATCGTTCCTGATTTACAGCTCAGGCTTTGAAGTAGGATTCGTCGAGGCAGTGGCATTTTGGGTAAGGGTAAGGGGGGATCCCCAGAGAGGGCTTTCTAAGTAGTGTTGTTGGGATAGCCACTTAATTCTGAATTTTGAGCAACATTTTAGAAGTGTCCTAAGCAGCAAATAAATCTTAGATAAATTTTTAGTTTCCTTTGGATCCCATGCAATCTTAGAGACATAAGATGGTTGATGGGTTAAAAATATTATCTGTTGTTTATCGTAAATTCAAATCTTACTGGGCACTGTTTACATTTATTTGCTAATTTTGCCACCTCTATTCTAGTCATGGACTATGTTGAAAGACCCCTTTCCAGTGCTATAAAGATGGGGTGACTTGGGATGAAATGAGGCGTTACTGAGGGACCCTGCTTGTCCTCTTCAGCTGAGCAGTTATTGACACCCAAAGTTTCTAACCCTTTCCCAACCATGAATCCTCCACAGATCCTAGTAAAATCCCTTGGGATGGGGATAGGCTCCCTAAAGAGCCAGGCTTTCTCACCTCCCCCAGAGGCGTTGCAGCAGGAAACGGGAGGGGGGCATCCAGAGGGTGACTCAGGGCTCGGCCTTTACCAGTGTGTGAGAGTGGCTTCCTTTCCTTTAGTTTCTTCACCTCTAAAATGGGAACCTTAGTGGTGGGACACATGCATATAAACACCAGAGCCTAAGGTGGGCGTCAAAGATAAGTTGCAATCTTCCTCCAACTTCTTCCCCTCCCAGTCCACCGACCGCTCGCTCGCTCGCACTCTCCGAGGATGGATAGCTTCCCTGAACTCCATTTGCTTCTTCTGCAAACCCGGGGAGCAGCTCACAGGACAGTGCTGAAGACACAAAAACTACAAAATGCAATTCCCAGCTGTAGACCTGGCGCTGGGGGCCCTGGAGCCCACTGGGTCCTTCTGGGAGGGAGCGTTGATGAAAGCAGAATGAAATCGAGGCTGTCAGTAACTTCTGGGTGCTAGCGCCACAGGCTGCTAAGGGGAGATGGAGACCGCCGGGTTTTCCTGGGCGAGTAACTTGGGAACAAAAGAGTGCCGGACCGACTGTGGATGGCAGGCCCACACCGCTGTCAGAGCCTGGCTTGCTGCCTTCCCTTTGTGTCTCAACATCTGTAAAAAGAGTTGCTTTAACTGTCCAGCAGCTGTGTGCTTGCAAAGAAAGCTTTTTAGGGGCTGGCAAGCTAGTTCAGTGGGTCAAGGGACTCACTGCCAAGTTTGCAGACCTGAGTTCAATCCCCAGAACCCCTTTCCCCACCCACACACAAAATAAATAAAGTGTAAGGAGAAAGCCTTTCAGTACAGTCTCTGGAATCCAAAAAGTCTCTGCTGCTGCTCTTCAAATTATTCTTGCGACATGATGGCTTCTGGGTGTTTTGTTTTTCCAAGGTTGAATCCACTATTTCCTAGGCAGGACCTAGGAAATCCTAGGAAATTTTCAGTGAGCTTCATTTTCTCCATATCTAAAATTGGGGATATTATTCCCATTTCAGCACTGTGCGTGCACACAAACAGGGTTCCGGGACTAGATGTGTTTGTCAGTGGGCGGTGTGGGCTTGGCGACCAGGCAGAGTCAGAAAATTCACCTGCTGCTTCTGCGTCCCTTTCCCAGCGCTGAGCTGTAACGAGAACGACGCGGAACACCTGGATCGCGACCAGCCCTACCCCAGCAGCCAAAAGACGAAGCGCATGCGCACCTCCTTCAAGCACCACCAGCTTCGGACAATGAAGTCTTACTTTGCCATTAACCACAATCCCGATGCCAAGGACTTGAAGCAGCTCGCGCAAAAGACTGGCCTCACCAAGAGAGTCCTCCAGGTCAGCTGGGCCAGGGTGGGGGCCTCTGTAGCTGCCAAGTTTTGAGAGGCAGAATCTCACACAGACCAGGACTTTTGGAAGAACCTTCTGCCTGTCTGTCTTTGCCTTCCTTTTATCCCTTGTATTTTGTCTTAGAATGGTCAGCCTTTTTGCCTGCTATCACCTATTTCCAGTTTTCATCCTCAATTTTTTTTTCTTTGTGTGGTCCTCTGTCTCCATGCTTGACTCTTTTTTTTTTCCTGGTGGTGAACCATTCTTAGTTATCATCTATTACTCAAATGTCTCTCCACCTTACTCAGGTTTTAAGAGGCTCAAGTGTTTCAGACGAATCCAGAGCCCTCCTGCTTTGTCCCCACCCAAGGGACTTTTAGTGCCTTAAGTTGTTCCTCTCTGTCCACTTGCCCCCATGTCATTCTTCCCTTTCTTGGAATTTCTTCTGGCAGCTCTGACTTATCTCCTCAGTTGTTGTTCCTTCATTCATTTGTTCCTTCATTCATTCGTTCGTTTGTTCGTTCGTTTTTTGTTGTCTGCCTCCCGGACGTTATAGGAAACAAGGGTTGGAGATGGTGTGGTGTGCTGGTCAGAATCTGGAACTTTCATGGGGTTTCTACGCCCCCAGAGATGTCGAAAACTCTGGTCTCAGGCCCACACTTGTGGCAGGCACCATGTTTGGACAACAGATTTTGAACTTTTTGCTTTTCTGATATTCACTCACGGCACTGGACAAACCTCCTGGGCTTCAGTTTACAACTTGTGAAATGCACCAAGAATCACCCAGCTGATCACCTGATGCTTTATGCTCACGGTGGATGCTAGTTTAAAAATAACAAGTTAGTTCCTTATGTGATTAACTGGGATAAACAGTCCTGGTTGTTAGACCTCAGTTTCTCCACCATACAAGGCACAACCTCCCCCCTCCAGTAGAAATTTGACCAAAACCCAAAACAAGAGAAAATATCAGCGACTATGATACAGCCTGACTTGTGTCACAGTGAGGATAGGTCCTGGATATTGAAAGCTGAAAGCTGAGGAGTGGCAAATCAGAAGAGTTTGCACAGTCTCTCTTAAGAAAGTTTCAGTGACCGTCATAAAGGCAAAACAAAACTTAATGAGGGTAGTGGTGGTGGTGGGCTGTGACTGACTTTGGCTGGAGTGATGGTGCAGACCTCAGAGATCTACAGATCCTGAGAGAGTCTGTGGGGCTGGGAGTCTCTGGGCATCCCTTCAGCCACTGGTGAAGGACCGAGGGAGCTAAGGGAGGTCCAATGCTGCTGAGCCTCTCTGAGTCTCTCTGAGTCTGCCTCTCTCTATTTGGTCTGTGCTTGGTAGCCTTTGGTTCTTCTGGCCTGGACTTGGGAGTCATACCGCTGTGGTCAGTGTTCAAGTTATTCTGGTCAGTTCTTTCAGGCTTTTTGTTTCTTGGGGTCCCCAACCCTCCTTGGAGACCTTCTGCTGTGCACCTCCCACCTCAGAGCTCTCTCCTTCAGTTCGGGATAGCCTGGACTAAGGACTTAATACTTTTCTCTAGTTAGTTGGCTTCACTCTGTTTCTAGATGCCTTGTGGGATGCTGAGAAGCGGGGAAGATCTGGAGTTCAGAAAAACCTGGGCTCACAAATGACCCTGTGGTTTATTTCATCTGCCGTGTGTCTTGGACAGATCAGTTACCTTCTCTGAGCCACAGCTTTCTCATTTGTAAAAAGGTCACCAATTAGGGCACATCTCTCTCCCAGCTGGTGAGATTAAACTCACAGTCAGGTCTTAATAGTCATGATGCAGAAGAGTCTGAGGTAGGGCTTCCTGGCTTAGAAACATGTGGGATTTCTAGCTCAGCTCTCTCTTGTTCTTTTATCTGCCTAGCTCTTGGAACCAGGCTTTCGGGCACTTAGATGAATTGGTCCTGGCCTGGAAGGAGCTCATCTGTTGGTTAGAGACGATTCCATAGCAATCAGTTTCTCCTTGGGGTATTAGTTTGGGATAGTGTTGGAATGGGCCAGGCACTCCACCTCGGGTTAGGACTCCCCACAGTGCAGATGAGCACATGAAAGCCCAGATGATTTCTGTCTGCCCAGAGCCACACTCTGCTGGCCGCTGTCCAGCCAATGGGCAGAGTACCCTCTCCTCGGACACAGCCCAGGCTGGAGTTCTCAAGAGTATGAGCATCCCTTGGAGCCTGTAGCTTGGGGTAGGGCCTCTCTTCCTTCCACACCTCTCTCTATCTCCTCTACACAAATCATTTTTCTTTTCTAAGAGCCTAACTGGTCATCACTGCAAAGCATGTTCTTAGCCGAGTAGCTTCCTCACTGTAATCTTTTCCTGCCTGTTTTACAGCTGAGAAGATTTATAATTGTTTTCGTTTTTTTCAAGACAGGGTTTCTCTGGGTAGCCCTGGTTGCCCTGGGATTTGCTGTGTAGACCAAGCTAGTCTCGAACTCTCAGTGATTCCCCTGTCTCTGCCTCCCAGGCACTGGAACCAAAGATGTGTACACTACTACCTGGCAGCTGAGAAGGTTCTTAAGACTTAGCAAGATAAAGTGATTTGCTCTGGGTGACAGAGCCAGCCATGGTCAGGGTGGGACTTGATCCTCATTGCCCTGACTGTCAATGAGACATCTTGGGGACCTAGGCTGGGAGTGATTTGGGGTGAGACAACTGTCCATGTGCCTTTGGAAGGTGATGGACTGGTTCAAATCCCCTGAGGTACCTGCCCTGAGGTTTGGTGCTCCTTTCCGATCCTGATGCTTACCTGTGAAATTTGAAGGACACTAACTCACACGTGGGAGAAAGCTGCCAGCTCTGATGCCTGCTCGCACATAGTAGGCATCTATTAAGCAGTTTCTCAAAAGGGCAGGCTAGCCCATACCTGTAATCCCAGCAGTTGGGAAGCTGAGACAGGAAGACCTCAAGTTTAAGGCCAGACTGGGTAGGTTACATAGTAAGAGCCTGGCCTGGGGGAATAACTGGCATATACACAGCCCTGGGTAGATCGCTAGCACCAGGAACAAACAAAACTATGTTACAAAATAAAATCAGATAAAATGATTCCAGAATCAGTTCACCAGCTTAGTGGTACTAGATTCTTCTGTGTTCCTTAACATGGTTCCCCCATGGTCATGGTTCACCTCAACCCTTCAGAAGGTTTGCAGGACAAAGGGGATTGAAATTGAGTTGCGTTCCCAGAGGTGGGCAATGTGTATGGCGTGTATGAGGGAGAATGGTGGCCTTACACCGCGTTTCTCATATACAGTGTGAGCCCCACCAACATCAGAAGCCAGGGGTGTGGCATCCCTGCCGGAATCTGGAGGCCACTGCAGTGAGGTCCTAGTTCAGTTCTTACACCCCCACTCTGAATGGTCCTTGGTGTTAACCGCTCCAAGCCTCAATGGCCTCAGCTGTGGCACAGTTGGTAGGATGCTAACAGCATAAAGGAAGCCCCAGGTGTGATCCCTAGTAAGCTGTATGTGGTAGAACTGGTCTGTTACTCTAGTATTCAGTAGATAGAGACAGAAGGATCAATTCAAGTGAGCTCAAAACCAGCCTCGACTGTGTGAGCCCCATCTCAAATAACAGCAATAACAATAATGATAACCCTAGCACGTACCTTTCTGGGTATCTGGAGGAGAAAATGAAATGATATGATTGGCTCCATGCGCATATGTTAATGTCACGTAGCGTTGTGTCTTTTGTAGGGTTTTCAACGTTTTTAGTTTTTTTCCCCTTCTTATTTTATACTTGGGGAAACTGGGGTTCAGTGAGCTTTGGATTACAGTTAGTAATGAAGCCAGGAGTTAAGCCCAGACTGTGGTTGAGGCCAGGGATCTTTCAAGGCACGGGATTGTGACTTGGACCCAGCTGCAGAATGCAGAAGACAGAGCAGGAGGGTTCCGGGAATACAGAGCAAAGCTTTCATCACATCAAAAATTCCATTTGTCACCACCAGCACCTGGCAGCCACAACACTCATAGTCCAGTGTTGGAGAAGGTGACCAAGAGGAGCCACAGTGGCTTTCTCGACAGAGGTTTGTTATGACATGGCTTGCCAGTGCGTGGACTTCCTCTCCATGGCAACGCCTCTTGTTCTCGGAGGATATGCAGATGCCCTGGGCTTCCTGAGGGGTGGTCAGCTGATTGATCCTGGGTTGGTGAAGTCTGTATGGATTCATGGTGTGACTTTAAAAGAACATCTTAAGTGCCAATGGCTCAAAAACATTTACCCCTGTCACTAGTTAGCTGTCACTAGCCCAGGAGAGAATTCAGAGGGGTGCAATAAGAACGTGCAGTGGTGATCTGAGCTGGTACAGGCTGTAGCGAAGACTTCCCTGAAGGGCAGGTAAATGACTTCATGTCCCCGAGTCTCTGGCTCCCACTTACAAGATGGCCATTGTCCTGCCTCATTTTAGACAACTTTTGGCTAGACGTAAACACACTGGGAGGGAGTTTCACAGATGATGGGCCTTGAATCTTTTGTTTCGTTTCTTATGGTCACAGGATTCCAAGCCAGGACCTTGCACATGCAACTGTTCTTCCACTGGGCTGTGCAGGAGAGGGAGCATCAGACCAGAGAGGTGGAGAAACTTCCCAACATGTCACAGCAATTCAGCAACAGACCTGGGGCTGAAGCTAGGAGCTCTTGAGTTCTACTCAGTGCTCATTATTATTTTTAGTTCTTTAAAGAAATTTTTTAAAAGTTATTTATTTATTTTTTAAAAGGATTTATTTATTATTATATATAAGTACACTATATGTCTTCAGATACTCCAGAAGTGAGCATCCGATCTCATTACAGATGGTTGTGAGCCACCATGTGGTTGCTGGGATTTGAACTCAGGACCTTTAGAAGAGCAGTCCTGCTCTTAACCACTGAGCCATCTCTCCAGCCCAAGTTATTTAATTTTTAAATGTGCTGATGTTTTGCCTGCATGCATGTTTGTGTATGTGAGGATACCATATCTGGAACTGGAGCAGTCTGTGCTCCTAACCGATGACATATCTCTCCAAACTCTGAATCAACCTTTTTTTTTTAAGATCACAAAATAATAGAACCAGCACTCAGATCTATAAGACAGATAGGGAGAAATGTCACTGTGAAAACACAGGTCCAGTGATTCATAATTTTGAGGCTAAGTAGTCAGGGACAAGGAAGGGGCTTAAAGGCTTCACATGTCAGTTCTGCCTATCTCTGGCTCTGGCACTAATATGCAGGCCTACATCACAGGATTATTACAGGGACCATGAGCTAACACGGACCAAGTGCTTAGAGGTTTGCTCAGCCAGTGCCTGGCTTAACACGGAGTGACAACGACCACCATTAATACCTTCTTCATGAATTGTAACACCAGAGACTGGAACTGAGTTGTCGGTATTTACTTCTAAAGCAGATTTTTGTTTTTTGGGACATGGTGTAGTTCAGATTGACCTTGAGTATGATAGGTAGCCTGGGATGACCTTGATAGGTAGCCTGGGATGACCTTGAAGGCCTGCTCTTCCTTGCTCCGCCTGTAGAGACATGATATCCTATCGGGTTTATGCTGTGCTGGGGCTCAATACATGCTAGTCAAGTACTCTGTAGACTGAGCTAGGTCTCCAGATTTTGGGGAGGAGCGTCGTTTCTCTTTCTGTACCTCAGGCTGGCATGGCACTTACTCTAGCTCCCCTGACTGGCCTCAAACTCACGGTGATCCTCTTTCCCTGGGTGCTGTAATTTTTCATCCCTTACCTTTGTTGCAAGACGTGTCCTCCAGGACTTGGTTGTGCTGCTTGGTCATGCTGCCACAGCGTATCTGACTGACACAGGACATACTATTGATGTGCTAAGAATTGTCACAGTCAGCATCTTTGGGTGTGAGGGGTCACCTTTTGAATGGCTTCTTTAGTGTTCCCAGAGATTTGATGGGGGTTCCAGTGGTCCTCGTCTCGTCAGCCAGGCTGGCCTAGACCGCGTGCATGATCTTGCTATCTCCTGCTTTTGTCTTCCGAGTGCTGGGATTGCAGGCTTGTGCCATCATGCCTGTCTCTCTCAGCCTTCTCAATGGACGCAGTCAAGGGAAAGAGGTTTGCCAGCCTAAGAAAACAGTTCCTCAGACTGTTGGAGCCTAGGCAAGGGCCACACCATGATGGTGTATCTTCACTCTCCCGGGACTTACCAGGATCCATTCTGTGCCAGGCTGAGGCACTGACTCTGCAAGGCCCGGCCGGTATCAGTTGTGTCCTGATGATTCTATATCTGAACTTGTCCTTGCTGTCCCCAAAGCACAACCCCGGAACTCTGTGTGGAGTGAAGCCTGAGGCAGCTGACCAGCCAGCGCTCTGGCTTTAGGAGGACGGGTAGGTAGGGCCGATCATTTATATGCTTCTCACTGCTGCCCTGGGATCCCAGCCCACGTGAGCCCCAAGAAGCCACAGAGCCGTGTGCTCCAGCCTTCTTTTTGTACAAACAGGAAACAGGCTCCGAGGAACGGGACTAGCCAGAGTTCACTTGGCTGGTCAGGGGCAGAGGCAGGCCTGGGAGATGTGCTCAGCGCTCTTTCTACTGCCCAAGCTGCTTCGATCACTTGCTTATCCATTTGTTCACCCGTTTCCTTGCTGACCTACTCGGGGCCGTATGGCAGGCATGGGCATTCCTAAAACAACCCTGCTTTCAATCAGCTCAGCCTCTGTATGACCATGGCTATGTAAAATTTAAATCTATAAAATGGAGCTAATAATAGTGAGCATGTGACTGGCTCACCACGGGCATTAACCAGGGATGGTACAGGGTGGCAAGGTACCTGACACAACAGGTCACATGTTAGCATGTCACCATTTCTAGAGTGTGACCCCCCCAGCTGCAGCATTATGCATATTACCAACATTTAATTTTTACCTTCTCTGTCATATGCCTAGGGTTACACAGGGTCCCTGCCTACCCCCACTCCCCCCGATATTCTTTAGGGAGAGGATTTTTTGAAGTGCTTATGATTTTGGTAAAACCTCACACAGAGGGGCTGCACCGATAGCCAGCTTTAGGGTTGACTTTAGATTTCCACTGAGCAGATTCCGGGTGCCTGGGATCCTGTGAAGCCGAGAACCGCAGCTGTGAAGATGGTGTCATTGTTTACACATGAGCTGTTGGGGCAACGCCTGGGAAATAGCTGACAGGCAGCAGCTTGGGGCTTCGAGCCTTCTTGAGGTCCCGGGGTCCCTGTGGATGCACAGTGAACCCACTCCCAGGACCCAAAGGGCTCCTCCACTCTGGCTCCCGCCCACATGTGCTGGCCAGGACAGAGGCTGGGGAGCAGCAGGAAGGCTCTGGTGACCTTCGTGAGAGGAAGTCATATCCTCCTCCTCCTTAGGCCGGACTGCATCCATTCCCCAGCTATCCCCCAGGCCAGATGAACACAGCCCCCTACTGCAGACTCTAGAGCCAGCCGGGGAGGACCTGACTGTCCTGGATGGGCAGTGCTGAGGGCCTCTTTGAAGCTTCACAGCCATCTGCTAGCCCAGCAAAGGATTGATAAGCCTCCTTTAGGCAGAGAGCTGGAGAAATGTGCTTTCTCCTTGAGGGGATCAGTGTTCTAGGGAGTGAGCTTTGTTCCCTACTTCATGGGGAACATCTCTTTCCTTCCTGCCAGACTAAACTGCTAATTGAGCCCAAATTGTGTCAGGACATCTGAAGGGGGGCTTGAGGCCACAGGCTTCTTGCAGCTGGGGTGGTCCTGAGGGGAGGGTGAAGTGAAGAGCTGGCCCATCCCACCCCTGCCAGAGACACCAGGAAGACAGGCAGATGTAGACACATCTGGAAACAAGCAGCTGGACAGCCTGGAGTCTTCAGAATCCCCAAGGCACTCTGTTTTATGGGGAAGCGTCTGGCCAGGGGCTCTCTTACTCAGAAGGAAGTGGAGGGGCCCTGCCTTTTGGACTTTTTTCCTTTGGGAGGAATAACTACCCAGTCCCCAGTAGTGCCCTGGCTTTCCTTTAGCACTGCATGGCCTCCTACAGTACCACAGTCTCTGCTGTGGAGAGAGGGCTCGGGGGAATGTGGCTGAGTTCTGTGCACATCTTTACTGATATGAACAGGTGTGTGTGTGTGTGTGTGTAGTTATGTGATGTATCTGTGTGTGTGTGTGATGTACCCCAGAAAAAGTGAAAGTAATCCTTCAGACTGTCTCTCTCGTACTCTGCACTTCAGTGCTTCTTCAGCTTAGCACAAAAAGTGGGGGTCCTGACCACTCCTTATTCATAACCGCTTCATTCATTCACATGTTCTTCATGACATTCTAGTGTTTGTAGACACTGACCATCAAACATTAAAAAGATGAAGAAAAATCGTACTCAGAAGAACTTATGGGGCATACTGTCTGCCCCACGCTTTCAATTGCCTGTGGCCCAAATTTGTCCAGTTTTTGTTTTCAATGACAGATGTGACAAGAGCCACATATGTCAACAGTTTTAGTGGTTATAATGGAAAAAAAAGCACACGGGAACTAATAAAAGAATTTTAATATTTATCATTTAATCCAACATTCCGAAATATTTTTTCTCGCTATGATCTCAATCATTAATATTTTCTTCCCTTTTCTTTCTTGCTTGCTAAATCTTCAAGTCTCTTACATTCAAGTCTCTACATTGGCCACAATGTAGTGACATTTCCAGGTCTCAGTCTCGGCACCACAGCAAGGAGCTCAGATCTGACGTGTCCTGGCAGGAAGGCGACCAGGTCATAGCCACCAGAGGAAATAAAATTTTATTTTATTTTTGTAAAGAGAAAATGTGACATGGGTTTTCTAGACCACGGGCCAGGCCAGGTTGAGCTGCAGATTTCCCCTCCTTCCTGTAACCAGTCCTCCCCTGTTGTTCCACACAGGTCTGGTTTCAGAATGCCCGGGCCAAGTTCAGGCGCAATCTTCTACGGCAGGAAAACACGGGCGTGGACAAGACGTCCGATGCCACGCTGCAGACAGGGACACCGTCAGGGCCCGCCTCGGAGCTGTCCAACGCCTCGCTCAGCCCCTCCAGCACTCCTACAACCCTCACAGACTTGACTAGCCCCACCCTGCCGACTGTGACGTCAGTCTTAACTTCTGTGCCTGGCAACCTGGAGGGCCACGAGCCCCACAGCCCTTCACAAACGACTCTTACCAACCTTTTCTAATGACTCGCCACCCCCTTCTCCCCGAGCCCCCACGATTTCTTTAAAAAAGAAATTATCTTTAGTTGAATTCCAAGTGTATTTTAAAAATAGAGGTTTGAGCAACTAACTAACCACGTTTTAGGATCTCGCCTGGAAACAGAGGGAAAAAAAGAATTGTGCGTCGGGCTAACGCAGCGGTGTGTGCTGAGGAATTACTTGGGAGATATATCTGCAACACAACATTTGTGTCCCTGTACAGTTTTGTGGACTGAGCAAGGAAAACAACAAATAATTTAAGTTGGCTGAGAGCTTCCGTATTTTCAAAGACTGCCACGTGCCTTAGGAATACTGTTTTATCTTCATACTTTGGATGAATTGTTCGTTTTTTTTCCTCTCCCTCTTTTTCTCTCTGTATATTTATGACCAGAGCAAAATGTAAAAAAGGAAAAAACAAAAAAAACAAAAAAAGTTTGTTACTTTGAATAGTCCTAAAAAGAAAACAGAAAAATAAGGAAAAAAAATCAAATCCCCTCCAACGGTCGCTTTCTTGTTTTAGAATTTTAAGGTGGAAGTCTGTTCGGATATCAGAATTTGTAAAACCTAACCAGTAATAAAATCACTTATCGAAAAGACTCTGTGCTAGTACTCTCTAGTGGATGAGGATGAGTGTTTTCTGAAGCTCAGAGACCAGTTCCAGGGTATTCACCCACCTACCAAATATTCTTGAGGTCATTTCTCTCTGTCAGAGTTAGGGGTGGTTGATGGCAATCCAAAGACGTCCAGGTCTTGTGCTTAAAGAATTGACAGCAGAAAGAGACATGTGTGACACGCTGAGGTGTGTGTGTGTGTGTTAACTGCCTTTTGTTCATCGAGTCATGCATCCATTGTCCATTCTGGGGTGCATGTTGGATATGTGGAGGTCAGAGGTCCTCACACCCATCTCTTCTGCCTCTGGCAGGGCCGAGGATACACTCTGTGCTGAGAGGCCTCTTGAAAATGTGCAGCTTTTCCCTGGAAAGAAATCTATGCTGCTTCTTGCTCTCATTCAAGAGCAACCTAAGCCCCAGTTTTCCTAATCTCTCTCTCTCTCTCTCTCTCTCTCTCTCTCTCTCTCTCTCTCACACACACACACACACACACACACAGTTTTTTTTAAATTTCTCTAAGAGATGGAGAGGTGATGGTTCAGTGGTTAAAAGCACTTGCTGTCCTTGAGGAGGACCTGAGTTCAATTCCCAGCATCCACTCCACACAGTTTGCAAACACCTGTAACTCCAGTTCCGAGAAATCCAATGCTTCTGCCCTTCCTGGGAACCTGCACTCATGTGAACATTTACACACACACACACACACACACACACACACACACACACACGTGCGTGCGCGCACGCATGTCTTTAAAACAGTGAAGGGCATTGAGAGATGGATCCCTGGTTTGGAGGACCTGGATTTGATTCCCAGCACCCACATGGTGGATCACAACCATCCATACATAACTCTAGTTCCAGAGGATCTGATGCTCGCTTCTGACCTTGGACCAGCGCCAGGCACATACGTAATTCAGATGCACACAAAACTCAAACTGAATCTAATAAAGATTAAAAAAAATAACATCTTTACAAAATTTCTTCAGGAAGGAAAAAAGCAAGTGAGTTTAGTTTCTCTACTAAGAATCCAGAGAAGAGACACCCAAAAGGACGGAGCTCTGGAACCAGACCAAGCAAGCCTGAATCTGAACCACTGAGTCATGTAAACCGAGGGAGGCTAGTCTGCCTTTTCCTACCTTGGTTTCTTTTGCTGTAAGATACAGTTAGAACTCTCAGATGGCAGTGGGGTGGGGACAAGGAAAGGATATTCAAGGTGCTGTGTGTGTGTGTGTGTGTGTGTGTGTGTGTGAGTTCCCAGTGCCTTTCACTGAATGTAGCTGATGGCAGAGGAGGAGACACTGTGTATCTAGGCACTGCTTGCCAGAGACCTCAGAATACCTGCAGGTGGGCCAGATGAGTGCCCCTGAGGATCGTTCCTCTTGCTGACTCTCTGGATGCCAGCAGTCACCCCTGACATGTCCTCAGTGGCCCACGGATTGGAAGACCCAGAGGGACATTGTGGTTGAGGAAGACTGAGCAGGTCTTGGGTCTCTCTCTTTCCTCCTTTGGCTGTTGTAAAAAGGAGCACAGGGAGGAGGCAGTGAGGCAGGCCTGGACTGAGCACTAGAAGCCTGGCCTGAACTATTTGAACACACACACACACACACACACACACACACACAATTATTATTATTTGGGGGGGTTGGATTTGTTTTTGTTTTTGTTTTTGTTTTTGTTTTTGTTTTTTTTGTTTTTTTTGTTTTTTTTACAAGACAGGGTTTCTCTGTGTAGCCCTGGCTGTTCTGGAACTTACTCTGTAGACCAGGCTGGCCTCGAACTCAGAAATCCACCCGCCTCTGACTCCCAGAGTGCTGGGATTACAGGCATGCACCACCTCCACCAGGCTGAACATATTTTTTAATTATTTATTTATTTTATGTATATGAGTGCACTATAGCTGTCTTCAGACACAGTGGAAGAGGGCATCAGATCCCATTACAGATGGTTGTGAGCCACTATGTGGTTGCTGGGATTTGAACTCAGGACCTCTGGAAGAGCAGTCAGTGCTCTTAACCGCTGAGCCATCTCTCGCCTGCCTTTAACATATCTTTTAAAAACCAAGTGCACACATATCACCATCGTTACCATCATTTAAGATCCAGAAATAGGAACCTGGTAAAGTTTGGGGAAAATTCTAGAAATATAACAGATACGTACCTGAATAAAAGAAGTTGGTTAACGATTTCCACGCGGAACACACCCATGACGCTGCCACCTATGCCAGAACATGGGATGTTGTTGTACCCTGAGTCTCTGTTGGTTCCTCCCCTGACCTGCTAGGGAAGCACCCTGGTAGTACCCATTCCCACAGCTTACACTTAAGTTTTTTTTAAAAAAATTATTAAAAATACCTATCTATCTATAGTATGTGCATGTGTAGTTTGCCTGCATATATGTTTGTGCTACATGTGCATGTTTGATGTCCACAAAGGTCAGAAGAGGCATAGGATCCCCTGGGGCTGCAGTTAAGAGAGCCGAGAGCTGCCCCGCAGGTGCTGGGAACTGAGCCCTGGAAGAACAGCCATCTCTCCAGACCCCTGAGATTAACATTATGTGGTTTTGATCAACAAAGGAGACTCAGCAAGATTAGTTCACTTGCTTGGGGTCCCATAACCAGTCCCAGACTCCAAGCTTCAGACTTAAGCAGACACTGCATCCATGGTTACACAAGCAAGCAAGAGGGGAGGGCAGCAGGGGGCATCACCTTTTCTCACCTATGCATTCTCTACGAGGACCACATGAGGATGCCAACAGAGGGCCTGGCTAATAGATGGCCACACAAACACAAGGACTCCGATCAACCCCAGGAACACATACATACCCAAGCACATTGTCAGGGGACCCTAGAGGGACAGACCCACCAGCTAAGATGTTTCTACCCAGACAGCACCTCATGAAGACTCAGGCCAGATGCCTGTAGACAGACACAAACAGGCCCAGACGCTCCTGTGTAGACTCAGCCAGACATCAGACCACCCCACATGGGGGGACATGCACCCAGCCTCAGACGTGCACACACGTGAATGGGAGCAGTACCCAGACACCCCCGCAGAACCCTGTTGTGCCCCTTGCTCAGGCCTGGGCAGAGCCGAGCGAGCGTGATTACTATCTCATCTGTCAGCACTGCCGCCCAGATGGAGAGGGCCCGGGAACGGTGCCCCGGGGTCCCCGCCCTGCTACAGGAGCAGGGTTAGAAGACAGGTCTGCTACTGGGCCAGAGCTGGGAGACCCTGGAGTGAGGTGTGGGAGGAGCTCCTCTCTTGAGATCCAGAATCAAAGGGGGGCAGAGGGTGACCAGCAGGGATACTAGGACAGAAAGACAATGACAGACAGACATAGAGCCAGAGATGCCGAGCAGAAGGAGGGAAAGAGACACCACACGTGGGCAGTGGGCAGGGAAATGACACCACCCTGAAGAGACCGAGCTGGAGCGACAGAAAAAGACAGGGAGACAAAAAGATTGGGACAGAAAAGGGCAGACTTGGGAATGGAAGGAGATCCTGACACAGGCTCAGAGGCTGAAGGAGGCCATTCTGAGGAATGAAAAGGGAGACGTGAGTCCCCTAGGGCTGCTGAAGAGCTGCCCGGAGAATCAGGAAGTGAAACCCAGGTCAGAGCAAGGAAGAGCCAGGAAAAGCAGGAGGTGCTCCACTGCTGATCACACACTTGGTGAAGATGGGGTCCCCCTTGTCCTGAGATCTACACAGAGGCTCAGCACGGGCCTCTCCATCAGGAGTCTTCTGCAGTCTTAGCCTTGAGTACCATGAATAAGGAAGGCACTTAGCTACTCTGTAGTCGCAATATTTCTAAAGAAGTTCTCTGTGAGGGGATATGAACCCTCTCTGTCAATGGTCCTCTAGGTCCTAGAGAGGTCACAGTGGAGATGGGAGTCCAGCTCAGAGTGGAAGCAGATGGATGATAAAGACATTAAGTGGTGCGTTGCTCACTCATGGACAGTACCACCCTGAAGCATGCTGGGAAGCTTTAGTGACAGTGGGGATGGAGGGCAAGCGAAGGAGAACGCAGGAAGCTAGGGCAGTACCCTGGGGAGTGGTCCAGCTTCAAAGCCTACCCCTTCTAGGCTAAAATGCTGGGTCCCATCAATAGGTCCTGCCCCTCCCAGTTTCTTGCTGGAGTCCCTGATGTGGCCTGCAGGTATAACTGAGCTTCTCTAGGCTCCTGTATCAGCTGAGGGCTCACCAAGGGCCTCCCTGTGCTACCAGGCCACCAGAACCCTAGAGGCAAGCAGGCCTTCAGAGCTTTTCTTCCATCTCACTCTGTCTTCGTTCTCCCCTTGGCTCCGTGACTGGGGACCCAGACATAGAGATGATCTGACTTAGTGTCTCCTTTGGGCTCCTGGGTTCTCTGGGACACAAATGAAGCAATAGCCAGTGATGACCTGACCAGCTGAGCACCACTAGCCAGCCACCCAGCCACCCAGCCACCCAGCCACCCAGCCACCCAGCCACCCAGACACCCAGCCACCCAGCCACCCAGCCACCCAGACACCCAGCCACCCAGCCACCCAGCCACCCAGCGTAGGCTCCGTGGAATACTCACAGCTCAGAGGAATATATCCTCCACCATATCAGCTACCGTGGCTGGGGTACATGGGCGGTTCAAGCCCCCTCTGGCATCTTGCAGACGTGGAGGATGTACCAGAGGAGTAGGAGATGGGGTTTTGAGAAAGTGGAGAGCTGTAAGAGGCTGCCTTCCCAGGGGGAGTGGAGGACATTTTGAGTTGCAAGATCAGGGAGCAGACTGCAGTGTTAAGGGGGCTTGGGGGCTGGAGGAGGGTGCAGAGGCACCAGCATGGACATGGCTGCACAGAAGGGGTCCAGCTACTTCCACTCTTGCAGCTTTCCCTGATGGCCAAAGTGGGAATGCAACTCAGTTGGTCTAGCATGTACCAAGCCCTGGGTTCAATCCCCAGATGTGGGTGGATGCCCGTAAGCACAGAATTCATGAGGAAGAGCCAAGAGGGTCTGGAGCCAAAGGTCACTCTCCATAGTGAGTTCGAAGCCAGTCCTGGAAACAAGAAAACAACGAATAAGTGTCCTAACTGGCTCTTCGTCACTTCCTGTGGAGGAGCCTAGCCGAGGATAGCTCACAGACCCCGAGGAAGGAGTCTTTTCACATCTGCAAAGCAAACCTGGGTGAAAGGACCCCCAAAGCATCTATTGACCAATGTCTATGCTGACGCCCACGAGTAACCACGGCAACACGCAGGCCAGACAAGGGATAACATCTTGGAGGAAAGGCCCACTCACACATTGGATAAAAGAGTAGGAACTGACTCTGCAAGTAGAAGAAAGAACCAACTGCATGTGCAAAGGCCCTGAGGTCCAGAGGGTTCAAGGCACTGCAGGGCTGGAGTTTTCATATGGAGGCCAGGATGGTGGGAGGTGAGGCAGGAAACAAGGCGTCATGCTTGGGTCATTATTTCAAGAGTACCAAGAAAGTGTAAATACTGAGTCAGGGCAGGAGGGGTTGGTGGAGGTGGGGATTCAAAGGGGTCTTTCAGAGTCAGGTAGATGTCCTAGTTAGGGTTACTATTGCTGTGATGAAACACATGATAAAAGAAAAGCAAGTGGGGAGGAATGGGTTTATTTGGTTTATACATCATACCCATCACTGAAGGAAGTCAGGACAGGAACTCAAACAGGGCAGGAACCTGGAGGCAGGAGCTGACGCAGAGGTCATGGAGGGGTGCTGCTTACTGGCTTGTTCCCTATGGCTTGCTCAGTCTGCTTTCTTATAGAGCCCAGGACCACCAGCCCAGGGGTGGCTCCACCTGCCGTGGGCTGGGCTCTCCTTTTATCAGTCATTCATTAAGAAGATGCCCTTATAGGCCTGCCTACAGCCTCATCTTGTGGAGGCATTTTCTCAAATGAGGCTCCCTCCTCGCTGATTACTATACTTTGTGTCAAGTTGACCTAAAACTATCCAGCACAGTAGAGGTAGGAGGAAATTATTTAGCTAAGAAGAGGTAATAGGCCTCTTCTTAATAGGTAATCGCCTGGGCCGATGAGGTAATAGGATCTCTCACCCACCCACCCACCCCCATCCAGTGGGAGAAAGCTTGGAGAGGGCAGGCAGGTGGAAACAGGGTCCACAGGCTTGGGACTTGAAGTTTCAGTACCTTTAAGTACATCAAGGACAGGTCCATTCCATCCTAATCCTTGAGTCCCCCACCCCCACCCCAGAGACTCCCAGGCCGATGTGGGAGGCGTGGAAGGTACCTGGCTTGGTATCTCTTCTGTGTCTCCTACCCCTCCTGAGTGAGGTGGTCATAGGCTGGCATGTGTGGTTCCTTGACAGTCAGTCCCTGCCCATCTCTCTGATGCAGGACTTGGGACCTGCACCAGTCTCTGGGCACGAAGCCAGCCAGGTGTGCCAGACTGCTGCACACTGGGTGGGCTCTGCCCTGGGGTCCTGTTCTTTATCTCCCCTTCCAAACTCCAGCCCAAATATGCACACACACACACACACACCACAGGAGACTTCCCTGTTTAGCATATCTGTCTGCCTCTAAACACAGTGACTGGTTTCTGACTTGACTGTCCATCTCCTCCACTTCAGGTCAACCAATGTCCACCAGCCCTGTAGTCAGCATAGTGCAGCCAGGAGCATCTTATTGAAAAGACATGTGAGGACAAGGCCACTCTCCTTCCAGCTGCTGAAAGGTTCAAAACTCCACATCCCTCTTCTTTGCCCCCAGCACAATGCCTGGCACACGGCAGATCCTTAACAGACATGTCCTAAAGAGCTCTGGCACCCAGGGTCAGAGAGCAGTCCTTACAGCGCTGGAGTCAGAAACTACTGCAGATTCTGGACAAACACCCACCCCTCGGAGCTTCTAGAATCTCTAATAGTTTGGTGTTTAACCCAGGTAATAACACCTGCTTCATAGTTTGTTGCCTCTGTAGAGTGTAACTCGCAGCAGCAGCAGCATTTTGCCGAGAGCCTGTAGCCTGGACAGGTTCTTGCTTTGGAGCAGAGGCTGTTTTGTTTGCCATCTGTCAGCTAGTACGCCTTTATGTGTCTTTGCTCCACGGAGAGAGAGGTGTAGGAGGCAGTCCCGCAGGGGCATGGCCTTGGTGGTTCTCAGACAGAGCCTGGGGGTGAGGGTGGGGGTGGGGTGGAGGGCTAGGGTGGGGCTTTGGGATGGTTCCGGCAGAGAGGGTGGCTGCCAGTCTTGGAGCTGTCCCAGGAGGCAAGGCCCTAGGGACTGGGGAGGGGGCGGAAGCCGGAGCCGAGGTGGGATCCGGTGGAGTGAGGAGCGCAGACATCCTGCGGGGGCGACTGCTATCAGACAGGCCAGCTCCCTAGGGAGACAAGAGCCTCAGGCATCGGAGGTGGGACCTGGGGTCCTGCCTGGGAGCGTCGCAGCCGGGCGGAGAGCGCCCCCTGGCGGTGCACCTAGGCATTGCCCCCGACTCTCCAGTTTCTCCTCTCCTTGATACCCTAAGGAAGGTCTCAGGGTGAAATACCCCAGAGACATCAGAAACGGGAGACCCTTTCCAGGTTGAGGGTACTGTCGTCGGCAAAGCCAGAGTGATCATGGTTAAGTCCCTGAGTGTACCAACTTCTGCAATAGGTGGAGAGATGAGAGAGTGCCGAAGTTCGAGGCCTCTGGACTGGCTGGCACACATGTCCACACGTCTGCCTAACTTTTAGACCCCTTCTTCAAGCTTTGGGGCAGAGCTTTTCTGGACTCCAGCGTGAGGGACACCGCAAGAATGGGAGGGATGGAGAGTTTCAAGTTATTATCCTTGGCCTGTGGGACTCACTCTGCTATTAGTGGTTTCCGGGCTGAGCGGTGTGTGTGTGTGTGTGTGTGTGTGTGTGTGTTGCTTAGTGTGCAGGGCTGCTTACATTTGCAGAGATGCATATGCATATACATATGATGTGTGTGTGTCAGGTGTGTGTTCCCATATGTAGGAGCATGTTTGTGACAAAGCACATGACAGCATGGGTGTGTGTGTGTGTTTGGGTCTAGTGTGTCCCTGAATCCGGGCTTATCATCCATCAAGTCTGTGTTGACTGTGCCTGAGTACTCAGGTCTGTAGGGGCCACAGGGTACTACCTGTTCACGGCATAGTGGGTGGGGTGAGCGTGTTGACGTTAAGGAGGGGTGACCACCCTTATCCCCTTCCACACAGCAGATAGCTAGCTGGTCCTCCATCCTGACGGAGGGTCAACCTCTTTGCCCGCCCCCCAGCCTCGGCCAGGGCCACCCTCCATGTCTAGCACTTCAAGTTTCCTTTGAGAGATGAGTAATCAGAGTTTAAAGGGCTCAGTTTAAGGACCCTTGAGCAGAGGTCACGGAGCAGAGCCCTGCTCAGCCTCCAGGCCTTAGCCTGAATTCTTTCCTCTCCCGGGAGGGCCCTGGGCACCCTCTGCCCAGTCTGGAGAAGGGGTGGGGACAGGTTTCAGGGCTGGGCTGTGGGGAGAGAAGTACACAAAGGCCCAGTGTCTGCCCTGCCTCCCCTCCTGGCCCTCCTCTCAGGGAGGTGAAGGAATGCCCATCAGCAAGCCGGGCGCAGAGCATGTGACGATCCTGCTCCCCAAGGGGCCAGCCTGGGTACCTGACCCACTTGCCCACACCAGCCCTCGGGTGACTCTCAATGGGTGGGATGAGGAAGAAAAGCTTCGCCTGGATCTGGGGCTCCGGCGCCAGCTCTCAGCTGGCGCTCGCCCAGACCCAGGGTGCTTCAGCTTGTCCTGTTCTGTGGAAGGATAGATGAGTAATTGAGATCAGGATGATACCAACAGAATGTACTAATAGGAGCGTGTTCACGGCTACTGTTTGCTGAGGCCTGACTCGGAGCCCTTGCTGGGCGCTTTGTACAAGTTCGTGAAGGCTAGGAGACCCAATTGGGCAAGTCGCATAACATTGCTTTGCCTCAGTTTCCTCTGCTCTAAAACAACGATTTATTATATAAAAAAAAATATTCAAGCCAGGTGTGGTGCTCATGGCTCTAATCCCAGCACGTAGGAGGCAAAGGCAGGCAGTACTCTGAGGTCAGCCTGGTTTACCTCGTGAATTCCAGGCCAGCCTTGGTTACATGGCAAGACCCTGTCTCAAAATGGAGGTGTGGGTAGTAGGGCTGGAGAGACGGCTCAGCAGTTAAAAGCCCAGGCTATTATTCTTCTAGAGTTTAAGGTTCATTTCCCAGTACCCACATGGAGACTAATAACTTTCTGTAACTCCAGGTCCAGAAGATCTAAGGCCCTCTCCTGGGCTCCTGGGCACTGCACACGTGTGGTTTACATATGCAGGCAAAAAGAACCACGCATATCAAATTTTAAAAAATCTTTAAAATAAAAAAATATACATAGCAGTAGCTCCTGTTTGGGGATCTCCTTGGTGCTCTGTGGCCACCGGATGGTAGGTCTTGTTATCTTCACTCGATGATGAAGAAACAGATCTATTTGAAACAGACTTTTATAAAGGACTGTCCAAGCTGAGTGTTGACGCTAGCCTGATACGAAGTTTGGTCCCAAATGGTTCCTGTTTGTAGCATTGACCGGGCAGTTCCTAACTGGTTGGGACAGCCCTCTGAGCCAAGAAAGGGTTTCCCCATGAATCACTTGTTTGATTCTGTCCAGATCCTTAAGAGGGGTATTTAACATTACCCGCACGCTGTTCTCCCTCCCTTCCTGGCTAGCGCCCCCTAGAGTACAGTATCAGAAAACTCCTCACTTCTGGGTACTCAGGACAGGATCCTATTGGGACTCAGTGGCTCCATACCAAAGTGAACTAATGTGGACTTGGGAGTGAAGGACACTGGACGGCCGAGCTAGAGCCGAGGATTTGAGAGGAGCCACCTGGGAAGCAGAAGTCTGTGTCGGAGTGGAAGGGAGGGGCAGGTGTGACCACCCCCCCCACACACACACACACAATCTATATCTACAGGCGCACGTGCTAGTGTGCTAGTGTGCTAGAGACAGTTGGGCGTGATTTAAGGGCTTTGTAGTCATCTCTTTTAATCCCCAGAATGTCTCATGTAATTCTAAAAACTTGTTTAATACAAGTAACCGTCAACCTGGTTTTCCAGATAAAGAACTTTGGGTCGGAGCCCACAGGACTACGCAGCCAGCTGAGCAGGACCGGAACTCTGGTCATCCACATGCCTTCTGTCAAAGCCAGGAGGGAAACTGAGGAGTGCCTCTGCAAAAATTGCAGGCCTGACCCAGCTCTCCTTGGCTTCTAGAACCAGGAAAGGAGGCTCCAGGTGTAGCTATGACGGCCCCCCACTTTCCTCTTGGCTCACTCCGGTTCCCACAACTCGCACCCCCGCTCCCCCAAGCAGGGCTGGGCTTGCAGCAAGCTAACTGGGTCCGGCAGGTAGGTCCAGGGTGAAATATCGGAGGACACCTGCAGGGTGGCCTGGATTTAGATGAACCCCGAGAGCCGCTCTTGCAGCCTGGACGTAGCCCCTACTCCGGACGGGCAGAACCAGGGAGGGGGTGGGGATGCTGTGGCCTGCTGGGTACCCCCTGGGGCTTCCTCAGAGCAAGCCAGGAACCGCCCGCCACTGAGCCAGTGCGCTGTTTTTCCATCAACAAGCGGCTTACGTAAACTCCCCGCCGCCTCCCAGAGCTGCCAGAGCGGGGGAGGCGCCCTATCTGATCGGGTCTCAGCCAGTGCATGGGTATCCTGCGTGCCCGGGCACAGGCCACCAGCACTCAGGAGAGAGAGAACGCGAGGTCTGCCCCCCCACACACACCCACCTGAGGGACCCCACCTTCACCTTGCGATTCCAGTGTCCTGTCCTGCAAGGAAAACCCCTTCACCTGCCCGCAGTGAAGAGAGTGTCCTAGAGAGATGGCCAGATGGCCAGCCACCAGCTCACCTGTTCCGCGCTCCTTCTCAGCGGGGCGTGGGGGTGGGGGGGAGACTGGCATCTGATCGTGAAGATTAGAGCAGCGACAGAAAAGAAACCCATAAGCAAAGCAAAAACCAAAGCCATGTTTTATTTAGAAAAAATTTCAGAATCATAGAAAAGTCATCATAGACCCATGAACTCCCCACAAGCCCTCCCTAGGGTCCCCAGTTTTTAAACCTATGTGCCTTTCCATCCCCTCCTCCAAAGTATCTTTGAATCAAGGGCATATTATTCTTCCCATTTTACAGATGGTGATGTTGAAGTAACTTCTCCAAGAGACCCAGGGGAGCTGGAATTTAGACTCACATCTCAGCTGAAAAACAGTTTACTCTGTTTTCTTAACTTTTAGAATTATGTGTGTGTGTGTGTGAGAGAGAGAGAGAGAGAGAGAGAGAGAGAGAGAGACCCTCTGCCCTCTAGGTGCATAGGGTGGTCAGAGGACAACCTTCCAGAGTCTATTCCTACCCCCATCAGGTGGGGCTAAGGTGGCAAGGGCCTTTATCTGCTGAGACAACTCAATCCTTCCCACCCCCGCCCCCACCCCCACCCCTCAACTCTCCACACGCCCATGCCCCCACTCACACTTTGCATTTTTAAAGTTATATTCCCCTCCTTCCCCCATGCCTACCCTATACATATAGTCTACTCAGACACCCTACCAGCTCCTTAAGGAGGAGATGCGGAGGAGATGCTTATCTTTCCACAGACATCCTCTGCCTGTGAAAGCCGGTCCAGAAGCCATTTCACACAAGGGCTTTTGTTCAGTGTGCACAACTCTGGGCTTTGCCATAGCGATTTTTCCATATACGAAATTAAAAACTACTCCATTCTTTTAAACCAGTGTCTATGATTCCACTGAACAGACACTTGAACTTGAACGTGACTTCACTAGCTCCCTGTGGGTGAGGAACCAGGCCGCTTCCAACCTATCGGCATGAGCAGAGCTGTGGCAGATGAGTCGTGTTAGACACCGGACTGCACATGTGTGAGGATATTTGCATGGTGGATTCCTAGAGATGAAAATTGTGGGTTAAAGGGTATGCAGATTTTTAATATACTCAGATATTGCCAAATCTCTCCTCAGGGAGGGTGCCCCAGTGTTCCCTCCCACTTACAATGAATGGAAATGCTTGTTTCCCACACCCGTGCCAACACAGCGTGTTATCAAACTTTCTGATCTTTGTCAATCTGTTAGATAGAAAATGGTATCGCAGAGCTGTAATCTCTTCTCTCCTGCTACAAGGGAGGTTGACCGTGTTTTCATCTGACTAAGAATCATTTATGTTTCCTTTCCTGGGAACTGTTTGTCTATCTCCTCTGCCTATCTTTTTAATTAGGTTGTCATTCCCCCCTTCTTCCTAATACGTAGGAGCTCTTGAAATAACAGAGGTAGCAGCCTTTTGTCGATACCATATGATATGTCTGTAATGTATGTGCCTTTTGACTTTGTTTATGTCATTTTCTCTTGTGGAAATAAAAATAACTTTATGTGGTTAAATGTATCCATCTTTTCAATTACAGATTCAGAGTTTTGTTTGAAACTCATTTTTCAAGGGACTTCAGAAAAAAACAAAAACAAAAAACAACAAAAATGCCGATGTGGCGTAAGCTTTTAATCCTAGCATTCAGGAGGCAGAGGCAGGAGGATCACTAGAGTTCGAGGCCAACCTGGTCTACAGAGCGAGTTCCATGGTTAACCAGTGGCCACACAGAGTAAACCTGTCTGGAAAAACCAAATAAAGGAAGAAGACTTCGCCATAGGAATGGCTTTGAAAGCAAGTTCTCATTGTCTTTATTCCAGAGTTTGTTTTGGGGTAAGGTGTGAGGCTGGGATTTGGCTATTTCTCTGTGGGTGGCTATCTGGCTTCTCCCCCCCCCCCAACCATATATATCATTTTTTTCTTTTTAGTGGTGCAAATAAGTGGACACACACACACACACACACACACACACGTGCACATGCCTGAGATTGCAGATTCATAAACCTGCCTCTATACTTCCCAAACAGAGATTACAGGTGGCACCAGCACACCCGTTCTTGCACTCTGTATTTGTGGGATTGCACAGTGAATACACCTAAGGAACTAGGAATGATGTGGTCCCTTGCACACTTGCTCTTGCTGCTGTGGTAGATCTTTCATTGCTAAATACTACTTCCGTATAGAAGTCTACTACAAGTCCTTTATCTAGTCTTTTCCTGTGGGTTTTGAAGTTGCTTCCAGTTCGGGACCTGTGCTAGTTACTTTTCTATTGCTGTGAAGAGACACCATGACCAAGACAACTTATAAAAGAAAGTATCTAGATGTTGGCTTGCTTTCAGTTTCAGAGGGTTAATTCATGATCACCATGACAAGGGGCATGGTACCAGGCAGGCAGACATGGTGCTGGAGCAGTAGCTAAGAATTTATAATCCTGATACACAGGCAGCAATTCTGGAGAGTGACATGGGCTTCTAAAACCTATCCTAGTGACATACCTCCTTCAACAGGGAAGCCTGCAACTCCTAATCCTTCCTAAACTGTCAGCCAACTGACAAACAAAACTTAAATATATGAACCTATAGGGGCCTTTGTCATTCAGAGCAAAAGATCCCTTTGAGCAAGGCTTCAGTGAGCATGTGTATCAGGTCTTATGGTGGTTTCATCCATCCATACCTTGGGCCTATATTCAACTTTGAATTGCTGGGTCATGTATATGTTTAGAAAGAGCAGGTGCTTGCTACTTTTGCTACACATTTGTAAAAATCAACGTGACTAAATATGCATATGACAACACATGAGCCCTAAAGAGCGTTCTCCAGGGCATTTCTGGTCCCCTTCCCATGTAGGTCAGAAGCCCTGATTTCATCCCCTGCCTTCCCACCCTCCTCTTAATCAACCAGCCACTGCGGACTCTAGGCTCTGAACTGGGCCCTGTGTACACAGGTGACTTGAGTGTAAGGGAGTGACTCATCAGATAAACATTATTAGGTTTCTACCTGTCCCTTTGTTTCCCCACCAGGGGCAAGAAGCTGTATGAGCAGTTTGGAAAGTATGTTTGGTGTGGTCTATCTTAGGGACCAGGGAATCCTTAGAATGTTCAGGTCACAGGAACAGAGGGCAGTGTCACAGGCACAGGCAGATGCCCCTACCGTGGGTTCAAATGAACAGACAACATTCACAGTTTGCTGGCTGGGAGCCATGTGACTTGTTAACAACAACAGAGAAATGATAGTTTGGGTTTGTTCATGTCCTGTGTTTTATTTTGTATGGAGATAAAGTCACTTGTATCTCTAGATGGCCTTGAGCTCACTATATAGCCCAGGATGATCCTGACCATCTAAACCTCCTGCTTCTACCTTGAGGCCACACCACGCCCAGTTTCAGTATAAGAGGCAGCATCAGGGGAGCACTCACATGGCATCAAAGACTCCATAGTGGGCTTGACTGAGTCATCTCCTCCTGAGAGACTCTTGCAGCAGCGCAGGGCAGGCTGGGCATGAGCACGATCTTAGAGAGGTTGAGTAACTTCCCCCGCTAGACATGACACAGGCAGTGTATTTGAAAGCAGACTGGCCTGCCAGCTGCCTAGCTTATATTCTATGTATCTAGCGTTCATTGCATCTTTTCCTTAGACCCCGCAAAGGCCACATTCAAAGCTCCTCTTGGTGACTGGGGAGTGAGGAAATCCTCTGGAAGTGGGGCTACAACATAGAAAATCCACAGCACGCTTGTTTTCCAGCAGTGACTGATCGGAAAATGTCACCCTACTAAAATAAGATGGGATGAGAAAACCGTCAGCGCTTAGTAGTCAACTGACCAAAGCTGTGTGCTCACGCAGTGGAGAAAATGTAAATACAAGTGATAAACACACACATATACACACTCACATACACACATAGATATAAAAACATATACACATATATCCCAGATATACACACAAACATACACCACACACACGGAGACACACAAACACATATACATCACATAGATACACACTTGCACACTCACATACACACATAGATATACATTGACATAAAAACACACACACATATACCACATACACTTACACACCATGCAAACATATACAATCACACATACACATAGACACACAAGCACAGATACTTACAGATATGCACATATACATCACAAAACACACAGACACATACACACTCGTGTGTGTGTGTGTGTGTGTGTGTGTGTGTGTGTGTGTGAAATCAATAAGGGCAGGACTGGGGATACAGCTCAGTTGATAGCTCCATGCATAAGGTCCTGGGTTCAATCCTTAACACTGGATAAAACCAGGCATGGTGGTAAAGCTGAAATCACAGAGCTGTGGGAGGCGAGGCAGAAGGATCACAAATTCAAGACCATCCTCAGCCACATACTCATAAAATCAATACAATTTGCTTCCAATGAGGTTGCTCATTAAATCTGCTAATCTGATTTTAAAAATCTAAAAATTAATAACGATGTAAGACGGTTAGGAACAATTTAAGATAGAACAGGGATGGGATCTGGCCTGGGAATTAGACTGGCTCATATGCAGAGCCTAGCCTGGTCACACCGTTAGTGTTCATATGAACCACTAGAATGTAGACCAGGTTACCCAGGGTGCCCATGGGAGATGATGCAGCATTATGTATCTTTAGGGGACATTCCAGTACTTAGAAGACTGAGGCAGAAGAATCTCCTGAATTCAGAAATTTGAGAGTAACTTGGAAACCAATAATTTTTTGCCTTAAAAAAAAAAGCCTTTGTGGGGGGATGGACTATTGAAAAACAACATTTTGACAAGCTTTCTCTACAGGAACTAAAATCAGTCCCTGTGTTACACCATACACCATGACAAGAACTAACTTCACAGGGTGTCTTCTGAGCTTCACACAAGTGTCTAGGGTGACTTGGAGATGATGGAGACCCAACAACTCCTTCTGCCCTCTGAGTGCTAGAATCATAGGCATGCACCACCACACTTAGTGTTTTTGTTTGTTTTGTTTTTAGTTTGAGACAGAGACTTATGTAGCCCAGTTGGCCTCTGATTCACTAGGTAGCCGAGGCTGGTCTTGAACTTCTAATCCTCCTGTCTCCACCTCTCAAATATTTGGATTACAGGTGTGTGCCACCAAACAAACTCTTATTTTCTTTTAAAATTCAGTGTGTGTGGTGGGGAGTGGTACACACGTGCCTTGATTAATGTGTGGAGATCAGAGGTCAGGAATTGGTTCACCTCTCAGCTTTACACAGGTTCTGGGGCTGGAACTCAGGTCATCAAGATTGTGCAGCCATCACACTGAGCCATCTCACTGCCTGACACCTGGCTCTTAAGTTTGAATTTTAAAAAATGTTAAGCTGGGCGGTGGTGGCGCACGCCTGTAATCCCAGCACTCTGGGAGGCAGAGACAGGTGGATTTCTGAGTTCGAGGCCAGTCTGGTCTACAGAGTGAGTTCCAGAACAACCAGGGCTACACAGAGAAACCCTGTCTTGAAAAAACCAAATCCAAAAAACCAAAAAAAAAAAAAAAAGTTGTGTGCTGGGGTTGGTAAGAGTGCCTGCTTGGAAAGTATGAGGAGAACCTGAGTTCAAATCCTCAGTACCAACAGAAAAGCCAGGCATGGCTGCACAAAACTATAGAACCCCAGCATCAGAGTGTGAAGGTGGCAGACCCTAAGAGCTCAGCCTGGCTGAAAGGGCAAGTTTCCTGTTAGTGAGAGACTTGTCTTGAGGCAGTAAGAGTAATAGAAAACGATGCTTGACAACATACTCTGGCCTCTGAGAGGGTGTGCCTGACAGTGCACAACACACACACACACACACACACACTACTCAATATGTTGAAGTTCTAACTATAGGTATCTGTAGATGTGGCTGTATTTGGAAATTGCCTCCTTTCAGGTGAGAGGCCATGAGGAGAGGAGTTGGTCATCACGACTGCTGTCCTTATAAGAAGCAGTCTGACTGGACACAGACACTGACAGTGGAGATGCCACATTGCACCAAAGACAGAGAGAGTCAAGGGACACGGTCCTGATAGCTGCTGGATGGTAGACGAGGCCAGGAAGGATTCTGCCTTGAGCCTCAGAGGGAGCCCAACCCTGCTCATCACTGACCTTGGCAGGTGACCTCTAAACTCCTGAACTGTGAAAGAACTCAGTGCTGGAGTTGAAGCCTTTCAATTTAGTATTCGTTGTTAGCACCTCCTTAGGAAAGAACTTTGAGATGAAAGATGATAAGTATAAAATCACATTATTGATCCCAAAATTAAACACACACACAGAAAATACCTACATTGTTTCTAGATTTGAAAAAGCAGACCAACTAGGTGTGGAGGTAAGCACCTTTAATCCCAGTGTTCAGGGACCAGAGGCAGGCAGATCTCTGTGAGTTCAAGGCCAGCCTGGACTACACAGGGAGTTCTACCAGCGTTTCTTAGGGAGACTCCGCCTCCAAAACAGCAACAAAAACAAAGGAAAAGCAGAGCAGAGCCTGGGACCAGGGCCTTTAGAAGTTGAAAGGTGAGCAGGGTTAGCCTGAGACGGGTCTCATGGCCATGTTCAGCCTCTTCCTCAGAGCACAGAGCTCTGTGGCAATGCCACAGAGAGACCAGGGAGGCTTCTGGACACCACCTCACACACGTTCTCCCCGCCCAGACTCACTATCATGTATTCAACCCACAGATTATCATCATTCATGTTGGCCATTGTAGCCCGACGGAGCTCATCAGCTGCCTGACAGGTCTGGGCACTTGTCTAGGGAATCAGGAGTAGTAAGGAAGGGCTCAGGGAAAGGAGCCAGGCACTGGCATGGCATGCCTTTAACTCCAGCACTGGCAGAGGCAGGCAGATCTCTGAATTCAGGGCCAGCCTAGTCTTTAAAAACAAATGACAAAAAAAAAAAAAAAAAATACAAAAAACAAAAAACAACAAAAAAAAAATGTTAAAAGCCGGGTGGTGCTGGCACACACCTTTAATCCAGAGGCAGAGGGAGGCAGATTTCTGAGTTCGAGGCCAGCCTGGTCTACAAAGTGAGTCCCAGGACAGCCAAGGCTACACAGAGAAACCCTGTCTCGAAACAAAACAAAACAAACAAACAAAAAAACCCCACAAATGATGAAACAAACAAATAACAACAACAACAAAAAAAACCCCAGACTCACAGGGGCCCAGAATGCTTATTTTAATGATCCGCCAGTGCACAGGCCAAAGCCACCACTGTAGGATAAAGGGTTTTGGCTGGGGTCTGGCTCTGTCTGTGTGTGTGGACTGCACCACACAGTGTGGCAATCCTTCCTCCTGTGAGCTTCATGCAAGGATATGTTGCAACAATTGGAATTTGGAATCCTGAAAAGTTATCCTTCCCTCCCTCCCCAAATCTCTCCCGAACCCAAGCGAACAGATTTATTTTTAGCAATCCGTCCTTATTGCATATTTTCCAAAGCACTCGATTTAGTTCTTCTCCACACATTCCTTTTGTTATACAGGGTTCATTTCTTTGTGTTTTATCTAGCTAAATGATGTAATTACAACAATTCGTACAACACAGCCAGCACTGTTTGGGTACAGACTTCACTGATTGTGGTAGCGCAGCTCAGTCGGTGGGAAGAAAGGTTGGGCTGAGTGGGGAAGGTTCTAGAAGCTCTAACCATAGGTATTTGTGGGCAGGGTCAGAGTGTTTGGGCTTGTGACTAGAGGACAGCTGTGAGTCCAGCAGGACAATGTCAATATCTCCTGCTGGATTTAGGTCACAAGGCTGCTGAGACCATCAGAAACCACTTAGGTCTCTCCTCGATACATAAGGGTCTTCCATGCTGCCTTGCACCCCAAGACCTTTGTACCCACCAACTACTTGCTGTTTGGTTGGTTGTTTTTGAAATGTTGGGGATTGAACTTAGAGCAGTAGCCATCCCAACTAAGAGTTCTACCATGAACACACACCCAAGTCCTCTATATACTGTCATAGCTCTGGCCTACAAGGGTTGAGTCCCTGTGCTATAGGGGGTTCTTATAAGTAGAGACAAATCTCCCTCCTCTGTGCCCTTGGGTCCCAGTGACTGATTTGTATGGTGTCTAACTAATCCAGCACTCTTGATTACTAACTACATAGCATATGGCACATAACTGCAGGGATGGGGCCGTTCTAACCAGGGTCAGGGGGCCTTCTGGAGACTATGGGAGGAGCCTCTGGTTCCTGCAGAGGCCCGAGAGGTGGGTCTTACAGCCTAGACTGGGTTCAGATAGTGGTGGGTTGTCTTAGTCAGGGTTTCTATTCCTGAACAAAACATCATGATCAAGAAGCAAGTTGGGGAGGAAAGGGTTTATTCAGCTTATACTTCCATGCTGCTGTTCATCACTAAAGGAAGTCAGGACTGGAACTCAAGCAGCTCAAGAAGCAGGAGCTGATGCAGAGGCCATGGAGGGATGTTCCTTACTGGCTTGCTTCCCCTGGCTTGCTCAGACTGCTCTCTTATAGAACCCAAAACTACCAGTTTAGGGATGGCTCCACCTACAAGGGCCTCCCCCCCCTTGATCACTAATTGAGAAAATGCCCCACAGCTGGATCTCATGGAGGCACTTTCCCAACTGAAGCTTCTTTCTCTGTGATAACTCCAGCCTATGTCAAGTTGACACACAATACCAGCCAGTACATGGGTTAAGTGTGCCTCACACCCACAGCTATACATGACTAACTGCGCCTAATTGGTTCCCTCCATCTAGGCACCCCAAAGTTCATCCCTGAGGTGTTTTCCCTTCTTGCAACCTTCAAGATAGCGTGCTTTTGGCTCTTTCCTCATCTCTTAAAGTAAGAGACTCTTGATAGACATGTGAAAGGCTTGTCATCTAGTCATCAGTCTCTAGCACAAACAAACCTGAGATGAGACAGCACTTTGGAGAAGCACTTTGGGTGTTGGCACAAGGGAAGACAGGAACCTCAGACTCTTCGGAAGACTGCAAACTAGTGCAAGCCACTCTGGAAAGCAGTTTCTCCAAAAGTCCAACACAGGGCTGAGAGTATGACCCAGCAAGTAAATGCACTTGCTCTACAAGTCTCATGACCTGAGTTCAAATCCTGGAACCTGAAATAAAAGGAGAGCACCAAACCCCTAGAGTTGTCCTTTGACCTCCACAAGTATGTGGCATGCACGCAACCATGGTCTCTCAGGCATACATGATCCTCTCTCTCTCTCTCTCTGTGTGTGTGTGTGTGTCATACTACACACATTACTATTACTACTACTAGCAACAACAATAATAGACAAAATATTTTTTTTTAGAAAAGTTTAACAATAGCTGGGCGGTGGTGGCGCACACCTGTAATCCCAGCACTCTGGGAGGCAGAGGCAGGCGGATTTCTTAGTTCGAGGCCAGCCTGGTCTACAGAGTGAGTTCCAGGACAGCCAGGGCTACACAGAGAAACTCTGTCTCGAAAAAACAAAATCCAAAAAAAAAAAAAAAAAAAAAACCCAAAACCAAAAAGAAAAGTTTAACAAAAAACTACCGTATGATTCAGCCACTCCTTAGCATCCTCACCCAAGATAAAAGAAAGCATTTTTTTTACACAAATGTTCCTATGGTGATTATCAACAGCATTGTTTGTAATTCCTAAACCTGGAAATACTCATCACTATGAATGGATAGACAAAATATGATGGTATATCCACACAGTGGAATATTACTTACCCATGAAGAGGACCTAAGATCCCCATGGCTTGATGGCTTAGCTGTAACAGTGTCATGCTAAGTAAAAGGTGCTGGTTGATATTTCATTGCATTTGTAAGAAGTTTCCAGAAAAGACGTAGATATTGAGACAACATATTAGTGGTCACCTGGGGCTGAAGAAGGTGAAAAAAGGGATCAATGATAAATAGGTCTGAGAAATCTTAAGGATGTTGAGGTCTTCTAAAACTAAGGTGATGCTACTGGGAAAAATTACTAAAATTCACTAACTTCTATACTCAAAGTGTGTGAATTTTACAATGTGTAAAATATACTTCAGTGAGGCTTTTTTTGGAAAGATGAAATGTGCATGGTTAATAAAAGTGCCAACCTCACACAGCTGTGCGCGCACACATCACCATACATGGAGCGCTTACCGCAGGCCAGGCACCACACTAAGGAGCCAGCTGGCCCAGGAGGCAGCCACATCAAGGTTGATAAGTTAGATCCATACATGTGAGATGCATGGAGACGTTAAAGGACTGGCCCAAGGCTACAGAGTGATGGATGGCAGGAGACAGGCAGAGTGACGCTATTCCATGTCTGCCCGTCCAGTGGGGACGGTGGAGGCTCAGAGAGTGGCCATCAGGATTCACGCTCAGTCAGGAGGCCCATGATTGTGATTGTCTTTGTAATGGTGTCACAGATGGTCTCTCATCTCCGTGATGGGGGCGATGGGCAGAAAGCAGGATTTTCCCATCCCTACTTTTCATGTGTTTTATAAGACAGGTTCTTACTATGTAGACCAGGCTGGCCTGGGATTTAGTATGTAGACCAGGCTGGCTTCTGTCTCTTTTTATGCTAGGATTAAAAGCATGTGCCACCGCATCCAGTTGCCCCACCTCCACTTTTGAGAACCAGTCACATTCCCTGGGCCAAGAGTTGATCTTGTTCCTAGTTTCTAGAAGGTAGGATCGTGGGCTCTGGCTCTTCATTTTCTCTATAATAGCGCCAGATCCTTCACTCCCGGATGCCACAGGGCATCCATTGCCACTAGAGGGGGCTCATTTTGGCCAATGATAACTTCTCCATGAAGAAAGCAGAGGTTGTTTTACCTGGATCAGTTGAGCATCTACCGTCCTTCACTGCAACAGCCCTGGGTACCCAACACTCTCAAAATGAGAGTCATGTAGAGCAGATGTGGACGTGACCTAAAACCTGAGCCAGATCCAAGCAGTCCCAGAGGAGCCTAGGACAGCCCAGCCTAGCCACAGTGTGCTGAGTCCAGAGGCAGTGCTTGTCACCTGTCATCAGACTCGAGGGCTGCCTGCCATATGGCTGAGGTAATAGTTATGAAGTCCCCTTTTGTTATGAGGTCCCTGCAACACCGCTTTCTCTTGCTTCTGAGGCTCCAGTGCCCAGGACAGAATCTTGGCTCTGAGGTGAGTGCCATCAAGGGTTTGTCATCTATGGAAGGTGTGGCTGAGGGCTGCAGCGTGAGCTTTGAGCTCCCAACTCACCTCCCTCTCCTGAGGTCACCTTCAGAAAAGTTCCTCCCAGGAAGGAACTTCCTGTGTTTCTTCCCCTATGGTGGTATCTCAAAGCACGCTCGGTCCCATGTGGAGGGTAGGAAGCTGTGGATTCCCAGAAACATCAAGCCTTGGAAGGTAAGAATGGGTAAACTTGGTATCTCCTCGTTCATCAGCTTCTCTGAAGCATGCTCCAAGCAGCCCCACCACAGACTACAAATGAAGTCTTGCCTCAGTTGCCTGCAGGGTCACCCCTGAGCGGGTGCCTTCACCAGCTTCCTCTCCCCCCCCCCCCCGGACCTGTCTATTCTCTGTCTCTCTTCTCGTTATCATCTCCCCAAAGAATCAATCACCAAGCGTAAATGAATTCTTTTGTTTAAATAGTTACGCAGCAACCTGTAGTTCTAACATTAGAGACAGTGTCCACTCCAGGGATACAGGACGTGCTCCCAGCTCCATATAAGACCCAGAAGCCAACTGACTTCATATCACAAAATACAGATGGAGTAGTTATTATAGGACAGCCTGCAGCTGTCATCCTAAGAAGTGGTGGCTCAGACATACACAGGTTCCTCAGAGAATGATGGGAAGAGGCAGATTCTACACTCAGACCAGCCTATCTCGGATCTGCTTTGCTTGTTTCAGGTGGACCTTGGGGACCAGTTGCCCTTCCCTGAGCCCCGTGGGGTCTTGGTCAGACAGTTTGCCAGCCTCACACAGCTACGAGGAAGCTTAGTGGAGTCATTATTAGCTAAGTGATATTTACTATAAAACTGAAAGTGAAAGTTAAAACTTAAAGCATTTACTGAGTTATTTTTTAAAAAGACAAAGAACCCATTAGCTGTTCACATAAAAACATAATCTTGGTCTGGAATGAGCGCTTGCCACATAAGCCTGACCTGTCCTTCGAGAGGTGAAAGGAGACGCTAACGCCATGTAGTTGTTTTCTGACCTTCACACATGTGCTGTGTCATGGCCAGCACCTTCTAGTAATAGTAGATAAAGGAAAGTAAATTTAAAAACAAGGACTTGGGGCTGGAGAGATAGCTCAACGGTTAAGAGCACTGGCTGCCCTTGCAGAAGACCCAGGTTCGGTTCCCAGCGCCCACATGGCAACTCACAACCACCTGAGACTCCAGGTCTGGGGGATTCGGCACCCTGCTTTTACTTCTGAGGGCTCCTGCACACACATGGTGCACACATAAACCATAGGCACACACATAACCATGAAATTAAATAAATATTTTAAAAGCCCAACATGATCCTTATTTTAAAAAAGCAATGTTTTTCCAAAAGAAAAGCTTAAAGAGAAACATGTTTTCATTGCATTTTTGAAGCTTGTGGAAGCTTTCTTCCTGGAAGAAAGCTAGAGTCACCTACTGGCTTTGGTCTTTAGTCTGTTGTGATAAACTGTGTTGATTGAACTCTGTGCAGAACATCTGGTCTCATGCAAATACACAGCTGGAAGAAGGGGGAGCATTCTCATCGTTTTAAACAAGATAATTGTATTATTTCTTGATCCTCCATCACAACATGACAAGCAGGAAACTCTTGAAGAGGCAGGTTAGATGGAGATTCCAGACCAGACCATCCAAAATTTTGGTGCTGGAAATGAAGTCCAGGGCCTTATATATGCCAGACAAGTCTACTACTGCTGAGAAAGACACCAGCCCCAGCTTGCGTGTGTGTGTGTGTGTGTGTGTGTGGTGTGTGTGTGTGTGTGTACACATATGTACATTTTTGTTGGAGACAGCCTTTGTGTTGTCTCTTGTAGCAGAAGAACTCTGTGTCCATGTCCCCTGGGTCACCCAGCCTGTTAAGAAAAGTGTACAAAGAGCTGGCAAATGCCTCGGCAGGTAAAGGGACTAATCCAAGCCTGACAACCTGGGACCCATGATGTGTGCTTTTGGTATCTGACATATGCAAGCAGGCCAAGGTCCACAGAGTCAAGAGAAGCTTACAGGATAACAGGGCTGAAGTCTGTAAATCCAAAGAGGCTGGCCTTCTTAATTAGACCCAAAACTCAGAACCATACCAGGAATGTTCCTCTGTTTGGCTCCCCTGGAACTAGAACCCACTACTGAGTCCACACACAGGGCCTGCATTCAATCAACACGTCAGAGCTGTTTTTCTTTCAGCTTGGAGCTTGGCTGGGGGCAGAGAGCTTGGCACTGGGGGCAGACACTATTCGGGCCCTTTATGAATTTACAGGCAGATAAGACCATCCACTTTAACTTCCTTTGGTAAAGTGCATGACCAAGGAATGTCCAGAGCCCTAAATTATCTGCTACATTCTACTGACGAGCTGATACTGAAGTGGGGTCTTGAAGGATGAATAGGAGTTTGACAGGCAGAGAATGGACCTTCAACGAAAAGCAAGTGTAAGGAAGGAATGCAGCTAACTTGGGAGGTTTAGTTAAACACTAAGGTGGAAACAGCTTTACCAACAGGTGACCGGATCATCTAATCCCATGGACAGACGGATCTACACTGAACAGATGATTGAGGTTGGGAGGCACTGGTGGGAGTAGGGTCATTGGTGCCCTGCCTTTGAAGGACATATTGTGCTCATGGGCCTTCTCTTTATGTCTCTCTGTACCTGGTGTCCAGGATGCAAGCAGCCTTCCCCCACTCGGGACCTTCTGCCATGATGTTCATCTGGTAGAAATTTTCTCTGAATTGAAACATTCCACCCTCACCCCCACCCCCACCCCTATCCCCACCCCCATTCCAAGGGAGGCGGCAGGCTAGTCAGATTCAAGAAGTTGTAAATCAGCTGAAATTTATAAGACACACAGGCCCCTCCCCAATGTTGTAGTCACACTCCCTTTGAGACACAGGCCAGTGCCCTAGGGGAGGAAGCAGGGGCGTGCACAGCTATGCGCTTTCCTCATGAATCAGTGGAGCAGGGTAACTGGAGGACTGTAACTGAGCCGAGATAAATCCTCCCTCCCCCACACTACTTTCTGAGGTACTTTGCCAAAGAGACTTGACAAGTTAGCTGGGTTCACTTGAAACACTCACACAGCCAGACACCTATACTAGCCCGCGGTTCGAAGCTATCTCACAGGTAGCCCGTTTTAGAAGGAGGTGCTCTTTATCTCATTAACCGCACTGAGTGCCGCACTGAGTTTGATGGCAGGGATGCACTCTGGTGTCATGGTGGGGGGTCAGCCACCCTAAAGAGCCATCTGGGTCAGTAACCATTCTCACTGCTGAGACAAACTACTGGGCAACAGCACCTTCCCAGAAGAAGGGTTTGCTTTGTTGCACGGTTGAGGGTACTGTCTATCGTGGCCGGTAGGCATGAGGGGGCTGGTCACACTGGGAGTCCAGAGTTGCATGCAGATACTGAGCTGTATTCTTCGTTGGCTTCCTTTCTATTCAGTCCAGGACTCTGGTCCAAAGAATGGAGCCACCCGCACGGGTCTTCCCTCCTCAGTCAAACCCTTAGAAAAACCCCTCAGAGACATACACAGAAGTGTGTCTCCTAAGCGATTCCAAATCCAGTATGCTGGCCATGAAGATGAACCATCACACCATGTGCACTTGCTTAGCTCCTGTTTTATACAAGACAGGGGATGGCCACGTGTCTAAGACGACGGAACAGCTCTCATCCCAGCTTCAAGGCGATCTTCTGCGTGGCCTTGAGCCAATCTTTTCTCTCTTTTGGGTCTAAGTTTCTCCATTGGTAGCCAGTTCTGGTAGACTTAAAGGTCTTGTTTATCACACTCTGCCCATGTGCTCTGTCAGCAACCTCCTCTCTGGTCCCGGGCAAGCCCCTGCCCTCTCTAGACTCTAGACTGCTCACCTGTAAAATGGGAGGCAGGGACGGCTCTTAGCCTGACCCACGGAGCATGCGCATTGTTCCCCTAGCCTCCCTGCCCAGCCCCGGTTCCACGTCCCCAGCTTACTTAGCTTCTTCCACGAGGCTCATCAGGCTGCAACATACTTTAAATAGCATCTGCATGACTGGCTGAGGCTTTTTTTTTTCTTCCCAGAGAAGCTTTCTACAAAGTGTGCCAAGTGGCAGCTGTCAGGGCCGAGGTGGCATTTCCCTCAGTGATGCTGACAGCAGCTGTCCCGGCGCAGGCTGAATGGAATGGAAATGACATCATGTTTATTCAGGAAAGACGTTCCCAGGCCCAGATCAGTGTCAGCAAGATTCTGGGATGCAAGGAACGAACACTCGCCCGAGACCGTCAGTCAGTGGGGCTCCTCTCCTGTTGCACACGCCGTACGTGCTTCAAGCCATAAACACCTCACACACCAACGTGAACCATGCACGCTCCACCCCCTTACATTCATTACTTGGAGACTTCCACGTGTACAACACCCGTCACACACACCAGCGTGAGCCCCACACCCCACACATGCATAGCGCACATATACACACAGTTCAAACCACCACCCAACCCCCGCATTCAACACTCGAGGACCTCCACATTCACCATATCCCTTGCACAAACACATATCATTCCAAGCCACATACACACACCACACACAGTAACACAACACACAACACATCTCCCCCACACTCAACACCTTCAGACCTCCACATACATAGCCTGCCCCCCATACCTCACACATACACAGATACACACACATGAGTCACAGATCTCACACAATACACCCTTACACAAACACGCAATGTGAACCATATACTTCATACATACGGTGTATGGCAACATATACTCAACACCCTAGACCTCCACATATACCATACCCCTGGTACAGACCAGAACAGGCCTATACCTCACACACATATCCCTGACACACAATACATACTTCTCACATAAACACATGCTGACATGTACATGAGCCAAGTACTTCACACACACACACCCCCACCAAACATAGATCTCCATAGGCTCCATAATAGTATGCCATAAACTCCCAGACACATACACAACCAGGTGACACACACAGATTATTGAGGTCACTCACATCAAGCATTTAGAACCATGTTACAACCACATTCAGCTGGGGGTTCTGCACAGGATGGAGAGAAACTCTAGTCCTGAAAGTCCGAAGGTATCAGTTTCTGTCAATCTCTCTCTCCCTCTCTCCCTACCCCCTTCTCTCTCTCTGTCTCTCTCTGTCTCTCTCTGTCTCTCTCCCTACCCCCCCCCCCAGAGATGCCTATTGAACTACCCCTTCAGTCTTGGCTTACTTGAAGATTGAATGGTAGAGGTGACACCCTGCCACTATCTAGGTATGTGGTTAGTTTCCATGTCACTCAAACAAGAAGTCTTAGATACCTAGTGGCTCCCGTGGGCTAGCCAGGTGTGGCCTCTGCTGCGCATCGAGGCCCGTGGGCCTGCATGAGGATGTCTGTGAGTATGCTGTGGGCTGGGCCTGGCTGCGCATGAGCACAGTCCTCAGGTCTCCGTAGCACAGGTCCAGCTATAGCACTGAACACTGTGGGGACGAAGCACTAGAAGCTGAAGATGACTTATGCCTGAGCTGCCTGTCTCCTCTGCTGTCTCTTGTTTGTCAGAGCAGGTCCTAAGGCCAGCCCGTGCTGGGTTTGTGGCAGGCACTGTTCCATCCTGCTGTGGAGCCCCACGGAAACACCCAGTCTCTCCCTGGGATTCTATAGCTACTGAGACACTACAGAGAAGGAGGAGAAAGTCTTCTTTCTGTGTCTCTGTCTGTGTGTCTGTCTCTGTCTCTCTGCATGTGTATGGGTCTCTGTCTGTCTCTGTTTCTCTGTCTCTTGGTCTGTCTCTGTGTCCCTCTCTCTGTCTCTGTGTCTCTCTGTCTGTCTCTCTGTATCTCTCTGTCTGTCTCTGTCTCTCTGTCTGTCTCTGTCTCTCTCTGCATGTGTATGGGTCTCTGTCTGTCTCTGTCTCTCTGTGTCTCTCTCTGTCTCTATCTCTCTGTCTCTTTATCTCTCTGTCTCTCTCTCTCTGTCTGTCTCTCTCTCTCTGTCTCTCTGTCTCTCTCAAGTTCTGGGACCTGAAGCCAGCGTCTTGGTGTGCTAGGCAAACATTCTACCATCCTCTGTCCAGCTCTGGGCTTCTAGGTAGCTCTACTATAGCCAGGCCATTGGGTTTTGCTGTCTCTCCTCTGCCCAGCTCCTCAGCCTGGATTTGCCCCCAGATTCCACAATGTATCCCCCAAAAGTCAACGTGACACTCCTGAGCTTAAACAAAGAATTCGTGGCTGCCATTTCTGGAGCACCACTGGGTGCCAGGCCCCTTCCTCACTTAAGTCACTGAAGCTCTCCATTGACCCCCTGAGGTACAGTCTCATGCCCACGTGATGAAAGAAGGCTCCCTCAAGGTCAAGTCTGAGGTGGTAGCCCTCCAGGCTTCACTATATCCGGTCTCCCTGGATCAATACACATTCCAAGATGGCTGCCTCGCCCCGCCTCTCACTGCTGCGGGGGTGGGGGGGTGGGGGCAGTGAGGGGGGGCAGGGTCTGGCGCTTCCAGGTGTGGGCCCTGATCTTTCCCAACTCTTCTTTTGCTGAGGATGGTACAGAAAGCACGGGACCGGGAACCAGGCAGACCCGTGTTTGACGGCTAACAATGCTGGACTTCCTCAGGCAAATGACTGAATGTCTCGGTTTTCTCCTCTAAAAACTGGAGCTAAATGGAAGAGTGGTATACTGCACAGGCTTGCTGTGAGGTTAAGTGCTGCACTGTAAGCACACGATGTGGGGGTGCACAAAGGAAGCAAAGCTGACAAAACCACCACCACGGCGAAAACTAGGGCACAGGGGCTCATTACGCTATCCTATTTTTGTGTCTCTTTAAGGTTTTTTATGATAATTTTTCCCCGCGCTGCCTTTCATGAAACTTAGCTATGATTATAAGTAGGGCCTGCTCTTGGGAGGTTGCGGTGGGTGGGAGTGGGCAAGGGGTGGGGCTTCTCCAGAGCCCATGGTGTCCTCCTCAGCCTGGAGGAGGCCCAGGGTCTCCTTAAGACTTCTGCCGCTCTAAAGACCTTAAAGACCCAGCAGCTGCTGGGACAACTCACAACTTGTTCCTCGCTCTGCTCTCTTCCTTAGACCACTGTCCTCTCCGGTGAGGTCACTCTTCTCACCAGGCTGGCTCCTCCCATCCCACTGTACCACAATAAAGGGGCGGCATGAAGGAAAGTTTCATTGCCTTGTTTTAATTTCTGTCCAATTTTTCTCTTTCTTTTGAGGGAAAAAAATCCTTTTGAATTATTATCCATTGGCCCTTTCTGGTTTTTTTCTTAAATCAGTTTTGTTTTGTTTTTTGTTTTGTATCCCAGGCTGGCCTAAACTGACTATGTAGATGAGGATGACCTGGAATTCCTGATCTTCCCACCTCTACCTTCTAAGTAATAGCATGACAAGCATGCAGGCTCAAGTCCCACTTTTGCATTGTTTTTTGTTATTGTTTGCTTTTAAAAACAAAACAAAAGCAAACAAACAAACAAAACCAAGGACTTGCTCAGGCTGGCCTGAAACTTGCTCTGCGGCGTAGGCTGGTCTCAAGTTGCTGGTCCTCACGCTTCAGCGTCTCCAGCGCTGGGTGACAGGTGTGTTCTACCACACCTGGCATATGAGTCTTCCATGAAAATATGTCTATTCAAATTGTTTACCCAATCTTTGACTTTCCATTTTTGAGTGTTGCGTTTTTTAAAAATACATTTTGGAAACATACCCTTTATGAAGTATAAGATGGCAAATACTTTCTTCGGTCACATTTCCTTAAAGTTTTACATTTCAATTGCTACTAGTAATGATTTTTTAAGTGTTCTGGTTATGGGGAAAGTGTGATAATCCAACAATGGCTGTGTCATCATCACATCAGGGACTTGGACGCGTCTGTCTCCAGCATGACTCGTCAGAACTCCTTGCTTCTACTTCTTTATGAAGTCAGCAGCAGGTCATTGTGGACTGTGATTGCCCCACTGTGCCACAGGGGCTAGAACCTAAGCTTCCTGCCTGTGCTTTGTGACCTGTTGTCTGACCAATCTCTACCTCCCTGGTCTTCCCAGCACCAGGGACCACCACTCCCGATGGTGCTTTTTCTGCCTCCACGTCTGAGGGAGAGCACACTTCATTTGCCTTCTGTGTCTGACTTACTGACTTTCTTCATGCAACAGAATGTCCTCTAGTTTTATATTTGCTGCACACAATGGAACATCATTTGTTTGTTTGTTTGTTTGTTTTTCGAGACAGGGTTTCTCTGTATAGCCCTGGCTGTCTTGGAACTCACTCTGTAGACCAGGCTGGCCTCAAACTCAGAAATCCAGCTGCCTCTGCCTCCCAGAGTGCTGGGATTACAGGCGTGCGCCACCACTGCCCGGCAGGAACATCATTTTTTTGTAATACCTAATGATATTTCATAACATATGCATGTTTTCTTTAGTCACCTATCCATTGATGGCATCTAGACGGATTCTGGATCTTTGCCATTGTGAACAGAGCAATACTGAACACAGGTGTGCTGGCGTGTCTCCGATCTGCTGGCACTAAAGTCAGTAGCTGGGTGGCCGGGTCACATGGTAGTTCTATTTTTGGTCTTTGAGACATTTTTGTAGTATCGTCCATAGTATATCCGTACCAATGTCCTCAGAGGTGTACAAACTGTTCTCCCCCTCAGATCCCCACCAAAGTTATTATTTTTTCTCTGAGACAGTGTCCCATTACATAGCCTTTGCTAGCTCTGGCTAGGTGGAAACTTGCTATATAGACCAGGCTGGCCTCAAACTCATGGAGATCTGCCCTACCCTGCCTCCTGAGTGTGGTGGCATGTGCCACTGCAACTTGGCAGCATTTTTTAATAATGGCTGTTCTAACTGGGGTGGCATCTCATTGTGGTTTGACTTACACTTCTGTGATGGCAAGCAGGTTTTCGTAAACTGTTGACCATCTGTGTTCCCTCTCCTAAGAAGCGTCTATTCAGAGCACTGTGTCTCCTAAGCCTGTTTGGATTTCATCATAACCTTAGCCCTGCTTAGTACTTAAAATTTCCCTGGAAGATGCCAGGTCCCAACTGTGCATCCTTGAGCAAGAAACTCAACCTCTCTGAGAATCATTCAGGTCGTTCTGACATGAAGAAGAAGCAACGGCGCTCATTCCACCTTGTTCAAAGGAGACATGACCACAGCCAGCAAAGAAAGTCATCTTCTAAACACAGTTTCCAACAAGACTGTAGTCGGGATCTTCCTTAAAGATACGTAAAACTGTTGGAGCGTGAATTGGTTTACTTGGTAAAGCACTTGCCATGCGAAACATCGAGACCTGAGTTTGGATTACTGGGACCCATGTAAAAAAGCTGGGTTTGGATGTCCACATCTGTAGTCTCAGCCCTGAGGAAGAGAGGATGGGAGGATTCCTGGGGTTCACTGCCATCTAGCTTAGTCAAATCAGTCCCAAAGGTCCAATGAAAGAGGCTCGCTCAAACAATAAGCTGGAGAGCAAGTACTGTGCACCCCTGGACTCCACCGTGCACATGTCTGCAGATGTGCACACAGTATGAGCGCGCACGCGCACACACACACACACATGCACACACACACGCGCGCGCATACACATGCACACACACACATGCACACACACATGCACACATGCACACACACACATGCACATACACACATACACACAGGTGGCTAAGGTTGTCTAATGTAAGCTATATGACACTGAATTACCTTATGCCAAATGACTGTTCATATAAAGCTATTGTCATTTAGAACCTATAGGATGTAGCCATCACTCCTGTTGAAACCCAGGCATTCAGTTTAGATGGGCCACGGGCTCAGCTTCTGTCCCTATGGATCTCAATACATCACCAAAATAAAAGTAAAGGTGTTTAAAAAAAAAGAAAAGAAAAGAAAAGAAAAGAAAAGAAAGGAATGAGTCCACAGTTGACAATAGCAAAAGTGGAAAGTGGAGATTTCTATTCCTCTTGTAATGAGGATTTCAGAGAATGCTAAAGAGGTGAGAGTGCGCTGGATGGCCCAGTGGGTAGAACAGGCCCAGCCTGGAGCACACTCCTGCAGAGAAGATGGAGGGCGGGCCTCTGAGGGATTCTGCCCTGGAAGAAGAGCTGGAGACCAGGAGAGGCTGTACGTGATCACTGACACTTGTCCCTCCAGCCTTACCTAATGTGGGAAGCAAGCTGTGGCACTGTCCATGCCAAAGGGGAAAAAAAACCCAACCTGTCTCTTACCACAGCAAGAGTTGTCAGGGAGAGCTGAGGCCATGCCTTCTGGTAAACTGTCCCGAAGGCGTCTTCTCCTGGCCTTTGGAAGATCTTCAACATAGAATGTGAATACAGGCTCCCCAGCCGCAAGGCCACTTCCACCATCAGGCCAAGCGTCTTTAGTAACACTTGATGATGCTTCTGGAGCAGCAAGCATCTGAGGAGGATCAGAGACAAGAGCTGACAATGAAGCCAAGTGGAAACTGACCTGGGAGAGGACAGAGCTAATACGAGGGCAGCAAAGAATAAAGATAGCTTTCCACAGAGATAAGTAATTAGCGGAACAGAGATAACACTGAAGGGTTAAAATTAGCATTGGAGGCTGCAGAGATGGCTCCGTGGCTAAAGCACTTACAGCGGGAGCAAGCAGACCTGAGTTCGGATCTTCAGCACCTCCACGAACGATGAGAAGATGTGATGGCCTGCCTGAATCCCAGACGTGAAAGACAAGGGCTCTGGGTAAAGTAGCTATTAAATGCGCTAAACTGGGAAGATGTGTGTTTGAATGAAAAACCCCGACTCAGAATAAGGTAGAGGAGAGAGCAAGGAAAAATCTCAACATTGACCTCAGTCTATCACATGCACATATTTGTGTGCCCCAAACATGCAAACACAAACACAGCAAGCAATATCACACACACACACACACACACACACAGAGGAACGGAAGAAAAAATGATACCCAGCATTGTAAAAACATTTGCCGCAAAGCCTGGAACATATCTTCTGGAACACAGAGCTAGATAAAAAAGAACTACTGAAGGTTGAGATCTTTATGCACCATCCCAAGTCCTGGAACAGACGAGGGGTTAAAGGGAAGGAGGGGACAGGCAGAAACAAAACAACATCAGCAGCAGAGAAGTCTTGCTGGATGCTTACAGAGAGGCTTTGTAAGGACCTGGCACATCCACAGTCAGACACGCCCTGAAACATCCAGGTAAAGAGATCTGAATGCTGCTCAGAGAGAAAGCTCAGTCTACGAACACAGCCAGAATCAGCTACCTCAGCCTTCCCGCCCACAACACCAGCTTCTAAAAGAAAATTAACACACAGAAGAAAAGCGATTTCCAGCTTGAATTCTCTTGCCTTTACCATCATTCAAATGCAAAGAAGAGAGTATTGTTTGGGGGTTTTGTTTTTGTTTTTTATGTTTTTGAGATAGGGCTTCTCTGTGTAGCCTCGCCTGTCCTGGAACTCACTCTGGAGACCAGGCTGGTCTCAAGCTCACAGAGATCTGCCTGCTTCTGCGTCCCCAGTGCTGGGGTTAAAGGTGTGCCCTATCACACCCAACGGAGGGTATTTTTAAAGATTCAACAGTTTGTGGAACCTGATTTCCAACTGCCCGATGATGGTTAGCTTCTGCAATGTTCCCTACAGGCCCTTATTTTGAATGCTGTATGGGGATGCTGTGGACCTTTAGCAGGGTCTGCACAGCAGAAAGAGGTCATAAGGGGTGGGCCTACATCTTAGAGGTTATTCCCAGCCTCCTCTCTGTCTTCTGTCTCCAGGTATAAAGAGCCTCTGCTGTTCCAGCCAACATGACGGGTGTGGCTCAACCATGCCTGCCATACTGTGACAAAACAACAATCTCCGAAACTAGGACTCGCAGTTGTGCCCGCCAGGTGTTTTGCTCACAATGATGAGTATTACATGTAAGTAATACATGGCCCCCCCACACCCTGGGCACGCGTGCTCTCATACATGCACACACGCATGTATACATACACACACACACACACACACACATGCACACACACAAGCACACGCGCGCGCGCGCACACACACACACACACACACACACACGGATGGTAAATTAAGATCCATGCTAGCAAAATAAGTCAACCAAGAAAGAGTAAAACTGGACCTGGAGCGTCAGATCCAGCCAGATCCAGTCCAAGGCTGAAGTGCCTTTAAAGTCCCGGGATTACAGGCTAGTGAACAGTCTGTCTACAGAGAGAAAGGAGGTGGGAGGGAAATTTCTGCGGATCTGGTAGTTTGACTGGAGGAGGGATGAGACATTTTAAAAAAACTGAAAATATAGTAAATGTGCACTAAAGACAGCTCAGTGATGACTGAGTCTGATCTGGGACCCACACGCTGAAAGGAAAGAATAACTCAGGCAAAATGTCCTCTAGCCTCAGTGCCTGTACTGGAACACACACACACACACACACACACACACACATGGGCACGCACACCATTCAAAAGGGATTATTTAGCCGGGGTGGGAGCTTGAGCCTGTGATCCAGAACTCAGGGGGCTGAGGCAGGAGAACTGTCGTGAGTTCGAATTCAGTCTCAGTCACATAGTGAGCTGCATTCAGGCAACCTGGGCTGCATTCAGATTCCATCTTCAGAAACAAGAATCAAAGATGATAACTGACAGGAAGAAGGACTCGAGCATAGCCATGGAAGCCTTGTAAGGCCACCATGATTCCTGGTCGCCTGGGCGCTGCCGTGGAACCATCACCTCCCTCAGCCTCGGTTTTATCTCCTGTCAAGAGGGTGGGCACTGTTTTTACCCTGCTAGCTTGTGTTGTGGCTCCAGGGCCTGCCGCCCCACCCGACTTCTTTTCCTCAGTCCTAAGCAAAAAAGTGGGATCTGAGGTGTAAGACTGGTTTTAAAAAAATTCAGTTGGAAAAGAAAAATTCCTCAGCTCCTGAGAAACATTCTTTACAGGACATCAGTGAGGGGGTGTTTTGCCTCTGTGTGGCTCTGTCTTCTGAGGAATAATGTGTGAGTGTGAAGAAATGTGTGAGTAAGTGTGAGTGCGTGAGTATGTGAGTGTGGGGTGCCTCTGAGCATGTAGGCTCCTTTTTACAAATGTGTGAGAATATGTGTGTATGCTCATAGATGTCCGTGAGCGTGTGTGTGAGTGCATGAGTCACAAGGGTGCCTGTGAACACACTGTGTGCACATGGACATCTGTTGTATGTGTGTATATACCTGTTAGCAAGAGTGCGTGTTCACACTTGTCTGCACATAGAGGTACCTGTGAGCATGGCGTGTATACACATAGGTTGCCTGTAATGGCACATGTGTCATGTGTGTGCTTGTGTGCAAGCATGGATGCCTGTGAGCGTGCAAGGTGAGTGTGTGCACGTGTGTGTATCACAGCCTAGTGGTCGGTCCCTCTTTCATAGTTGGGGAGGGAGTGTCCGCTGGAAGCTGACGGGCGGGCGGGCGGGTGGGTGGCAAGCATGGCGCTGGAAGCGGAGGGCAAGAGGGTGACTGCTTAATGACTAGATGTTAAGTGTTCCAAACAATTTATACATTTAGAATCCTAAGTTTTCAAAACTCAGCCCGCCGCGCTGTTCTGCAGATCTTGTTTATAACACATTCTGCTAAAATTATCCCGGTGCCTCCTGCGCTGCCTGTGGCACAGATGCTGCGGAACCTGAGGCTGTCTGGATTCCAGAGACTCCTGCCCAAGCTATTTGCGTTCTCCGTAAATGAAACGTGAAACTGAGGAACCGTGGCTCAGAGGGTTTTTATAAATATATGCCTAATCTTCACAGCGGGCGCTGGGGTTCAAGTTTTATTTCTGTGTGTTTTTGCCTCTGAGGGCCCCAAGGGACTTGTTTTCCCTTGTGTCTGCAAGGGCTTCTCTCTGTTGAAGGAGGGGGAGCCAGGGTAGAGCCTGGCTTGATTCCTAAGGACTCTGCCCCTGTCCAGGAAAGTGATTTGAGCTCTGCTGTTTATGTTCAGAGATTCTTAACCCAACCTCAAGCCTCACCTTGCCTCATCTGAGTAATGGGAACAGCTCTCATTCACATTGTAAAATGTTTAATAAAGCTGCCTCATCCTTTCAATACACAATTACTAAGGCTAGGGTTTTTGCTTGCTTTCTTGTTTTGTTCTGTTTTATAAAGCCTGATTCACGTTATTTGGGCGGAGTATTTTCAACAGTTCAGTCATTTTAAGCACCCCAGGCTCTGTTCGCCCAGGATCCAGAAATGGGGAGATTTTGAAATCTCCCAGGTGACTTCAATGTGAAATCGAGTCTGAGAACCACTGACCTAGATAAGCGGCTCCCAGACTTTTATGTGCAGAGCGGTCCCCTGGGATTTGTTAAAGAATATCACACGAAGTAGGTGGAAGAGCAGGGTTGCTAAGCACCCGAATCTCTAACAAGCCCTTGGGTGATGCTGTTGCTGGTGTATGGACCACACTAGAGCCCAGCATCTGGGTACTGGGAGAGTTCCTGGGGGCACCATGTCACACCCGTTGGTGGCAGCTGCTGTCTGGGCAGCTCTTATGAGAGGCACAGACAATTAAGCAGATGGTGACAATGATAAATACCATCGAGAAGTACAGGGACCTATGGAAGCTACAGAGGGGTGCAGGGAACAAAAGCACCAGACTTTGGGGATTTAGGGCAGCCTTCCTGGAACAGGCTAAGCTTTAGTCAAAGGAGGGGTGCAGGAGAGAGTGCTGCAGGCAGAGGGAATGGCCTGTGCAAAGGTCCAGAGGCAGTAGAGCTGGCAGACACATCAGCGTGACCGGAGATTCCGAGTGAAGACAGAAGCTTGAGCGGGGTTGAGTCGGGAGTGGATGCGGGAGACGGAGAAGCATTCTGCGATTGGGGAGGTGCAGTTGACTGCCCCATGGACCATCACACATTTCACCACGTATCCCACTACTCTCCCATAACCAGTGAAGAGGGTGGGTAATGCCCCTGATGTGTGGAGCACCGAAGGCCCCTGGTGCTTGGAAACATGGAGCTAACCCTGCCGCCATCCCAGCTTGTCAAGCCTCTGACCTATGTGTGGCTGGGTGAAAGGGGGGCAGACAGACAGACAGATCTATAGTGGGTCTGGGTAGGTTCTGAAAGACCTGAATAAGGCGACTGTGAGCAGAATGAGATAGAAATATGTGGGACGAGGAGGGTGGCGGTGTGTCCACAGACTGGAGGTGTGGGAGGCTCTGCCAGGGGCAGTTCAAAGGCTGATGTAGTGACTTCAACCTGTCGGAGAAGACAGAGGAGAGGACAGTGTGCCAAGAGAATGGTGGTCAGCCATTAAGGCTGCGTGAAGGGGTCAGGGAGTGGCTCTGCCGCTGACATCACTGACCCCTCCCCGGTGCCTGGCACAAAGCTGGCACTGTTAGTTTAATAAGTGTTGATGCTACATTGATATTATGTCCTCCCCAGTTCATGTATTGAAGCTCTTATGCCCTGTTTGATCCTATATGGAGAACGAACCATTGGGAAAAAACAAGTCATAGGGTAGAAGAGAAGGATTCCCTCTCTTGTTTTGTTTGGAGACAGGTTTTTTTTTTTTTTTTTTTTTTTTTTTTTTTTTGTAGTGTCTTGTCTTGTTTTGTTTTGTTTTGGTTTTGTATAGCTCTGGCTGTCCTGGAACTTGCTCAGTAGACTAGGCTGGTCTTGAACTCACAGATTTGCCTGCCTCTGCCTGCCTCCCCCAGCACTGGGATCAAAGGTGTGCACCACCACTACCACCCTGTTCTCTGCTTCCCTTTTTAGCATGATTCGAGGGCATATAAAAATAGCCAAAAGGCATCTGTCTACACCCCAGGAAAGGAGCCCTCCCCGGGGACTCAGATGACTAATACCTTGACCACAAATGCCTCAGCCTCCGGAACAGAGGATGTAAAGTTTCAAATGTGGAGCTAGCTAGCCTGTGGCCTTGTGTTAGGGCAACACAACAGACTCGTATGCATGTGGTTTAGGGGAAACAGGTTCTGGATGCACAGGTGGCCCTGCCGTCAACTGGGCTTACTTCAGGTGGCTTCACGGGCTACTAAGACACTTCCGTTCAATTGGCAAATAGTAGCTGACTCCACTCACCGCTGCCTCTGATGCTAGGACAGCTTGGTCTGCCTCTGGGACATCCGTGCCTCTCTATCCTCCAGTTATTAAAGGGTTAATGTTCTGACTACTGAGGGCAAAGCCACTGACTGCCAGTCTGGGAAATGACAGGTGTCAGGGTATCAAAGGTTGGCTGGCTGATGGTGGTGGTGAAACGTGGGTGCTTATGTGATGGAATAGGGCTCACCCCTCAGCTATCCCAGTAGGTGTTCTGTGTCCTGCACCCTACACTTTTCTTTGGGCTTCAGGTCTGCCACATTTGTCTATCTGTCACCTGTTTCTTCCTTCCCCTAAATCAGGATGACCAGACTGACTATGAAGACCTCTTACAGAGCAAGCCAGTAAGCTGCGTTCTTCCCTCCCTTGTCTCTGCTTTAATCCCCACCTCTGGGTTTTAGCTTGAGTTCCTGCCCTTGCTTCCCTTGATGTTGGCTTGTAACCATAGGATGAAATAAGCTCTTTCCAACATTCTGCTTTTGGTCATGGTGATAGGAGCGTAGCTAGAACTGGCTTGCTCTCCATGGCTTGCTCAGTTTGCTGACTAATACAACTCAGGACCACCTGCCCAAGTGTGACACCACCCACAGTGGGCTGCACCCTCCTATATTAATCATTAATCAATCAAATGCCCCGCAGACACACTCACAGCCCATCTAATGGAGGCTTCCTCTTCCCAGGTGACTTTAGTTTGTATCAAGTTGGCAAAAGTTAACCAGCATAGCCTCTGACTAACCCAGCTTAAGCATCTAACCATCTCTGGACCAATACACAGTGGTGTATGGTGGGGGCATGATGTAATCCTGTGGATGGAATGCTTGAGTGTGCACATATCATGTGTCTGTCCTGGGAGGAGGAAGAAGTTCCCCAGAAGGAAAACAGGAGCTCCAGGAATGAGAGGTGTCAGCAACAAAGTAGCATCAGCTACACTTAACCAAGGAGTGTGGATTTCCAGGCTCCGCAGAGCCGTGGAGGGTTCTGGAAGCATGGTGTGGTAGGATTTAGGAAAGGTGGTTCCCATGGTAATGCCGAGAAGATTGGAGAGCAGGAGAAGCCACTGCAGAGTCAGACAACAAGTATGGGGACCGATCCTGAAGAAGGCAGGCAGCGGAGGTGAGACAAGAGGAGGAGGATGACGGGGAACAGAACCGTCTAGACAAGTCCTGTTCCTTACCTGGGAGTCGTTGTTGTGGAGTGTGATGAGTGGGGACCCCAGAGAAGACACACATGTGGCTTGACTGCTTCCCTTTCCCAGGTGCCTGAAGAGGGGAGGGTCTGAAACTCACTCACATTCACACATGGTCACAATGGGCAGCGTGTGACCCAATTTTGTGAAATGACCAAGCTCCACCTGGCTTGTGCATGTGGCTTTGTTTGAATACCAGACCCATGGATCGCTTTGCCTCTGAAGCTTAAAATGTCTACTGTGTAGTCCTTCTACGACCGTGGATCTTCCCTCCTGACTCACTGCCATCATTCCCCAGTCCCAGAGCCAGGGGCTGTGCATCACTTCTTCCTCAGGGTAGAAGACAGGCAGCCTCTGTATTTTTAATCCAAAAGTGAGTCCTGGTTGGCCAGGGCCCAGCAGGCAGTTTCAGTGTTCATTACCAGGCTGCATCCCAGGAGGCCTGGTAAGTCCTTGTGTCAATAGCTTCCTGCACATCTCCCACACTGCAGCGCCCACCACCCCACAGCAGCCAGACCCCATTGCTTATACCCCCGTGGAGAGTGGATGTCAAAGAAACTACAGAAAGCGGAGGCTTCTTATTAAGCTGCAGCACAGAAGGAATAGCAGGCTCTCTGCACGCGAATTCAGACGATACAGGTGTGAGCGGCTGCGAAAGAAGGGGAGAGCATGGGGGACCTCAGTACACACACCCCAGCTGCTGCCACGTTCAGCCTCAGCAGCGGTGGAAGGAACGGCATCATTAGGAAGGACTGCGGAGGGTCGAGGATAAGGTGGGAGTGTGGCTTTGGAGGCTCGAAGGCTGGGGTGAAGCCAGTCCTGTGTAAGATGCTTAGAAGGGATGTAGAGGCTTTCGGGTGTGTCTGGGGGAGCAGACACAGCCCAGGTCCCCACTGTTAAGGGGAAGGATGAAGCGAACCGAGGACAGAGCGTCTGCGTTCTTCCCGTGCGTTCACGGAGGAGTGTATTCGTCAGAAAGAAGAAGGACTGTTTTACAGCATGGCTGCTGTGTGTCTGCAGCAAGCCAGGCATTAGGCATTCTCTTTGTATTTCAAAGCTCATTACTGAAGTAAGGCAAACATGTGGTGACATGCGCAAATTGGAAGTGGACAGTTCAATGGCTCTGTACAAACTGAACAGGCACACAGGGGTACTCGTGCACAGGCATATGCAAGTGCACATGTATATGCACACAGGCATACATGTTTATACATATTCACATGCATATGCATGCATGTACATATATATCTATATGCATATGAACATGGATGCATAAAATATATACATGTGCATGCGTAGGCACCTATAGATACATGTATCTGCACACAGGTGCATGTGTATACATTCATACATATAGATAGACACATTTAAACATACATGCATAAAGAGGACATGTGTGAATATACTATACATCTATTTGCATGCATACACAAAGCATACATGTGTCTACTTTATAGTCATGAGGGTAAATGCACTTGTACATATGAACACTCATCTATAAACAGGTCTATATACACACACATAGACACAGGTATACATCTATATATGAAGCTACATGTAGACACATATGCACAAATCCATCTTGCTGGTGAAACCAGGGAAATTCATCCTGCTGGCTTTATGAAGTGGCCCTGCAGAGGAGGGTTGCTCGGCAGGAGGCTATGATGGTCCTCAGCCCCCAGCCTGCAGTGTTGGGGCCACCAGTCTCCATAGCTTCAAAGCCCTGCACTCTGCCAATGACCAGAGGAAGCTTGGCATGGATTTTCCCCAGTAGAGCCTCTGGATGGAAATGAAGTCCAGGGGACGCCCTGACTCAGCCTCCCAAGACCTCATCCGGGGACTTGGGACCCATGAAAGCTGTGGGGTCACAAGTGGGAATTGTCTTAGGCCACTGAGCTTGTGATCAGTTGGTAACTACTAAGGTCAGAGCCTATGTGAACAAGGTGTGTGTCAGCCAGGCAGGGTGAGCAGTCGGTGGAGATGTGCGTTTGAATGGTTGTGCCTTCAAGTCGTGTCTGGGGTGAGTGCTTTGGGTTTGAAGATACTGGCAAAAGCATGCGTTGATATGGCCGAGGGGTTGCATGTGTGCCTGGGAGTGAGCAAGCATGTACCACACATGCGTGTGCAGTGCTGCCCCCTCCTCCTTTATTACTTCCTCCCTGGGTTTGATGTTGTGGGTGAATAAAATTTAAAGAGCTCTAAATTTTTTAAAAAGAGCCCTAAAGGGAGTGGAACGCCAGTGCGTGAGTCATTACATGAACACCTGTGAACTGTTGATTTTAATTGGGCCACAGCTGTCAGGTTGCAGAGTGGGAGGGATCGGTCCCTTGGCTGGTCTGACTTCAACACCCCCAACCTCTCTTGCCAGTCCTTTGTGTAAGTAGGAGGCACAACAGAAGGGCAGGGTGGTTCCTGGAACCCCAGCCTTCAGACTCCCAGTGGGCATCGGGAAGGGGCTATGTGCCCTTGGCAGGGGAGCTGGCTTGGGTTCAGCTTTGGGTTGCAGTTTCCCTCCTTCCCTTGGGGTAGCCAGGGATCACCCACCTGGGACCTGTGGCCTTCCACTTATGCAGAAACATAGAACTGTGACTGCTTCTAGCTGCAAACTCACCGAGTAGGAAAACCAGCAAAAGACACCCACCAGCTTTCCTTTCTTCAAACGGGAAACTCTTCCTTGTAGATCTGTACCCCTCACTAAGCAGTGCCCCTCACATCAGCTCCCCAGCCTTGCAGCAGGGCGTGTGTGGTTCTTGCACGCCCACGGTGGACCACATGCACAAGCCCCTGGCCGGTAGGATAGGATTTAGTCACCCTCACACCTGCTGATCTACAGGGACCAGAGGACAATGCTGAAGCCCCTCCTCTGTCCTTGCCAGTCCAATCTGCCATGGCTACACCCAAGAGACATGTAAGCTTTGGGGCATGATGCATGCTTTGACATGCTCACCCTCTCTCTCATTCAACAACTCCCATAGAGGGAGAGTCATGTGACCCAAGCATAAGCTAATCTTGCTCTTCTGAACGGATCAGTCCTGTGTGGGGCCCCAGTTCCTTCTCCATTCTGAGTTCCTCTGGACCTTCCTATCAAGCACCATACACACCTCCATCCCGACAGCAGCAAGGTCTGCCCTCCCCTCTGCCCTCTCCCCTCTGCCCTCTGCTCATCAAGGCGTCTCTGTCATTTCACTCTATTTGGTGAAGGCTACATTGATCATTTCCTTGTCATCTTGCCTGGCTCCCTCTCCCCTGCCCTTGGCTGCCAGGGCACAGCACAGTTCCCTGGCACTGCCATCCCTTTATAGCATCCCCCAACCATCAACGCCTTCAGGGCTGTTGTGTGAAGCAGGCCTCAGCTACCTGAGTTCTGTGTGGTCTTCCCGCTTGGTTGCAGGAAGTACCCCTGTGGAGCTGCTTCTGAAGCTCCTCCCTGTTGGCACCGTGGACCACTGTGTCTCCCTTTGTGGACAGAACTTCCTATCTGAGGCTCCCCACTCGCCTCCTCTGGGCCCCAAGCAAGCCCACAAAGATGGTCGTCCTTTGTGCAGGATCTCTGTTCTCCTACAGGGACTCTGCCCTTACTAGGAGCAAGCTGCCTCAGGCTCCTGCCACCCTGCCACACTCCTGTCTCACTGTGCCAGCACACAGCACTTGCTCTAGACACAATCACAATACAGTTAATGCAGACTGATCTAAGCCCCCGGAGGCTGCCCCGTGAGTAAGAAGATAAACTGGGGTGCCATCCTAGCCCTACTTGCATTTGGAGCAAGCACGTCTACTCAATGTCTACACATTCATCCCATAAAGAAAATCCATGCTCTACTGATGATCCACCCAGTTGATTCTGCCAGCAGATACCTAGAAAGACTGCTGGAGGAGAAGGAGACATAAAAATCAGACACAGAGGGCTAGTACAGCAGTAGAGGGCAGCCAACTGTAAGGACATGATGCTGAGGATTGAGCCAGGAGGGCTTCCTGGAGGAGGAATTAAGAACTGAAGTCGCAGTGTGGGGAATTTTCTCTGTCCAATCGCATTAGGGCAGTGGGAGAACTGTGATTGGACAGTGGCTGCTGACGTGTACCTGCGTGGCGATTTCTAGCCACAAGTAGCTATGATTTCACAAGGTTAGAAAGATTGGGATAAAGCTTTTATCATTATCAATTGGCTCTGAAATTACTGTATTGGCATCTTGTAAATTGTGATTTTATTGGTATATAAGTCTGATTGGTTAATTAAGCTTTAAGGGTCTTGATTCTACCTGGTAATTAGATGTTGAGATGGCCGACCACTAGGGTGCATCAGCGGGAGCCCTGTGGTCTGGCGTGGCCTGAAGGTTCGCAGGCCCGCGGGAGTGCAGCAGAAGCGTGGTCTGGCACCATGGAGAGTTGGCGGGTTCATATTTTAATATTTTCCACAACACCATAGGACACGGGTCAGTGAACCGCAACCCACACCACAGATGTCCCAGCTGCTTTGAACTCTCCATCTCTGGAAACCTGGCTCCCCACTTCCTTAAAATGGGGGTGAGGCCTGAGGCTGCCTTCCCCCAGGAATGACTCCTGTCACCCTCCCTCCCTTTACTCATGGGACCTTTCCAGTGACTCTCCTGATTGACAAATTCAGGATGAATGGATGGCTTGGGAAGTGTGCTTCCTATAACTCCTAAGCAAGCAGCCCACAGCCACAGGTGACAGGAACTCTGACTCCCTTCCCTTGTCTGTGTGCTTATCGGGTGACAGGGGCTCAAGGAGAGCCTGCCCCTCCCCACACACCAACTACTTGAAAATACAGTATTGTATTTCATACATTTTATTTATGGGGGGAACTCTCTGCATGGTTCTTGTGTTTTCTCACATTCTCTCTGGACAACGAGTCTATTTTTATTTTATTTCATGGAATTTGTCTTTTGAAATAATTAACCACCTTCTTGCAGTAATTTTTCTTTACCCAGGAACACAAAAATCACACAACACATTGGACTGTTTTTAATAGTCACCTCAAATTATGCAGTTGCTGTATTGTGATAAATATGTAGATGAGGGGAGTTGGGGTAATGGGTCCCTGGAGCCGCTCATCCTAGCTTACAGAGGAGCGTGGCTGCACCACCCTGGGGCAGGAGCGGCTTAACCAAGCTCCGCAAGAGGTTGAAAGCAAAAGCTGGTGGAGGTTCTCTTTCTGCCAACCCAAGACCCAGAACACAGCCCCTTCTTCTAGGTTGCTGTCCTCACCTCCAGAGAAAGCTGTAGCATATTCCGTACTCCATTTAACCTCCCAAAGTTGGACCCAAAGGTACAAAACAGGCATAAGGTGGTTCAGGATTTATAAATTGTCTAGGATATTGGCTCTCAACTGCCAGACAAGTTGGAGTGTTTTCAGGGCAAGAGGACCATTTCCTGACCTCCAAGACACCACCACTGTCTTACACACACACACACACACACACACACACACACACACTTTTTACTCTTTTCTCCTCCAGCTCAGCCAATGACCTCACCTTCTTCTTTCACTGAGCACAACGGCAGCGGTTGGCCCTCTAGACAGAAGCCCTGGTGCAGAACAGCCCCTACCGACCTCTGTGGTGAAAATGTCCACATAGCAGCAGGCTTTAAGCTGCGAATGGTTTGGTAAGTAACTAACACAAGTCCAGAAACACAGCTGCTGTTTTCCGTCAGACCACTCTGCTGTTTCCCCCACTCCTGCTCTGAAACCTTTCCGCCTGAGCTGGCCTCTGGGCTGTCCTGCCCAGAGCACCTGCCCAGCTCCTCTTTGGGCTGTTTTAACCCTGGGAAGGCCCCAGAACCTCCCCTCACGGTTACCATGATTCGTTCCTCAGCTTCCCTTTCCCCCTCTGCTCCACGTATCAGCATTCAGACACAATGGGGGAAATACCTCCCCATAACCCCTCATCTATGCATCTCATTCTCAGCAGGCCTAGGTGGTAGTGGCCCCTCTCTCCTGCTCATCCATCATCCCCACCACTCTGAGGGACATCCTGGTCCAATTCATCAGCTGTGGCTTCTGGATCCTTTACCTCTGTCCTCCGGAAGGGACTGAAAAACTGCAAAGAGCCTGTTCAGCCAACACTGACATGGTCCCTACCTCATCTGACTCTGTCTTCATTCTGCTGACTGACTGCTTCCAGTTCCTCCAGCATGAACAGCTCTGGGAAAATGAGAGTTTCTTGTTTGGGGAACTGATATACTCCCAGGGTTCAGAATTGTGCACCACACACTAGATGCAATGTATTTGTTAGCTAATGAATGAATGAATAAGATGCTAAAATTCAAGTCTAGATCTGTTAGCTTGCTTGTGTTTATCTGCTGTGTTTTTCTGTACCAGAAGCCATGGGGAGCCATTCCTAAAATTCAGCTGTGGTCTTGTGAAAAATAGCATTTTACTGAAGGGACTCACCTGCAATCAGAGATCTGTTTCTCTCTTGCTTAATTTTTTATGATAAAATATGAAGAAAGCCTTTATAGTCTTCAGCGTGAACAGCCCAATTCTCATCTTCCAACACTGTCTAGCCCCTCTGCCCTGACCGAGGGGTACCCACATAGACAGCTGGGGACTTGCAGCTCTCTAGCTGGCCAGGCTCCACCCCTGTATCTGTCTCAGTGTGCCAGGAGCATTGTGTTAGTCAGGTCACTATTGCTGTAATGAAACACCATGACCAAAGCAACCTGCAGAGGAAAGGGTTTTTCAGCTTACACTTGCACATTACCAATCATCACTGAAGGAAGTTAGGATAGGAACTCAAACAGAAGGACCTGGAGGCAGGAGCTGATGCAGAGGCCATGGAGGGGTGCTGCTTACTGACTTACTCTCCATGGATTTCTCAGGCTGCTTTCTTATAGAACCCAGGACCGCCAGCCCATCAATGGCCTTCCCCACCCTGGGCTGGACCCTTCCCCGTCAATCACGAATTAAGAAAATGCCCTCCAGCTTGCCTGATCTTATAAAGGCATCTTCTCCTCCTCTCAGTAATCCCAACTTGTGTCAGGTTGACGTAAAAATATTCAGCAAATGCAGCATCATAAAGATGGCTTAAACAACAGCTTTGTCTCCACACCATCCTGAAGAGTGAACCTCCAAGATCAAGTTGTCAATTTGACAGATCAATTTGACAATTCCATTGAGGGAAGAACTGTCCTGGTCTCTTCTTAGGCTCACAGATGGTCATTGCTGCCTGTGTCTTTTCACTCTGCAAATACTTATATTAAAATCTTTTCTTAACAGGACACCAGTGTGGTTGGCATCACCAAAAATGATCTCATTTTAACCAATTACTTTTTAGAGATGCTATCCAAATACAGCCACATTCTAGGATAACAGAGATAGGGCTTAGACATATGGAGCTCCAGAGGACACCGTTCAGTCTGCAACACCTGGCCTAGCTGGCTCCTCTCAACATGAACACCCCCTTCCCTGATACCTACCCCAAGCACTGTATCAACTACCACTTCCATGGCTCACACAATTCCTTGTGCTGCTTTCTATCCCACAACTCAGTCTGGTCAGGATAACTGTATTATGACTCTACCTTCCTTCCTTAGACTACAAAGTCACAGAATGCAGAACACAGCCTGAATGTCTCCCAGCACCAAGCCTGGAGGTTGTGTCTGAGGACAGATGGAAGCACTGGGAGGCAGGAAAGAAACAGATTGTTAAGCAGCCTCCTGGCCTGGCCCTTCTTATCTCTAAAACAATACCCCACAGTAGTTGAAATGACAAACTGAGACATCTTTCCTGTTTCCGAAGCCAAGACACTTGCTTCCAGCTTTTGAGAAACCAAGACTATAGGGACTTCATGCCGTGGTTCTTTCATGTATTTGTTGTTCTGGGGATCAAACCAAGCACAAGTATGTAGGTATTGTCCATACATTGAGACAGACCTCAGCTATGTCCTTTGGATTTAACTGTCTGTCGTTTCTAGTTCACTCTGTGAGCTTTGCCTGCTGTCATTTCACCTCCGTGACCATCCCTTTGGCCAATGGCAATCAATAACCTGTTCTGCTACAGGAATCATATGAGACAATAGGGCTTTGGAGAAAAACCCACTCTGGAGTTGTGGGAGCGTGCAAAAAGTCCTAGGTTCCACTCCACTCTGTTCTGATAAAGGGATCTTTATGATGCCATACTATTGTTGTTGAATTGTAAATAGTGACCTTGCAATTATTTCCCCTGAGCATAGTATATATTGCTGTTAAATAATAGAACTTTCCTGGTTTGGATTAATGGGAGTGTGTTTGTGAATTAGTGATAAGTCTGAATTATGAGACATTGCAAAAAAAGTTGTATTTCTTTCAGATTAATGGGAATTAATGACTAATCCTGCATTGTCAAAATGTGGATTCTCGAGGGCAGCTTCAATGAGAAAAGATACGAATCATTGGTAATTAAGCACTCACTGTGAGCAAATGGGCTCAACTCAGTATTCATAAAATATATTGGAAAACTTTCTCAAAGAGCTCAACACCGGTTTGATTGGTGTGTCTGGTCACCTGCTCATGATACCCTGCCTAATTCAGATGAGAAACCCCAAGGAAGCAGGACTGTGAACCACCAAAGCGTGACTATGGACAGGTGGGCGACACTGTACAGGGTTGCAGGTGCCAACAAGCAGCGGTTTGTGGCTGCTGGAGACTTTCCAAGCCTGCTGTTAGCTTGTGGGCTGTGTCCAGTAGCTGCACATAGACATATATATCCCCCACACACCTGCATTCACATGTCTACACTATTGCATACACATAACTACACTATTGTATGTATACTTTCACAAAGCCACAATAATGTGGCTCTCTTTGTCTCATCTTGTGCATACATACTCTTACACACATACACATGCACATACACAATACACACACACACACACACACACACCACCCCCACAGTAAGGGCCTTTGAATAGTTCATCAAAGATCTCAACTCAAGTCAAGAGATAAACTGTCCTAGACAGTAGGCCTTGGGTTCCTCAGGACACATTGCATGCATGTCTTCCCAGCAGATGAGAGTGCTTGAGATGGATTCCCCATGCACCAGTACAGTCTGATTTCAGAGAGGAGATAGTAGGTTTGGGTATAATGCTCTATGTTACCATAATTCAGAGAGGAAGTAGGGCAACCCAAGGGAAGGACAGCAGAAACCAGACAACTTGGACTGACAAGTGATGGGTACTGAGAACGTGTGTCTGAGATCTCTGGGTAGTTTTTCTGTTGCTCTCTGTGACTTTCTCATGAGGGGGTTGGATTTGCCATTGCCATTTTACAGATGAGGAAAAGAGGTTAGAGAGATCTGGTGTCTTGCAGAAGGGACCATGGCAACTGAGGACAAACTTGGGATTCCAGTGAGATCTGTGTCTCATTTGATTGTCTTCTTCACTGAAGACTCTGAAGATGTGGACTTGAACCACACAGGAATCAACAAGTATGGGGTTGGGGTGATTGTTACAGTAAAATGAGATAGAATGGAGAGGGGGCTGGTGTTTTGGGGCAATGTAACAGCCCACAGGAATGGAGGGAGGCCAGGCCTTACAGGAGAACCCCAATATTGAAGAGGAGAGATAGAGAATTGATTTAATAGGAATTCGTATCTCCCTACAGAGCCTGGGATGTCCAAAATAACGATAATAATGATGATGATAATGACAACGGTGATGCTGTTGACGACGAGGACATGATGATCACAACCATGTTGTCACTTTATGGAGCATTTTTGAGAGATTGCTAAGCATATCAGAAGCAACTTCACTTTGGGTCCTACTAGAGAGAGGCACACAGATGCCCTGGAGACTAGAAGGGAGCATCAGATCCCATGAAGCCAGAGTTACAGGTGGATATGAGCCACCTGTCATGGGTGCTGAGAACCACACTCAGGCACTGAGCCATTGCTCCACTCCTAGGTAAGGAAACTTAGGTTTAAAGAAGCTTCTGAACCTTGGGGCTTGTGGGAGATGTGCAGGATTCAAAGCCAAGTCAGACACTTTCTTCCTGTAACCTGTGTACCTGACTTCCTGCTGGGGGGGGCACGCTGGGACTCACTATGGCTTTAACTTTGTCCATGCCCAGTTGTATGAGTAGGAATTGAGGGTTTGGTAACCCTGGTCATTCTTCTTACCTATGATCAGAAATGAAGAAACTGGAAGAATGGAAAAATGGGAGATGATAGTTTTTGAGGTGCTGTTGAAAATACTTAGAGGTTTTGGGCAGTAGCTTGACACTGAAGGAATGGGAGAATACAATGTATCTATTGGTGATTAGTTATAATGTATCTATTGATGGTTAGTTACAATGTATCTGTTGGCGGTTAGTTGCAATGTATCTATTGGTGGTTAGTAAGTGCCATTGCGGTTTGTCCTTTTCTTTCTTTAATTGTAAGTCTGTGTGCTGAACTGAAGCTCTTGAACCATTACAAACAAGACACTGGGAGGGAATGAGAGTGGTGGTGCAGAGAAAGAACATCATGTCAACATACCATGGGGACCCGCAGCTTTCATCCTTCAACTGCACTTTAAGCTTGTTGACAAGTGTTTAGAGGAAATGTTTTAAATGCTCTGAGCTCCCTCTCATCGATCTGAGAATGTCACCAAGTCATCAAGATTCTGAACTTAGAGAATGGGAGAAAGTAGATTTTTTTTTAAAGACTGGTTTTCTGTCACCTGGTTGACCTCTAATTTGCTATGTAGCTGAGGATGGCTTTGAATTTCAGATTCTCCTGTCTCGTGTCAAGATCTTGGGTTACAAGAAAGCGCTACTGCATCTTGTTTTAGTGCTAGGTATCGAACCCAGGATTTTATGTGTGCTAGGTGAGCTCTTAAATGGAAATGATATGAATCAGAACCACGGACAGCAGCCAAACAGCTGTGGTTGGGGAGCTGTCCTGGGTGCTAGGTCTAAAGGTAGCATACTCCTGCTTCAGTCAAATATATCTGGGGCATGTAGGCACCAGTCCTGTGCTGCAGGTGTATCATCTCATTTATGAAGGCATGTGCTGTTGGCATAATTCTCCTCCCCCATCCCTTTTGTTTGTTTGTTTTCTGAGACTATGTAGTCCTTGCTGTCCTGGAACTCGCTCTGTAGATCAGACTAGCCTTTAGATCAAGAAATCTGCCTTTCTCCTCTCCATGAGCTCTGGATTAAGATGTGTACTACCACTGCCTGGCTAATTCTTCCTATTTTACAGATGCAAAGATGGGTGGTGGAGAACATCTTGTCTCCCCCCCCCCCACCCCCCACCCCACGCACTCCAGATTGAGACAGAATGTGAATCTCTAATTATATGGGGAGTGATTTTAGTCCTTCTTCCATGTTCCCTTCACATGTCCCCAAGGACCTGCGGTTCTCCTGTCTCACTGGGTGGGAAGACCATGTTGAACCTCTCCAACACTGTCACAAGCACAGGCCTACTGGGCCGCATCAAGTGAGGAGGTGGCTTGAAAACTGTTAGTGCTGTGAGCAGCATCCCTGAGTTACACTTCTAGCCTCGAGCAGCACTGTGGTTGGGGAAGTAGAGTACATAGGCTGTCTGGACAGACAGATGGACAGGAAGAGCCATCCACAGCTCTGGACCCATCAGATCTACCTCAGAGGCCTCACAGGCTCAGCTCCTCCCCAGTGGGCTTGCCAAGGGATGTTTCTTACCATCTGTTCCTTGAGATACACAGCCAAGGGCACCACCCACTGCAGGCAAGATGAGGCTGAAGAGGTAAGCTCGGGTCTGGCTTAGAAAATCCTTGACGTCTAGATTCATTCCCCCAGAAAATATGAGAATTCAAATAAAATAAAATAAAATAAAATAAAATAATAATAAAGCCCAACCTTTCCCCCTCCTCATGTAGCACAAGATGTCCTTGAGCTTCCTATGTAGCCAAGGATCTTTCTGCCTCCTGATCTTCCTGACTCCATCCCCAAGTGCTGGGATTACAGATGTGCACCACCATAGCTGGGTTATGCCGTGCTGAGAGGTGGAGCCCAGGGCTTAGTGCAAGCAAGGCGAGCTCTCCACCGACTGAGCTAAGCCCAGCCATCCTCAGCTGCTTGTGAAGTCTTCACTCAGACTCAGGTACGGCACTTGGCCACTTCTAGACACTTCCTCACACAGTCTACACAAGAACCGTGTCAGGAACTCCCCTGAGGTAGTCGTATCTTCCCTTTCCTAACTGATACTCATGGAAGGGAACTTCTCCCAGGTCTCAGCTGAGAACAGAGCCAGAACCTGTCAGTGTCACCCTTAACTGTGCTAGCTAGGTTTTTGTCAACCTGACTCAAGTCTGGCTCATCTGGGAAGAGGGAATTTCCCTCAGTTGAGAAAATGCCTGTGAGCAAGTCTGTAGGCCATTTTCTTGATTGATGTGGGAGGGCCCAGCTCACTGTGGGCATTGCCACTCCTGGGAGCTAGGTGGTGCCACTCCTGGACAGGTAGGTGGTCCTGGGTTGTGTAAGAAAGCAGGCTGGCTTTTTCTGCCTGCTGTGGACAAGAAGGAGTAGGATGGTGACATGGGATTTGGCTTGTTTGATTAAATTCCTGCTCCCCTGCAGAAAAAAGAAAAAAGAAACCGAAAGCAGGCTTAGCAAGCCGTGAGGAGCAAGCCATTAGCAGCATTTTCCCACAGGTGCTGCTTTAATTCCTTCCTTGAATTCCTTCCTTGATTTTCCTTCATCCTGGATTGCGCTCCATCATTCAAAAGCCCGTGGCACTTACCCCAGCCCCATACCAAAGTTACTTTTGGCTGTGGTGTTTTATCACAGCAACAGAAAACGAATTAGGATGAACTCTTCCATCAGGCCGTATGCTCAGGCCTCTGCAAAGGATTCAGAGGCCTGAACGGGGAGCTGAGCAGAGGGTCCGAGCAGCATCCTTTCTGTGCCCTAGAGTTGTGGGGGGGGGGAGGGGGAAGAGTGAAGGGGGGGGGTCACACCAGATGCAGCCATAAAGCATAGGTTAGGTTCAAATAAATGGTACTTTCTGGATTCTTAGATTCTTAGATAGGTGTATCTGTCTACATGAGTACTGAGTCTCTGTATTCTCTGGGTCCTAAGCTCATCCTGCTACCCAGGAAGACTTCATCTTGGATGGCACAAAGCACCCCCTCAAGAGGGGCTTTGGTCACTCTGCCATCTTTTGTATTCGACTGAAAGTCCCACGGATGGTATTTCTTCACTCCTGGGGGTCTGCACTGCTGCCCATGGCGCCTGAACTGCCTCCCAGTCTGGTCTGGAGCCTGCTTCGCCTTCCACCAGGGATGCCGAGGCACTGTGAGCTCACTGGTCAGGTAGGTAATACTGCTCCATGCTCTGTGTGGGCAGATGTCTTGCAGGGGGGTGGGGGGATAGATGGAAACGAAGCGGGGTGTGATTTATCTTCCTCAGCCACACCTGTGGGTAGGGAGGTACTTGAAGGCTGCGGCTGGGGAGCTCCACAAAGGCAGCCACCTGGAGGTTTCCTGAGCTCAGTCTCTCCTGGGAGGGGCCCAGGTGCGGGGCTTTGTGATGCTGGCCCCTAGGGTGGCTCTGCTTACTCCTTGGGTGGGAGTAGAAGGCACCAGCCTGTCCCTGGAGGAGCTGAGCCACCAGCTGGCAGGGCTTAGCACAGCACTGTCCAGCCCCACCCTCTTACCTGACAACTGGGCTAGTCTGTGTCAGGACCCAGATGGGGATAAAATGTAACTCCATACACACTCATGTCAGTAAGACCAGTGTGCCCAACTGCACAAAGCTGACACCGTGAGCCCACTGTTATGTTATGCCTAGGTGTTTAAGTGTCATATATGTCTGTGTATAAGCTACCACCTGAATATGCATCTGCCTGCAGGCAGATGTGTACCTGTATGTGTCGGTACATGTGAGCTGTGTGTAAGTTCTCGAGCACACAATGATATGCTTGTGCATTAGTGAAGAGTCAACACTTACACACTTTGAATCTAGACTTGCACCTGTGGAAGTTTAAGTCCCGGCTCAGTCACTTCCCAGCTTTGAGACCTGGTGTAGGTCACTTCTGTGAGACTAGTTTTCCTTGTCTGTATAGTAAGACTAGAAATTGAACACTTATCGTGTGTGTGTGTGTGTGTGTGATAACTTAGAGCCAGGCAGCACATCTTTAATCCCAGCACTCAGTAGGCAGGTGGATCTCTGAGTTTGAGGACAGCCTGGCCTACAGAGTGAGTTTCAGGACAGCCAGGGCTACACAGAGAAAACAAAAAACCACAAAAAGAACTTAGAATGGGGCTAGAGTCACGGGAAATATGTCACAAATATTGGCCATGACTGCTTGTTGCAGCTGTTCATGTGTGTTTCTCAGCACGTGTTTATTATGGTCCAGCCTGGGGCAGAGTGTATAGGCTTGTGTGTTTAAGTATAAACATATGTGCATCGGTCACCTTAATTTAGCATTTAATCATGTGTGTGTGTGTGTGTGTGTCTGTGTGTCTGTGTGTGTGTGTGTCTGTGTGCCTGCCTCATGTGCGTGTGGAGATCAGAGGACAACTTTGTAGAATCTATTCTCTCCTTTTACTTTTCTGTGAGTTCCATGGATTGAACTCGTGTCAGTAGAATGCTAAGTCCCTTTACCTGCTGAGCCATCTTGCCAACTTCTAACTGTATTAGATTTTTGTTTGTTTGTTTGTTTTTATTTTTTAAGACAAGAATTCTCTGTATAGCCTTGGATATCCTAGAACTCACTCTGTAGACCAGGCTGGCCTCCAACTCACAGAGATTCTCCTGCCGATGTCTCCCCAGTACTAGGATTAAAGGCATGCACCACTACCTCCTGGCTGTCTCCTGTATTTTTAAAACTTATTTAAAACTTATTCCTAAACTTCCATGATGCCTTGGCAGTCAGTGTGGATGTGGCTTTTGTTTCTGACACTTCAAACCCCTGGTGTTTGAATGAGATTATTTGTAACTCAAAACTTGATTATGTTTTTTTTTAAAACCTAAACACAGACACAGACACACACATACACACATACACACACACACACACACACACACACACACACACACACACAGTGAGCCCCTCCATGCCCAGGTAATATATATCTGGCATACACATGCATTCACGTGAACTCCCAGTCTTGATCATCAATGGCCCATCTGCATATCCGGCTCAGGAGCCTACACTTGCGGACAGAAATTGGTTATTCTTGACTGAAGGTCTCTGCCTTTCAAGTGGGATGGACATCTGTGTGAGGCAAAGGGATTCTTAAGCAGAGTGGCGGAGGGGCAGGCCCTGCCTCCTGCCCTCACTCCAGAGGACACTGGGCTATTGCTTTTGCACACGTCCTACAGCAGAGCATGTGGACCCGGAACCAGTGGGGGGTGGGGGTGGGGTGGGGGCTCAGGCCCGTCTGTTTCATCAGCTGTAAGAGGCTTGCCCTGAGCTGCACCTTCTCTCTGGCCTCATCCAACCCAGTGCAACAGTTAAACACCACCCAGAACTCTTCCTGTGTGGGAGTGACAGGTTCTGAACAGGCCACTCCAGCAGATGTGACACAGCCCAAGGCTTGGGGAGGATGGCTGAAAAGGAGAGAAAATACACTCTGTAGGTTCAGGGAAGGTAAAGAGGGGGCCTGCTGTGCCACTCCAGAGAGATGGATAATGAAATTGGGAGTAAATGTTTGGCAAATTGACAGGTGATGTTTCTTTTTTTTATTGTTGATTTTTAAAGAAGCAGGGCTGTGCTGGGCAGTGGTGGCACATGTCTTTAATCCCAGCACTTGGGAGGCAGAGGCAGGTGGATTTTTGAGTTCGAGGCCAGCCTGGTCTACAGAGTGAGTTCAGCCTGGTCTACAGAGTGAGTTCCAGGACATCCAGGGCTACACAGAGAAATCCTGTCTCAGAAAAACAAAATAAAACAAAGCAAAAACAACAACAACGAAAAGAAGCAGGGCTTTATTTGTCAACAATGCCCACAGTGGCATCCACGATGCAGAAACCATCCAGATGCCCAGTACAGACAGACAGGACACACACAGTGCGGCTGGGGAACAACATTTAGCCTTGGAAAGGAGTGAAGCCATGTCACTCTCACGCAGGACCTTTGAAAGCACTGTGTTGAATGAAAGAAGTTAGCCATGAAGGGTCGGCACGGTATAGCTTCAGTCAGGTAAGAAACCTGCAAAGGTCACATCATAGACAGAAGTAGAATGGCCGTGACCCAATGGGAGGAGAGTGGAGAGCTAGCATTTAGCCGTGGGGTGTCACACAGCCCCTAGCAAATCCATGCACGGGTGTCCATCACCCACTAAGCATCCTTCTTTCTTCCTACCATGAGTCACCCATCCCAACTTAGCATCTTGTCTCCACCAACCTGTTTCAGTCCCACCCCCAGCCCTGATGTCATACAAGCTAAGCATTTCTTATCTGAAATACTTTGGACCAAATACTTTGGCGCTTTGGGGGGATTACGAAGCAATTTTACAGAATGTTTTTGGCACACCTGCCTTTTGTCTGTGAGACATCACGTGAAGTCAGGTGTGAACATTTGCCCACTTGGGAGCACTTCAGACTTCAGGTTTTTGGATTAGGGATGCTAAGGGGTTGGAGGATAGGGGAGGGTACACAGAGGTGCCTGTTTCCCTTGGTGCAGTGCACTGGAGACATATCCACATCGTGCATGTCTGTAGTTCTTGCCATGGCATGCTAAGACAGTGCGTGTAGAGACCTGCCCACCATGAAGGCTATGTAAGTCCTTTACAGTTTGGACAATTGTGAAGACACCAAACATACACACGTTTCACCAGTATTGCTTCCATCCTCTGGTTATACATCTCTGAGAGTGATCGCTGGCTCCCGTGGAGAGGGAAGGGTTAAGGCCACAGAAAACTGCTATACTGGTCTCGGGTGGGTGAGCATCGTTGTGTTAAATTCACCTTTTGCTCTAACAGCTCACTTTTATTTTACACAAGCATGGCCCACCGTGGGCCGGGTGGAAGGAAAACACCTGGTGTTACCTCACAGTCTCGGGAGAGTCCCCAGTGTAGTGGGGAAAGGCTCCCAGCAGAGAGCTGCAGAGCAAAGGCCCGCGGCAGGCAGCCTGGGAGATTTAGCATTGGACGGAGATTTAGCATTGGACCGGAGCACTGGTTGAGCCAGGGGAGGCTGGGAATGGGGCCAGTGGTCAGAAGGTGCCTCGCGCTGGTAGCAGAGCCCAAGACTGTCTGAAGGGGGTATGGGGAGCCACTGAAAGTCCTTAAGCTGGAGAAAAACTGATTTGAATCAGAAAGGCTCCTCCAGGTAGGAGGATCTGGCTTCTGGGTAAATAGTCCCTGGCAGAGACCAGACCTGGCAGTGGTTAGGAAGGTAAGAGGTATAGAAGCTGGGGTGTACCAGTGGGGAGGGAGTAGGGCGGCGATTGCAGAGTCCTGAGACCCAGCTGCCAGGCCTCTAAGGCTCGGGTGCCCCTTAGGAAAGTGGGTGGGAAGTGGGGGAGGGGCTTGCAGAAATGGAAACCAAAAGGAGACCTCCCAGCTCTGCGGCTGGGGACTTGCCTGAAGAGAGCCTCCCCCTTCCCCCACCCTCCCCCCTTCCCCGCCCAATCCGGATCTGATTCAGCTGTCACTCAAGCAGTTGGGGCCCTCGAAGAGCCGGGATGGTGATTTGTGCTGGCCTTGTCGGCCCATTGTCCTACTGGGATTTGGTCTTTGGTGAGAGTAACAAAGAACTCAGCTCAGGAGCTGGGCTCTGGGCTGGCTGTGGGGGAGGGGACTGGGGGTGGGGATCAAGGATCTCAGGCTTGGGTTGGCCCTACTGCTTTGCACATTGCTTCAGCCCCATCTTAATCGGGTGTGTGTGTGTGTGTGTGTGTGTGTGTGTCTGCGTGTCTGTGTGTACATGTATGTACAGGCTGGCACAGAGGGGCTGTGTGCAGAGGACTTTGCACTACACTCTCGGTAGGAGCGTGCTGGCTGCACTATCGTGATTCTGCACACACAAACTCATCTCAGTAGATCAGTATTTCTCCAGGCTCACCCTGAGGAGCACATCTGTTAGCCTTCTGGTCATTCTGTGCAAAGGCTGCCCCGAGTCACTGCTAGCCACCCCCCCATCTCTCTCTCTCTCTCACACACACACACACACATACACACACACACACATACACACACACATACACACACACACACACACACACACACACACACACACACGCCCCTGGCTTCATTAGAGACTCCTGGCTCCCTCTGCCTGCCCTCTCCCTGGTCACTTGGCTCTGACCTTGCTTGAAGTGTGGCCTCCACTTCCTGCTGGGCCTAACCAGGCCAGCGCATGTGTTTGGGGAGTGTGTGTGCACAGGGAGCACTGCAGTTCTTTGATGGGCCTGTATTCACACCAACATGCATGTGCATACTGGGACTTGAACTAGGGACCTTTGGAAGAGCAGTCAGTGCTCTTAACCACTGAGCCATCTCTCCAGCCCCCTTTGTGTAACTTTTTAGTACACTGCAGGTGTTTTCTGTGGGGTGATCATGTCAGCAGTTTGAAGGAAGCTGCTGCTGCTTCCCAAGCTCCTCCTTTGGAGCCCAGGAAGCCCTAGGTCAACAAGTCACTCCTCCTGGGCTCCCCTGAGCCTCTGCAGAAGCTCTCCATCCTCCAAGGGGAACTGCTCCTAAGAGTTCAGCTTGTTTTGTTCCAAATACAGTGTGTACTGCAGGAAATGAGGGGAGGCTCCCAGACTCTGTCTCCTGGGATGTTGCACCTCTATTGTGCCAGGAGGGTGAGGGGGTGCACTGGGTTCAATGAAAGCTACAGACCTTAAATTATATACAGTATCAGACAATATGCAGAAAGGGAGACTCGGGGTTACTGAAAGAGACTTTGCTCTGTGAAGGGTTTATACAAGAAAGGCACCAAGCCCAGAAGAAATCAAGCAAATGACCAACAATTCAACTTGACAAAAATAATTAGATTCCTGGCCTGGAGAGGCGGCTCAGTGGTTAAGAGCACTGACTGCTCTTCCAGAGATCCTGAGTTCAATTTCTAGCAACCACATGGTGGCTCACAACCATCTCTAGTGGGATCTGATGCCCTCTTCTGGTGTGCATGAAGACAGCGTCCTCACATACATAGACTAAATAAATATCTTAAAAATAATAAGATTCTAAGCAGTGAAAGAAGTCAAACCTAAAAGACAAACAAGCTCATCAGAAATAATTACCTATGTATTATAAGCTATGGACTGAAATTATTATCTGTATTATGTAAAGAGTTCCCACAAATAAATAAAAAAAATAACAGCACAACCATTCCAAGGGGAGGAGAGTGCAATGGCAACTCAGTTGAGTTGAGCTAGAAAATATGATCAGCTGTTTCAAAAAAAATATTATAAATGGAACAAATGGGTAAAGCTTAGTCCCTCTGGTAACTAAAAATGTGGAAAACTGTATTTTGTTGGACAAATTTATTTAAAAAAACACAACACATACTCTTCAGCAATGAGAAGATATGGAACATGAGCCTGTCCAAATGCTGTTATTGGTTGAAATGTAAATTGTATCACACACACACACACACACACACACACACAATACACACAAACACACATGGATGTTTAAGCACTCATCATCAAGATATAAACTATATTTTACATCCTAGCAATCTGACCTCGAGAACTGTGTCTCATAAGAGTACTAGCATTGTGGCTGGAGAGATGGCTCAGTGGTTAAGAGCACTGACTACTCTTCTGAAGGTCCTGAGTTCAAATCCCAACAACCACATGGTGGCTCACAACCATGTGTAATGAGATCCGATGGCCTCTTCTGGAGTATCTGAAGACAGCTACAGTGTACTTAGATAATAAATGTTTTTTTTTTCTCTTTTTAAGAGTACCAGCACTGGGTGCAGAGCAGGAGAGTGCTCAGAAGCAGGTCGAATGTCATTCAGAGGGGCGTGATGGCAGCATGTGGTGATTCCGGACTGTGGGTTGAGGTGAACCATTAAACAATGAAATGCCCTACGCAGAATATTTGCTCAACACAAAATGAACTCAATACACAACAGCATTTTTGTAGACCTTTTGTCTCATTTTGCTTTGTTTGGGATTTTTTTTTCCCGTTGCTGGTCTTTTGCTTGTGTATTTTGATTTCCGTTTCTGTGTTTTTTGTAGGGTTCCTGTGTGTATCTGTGCTTCTTCCTTTTTTTTTTCTTGTTTGCTTTTAAAGAGAGTGGGAACAAATGACTATAAAGTAATATGGGAAGGAGGCAGGGAGGCTCAGGAAGAAACTGGGAGAGAAGAGAGAAACATGACCAAAGTATACTGTATGGAAAACCTTAAAAGGTTCAAAAGGAAAGGAGGGGGGAGCTGCATTACACTGTTGGCAGAAGCTGCCGTGTGCTTCCTGGAATAAAATGCAAAGGCCTGAGTTTGGGCCCCAGCACTGCAAAATACACAAATGCGATGAAAACTGCAGCACATATTCTCACCTGTGTTGCCGGCAAAGTTCTCCATGGCCAGTAGGATACAGTGTGAGCGATGGACTGTGATTCCAGGACTGAGTCATCGCACAGTCTGGCTTCTGTCTGTCTGGTTTTCTTGGAGGCCATGAGCTCCAGAAGACAGAATGACCAGCATGCTCCATCCCCATTTCTAGGCCATGATATATGTTGACAGTTGTGACTCTGTGGAACACACACATATATACACAGGCAAGAAATGTTGAGGCACTGAGATGGCTTACTGGGTAAAGACATTTACCACCAAGTCTAAAGTCCTGAGTTCAATCCAGTATTCACTTGGTAGAAAGAGAAGCAACTCCTACAAATTGTTTTTTGAACTGTGAGAGCACACACTTGTACATTCACACACATACATACATACATACATACACACGTGTGCAATCACACATATACACATATATGTGCACACACATGTACACACAAACACACACGTGCACATTTTAATGTCTGGAAGTGTCCTGGATTAACCAAAAATACTAACTGTTCCTGGGGAGGTTTTATTGATCAATGTTTAAGAAATAGAACTGTTTAGGAGAAGAGAGAGAGATCAGACACATCTCTTAAGCCTGGGTTTCCCTACTTACAAAATGCAAAAGACTAAAGTGTCTCATCTGGCTGTGAACACCCTGTGGTCTGGTCAGCTTGGGTAGGCAAGTTGGCATTAATTGCCTGTTGAGAGAATTTTGAGAGTTTGAAAGGCACCTGGGTACAGGACTCAGTGGCAGAGCCTATCTAGTATGTGATAAATGGCTATGTTTTCCATTCCCAGCAAAGCAAAGAAAAAAAATTCCAGACTTACCAAAGGAGGAGGGTAATGGTCATGCGTGGTTGGACCATTTAGAGTAGCAACAAATAAGCAATCACATTCATTTAAACTATTAAAAAAAATCATTCTTTTTTGTGTGTTTTGCCTCCATATATGTATGTGCATACTTGCGTGCCTGGTGCCGGTGGAGGTCAGAAGCGGACATCAGATCCTCTGGAACTGGAGTTGCTGATGGTTGTGAGCTGCCGTGTGGGTGCTGGGAACTGAACGCAGGTCTGTTGTGTGACTAGCAAATGCTCACACTCGTGGAGCCATCTCCAGCGCTGTTTCAGGTCTTTCCCAAAGTGAACATGTGCGCGAGCATGTTCTCTTACTTATTATTACTTTACATTTTATTTTCTGAGATGTAGCCTGGACTTGGCCTTGAACTCACTATGTAGTCAAGGATGACCTGGACATTTTTTTCCTTTAGTTTAATTTTTGGCAGTCTCATATGTGTATACAATGTATACTCACATCTTCTCAACCTCCTACATGTGTGTTTTGTTACTGTATGCATGCATGCATGCATGCATGTATTTAAATCCGTGTGTGTGTGTGTGTGTGTGTGTGTGTGTGTGTAGGTAGCCACGGCTGCTGTGCGACCCTGTCTGCCATGTCATATCCAGAAGACAGCGTTTCACAGAGCTTTTCCTTCAGCTCTCACAGTCTTCCTGCCTCCCTCTGACAGTGAACTTCTGATCCCCTTGCCTCTACCCTCTCTGGAGCCTGGGCTTACAGCCATGAGCCACTATGCCGTGTGGTGCTGGGGATCCAGCCCGGGGTAAGCTGGGCAAAGCACTCTACCAACTGAGCTGCAACCCCAGACACTATTCTCTGTTTTAAAACTGGAGAACTGGAATGGTGCTGAACAGAAAGAGCTCTGGCAAGATACCTGCAAAACCCTGGGTTCATCCCTACACACACACACACACATACATACACACACACACACACACACACACACACACACACACCGGGGAGGAGGGGAGGGAGAGGGAGAATAGTAGGGAGATCAGGAAAGAAGGACCTGAGTTACCTTAGGAGGAAGGGTGGGAGGCTTCTTGTGAGCTGCCCCATTTATTTTCTGGCCTCTTATTTGTCAAGGCCACCTACACAATAAGCCTCCTTTCCCTGGATCATCAGCATAGTCAAAATTATATAAATTATATACAATCTCACCCTGTACATCCAGCCCTGCTCGTTGTGACCCTATAGCCCCGTTGCCCCACGTCATCCCAGCACATCAAAGTCAGCTGGCATGGTGAGCTTCCCAATAACCAAATATCGCTGACAACCACACAAGCGCGGTCCCTACGGCCTCGCCTGTTCGCATCCACACGCTGTTACATGCATAGCTCTGTGACTTCTTCGGTGCCCTACACTGAAGCCCTATACACACTCTTCTCAGCTCAGTCACATGAGCACCATCCTCCAAGTTTACTCGCAGTCATCTGTGTCCCATCAGCCCTTCCAGTAACACTGACGCCGCCTTACAGAGTCCTGCCGGTAAGCTCATTGCTCATGGTGACCCAGTTTAGGCCTGCTGTCCCTCCCACGCTATGGCCTGCCACTGCCGCTCTCCGAGAGCTGGCACCATGTTACTGACTGAGGAGGCCATGATGTGGCCTCTCATGGAAGCAGAGCAAACATGAAGGAAAGGCTTTGCATCTGCTATGCTGAGGAGAGCCGAAGCCCCAGGTACCCCCATCCCCGGGTGCCCCCACCCCCCGGGTGCCCTCTCATAAAGGAACTAAAAAAAGCAGCTCTGTTTAGAGTTGTGTCAAACTCTTTCCATACCCTGGAGTGATCGTGGGGTCCCACAGGAATAGTGGGGTTCTCTGTAGAGCCCTAGCAGTCTCCAGGGAAGGGTAGTTCTCCAGGCAGCTGGTCCGCCATGCTATCTGAAGAGCAAGCCTGGGGCGGAAGCGTTAGACAAAGGAACTATGAAGAGCTATGCTGGGGCGGGCTCTCAGTTCCTGCCTCCCGGAGAGCGTCTGGACCCCTGCTGTTAGAGGAGCGGGCAGGAGCTCAGAATGCCTTCACCTCTGGCATGGGCTCCTACCTCACTGGCCTCACTTCCCAGAGGCGGTGACTACCACAGGCTCTTTCCACGACAGAGCACGTGAGATGCTCAAGTCTAAAATCACCTGGATCTAATTCAGAACTGAAGCTCTGCTTTTTAACAGCCACAAGTCTCAGTTTCCCTCCCTGTAAAATGCAGATAGTGATTTTTTTTCACCTCTCATAGTGGCTGTGAAGAGTATCAGAAGTTAAAAACCCTGGCACATAGTAGGGCCTCAGCCAACTGATATGCCTTGGACTGTGAACTACCTTATTTAACACTGGGTCCCAAAGCCTAGCATGCTGCCCAGCACACAGTAGGTGCTTAATATTTATTCATGGGATTAATGAAGCCTCATCATGTCGCCTTTTTTTATGTCAAATACAAAACTGTCTTTATTACAGGCTCTAGAGCAAGGTCTTGAATGGTCCCTGTCACAGGTAGTCAGAGTATAACCTCCAACTCTAGGGGTTCAATGTGTTTATTGTGCTTACAGCAAATTTGGGGAATTTCTATATGGGTCAGCAAGTTAATATTTTGAAAACTGTATTTCTGGCATAATCTGCAGGAAACAAACACAGGGGGAAAAAACTACCTGGCAAAAAGGATGGCTAAGTTATCCATAGCAGGATATTTTTTCCTTATTTACATTTCAAATGTTATCCCCTTTACCAGTCCTCCCCTCAAAGAACCCCCCATCCCATCCTGGTACATCCCTCCCCCTGCTTCTATGAGGGTGTTCCCCTATGCACCCACCCACCCACTCCTGCCTCCCCGCCCTGGCATTCCCCTACACTGGGGCATAGAGCCTTCTTAGGACCAAGGGCCTCTCCTCCCACTGATGCCTGACAAGGCTGTCCTTTGCTACATATGCGACTGGAGTCATGTCTACTCCTTGGTTGGTGGTTTAGTCCCTGGGAGCTCTGAGGGGTCTGGTTGGTTGATATTGTTGTTCTTCCTATGGGGTTGCAAACCCCTTCAGCTCCTTCAGTCCTTTCTCTAACTCCTCCACTGGGGACCCCGTGCTCAGTCCAATGGTTGGCTATGAGCATCCGCCTCTGTATTTGTCAGGCTCTGGCAGGGCCTCTCAGGAGACAGCTATATCAGACTCCTTTTAGCAAGCATTTCTCGGCATCCACAATAGCGTCAGGGTTTGGTGACTGTATATGGAATGGATCCCCAAGTGGGACAGTCTCTGGATGGCCTTTCCTTCAGTCTCTGCCCTACACTTTGTCTACATATTTGCTCCCGTGAGTACCCACACTTTGATCTTCCTCCTCCTTGAGCTTCATGTGATCTGTGAATTTTATCTTGGAGCTTTGGGCCTATTATCCACTTATCAGTGAGTGCATACCACGTGTGTTCTTTTGTGATTGGGTTACCTCACTCGGGATAATATTTTCTAGTTCTTCCCAAACTCTGCTCCCTAGAGTTTTCCCTGCAGAGTCCAACCAGCAAGTCAACATGACCAGAGTTGGCCACCTTCCAGAGCTGGGAGCCCTGAGATGCAATGTCAGATCCTGGTCACTAGGGGGCGAAGTCTCTTAAGGTTTCTGCAGGGGCTCAAGTCCTTCTTGCCACTTGGGGGCCACAGGGGACTCGAAAAAGGTGCAGACAACTAGGCCCTGTCTCTTTGCCTCTCCAGCTAAAGAACCTTGGTACTGCTCTCCTGAAACTCAATGGAAGAGAGCCTCGCACTGTTTTATTTGGCTACTCAGAATATAGCTTTGTCAGGTTTGACCTGACCGCAACTCTCGAAGTTTTAACCTGTTCACCAGTGTCCTGGCTTTGCCCACTATGGTGGCACACCCAGACCTCAAGATTTCATGTGGCTCCCAGACCGAGAAGTCCAGGTTAGCCGAGCTAGATGACCTATTTGCTACCCATTTGATAGATGGGAGAGCTGAGGCCCACAGAAGGGAATCCTGTTCCTCAAGGACCCATAGCAAGAAGTGGGCCTGAGACCCAAACCCAGTTCCTCTTTTTAAAAAAAAACAAGCTGTTTAGAGCGATTGTTCTCAGGGAGGAAGACCGTGAAGTCTTCCTTGTGTTGAAGAAACTTCCTGCCCTGCTTCACTGTATCCTCTGCATGATTTGATGAAGTTACACCTGTTTGCATTTACGGCCGCAGCAAGGGAGGCCTGGCAAGGGTGTCCCAGGTCACAGTTTGTCCCTGGGACAGTCTGACTTCCAAGCCCACTTCCTTTATACTAAGTCAAACTATGTAAGATTGTCACTCCCATAGGCCAACACATTTCAAATATCTGGTATGCTTGAACTATTACTTTGGACACACACACACACACACACACACTCACACACCATGCAAAAGGAAGGAACCATTCTTGAACTATTTTAGTGGCAGTGAGGGGCAAAGGGTAGTTTCTTCTGGTGCAAAATAGGAGATTACTATTGCTGGAGAGATTGGCCCACAAAGTTCCCCCAAAGAACCTGCATAGCCAGGCTCAAGGATGGCTATGGCCAGACGTCATGTACCATGGGTGGGAGAGATTCGGGGTGCATGGGGTAGAGATGTAGCTGTTCCAGTCATGTCATGGGGGCCCCTCGGAAGCAGAACAAGTCCACATGGTAGGAATGTAGAACGTCACAGAATGTCACGGAGCACCGTAGCTGGAATGGCACAGAGAGAAGTTGGATGCTGAGGAATGTTGTAAGATGCTTTGGAATGTCAAAGAATGTCACAGGGTTATCATGGGTTCTTGTAAATGTCAAAAGATGCTGTAGATTGCTCTGCTTGGTCATCCAAGTCACCGGATGTCAAGGACCGCTTCCCAGTGCCACCAGGCAATGCTGCAGAGGACCGTAAATGTCATGATGACTTGGACAGTCCTCTGGTCTGTAAAAGGCTGTTTGCTGGGAAATCACAGCACATCATAGGAACCTCAAGGCAGGGAAGTACTTCGGAGATCACACAGAATCACTTGCGCGTTTTGCAGATGGGAAAACTGAGGGCGGTGGGACACAGTCTGGGTCTAGTGGACATCCAGTCAGAGGCAGGAACAGATTTGAGTCTCTGGCCTCCCAGGCTGAACAGCCTCCCTGGGCCAGGGGCTCTTGGGGACTAATTAACCCTGTGATGGAAACAGCAGTGCCCAGGAGGTATTGAGCAAACCTCCCAGTTCTGGCTGGCACTGGCCCTCTGTCAGGATGGGAATTAACTCCACGTGTGGGGCTTTCTGGTCTGGAGCATGAAATAATGAGTTATTTGTGTGGAAATCAACAGCATACCAGCTCTGCAGCCTGGGAGGGTGGGTGTTTTGGGGGGAGTCCTTGAAGGTGCTCTCCAGGCTCTGGGCCACAGAAGAAGCCCCTGGGCTTCCTGGGGGATACTCCTTGCACAGTCAAGGACTTGGAAGTGCCAGTTTTGTCTAGAGCTTTTGGTAAGGGTCCTGGGGCTTAGGAGAATGGGGTCAGGAATGAGGAGGGGTGGGAAAACTAGAGAGGGACTTTAGAAGGGGAACCTCTGATGTCATTCTGTGCCTTTGTGCCAAAGGTCAGGTGGTAAGAGGGGATGTGAGCTTGTCGTGTGAAACCCTCAGCTTTCTTGGAAGATTTTGGGAATGGTGTCATGAGGCATGAGGATGGTGAAATGAAGGGGTCTCAGGAGGTGACCTTCCCTGGTCTTGACATCTGGTAGGAGACATTGCTCCCGTTGAACCTCTCACTGCTTCTCCCCCGTTGTCTCTGATTGCCACATCCTTCTCTGTCCCATCTTTCTTTCTTCCCTCCCCTGCTTCCTGGGCCCTTTGGTCCCATGATGCCTCTTTTCCGTCACAAATCTCATGACTGGCCAGCAGCACAGATGGGTGGAACCCTGCAGCTCCCTGCCCAGGGTGGGATGAGAGGAATATTAAAGAGCATTTCAGAGCCCTGTCTGCAGTGCTGCTAGGGCAAAACCCCCTTTCTGGAGCTGATAGTTTAGGAGCCTTTCCTGTTACAAAACCCAAAGTAAGGCTAAGATGCTCCCTAACCCAAGAGGATAAAGAGTTGGCAGTGGTGTGGAGCTGCTTGCCAAGGAAGGTCCCCCTGATGGGAGCCAGGATTGGCCATGTCTGTCCAATGTCACCATCTCAGTGAAGGCTGGGACTTTGCCTCTGGGGATCTGGGCTGGCAGTGGCTTGGGATATTAGGCATACAATCTCTTCACAAAATCTTCCCTTCGCTATGGGAGTTTGTCCTTGCAGCTGTGAAAATAACAAGGTCCCAGCAGAGCTTGGTGGCCTAGCTGAGTTCAGGAAGGACCCAGGAAAAGTGCTCGGGATGGGGTAAGGGGCTCAGGCAAGGACAGTCCATGGTACTGGGGACCTAGAGTCCAGTCAGTGGCTGTGGAGGGCCACCAGGGGAGGCAGCACTGGGCTAAGCCCCTCACTCCTGTCAGCTTTAACAAAGCTCACAAGGCATGCATTGTTGGGGATTCATGTCTCAGTGTGAACGTGTGCATTTAGGTGTATTTGTTTGGGTGTATATGCTCGTTCACACCTGTCTCCAGGAGTTCTGCAAGAGCTGGGAATGAATATGGTAATGACATGCTAAGATAGTCTTGAATGACTACAAAGAGAGCAAAATGAAAGTCTAGGGCTGATATGCTAGGTCCCTGCTATACACACATGGCCTGTATTTATTTAGTCATTCAATGTCATGTGCAGTTCTTACTCTACCAACTCTCTGTCCACCATTCCCAATCTGCTTCTGAGACCTTGAGCTGTGACAAATTAAGAAAGGGATAGAGGTTTCAGTTGGGACTAGGCTCCACAACTCTGAATTTTGATTGGTTGTGGTTTTCTGAAGTGGTCTTTCAGTCTGTTGCAAAGAGATTTTTTTGATGAGGGGTAAGATCTATACTCGTCTGTGGGTTTATTTCTATTTACCAAATATAAATATTTAGACAAACATTTAGTATATAGTTATGAATTATCCTGGCTTTAAGATCCATGACTTCACTAGCCTTGGGCAGTTGGCTAAGTTTCTAGTACCAGGCATGACTTCCCTCTTGTTGAGTAGGTCTTAAGTCTAATTGAGAGCTGTTGGGTATTGCCAAGGTATGCATGTCACTGCTGTGCCCTTAGGGCTGTTGTTCTAGTTATTGTTGTGGTTCATAGGTGTCATAGCTGGGTAGGGTTGCTGATTGCCTCCCTCCTTTAAAAGCTTGAATGGAGTCTTCTAGTGCCATGAAAAACAGACCTCAGGGAGTGAGCTCTCAGGTCGGATCCAGTCGAGGGGACCTTGGGACCTATGTCTGAGGTGCATAGTGTCTTCAGCAACAGAGACTTCCTTTCCACCTATAGGTGGAAACCAGGATCCATAGCAATAGCCTAGACGACTCTTCCTCGGAGAGCACACTAATTGATTACCTAATTCCAAATGGTCAGTCCTGAAAACATATATACACAAGCGGCACTATACAAACCGAGCAGCTTGTATTTAGTTAGGAACACACACACAGAGATACACACACACACACACACATACATACACACATACACACACATACATACACACATACATACACACACACACATACACACACTCACACATGTATGTAACAACAACGAATGAGAAAAGAGGCTATGAATTTGAAAGAGAGCAAGGAGGGGCGTGTGAGATGGTTTGGAGGGAGAAAAGGGACGGTGGAAATGATGTCATTCTATTATAACCTAAAAAATTAAATAAAAGAAACCTTTTAAAGAATGGAATAGACATGAGCTGAAAGAGAGAAGGAGGGGGAGTCGAGAGGCTGTGGGGAGCTACCAGATGAAGAGCTGGGGAGTAAGGGATAGGAATGAGATGAGGGGGCTGAGTATGGGGAAGGTGGTTGGCCAGGGCAGGTAAGAGGCGCTGGTGATCAGGGACAGGTTAAGGAGACGTCATTCTGCATTCTAACCTGGATCCCTTCCCAGGGATCCAGGCTAGATCCTGTGTGTATAGCAGGGACCTAGAATATCAGCCCTAGACTTTCATTTTGCTCTCTTTGTAGTCATTCAAGACTATCTTAGCACGTCATTGGCATATTCATTCCCAGATCTTACAAGATCCCTTCAAGATCTTGAAGTCTGAGTTCAGACTGGAATTCACTTGCAATCACTAATTGATGGTGTCCTTCATGTCTTTTGAAGATGGTTCTCTGCTGAAACTGGACTGTCTACCGTCAGAACTTGTAGCTCCATCAGCTTGAGTTTGGGTGAGGAGGATATTTGAAGAGAAGGAAGCCATTGTGAGACAGGCAGATACCCATGAAAAAGCCTCCCAATGACAGGCTGCAGACCCCAGTCACCTATGTCCCTGCTCAGAGTGTCTAGGGAGGGTGACGGGCCACCAGGGCTCCCAGCCTTAACTTGGGCATGGCTCCACTTGCATATGACTTCTACCTCGAAAGCTTTATAGTCTAATAAATGTGACACAGGGATAATAACAATGGCTTCTGTGGTTTGTTTCACTGAGTTTAGAGGAAGTCCTAGAGATCTGTCTGTTTCTATAGTTCTGAGGTCACATTTGCCTGCTGAAGTGCCTGGACTTCACATGGGTGCTAGAGGACTTGTGGTTCTCCATAAAAAGCACATGAGGTACCTTGTGTTCTTTCCTTAAGTTTTATGTTTTTATTTTTAATATTTTATTATATTTATTTAGTGGTGTGTGTGTGTGTGTGTGTGTGTGTGTGTGTGTGTGTGTGTTTCTTGAAAATCCCTGGGAAATGAGCATTTGGAAGTCAGAAGACCAGAAACCGCCTGGTTCTCTCCTTCTGCCGAGTGGCTTCTGGACATCAGAAATCAAGTCATCCAGCTTGACAAGAGGAACCCTCCCTCCCTCTACTCCTCCTTTCCACCTCCTGAGTCCTGAGGAACACCATCACACATGACCTTTGAGCAGAAACAATTTGGGATGCCTTGATTGGCAGTGGAGTCTTTATTAAGGCAATAATGTCCCTTTTAAAAGGGACACAGGCTTCTTGGTCCCCACCAGATTGTTCCCACAGAAGGAACTGACTCATAGTTTCTGGATCATGTATGCTAATTAATGCCTCAGGATGGAGGATGGCATGCCAGAAAGGGTAAGCATAGGATTAGAGTCGGAACTCTGAGCCATATGATATGTGCCCTACCTCTGGGGATAGATGTAGGATTCAAAATTCCATAAGCAGTGCTGTTTGATGAAACCCAGATAAAATGTGGATGCTGACTGTGATGGATTGTATATGCTTGGCCCAGGGAGTGGAACTATTTGGAGGTGTGGCCCTGTTGGAGTAGGTGTGTCATTGTGGGTGTGGGCTTTAAGACCCTCATCCTAACTGCCTGGAAGTAAGTATTCTGCTAGCAGCCTTCAGATGAAGATGTAGAACTCTCAGCTCCTCCTGCACCAAGCCTGCCTGGATGTGTCCATGTTGCTGCCTTGATGACAATGGACTGAACCTCTAAACTGTAAGCCAGCCCCAATTAAATGTTATCCTTATAAGAGTTGCCTTGGTCATGGTGTCTGTTCACAGCAGTAAAACCCTAAGACACTGACTCAGATGAACTTCCCCAGTTGGCAGGACCATGCTTTTTGTCACAGACTTATATGGTGAGAGGACCACAGGTCCCTCCTGGAGAAGGAAGCTTTTGTTATCCTCCTGGCCTCTTCTTTAGATAATTCTGATTTGCATCTTCTTGATGGTCGTACATCCAAGATTATGCTGAGTTCTCTGTGAAGGAGAAGTGGAAATCCCCCAATTTGTTACCAGCTGGTCAGAAGCGAGAACAGCCCAGAGAACCCCAAAAGTTGGAGTTGATGTCTGAAGGAAGACTAGTGGTGTGTGTGTGTGTGTGTGTGTTGGGGGAGCTGTGTTTTTAAACCTGTAATCTGTCAAACATTGGGTAATTGTGGAGCCAGAAATGATTGCAGGCAAGGACTGGGGAAAGGAAGAAAGGAGGATGCAGGAGCCTGGGCTGGCTTGGCCAGATAGCTCAGATGGTGAAGTACCTATTGCCAACCTTGATATTCTGAGTTTGATTCCTGGGACCCACATAGTGGTAGGAGATACCTAACCCCCAAAATGTGTTCTTTGACCTCCACATGCTGGTTCCGTGATAGCCATTTTCCTCCCTTCACCCTCTGAGCCAGAGAAAGAAATCTGGATGAATGCAGGGAATGCCAGAGTGGACCATCAGAGCAGAGACGGAGCCTTTAAAAAAGGTGCTCAGGCTGTGAGGGCTAAAGTTGTGTTTTAAGTTTAAATTACTGTGCTTGAGAGATCTATAAAACAAAGCTGCCTTTAATCTGTAAGCCGCACCTGCCAGTGGACAGGTAACTTCCTGGAGTGCTAGGGGCTATTGTTCATGAAAAATAACAAGTCATGTGTTTTCACTTCAGTAAACAAGGTTGGTTGTTCCAACCGCACAGGAAGTGCTTGGTCACTCGTAGGTGGGAGGTACGTGGGCAGGGAGTGCAACAGGATATATGCTTGCCCCTGAGTGGGTGAAGGTGTGAAGCACAGACTTGTGGGTTTAGACTTTTTAAGCCTCTGACTGAGTGCCATGCTCTGGGAATCTTGGGTATAGACTTGCCCAGTGTCCATCATCCCAGCCAATATTTAACAAAGCTTGCTTCCAGTTTGGCTCAAAACTTGTGGTACTGGTCTTACTCTCACCCAGTGGGATTGACAAGGCCACTCCCGCAAGGCAAGTTGGGAAATGAGACACTGAAATTCTTTTCTCTACTCTCTGGTCTCTTACTAAAGGACTGACCTGGATGGAAAGCAAGCAAATCCATCCAGGTCAGGTCCCCAGAGGCAGAGCCAAGTCAGGGTGGATCCACAGAGGCAAACGTTCAGTTCATTTGCCCTAAACAGAATTGCCTACCACTCCCTCTGCTTCCTTCCATTTCTTGCAGAATGAAATTAAATGTGGGACTGGAAGTCCTTTGGCCACAGTTTGGAGACCACTCCCAGGAGAGACAAAAAAGAGACAGGAGGTGCAGTGCCTAAATGTCTTCAGGAAGGCCTTTCTTTGCCTCGTCATCTGCCATGAGTAGCTGTTTTCCAGGCTCTGCCGCCCAGCTAAGCCTATCCCCTAACTTGCACCTTTAACTTGGGGTTGATGCGTGGAGCTCTCTGCCATCAAGCTGAAGAGGGAGGGTAAAGGGCATAGTGTTCTCAAAGCAGATTAGATGAGGTCAGGTTCTTAAACAACACAGCTAGCTCTGTTTCTTACAGCTTAAGAAATATTCATACCAGTCTCTTCAAATATGCCCTTGCTATGATTTCATAAAGAAAGAATTAAAGCAATGAGAATGATCAAAAGATTATATTCCACCTATCCCTGAGCTGTGCTGTTAATCAGTGAAGATGATTTATTGCTTGTTTGTTTGTTTTGAGACAGGGTCCCAATTGTAGCCTGGCTGCCCTGGAACTTATCACATAGATCAGGCTGGCCTTGAATTCACAGAGATCATCCTGCCTCTCTCTGCTCCTCAAATTTTAGGTATACAGGGACATACCATTGTGTCTGGCTTGATTTTTATGTAGAATTCCTAACATAATAAAAACTAATGACATAGGGTTAAGTGAAAAATTGAAATAAAGTACTGTAGGGACAGGAGACTGTTCTTCACACGCCGGCAACCCTGTAAAAGAAGATAAATTAGCAAGAGGGAAGAACACTTAGAAAACCAGTTTCCCGTGATGTGGGAGCCTTCAGAAAACTGGTTTTATGATCAGGTGTAATAAGGAATGGATAGCCACGCAGACGTGAATAGGGTTGAACAGCAGGATTTGATGTTACAGACAGAGTTTGTACAGAGCCATATTGGGGCAGTCATGCACTTGGTCGGAGTTTGACTTTGGTCAAGGACAATCCCTGTACTTGACTATGGTCAAGGTTAACTTCTCCCAGATAGCCAGGATCCTGCTCCCCCTAGGGTGGAGTGCTCAAAGTAAAGGTTAAGTTCATTGTTCCTCCAGGTCTAGGAATTCCTGAATTAAGCAGGTGACCCACTCAGCAGTCAAGACAAGGACCTCCAAGAGAAGCTAGACAACTTCCACCGGAACTCAGCCTGGAGTCTGGGGGGAAGGGTTTGCCCAAACTGTTAAAAGGTCTGGCGCCATTAAAGTTTCTGGCTTTGATCAGTGAATATTGTCTTAGCCCTTATTTCTTTTCGCCCCTTCCCTATTCATCCCTCAGCTTCTGTTCCAGAAACCTACTTCGTAATAGCTGCTGGCAGCTATGGAATCCAACAAGAGTTGGGAATCCATCATGGCTTCTGCTCAAGTCTTCCTTGGTGGCTTTAGCATTCTTTCCTCCTAGGAATGAGGCAGGGACCCTCTAGAATGAGCACCTTCCAGGGAGAAAGGACAGTGGTTTTTCTAGGTTTTAGAGCTTTAGGTGGGGCAGGTGTTCTTTTCTAGGGCCTGCCTCGGGGAGAGAAATTCTGGTTCCTATGACTCATTCTGAGGGAGGAAGAGGAACAGAGTACTGAGGAGAGAAGAAGGTCAGAGGGAATGTGCTTCAGAAACTTTTCAGGAAAATGTCAATAAAAGTTATTTATTTATTTATTTATTTATTTATTTATTTATTTATATTTTCTCGAGACAGAGTTTCTCTGTGTAGCCCTGGCTTTCCTGGAACTTGCTCTGTAGACCAAGCTGGCTTCCAAGTCAGACATCTCCCTGTCCCTGCCTCCTGAGTGCTGGAGTTACAGGTGTGCACCCTCACCTTCCGGCTTCTTCAGGGTCTTTTAATTCACTGTGCTCAGGTGCCAAAGGGCCCAGTTTTGTGGTCTGATGATTGGAAGAGCCACCATGGATCCTGGCAGAGCCTTTCTCCTGTGGTTCTGCACTTCTCTGCTTCTTGTTGTTTTTACATCAACAATGTATCCTTTTTAAAATAAAAAAAAAAAAAAATGTGCCTTTAAAGAGTATCTCAAGTCGCGACTGGAGAATGACCTCACCAATTAAGTGCTTGTCACACATAATGGAGCCAACTGAGTCTGGTCCCCAAAAATGATATTGAAAGAAAAACAAAACCAAACCTTTGCCAGGCATGACAGTGCACACCCTTAATCCCAACACTTAGGAAGAAGAGGCAGGATCTCTGTGAGTTCTAATCTAGCCTGATCTACATAGGGGGTGTCCAGTCAGCCTGAGTTATGACTGAGACATCAACTCAAACAACAACAGAAAAACTCTGGAGTTCGTGCTGTATGCTTAGAGTCCCGGCACTGGGAAAGTGGAAACAGGAGACCCCTGAGACTTGCTGACCAGCCAGGCCAGCCTACTAGGTAACTTATCAATTAAGAAACACTGTCGCAAAAAAGAGAAAGCATTCACGAGGGATCCATTGTGCTGATTATTCTCAACTTTTGACTTTGTTCGACTTAGAATCGAGGAGACAAGTTGAGAACATCTGATGAGGGAGTTTCTAAATTGGGTTGGGGTGGTAAGACCTGCCCTAAAGAGGGCAGTACCATTCTATAATCTGGGATCCTGGATTGAACAGACAGAAAAAGAGGGTCTGGGAAGATGGTCAACAAGCCTGAAGACTCGAGTTTGACCCCTAGGGCCCACACAGTGGAACGAGAGAACTACTGCCAATTGTGCCCTGACCGTACTCTTCTGTGGCACGTGTGCCCTCGGCCCAACTTACAAAAGTAAATGCACTGAGAACGGGGCTGAGCGCCCGAGTTCCTCTCTCTCTGCTTCTTGGTTGCAGACTCTACGTGATCAGCTCCCTCAGGCTCCTGCCTTCACAACTTCCTCACTGGGGTGGGCCGTAAGCCATGCTTACTGACCTATACTTTTCTGGCTCCTACTTTTAGTTTTTGGATAGGGTCTCTGTAGCCCTGGGTGGTTTGGAGCTTCCTATGCAGACCAGGCTGTTCTCCAGCTAACAGAGATCCTCCTGCCTCTGCCTCTCCCCAAGTGCTGGGATTAAAGGTGTGTGCTGTTACCCTGGTGACCCGTTCTTCCTTAAATTCTTTTCCTTGAGTATTTTGTGGCAGCTATGAGGACTGTTGCTCTGACAGTCCAAGATTGATTAATGATGTCTGCCACGGGTGGAGAATGAGTAAGCTGTCAGATGTTTGCTGGACATTTGCCAATTCTTGTGTAGCCCTCAGGGTACCAGCATTTGTAACTAGACAAGCACCCAATCCCTTCAGGAATCCTAATTACTTGTATTCCAGGTATCATCTGCAGATGGTGCATCGAGGAACTGTGCCTTGTTTGTGAATAGTCTTTGTTGTCTTCCATTGCATGAATGTTGACCTCACATCTGTTCCATTCTCTGGCTTTCTGAGTCATAATCCATCAACCAAGACCTTGGACTTCTGTCTTGGTTTGGTTTTCTTCTTTCTGAGGATCTCACATTGTAAAGAGCGGTCTTGCTTTAATCTAGTTTGCCTACCCGCCTCCACACCAGAAGTTGGAATCCTCCATATGTCTCTGTTTATGTGGATCTAAGGTTCAGACCCTAAGAATGCTGATCCCATCCAAACCAAAACTAAATGCCAAAGTACTGTCCCTTTAATCTTTCCATTTGTCTGCTCAGTCCCATGCTGAGTCTTCCCTAAGTGTTCTTGCCTTCTCTTTTCCCAACATCCCTCAATACTGAAAACTGCTAATTTAGTTGCATGACTTTTCCTTGGGAGACATGAGGAAATATCTGTTTACCCCAAATAGGCACCAATAGACCAAAGAAGCAATTTCATTAAAGTCCAGGTAGTGGAACCAATGAATTTCTTGGGATTACTTACAGGGTCCCTGGTGGGGGTTCCTCACAGGAGGTCTCAACCCTGCCCCAGCGTGGATGATTATTAACAAAAGCTGCATCTCTGGAGATGCAACTTCAATCAATCTTCTTCCTCCCATGTACCCTGGATGTCCAAGATCATCACAGCTGGGGTAGGATTGCATGCAGTTGTGGGGTGGGACAAGGACCAAGTGGCCGGGATCTCAGGCCAGAAAATGTAATGAGCCCTGTTTTGTGAGGGTCCTGTGTGATCGATTACACAGCCTTTCTGATTTCAAGGTGGCAATGGCTACATCACGTTCAGAGGACAGAGTTGAATTGTCTACGGTTACACTCACAGCATTGTCCAAATACCATCTCGGATACCTGCCTCTCTCCTAGACTGTCTGGTGCCATGGGAAGATGACATCATAGATGGCAGCCTCATTTCTGCTTCTCACTGAGACCCCAAACATGAGGCTCTCCCCATGGCCATAAGAACCCCGCCCCCTGTCTCACTCACTGAGCAAGCCTGAGGGGTATGAGGATCAAGGGCAGGCAAGAAGGGGCTGCAGCATGCTGGCCAGTTTCCTCTTCACCATCTTCAGAGGCAGGATGAACTATGGTCAGAGTGGAAATCAGGTATGATGTTTAACCAGCAGTGTTTGAACCCAGACCTAGGATTTCTTCTTTGAGTTCAACTCCCATCATTCTTTGCCTCCTCCCCCCCTCCTCCTCCCCCTTCTTTTCTTCCTTTCCTCCTCTTCCCCTTCCTGCTCCTTCTCCTTCCCCTTCTCCTCTTCCTGCTCCTTCTCCGTTTCTTCTCCTCCTCCTCTTCCTCCTCCTCCCCTTCTCCTTCCCCCTCTTCTTTCCATCTTCTCTCTCTCTCTCTCTGTCTCTCTCTCTCCCTCCCTCCCTCTTTCTCTCTCCTATCCTTCCCTCTGCCCTTCTTTCCCTCCCAGAACCCAGGTCTTCATATCTTTTCCTCTTCTTATCCCTCCGTTTTGTTCTCTCCTTTATTATTGTTTATGTCCATGTCTGTGCACCAGGTGCATTCCTGATGCCTATAGAGGCCAGAAGAGGACGGTCCCCTGGATCCACAGTTACAGGCGGTTGGCTGTGAGCCACCATGTGGATGCTGGGAGCTGAACGCCTGTTCTCCATAACAGCAACTGCTCTTAACCACTGAGCAATCTTTCCAGCCCCGTGTTATGATTAATTTAGCTGTTTCTTCACCAATGATCATTCATTTGAATACACATGGTTTGTGCATGCATGGATCTGTAGAACAGATCTTTGGAAGAAAGATTACTTGAAAAATATGAACATTTAAACACACATTGCCTGATTACCATGCAAAAATACTTTATAAACTTCACAAACCTGCCATCATATATGAAAGAAATTGTTCTTTTCATAGTCTAACCACCAATGGATATTACTTTACATTTTCTTCAATATGGAGACAAAATAACATTGAGTATTTTATTTTGGGTTTTTCATGGTCTCACTATTAGCTCTGACTATCCTGGAACTCACATTGAGTATTATTTTAATTCCATGCTCTATGACTACTGACAACTTTGGGAAGATCTTATTTTTATTATTTGTTTCTTCCTTATTTAATATTTGTTTTCCCATCATGTCTCTGTTGGCTTGTTCTTAATGTATTTGTACATGTTAATTATTAATATCCTGTTCTATATGCTATGAGTTTTCCCCATCTATTAACTTTCATTTGTTAATATAAAACTTTTATGTATTTCCCCATATCCATCTATCATTTCCATTTATTTACTTATTTATTATATTTTGAATTGTGTTTATGTATTTGTATTGCAGAGCTGGGGTTACAAGCCCAGGTGCCTGTGGGGAGTGAACAGCTTATGAGACTCGGTTGTCTCCTTCCATCATGTGGGCCCTGAGGGGCACACTCAAGTAATCAGGTGTGGTAGCAACCGTCTATCTAGTGAGCAGTAGGCTCCATTGCTGTTTGTTTTGAGAAAGGTTTTATTAGGAGACCCTGGCTGGCCTAGAACTCACAGAGGTCTGCCAGTCTCTGCCTCCTGGGTCCTGGGATGGAAGGCATGTACTACCACAGTCTAGTTGTGGCTGTCTTTATTTTTTGATTTATTTATTTTATGTGGATGAATGTTTTGCCTGCATACATGTAGGTATGTCACGTGTAAGTACATCACATGCATGCCTGGTACCTGCAGAAGTCAGTAGAGGGGGCATCAGACCCTGGAACCAGAAGTCCCGGTGGTTGTGAGCTGCCATGTGGGTTCTGGAAATTGAACTTGGATCCCCTGCAAAAGCAGCCAGTGCTGTTCAGCCCCATTTATTGTTTTTGTTTGTTTGTTTACATTTTTCTGTGTAGCTCTCAGTGTCCTGGAACTTGATTTGTAGGTCAGGCTAGCCTCAAACTGAGAGATCCTTCTGTCTCAGCCTCCCTTGTGCTGGCATTAAAGGCAAGCAACACCAGCTCAAGGGTTGGTCTTTAAAGCAGCATTTGTTTGAATAAATCCAAACCCAAACTACGGGTTATCTTTGCTGTGGGCAGCAGCTGAGACTTATGCCATTTTTCTAGCCCTATATACATTTCTTGAAACTTTTAAAATGAATGTGAGGTCCAGGGGTCATCTTAAAATGGGGTGGAGGATCAAGGAAGGGAACCTCCTCCACCTGTATGTCTCTGTTTTCCTTGGAAGTCTTCTTAATTTCCACTGCTGTGGAAACTGTCTTTTAGTTCTTCAATAAGTCTGGGTTTTCTTTGTTGTTGTTGTTGTGTGTGCATGTGTCCTGTGTGAGGGCGCATGTGTGGATGCAGGTGTGTGTACGTGGGTGTGGAGCTGGAGGTTGATGCCTGGTGTCTTCTGTCATTCCTCCCCACCTTATCTTTTGAAGCCAGGTCTCTCATGAACCTAGTTTACTAACTGACTGGGCTCACTGGCTCAGGATCTGTTTCTCTTCCTCTGCCTCCTTCAGGATGAGGCTTTCAGACATGAGTAACCACACCTGGCTTTTCACATCGATGCCAGGAACGTGGGCTCAGGGCCTTGGGTTCTGCTACCTGGACATTACTGACAGAGCCAGTTCCCCAACCCCAAGACTAAATTTCAGTAACTCCACAAAGTGCTCATGGGGCTCTGCTTTTAAGCAAAGCTGTTGAGATGGAAAAAAAAAATTACTCAGTTCTTTCTCTCTGTCTCTCTGTCTCTGTTTGTCTGTCTCTCTCCAGCTTCAATGCCTTTCCAGTTTCTGCCTCCCTCTGGGCACTTCCCAGTGCTTTCAGAGTATTTGTTATATATATATATCTTGGTTGGTTCAACAAGAGCCATTTGGTAACAATGTAACCTGTTTAGCCTGCTTGTGTTATCTTGGGTTCTAACAAAGGTAGTCTTGGTGTGCCTGACGAGCAACTGAGAGAGGAGCCCTGCTCGTGAAGCGTGTATATGAACTTGAGACCCTGGAACTGTCCTTCACTTCCGCTGGCAGGCAAGGGAGAGGCAGCCCCCAAGTCCCTGTCAGGGAGGATCAAGATGACTCAACATTGGCTTCACACGCACAACTTTATTTTGAGTTTTAAACTTCGAATTCCATTTCCTCGACAAACATAGGACTCAGCATGCTTTGTATCTCTAAAGAGAGTTTTGAAGGTTGGCGTCTTTCAAAGAATTTATCCGTTTAGTTAAGGGGTTGAAATCGTGGACCAGTTTGTTTGTCAAATGTCCTTATCTGAATTCTTAGCATATCTTTCATTACTGATGTAACTGTGCCTTCTCTCCTTTCAGTCTGGGCCATTTGGGGTAGAAATTGATGAATGCTAATGATCTTTGGGAAGGCCTGCCTGTACTTACATCTGATCAATTTCTGTCTTCGGCGTTAGTGCCTTCCGCTCGTACGTTTTTTTCTTTCCATCTACTTGATTTGCATTTAACCTGATCCTCTTTTTCTCTTTGTTAAGTTGGGAGCTTAGATCATTAATATGCTGTTTAGTCTTCTGTTTTGATGTAAGTATTTGATGCCGTCAGCTCCACATAACTATTCAGTTATCTCTATGTTAGTTACATCCCTTGTTGCAGTGGCAAAATCCCTGACAAGAAGCAACATTTTTTAATTGAAAAAAATATTTTTTATCATGCAACCTATTCTGTTCATGCTTTTCCCCATCTCTAACCTTTACCAGATTCTTTTCACTCATTTATCTCTCTCTTTAGAACACAAATCAGCAAACAAACAAACAAACAAATCCCCCTCAAAAAAAAAAGAAACACACAAAACAAACCCCAAACCCACAAAAACACAAAACCAGACATCATAACATACAAGCAAAAGACCAATACAACATAAAAAAAAAGAAGACCTGGGGGAGGGGGGGAACCAGGAAAGGGGACAACATTTGAAATGTAAATAAAGATTATATCTAATAAAAAAAGCCCAAAATAATATTAAAAAATAGGACTATAAAAATACCATTGAGTTCATTTGTGATGGCTACTAACTACTGGGCGTGAGGCCTGCCTTGTATGATTAATATATCCTTTGAGACTTCAATTAAGAAAACTAATTATTTTTCTTTGTAAGAGGGTATCAATTGCAGACAGCTTCCCACTTAGGGGTGAGAACCTCTGTCCACTTTCCGTTCTCAGCGTTGGAACCCTGACTGACTTGAACCTGTGCAGGTCCTGGGTGTGTTACCACAGTCTCTGTGAGCTCATGCGTGTGTCAGTCAGTTGTGTCTGAAGACCTGTCTGGAGTCCTCTCACCCTCTGACACAGTAATCATCCCATCTCTTCTGCATAGCTTCCTGAGCCCAGGGGAAGGATCTTGATGAAGACATCCCATTTGAGACTGAGTGCTCCAAAATCTCTCACTCTTCTGTACGCTGTTCAGGTGTGGGTCTCTGTGTTAGTTCCCATCTACTACAAGAGGAGGCTCCTTTGATGATGACTGAGCACTACTACCCTGTGAGTACAGCAGAACGTCTTTAGGAGTCATTTTGTTGTTATGATCCTTTAGCAGAACAATAGTATTTAATGTTCCCTTAGAGCCATGACCTATCTAGTCTCAGGTTCTTAGTCACCCAAGCAGTGTCAGGCATCTTGTAAAGTGGGCCTTGAATCCAGAGCGTGATCAGTTACTCTCATAATATTTATGCCACTATTGTACCAGTGTAACTTGCAGGCAGGTCATGGTTGTAGACTGCAGGATTTACAGCGGGGTTGATGGTTACCTTTCTCCTCTGGTAGCATGCAGAGTACCTTCTAGTACCATGAACACTAGTCAGTAGGGGTGAAGGCTTTACATTTAGGCACCAGATAGACTTCTCTGTGTTCAATTAAGTGTTGTCTTCAGCAATAGGGTGTTACCATCAGTTAGTGGAGAACAGCAAATAGCTTTGGCAATACCAAACAACAGAGATGTTTAGGTATTTTCACAGGGACTCCTTGGCCAACGACTCAACTAGATATAGTCCATTACTGGCATCGGCGGTTTTGTTCGATGGTGGGAGGTATCTAGTTGGGGCATTGTCTTTCCCTGACAAGAGGCAACTTAAGGGCTGGTAAGATGGCTCAGGGGTAAAGCCTGATCAAACTGTGTTTGATCCCCAGGATTCACACAGTGAAAGGAGAAAACAGACTTCTGCAGATTGTTCTCTTCCTACTCAAACAAAGTTAAGAACCTTAAAAAAAACAACTTAAACCAGTAAGTGTTTATTTCAGGAGACATAGTTCTACCATAACGAGGAAGTCATTGAGTTAGGAGCTTGAGGTCGTGCTGCATTTATAGTCAGGAAGCAGAGAGGCATGAGTACTAGCACCCAGTTTTCTTTCTCTGTTTTATTCAGTCTAGGACCCCAGCCCTTGGAATGGTACCACCCACAATTAAGGTGGGTTTTCCCATCTGAATTAAGCTGACCTGGATAATCGCTCCCCCATGGCCCTGGAGGCTTATCTCCGAGGTAAGGCTATATCTGGTCAAACTGGCAATCAATATTATCCATCACAAACTACATTCAATAAATGTTGTTATACTGTATTTTTGTTGTATTTTATTTTGCCTGTTTTGCTTATTTATTTATTTGTTTGTTTGTTTATCTAGTTTTTGTTTTTTAGGATCTCACTATTTAGCTGTGGCTGTCCTGGAACTCACTAAGACCAGGCTGGCCTTGAATTTACAGAGATCTACCTGCCTCTGCCCACCACACCTGGAATATTTTAATTGTATAAAATTCAGTTCTCAGGGATTCTAGGAGTTAAATCCCAGGCTGTGCTCCCTTGACCAGCTGAATTACCTTTCACTAGCACCTCAATTTAAAAGACCCCAGACTTTCCCCTGTAGCTTCCTGGGTGACTAACATGTCCCTTAGAAGGGTACAGCTCCCTTCTGAACCTTCAGAGAGATTTTTCAATTATTTTTCTGATACTCATCGTGTGTTTAGGTTTTTTATGCCCTCCCAGTCTGTAATGATCTTTCCTTTGATTCTATTATAATCTAACAAGACACTTTGTATAAATTAATTATTTTAAATTAAGTAAGTTGGTTTTTTTTGAAAAGAGTGTATATTGGTCTAGTGCGATGAGAAATAGCCTTTAACAAGCAATTAGAGGCCAGTGTAGTCTGCATAGCAAGGCTAGCCGATGCACAGTGAGACTCTGATTTTGAAACAAATGATAATAACAGAAACAACAAGGCAGGGAGGTGGTGCTGCACGTCTGTAACCCTCAGCACGTGGAAGGCCAGCCTGGTCTACAGAGCTAGTTCCAGGACAATCCAGGCTACACAGAGAAACTCTCTTTAGAAAAATGACAACAAGAAAACAAAAACAAGAACAAAAAGATTTTCAAATTCAATTAGGATTAGAAGACATCTGTTAATAGTTGTCTATAATCTTTGTGATTTATTTTTTGAGACAAGGTCTCTCTCGTGGCTATCCTGGAACTCACTCTGTAGACCAGGCTGGCCTTGAGCTCAGAAATCCACCTGTCTCTGCCTCCCAAGTGCTAGGATTAAAGGCGTGCGCCACCACCGCCCGGCTCCCTTTCCATCTCTTATTACCTATTTTTGTACTAACAAAATGTTGAAATCTCCAAATATAATTGTGGACTGTCTAGTTAATTCTTTAAAATTCTACCAAAACTTGTCTTGTGTATTTTTTAATCCCTCAGTATACATTATGTATTCTTAGTGAGTTGACTTCCTTATCCTTATGTGACATTCTTTTTACAGTAATTTCTCTTGTTCTGGTCTACTTGACAATGTGCTGGATAGTTTTACATCAACTTGACACAAACTAAAGTAATTTGAGAAGAGGGAACCTTTATTGAGAAATCGCCTTCTTAAGGTTGGGCTGTAGGCAAGCCTGTAGGGCATTTTCTTATTTACTGATTGAAGTGGGAGAGTCCAGCCCATTGTGGGTGGTACATCCCTGGGTCCTGGGTTCGATCAGAAAGTAGTCTGAGCAAGCTAGGAGAAGAAGCAAGCCAGTAAGCAGCACTCACCCACTGCTCCTACCAGGGTCCCGCCCTGACTTCCTTAAACACTGGACAGAGAAGTTCAAGGAAAAGCCAAGGAAACCCTTTCCTCCCCAAGTTGTTTTAGTCATGATACTTCATCACAGCAAAAGTGACCTTGAATAAGAGAGACAGTAATTCAGTGACTCTGGCGTTCTTTCATCAGATTCTTTCATTAGAATCAGTGCAGCAGTTCCACCCATTTGCCTAAGAATTTCATGAATTCATTGTTTTTAATTGCTGAGTAGTATTCCATTGTATAAATATACCACATTTTCTGTATCCATTCCTCCTTTGAGGAACATCTGGGGTAGTTCCAGCTTCTAGCTATTATAGACATGGCTGCTATGAACATAGCGAATGTGTCCTTATTACATGCTGGAGAATCCTCTGGGTATATGCCCAGGAGTGGTATAACAGGGTCCTCCGGTACTATTATGCCCAATTTTCTGAGGAACCGACAAACTGATTTCCAGAGTGGTTGGATCAGCTTGCAATCCCACCAGCAGTAGAGGAGTGTTCCTCTTTCTCCACATTCACGCCAGCACCTGCTGTCCCCTGAGTTTTTGATCTTAGCCATTCTGACTGGTGCGAGGTGAAAGCTCAGGGTTGTTTTGATTTGCAGTCTCTAATGACTAAGGATGTTGAACATTTCTTTAGGTGCTTCTCAGCTATTTGATATTTCTCAGTTGAAAATTCTTTGTTTAGCTCTGTACCCCATTTTTTTAAATAGAGTTATTTGATTCTCTGAATTCTTACTTCTTGAGTTCTTTGTATATATTGGATATTAGCCCTCTGTCAGATGTAGAGTTGGTAAAGATCTTTTCCCAATTTGTTGGTTACCGTTTTGTCCTATTGACAGTGTTTTACAAAAACTTTACAAAAACTTTGTAATTTTTTATGAGGTCCCATTTGTCAATTCTTGATCTTAGAGCATAAGCTATCCTGAATGAGGTATCCCAATCACAAAAGAATACACAAGATATGCACTCACTGATAAGTGGGTATTAGCCCAGAAGCTTGGAATACCCAAAACACAATTCACAAATCAAATGAAGCTCAAGAAGAAGGAAGAACAAAGTATGCATACTCTGGTCCTTCTTAGAAGGGGGAACAAAATACCCACAGAAGGAGATACAGAGACAAAGTGTGGAGCAGAGTCTGAGGGAAAGACCATCCAGAGACTGCCCCACCTAGGGATCTATTCCATATACAGTTACAAAATCCATACACAACTGTGGATGCCCAGAAGTGCTTGCTGACCAGAGCCGGATATAGTTGTCACCTGGGAGGATCTGCTAGAGCATGACAAATACAGAGGGGGACACTCTCAGACAGCCATTGAACTGAGTACAGGTTCCCCAATGGAGGAGTTAGAGAAAGGACCCGAGGAACTGAAGGGGTTTGCAGCCCCATAGGAGGAACAACAATATGAGCCACCCAGTGCTCCCAGAGCTCCCAGGAACAAAACCATCAACCAAAGAGTACACATGGGGGACCCATGGCTCCAGAAGCATAGGTAGCAGAGGATGTCCTTGTTGTTCATCAAAGGGAGGAGAGGCCTCTGGTCCTGGGAAGGCTGGTACCGCAGTGTAGGGGAATACCAGGAGAGCAAAGGGGGAGAGGGTTGATTGGGGAACAGGGGGAGAGGAGATGGGTTATGGGATTTTCGGGCGGGGGTGAGACCAGGAAAGGGGACAACATTTGAAATGTAAATAAAGAATATATCTAATAAAAAGAAATGTAAATACAGCAAATATCTAATAAAAAAAATTCCAGCCAGGCAATGGTGGCACGCCTTTAGTCCCAGCACTTGGGAGGCAGAGGCAGGTGCATTTCTGAGTTTGAGGCCAGCCTGGTCTACAGAGTGAGTTCCAGGACAGCCAGGGCTACACAGATAAACCCTGTCTTGAAAAAACAAAACAAAACAAAACAAAAAACAAAAAGAATCTGTGCAGCATATCTTTTCCCATCATTCTCCCTGGCTTAAAATGGATTTCTTGTAGACAGAACATGGTTGATCTTGCAGCTTTTAAAAATGTTGCCCAACAATCTTTACATGATATTTGGACTGTGTGCCTTAATGAAAATATTGAAACAGTCTAATTAAAATACAGCATTTTGTTAGCTATTTTATTTTATTATATATATATATATATATATGTATCTATTTACACACACATATATGTTTATTAGTGTGGCTAACAGGCTGTGGTACAGCTAGTCCAATAATGGTTGTCTACCAATAGAAGTCCAAGAAACCTATAGTTGTTTAGCTCACGAGGCTAGGTGTTTCAGTTGGTCTTCAGTGTACACTTGAATCTCAAAGAAGTAGGCTCTAATGTCAGTAAGAAATGGACTTGCCACTGAGAGGGAGAGCAAGAAGGCAAAGAACAAAAGCTTCCTTCTTCCTTGTCCTTATATAGGCTGCCAAGAGACTGTGTGGCCCAGATTAAAGATGTGTCTTCCCACCTTAAGTGATTAAAAAACACATCCCTGGGTGGGTGAGGTCAGGATGTAAAGTGAATGAATGAATGAATAGATGAATGGATGGAAAAAAAAAAAAACTCCTGCCCCACAGATGTACCCAGCTACTTGGGTTAATTCCAGATATAGTCAAGGTAAAATTGACGACTGTGGGTAGCCATCACAGTGCATATGTATGTGTGTATACGTGTGCACATGCCTTGGTGCATATGTGGAGACCAGAGGGCAACTTGCAGAGATGGGCTCTCTCCGTCTATCCTGAGGGTCTTCAGGCTTGGAAGCAGTGGCTTCACACACTGGGTCATCTCACTGTCACTCATAAACTCATTTTCAAGACAGTCTTACTGTGTAGCCCTGGCTAGCCTAGAACTTACTTTGTAGATCCAGCTAGCCTCAAAGTCATAGAGATCCCCCTGCTTCTGCCTCTGTGTCTGAACTAACAGATTTAAATTCTCTGGATGTATGTGCGTTTGTATGTTGGGATGTGGGTCATTCATGCTGTAGCATACATGTACAGGACAACCCTGGATTTTAGTCTTGCCTTCTGCCTGAGTCAGGGTCTCTCAGTTGTTGTTTTTTTCCCCACTGCATAGACCAGGTCTGCGGGTCTGTGAGCTTCTGGGGATTCTCCTGTCTCCACTTCCCATCTCAGCCTTGGATGCTGGATGGCAGGTGCTCACACTATATATTCGGCATTTACATGGGTGCTGGGGATTTGATCTCAGATCCTCATACTTGCTAGGCAAGCATTTTTTCCCCCACTGAACCACCTCCCTAGCACCTTAAGTTTCTTTAGAAAAAAAAAACTTGATGTTTGTCTCATCTTTTTGTTTGTTTGTCAGCTTATTTATTTTATGTGTTGAGTGCTCTGCTGCGTGCACACCTGCAGACCAGAAGAGGGCATCAGATCCCTTTGTGGGTGCTCATGAACCACCGTGTGGGTACTGGGAATTGAACTCAGGACCTCTGGAAGAGCAGTCAGTGCTCTTGACCACTAAGCAATCTTTCTAGCCCTGTCTGTTTTTTCTTACATTGTATATGTTTGATTGATAGCCATCTATTTTCCAATAGCATTATTGTTTAAGTCTCAATGTGACGTCTCTCCAAGATACTCATGTATTAGGGTCTTGGAGTTCATGATGTAGAGATATGTGGGGAGGTTCTAGAGACTTTAGGAGGTAGGATACCATTAGAGGAATTTGCTAGGTCACTAGAGAGAATGGGTTCATACAGAGTGCCTTGTCCCTGGCTCCTCTCTGCCTTGTCCTGTTTCTTGTTGTCATGAGGTAAGCAGCCCATCACTGACCACATATACTCTTACACCTATGACATCCTGTGACTGTAACCATAGAGTGAACCGTCTGAAACCATGAGCCAAAATTAATAGTACCACCCACTCATTACCTCATTCTCTTGCGAATAGTAACAATTATATTGCTTTGTGTACAGTATAAAGTTCACATGGCAGCAGACGTCTCATTTGTACTATTTTGTCAAATATACATGCATCGTAAGCCTACAGTACATTGCATTTTCTCTTTACTCTAATTGACACTATTTCCATTCTTATCTCTTTCTGTAGATACAGGTTGTCTGTAATTTCTTCTACCTAAACACTTATGCTGTGTCCTTAGTGTGAAATATATGGGTAATAAGTTTTCTGAATAGAAACATCATTACGTCTCCTGAATGTTTGGAAGATATTCTCACTAGGTAGATCACCATGAGTTGACAGGTATTCCCCCTAATACTTTGAAAGAGATGCCACTCGAGGCTCTGTCTTGTGTCATTTCTGCTGAGAAATCTACGGTCCTCATCTTTGTACCTCTGTGTGTAACATGGCTTTTATCTCTGGTTGACTCTATGATTCAAGTTTTTCTTTTCATCTTTGATTGTTAGCGGTTTGAATGACACAATTTTTTTTTGCGTGTACATGTGTGCCATAGCACACCCAAGGAGGATATCAGGTGTCCTGCTCTGTCCTGTCCGCCTGACTCCCTTCAGATGGGGTCTTTAACCGAAACTAGAGCTAGACTGACAGCCAGCCAGGCCCACTGATCCTCCTGCCTCAGCCCACACCCAATGCTAGCTTTACAGGCATGTGTGGTCATGCCAGGCTTCTTAATGTGGGAACTGCAGATTCCAACTCAGATTCTCACATCCAGACAGCAAGCACTCATACCCAGTGGGCATTTCCCCAACCCAACTCCCCCTCCCTCTCCCTCCCTTCCTCCCTCTTCTCCCCCTCCAGTCCTTTCTTTCAGTATTTTCTTTGCTGTCCTCTGAGCCCCTTGGATCTATGATTTCTTCTTTCTTGTCTTTTATTCATTTGGAATATGGTGATTCTCAACCATCATCTCTTCAAGTACTTCTTATGACCCTTTCTTCGTTCTCTTACACTTCCGGGAATCTAACTCATGGCTGTTAACCCATGTGATGCTGTCCCGCAGCTGCGGGTCTCAGTCCTTTAACCCTTTCCCTGGAGCATTCAGTGAGTTTACAAGGCTTTAAGTCCACTTCCACAGCTGAACTCTGTGGTGGCGTGGTCATATATTTTCCTCTTACAGATAGATGTTCCAATCCCCACACCACATGTGTATTGTTGTTGTTCCAGACAAATTAAACATACTGACCAGCCGGGCGATGGTGGCGCTCGCCTTTAATCCCAGCACTTGGGAGGCAGGGGCAGGTGGATTTCTGAGTTCGAGGCCAGCCAGGACTACACAGAGAAACCCTGTCTCAGGAAAATCAAAAACAAAAACAAAAACAAAAAACAAACAAAAAAACCATACTGACCAGTTTTCTTCATTTCACCTCATAGTCCCATACATCCACCTGGGACCACTTTCCAGACTGGGAGACTGTTGTGTTGTTTCAGACAGGCTCTGGCTGCCCTAGAACTCACTGCACAGTTCAAGCTGGCCATGAACTCACAGAGATCACAGATCTGCTTCCCTTTCAAGTGTTGGGATTAAAGGTGTGCCTTCACTACATGCCTGGCAAGGAAGTATTATTTAATTTGAAAGGCTGCTGACAATGAAACATTTAAACTTTTATATATTTCCTATTTTGTTGTTTGTTTGTTTGAAAGAGTTTCTCTGGGGAGCTTTAGCTGTCCCGAAACTTGCTCTCTAGACCAGGCTGGTCTTGAATTCACAGAGCTCCACCCACCTCTGCTTCCCAAATGCTGGGATTAAAAGTATGTACCACCACAGCTAGCCCCTGAAATGCTGTCACTTTGCTTTAAGTTTTGAAGGGTATTTTTGCCTTGGGTGGCACTCTAGTCTGTCAGGCTGGTTTAGAATTCTCCTTGCACTGTTCTCTGGCTTCTGAGATATCCACTAAAAAGTCCTCCTCTATCTGCCGTTCTGAGCCAGGGCTTCTTCATCCTGGGGTTTAATGAAGTACCTGTGTCTTGAGTACTCTCAACAACAGTTTGAAAACCAAAATAAACCCAGCCCTTGTCTTTGAATGCTCGTGTGTGTGTGTGTGTGTGTGTGTGTGTGTAGGCCAGAGAGTACTGTCCCATGCCTCTTGACACCCCAACCTTACTTTCTGAGAAGGTCTCAAGGTACCGTAGCTCACGATTTCAGGCACACTCCCACACCCCACTCTTCCCATGGTTCTGTGAACCCAAACTCAGACCTTTATTCTTACCTGGCAAGCTCTTTACTGATGGAACCATCTCTCTGGCCCCTATAATCTCTTTAGCTATTTCTCCTACACTATTTTCTCTCGTTCTAGGACTATGAGTACACAGCTGTACCTATTTGAGTATTTTCTTCAGACCCATCCTATTGAGAGACAGATCTGGGTTCAGACTCCATCTTTGAGAACTTGACCTAAAGTTGAACTTGAGTTAACCAACAAGCCCTAGCACCTAGCACTGTTTCCAGGTTACTCCCCAACAAACTGCCCCTGGCAACTTAAAGGACAACAAAATTTCATAATAGCCCCCCAATCAGATATGTGCCAAGCTAGACACCCCCCCTTGCTTGTTTGCTTACCTCTATAAATGCTTGCAGGGAACTGGGCTGGGGCTTCACCTTCTGTTCTGTGTAAGGTCAGCGTGAGTCCAAGGTTGAGCTCGAATAAAAAGTCCCTAGTGAGACTGCATCCAAATTGGCACCTTCATGGTCTTCTGGGGCTTGTGAACCGACACGGCATCATCTCATAAAAGTTTTAAAGTTTTCTGACATCGTTTTATCTTTCACAATATTTTGTACATATGCTTATGTTTGTGTCATTATGCTTAGCAATGTTAAATATTTGTTGAAAACTTTCATCTTGTCCACTTTTTATATAATGATATTCATTCATTATTTTGAGATCATCATCTTGTCATTCCAAGTGTCTATTTCATCAGTGGGTTGTTTCAATTGCCTGCTTTATGGGTTATTAATCTAATTTAAGATATGTCACATATAGATAAGATGTGCCCACACCCCTGTTAGGCAGATGGGATGGGGAACTGGATTGCTTCAGCATGTTCAGAGAAGGAGCTGGGTCAGGGCTTCCTGCCCATCCTGTGGGTCTGGCCCTCATGGGCTTCTCTGATGGAGAGAGTAGACAACCTTTATCTTCTCAGCACTGAATGACTGACTGAATTCTCTCCATTGGAATTTGGGCTTAGCTCTTTAACCTTTATGTGGTGAGAATCAATGGTTCTAAGAGTCCCCTCCCTATAAGCATAATGAAATTATGAATTTCAGCCCTTCTTTTCCAGAAGTTTCTGGCTCAACCACTCAACCTCCTATATAACCCCAGTTTTTTTTTTTTTTTTAATCTTAATGCTACTGGGCAGTGATGGCGCACATCTTTAATTCCAGCACTCAGGAGGCAGAGGCAGGTAGACCTCTGAACTCGAGGTTACAGAGCCCTTGACAGCCAGGGCTACACAGAGAAATCCTGTCTCGAAAAACAAAAGGAAAAAAGTCTTAATGGGAAACACCAGCCCGTTCCCAGATGTAGCGTGTAGTTTCTACTCCCCTGCTTTAAGCTCTGGGTAGACCACACTTCCAGCCACATACACACACACACACACACATACAAACACACATACGCGCACGCACACACATACATACACACACGCGCGCGCACACACATACACACACATACACACACACACACGTGCATGCGCGCGCACACACACACACATACGCACACGTGCATGCACACACACATACACACACACACACACACGTGCATGCACACACACACACACGTGCATGCACACACATATATACACACACATGCATGCACACACACATACAAACACACACATACACACACGCGCACACATACACACATATACACACACGTGCATGCATGCACACACACATACAAACACACACATACACACACGCACACACACACACATACACACATACATAAACACACACACACACACGCATGCACACACACATACAAACACACACATACACACACACACACACATACACACATACATAAACACACACACACACACGTGCATGCACACACACACACACACACACACACACAGAGCTCATTTTTAACCTGCCGTATGGTAGGGCTCAGCGGCTGGTCTCTTCTAATCCTTGGTGGCTAGCGTGCCTTTTCCTTTACTCCTTGCTCAGTGCCCTACATCTGCCCTCAGCTCAGTTGTGTTTCTAATCTCCCGTATGGGGAAGAGGCCAATGGCCGCTCCACCCAAGATCTCTCATGGCTGGTGACTCTTTCTCCAAGCACGGCGAACCCCTTTCCCTCTCTCGTGTCTTCTTGCCTTCCTGTGAGAACCTGGAAGTCCCGCGTCTTCCAGCCATTGGCCACTGGCATCTTTATTAATCAACCAAGAAACAATCGGAGAACAGGACCTTCAGCGTCCACACACATTCACAATCAAAGCATCAGAACCACCCCTACACCCAGGTTCTCTGCAAGAGCAGCAAATGTTCTTTCTTGCCAAGCCATCTCTCCAGCTCCTCCTATCTCTCTTTTCAAGAGTCAATGTGCTTTCTTTTAAAAAAGAAAACCTTTTATTATTAATTCTTTGTGGTTTTCACACCATGCATTCCAATCCCACTCATCTCCCCATCCCTTAGTATCTTCTCTGCCCTTGCAACCTTCTCCTCAAAAGAAAATAAAAAACAAATAAAAAACTCCCACAAAGCATAAAAAACATCTAATTGTGGAAGCTGTAGTAGTGTGTGACAGTATATCTTTTGTCTACACATCTTTACTTGCAAATGTTCATTGCAATGAGTCATTGGTCTGGTTCGAGGCCTCTGGCTTTTGCAACACTATCAATTCTGGATCCTAATTCAGACTCCTCTCAGACATCCTGTGTTGCCCTGTGTCATGGAGATGCTGCAGCTTTGGATCTGCAGGACTGGCCCCTTCACAAGCTCTAGTTATTCATAGATAGGGTAAATGTTGGGGTGGACCAACTCAGAGCCCTGGATCTAGGCCTGGGTGGTAGCTAAGCTGGTCAGCCGCCATCTTTCCTACACCCTCACACGATGCTGCAGCCGGTAAGGGGCAGGGGCAGCTCTCATGACCCCAGGACTGGCTTACCCACGCCCATGCCACCAGAGCCAACTCTACTGTGTGCTCAGTCAAGGTGTAGGGCCTATCATCCAGGGTCTTGCAGCTGGTGAGACGTAGGACCAACCAGCTCTTCTGAGTGCTGCAGCCAGTGAGGGGCAGGGCCAGCTGTGCACAACCCCTGGATATCACCATGGTCTCAGGTGGCAGCCCAGACCAGAGATATCCACATGGCCTTTAGTGGTAACATGAGCCATGGACATTGACACAGATCCCTGCTGCTGTATGGCCACAGACCCAGACGTGGCCCTCAGCAACATCAAGGGCTGGGATTTCACCCTGGCCTCAGATGGCAGAACTGGATACTCATGACAGGCTTTTCCTCTCCACCCTTGAGTCTCCAGTTCTATCTCTCCTCATAATGTTCACACTGTTCCACTTCTGTTTCTCTCCCATCTGTCCAACACATACTTGCACACTGTAGTGGCTTCCGCTGTGGGTGATGCATGCAGCTGTCAGGCCTCTGTGTGATCTCATTTGTCTGCACTGTGGTGTGGAGGCAGGCAGGCCTCTGGGAGTCCTCCCTAACCTGCACTGCAAGGCTTGGTGGCAGGCAGGTCTCTGGGTGTCCAATGTGTTTTTAATAAAATGAAAGCTTTGTGCCCCCATCTCTCCATTCCAGAACCTCACCCTACCAAGAGAAACAGTTGTGCTGCATTTGTGATTGGTGTGTGTGTGTGATTGTTTGTGTTGTTTTGTACTTTTTGATTTTTGATTTTTCAAGACAGAGTTTCTATATGTAGCCCTAGCTGTCCTGGAACTCACTCTGTAGGCCAGGCTGGCTTCAAATTCACAGAGATCGGCCTGCCTCTGCCTCCTGGGTACTGAGATTGAAGGCATATGCAACACTGCTTGGTTTGTGGTTTTCAAAGTACCTCTTCAGCAAGATGTAATGAGCATTACTTTAGTTAGGGTTTTACTGCTGTGAACAGACACCATGACCAAGGCAACACTTATACGAACAACATTTAATTGGAGCTGGCTTCCAGGTTCAGAGGTTCAGTCCATTGTCATCAAGGTAGGAGCACGACAGCATCCAGGCAGGCGTGGTGCAGAGGGAGCTGAGAGTTCTACATCTTCATCTGAAGGCTGCTGTGAGAAGACTGGCTTCAAGGAAGCTAGAATGAGGAAGTCCACACCTACAGTGACACACCTACTCCAACAAGGTCACACCTATTCCAACAAGGACATTCCTCCAAATAGTGCCACTCCCTGGGCTAGGCAGACACAAACCACCAAATACATCTATAAGCTTGGCATTTGGGAAGCTGCAGCCCCAGCGACATGGCAAGACCGTGTGTGAGAAAACAAATACTTTTCCCTTAAATCTTTTTTGCTAAGACACAGTTTGACTACAATGGGGTTCCTTTCTCTTAATGACAATGGAAGAATCTGATGCTTGCATGAAATTGTGAAACTATCACAATCAATGCACAAAGCCACTCCCTCACTGCAAGCTGATTCTTTCTGCTCCTTTGTAGTCAGTCCCCCTCCCCCCCCCCCACTCCTCTGGCCTTGGATAAACATTGTTTTGTGTCACTACAGTTTTGCCTTTTCTAGGGTTTTCTATAAATGAAACCATACAAATAAATACATTGTTCAATTGTTTTCAATCAGCATAGATTTGAGATTCAAACATGTTTTTATGTCTATTCTAGTCTTTGTTTCTCTTTTTCCTTTTTCTCTTTTTCCTTTTTCTCTTCCTTCCTTCCTTCCTTCCTTCCTTCCTTCCTTCCTTCCTTCCTTCCTTCCTTCCTTCCTTCCTTCCTTCCTTCTTTCTTTCTTTCTTTCTTTCTTTCTTTCTTTCTTTCTTTCTTTCTTTCTTTCTTTCTTTCTTTCTTTCTTTCTTTCTTTCTTCGGTGAGTAGTTACCTCAGTTGTGACCATACAACATTTCATTTTTTCATTCCTAAGCTGGTGGGCATCTTGTTTGCTTTCAAATGGGGGTTGTGAATAACCATGAACATTTGCATACCAACACTTGTGTGTCTTGGGTAAGTTCCCGGAATAGAGTGGCTGTGTTATAGGGTAAGTGTAGTTTAACTGAGTAAAGATGGCCTTACTGGCCTCTTCACGGTTTTTCCTTCCCATCAGCAACCTACGAGCGTTCTCGTTACTCTACGTCCTGCCAACACTTAGTGTCTTCAGATTTCTTCAGATTTACTGCATCATGGCATGTCCTTATAATCTTAACTGGATTTATGAAATGGCACTAAAAGCTGACCATCTTTTTATATAACTGTAACCATTTATACATCTTCTGTGAGATTTCTTCTCAAGTTTATTGGTCATATTTGTTGGTTTTTGTGTCTCATCATCACATTGTAAAGATCCTGAATGCATCTTGGACACAGACCTCTTCTTTTATGTTTTTTTTTAAAATTCTTGCTTTTATTTAATAATAATATTATAATTTTCATATGTGTGCACATATGCATGCTGTGGCATAGTATGGAGACCAGAGGACACTTTCCACCTTGTTAGGTCATCCCTGAGGGTACAGTTGTCCCAGGTCATTTGTATTACCTGTTACATAGGACTCCATAACACGGTCAAAGCATGATTTGTTTACTATCCTCTGTTGGATTTTTAAGACTGGGTGTTCCCTGTGTTTTGCACTCATGGGCTGTAATGAACCTCTTGCTTCCTTGTTGTACACCTGACATTTCTTCCAACTCTCTCTATAGCTCTATTTATCTTACTATTTAGCTAACGAGCTGAGTTTCACATGTAAACACTTATTTTCAATTTCCAAGATTATGCTGGGTGGTTGTGGTGCACATCTTTAATCCCAGCACTTGGGAGGCAAAAGCAGGTTGATCTCTGAGTTCGAGGCCTGCCTGGGACAGCTTGAGCTACACACAGAAACTGTGTGTGTGTATATATATATATATATATATATATAAATTCCAAGATCACTTAGGGTTTATTTCGTAACAGCCCATTCTGAGATGATGGGAACACGTTCTTCATCAGTCTCCCAAGTTAATAATTATCCTACTTTAAAGTCCCTAGCTCAGGTTCGCTTTCTCTTTTTTATTTTGGAGACAAGGTCCAGACTGGTCTTAAACTCACTCTGGAGAAGAGGGTGACTTTGATCCTCCTCCTTCCACCTCCCAAGCTCTCAGATAACAGGAATGTAGTGGCTGTTATCCTTGCACGTGGTTTACACAGTGCTAGGGATGGAACCCAGGGCTTCATTATAGTTGTTTGCCCTCTTAATGGGTGTCTTTGTTACCATTGTATTGCTGTGAGCAGTCACCACTTTAAACACCAACTGGGAACCAAACATGAGTTCGGTTCTAATACGTGAGTCCATGGGGCCATTTTTATTCAAACCACCACCACGAGTCTAGGGCTTTGTACTTGCTTAATCTCATGCCTCCCCTTCAAGTGGTTGAACATTCTCAGTTTTCTCCCCCTATCTGTCTATCTCTGAAAGATGCTGCTGACCATGAGGGGGCTTGTCTGTGGCAGTCACAGGGAAGGAGTGCCACCAGTGCTATGCGTAGATGGTGATCTTGGTCCTGTTTCCTCGTGGACCACTGGCTACCCCAGGGCCCAGCCCCACCTCTCACCCATCTGGTGATTAGCAAGCGCAGCTTTTGCTTCCTCGTGCTCAAGATGGCTCCGGGCTCCTCTGCTGTGCCTGATAGGCCCTGGGCCTGTCCACTCTGGTCTTGGGCACCCCTGAAACCAGCCTCGCTAAGCACAGGGCCTTTCTCCTCCTGTGTTTTAGATTGTAGATGCCCCTGACAAGCATATCTCCTTCCGTCTTTCAGGGACCCATAAAGACTCCAACTTACTGCAAACTCCTCTCCCATTTCTTGGTTTTTCCTTTTTTTTTCAACTCTGAATATATAATTGCATGTACTTTTTTTTTTAAATAACTTGTTTAAACGTACAATTATTTATTTACTTGTGTGTGTTGGAGGGAGGCTGTGTGAACCATCATGAGTGTTCGCTGTTTATATCATAGGACAACTTAGGGGGACTTGGTTCTCTCCTTCTACTGTGTGAGTCCCAGGGGTAGAAGTCAAGCCACCAGCCTTGGCAGCAAGCACCTTTGTCCACTGAGCCATCTTGTGGGCCCACATGTTTCTTTTTCTGCAGTAATTAGAGATTCAGACAGGACTGTGTATTAGTCTTTTATCCAGTTTTCCATTTGTCTTCCTCACCTCTTCAGATGGAGTCTCACTCTACTGGCCAGGCTGGCTTTGAACTCCTTCTGCTCCAGCCTTCCAAGTATCTGGGACTTCAGGTATCCTCTGTCATCCTGTGCTTATCCTTTTGAGATTCTGTCGTTGCTGTCTTCTTTGGATCTCTGACCTCAGTTCTTTGTGCTACACGTATCTTTAGCTACATACATCTGTCTGTCCTGAGTGTGGTCATTGTCTCTTTCTCTGTGACTCCATCTCTATTCATGTCTGTCTTTCTGTCCCAGCATTTGAAGCCCCTCAGTGCCCTCAACCCCTCGATCTTAGTGGCTGTTTCTTATCAGTGCCAGGTTCTGGCCCCCATGGCTGGCTGGCTCTGGAGCAGTTTGTGGGTAGGGGAGCCCCAGATTGCTGCAACGTGGAGCAAGCATTTCCAACACATGCTCTCGCTGGCAGCCTGCCACCACAGCCCACTGCCTGCCAACATCACACTTCAACTTAAAGAGGGAAAACTGCCAGACCAATGTTTTAGCTACAGCCCCGTGTCACGGCTGCATGGGGAATCTAGCAGCAGCCCCTGCCAGGAGCTAGAGCTGTGAGGGGGACTGGAGAAGGGGCTTGGGCTGCAGAGTGGTGCTGGGGCTCTGAGCCCCACCCTCCTTGGCCCCTCTGTTTCTGGGCCCCTGGAATCTTCTGTGGGTTCCAGCTTAATCTTCAAAAGCCTAAGGGCCTCCCTGGGAGAGAGATAATTCCCTTCCCAGCCCTCAAGCAGTTTACCAGGGTCCTGTTTCCTGTCGTCTTTGTCTGTCTGTATGGTGTATCTTCTCCGTGGGTAGCCCTGTATGTTGTAGTCACGGGGGAGGCTCTAGAATCCAGTGAGATGATTGGTTTTACTGGTCAGCAGATTAAAATGTCAGAAGCCTGTGTGGAGACTCTTCCCTGGCCATTGAAGAACTTGTTATGTCACCAGTGACGGCCCTGAACTCCTGATCCTCCTGCTTGTACCTCCGGAATGCAGGGACTATGGGGGTATGCCACCACACCTGGCAAAAGATCCAGTCTTACCTAGGATTCATCCTTTCCTGTTGCAGACACATCACCTATCAAAGCACATATTCTGGCAATGATGGAAGCCCAGGGCTACCTGTGCAGAGTGCCCTTCCTAGAAGCATAGGTCACCAGTTTTTCCATGATGGCCACATCCACCATGTCTTGGGGGTATCCTTACCTCTATCTCTGCATAATTTTTCTAAGCTCAATTCCTGTCTTTATAGAGGGATCTTCTTGTCAACCCCTATCCATGTTCAATCTAGGTGTCCCTCTGAACAGTCTTTCCATCTGTCTATAAACTGTCTTAACATCATAAAATACCCAGCACTGTGGAGGAGCAGGCACAACTTATGACTCCCAGTGTCAGTCTTCCAGTGTGGCATGCCCCAGACCAGGAGCAGTCTCTCTTTAGAGTTACAGAGACACCAACAGTAGCAAAGGTAAATCTGTATGCATGCACGTCTAAATGCCCACACAGAAGTGCTCATGTTAGCTAGGTTAGAATCATTGTCTTTGAACACTGGGACTACCTGCCTACCTATCACAGTAGCAGCCACCCGTGTGAGGACATCTGCCAGTGTGAACATCATAAAGTTCCCAGCTCTGCCAATACCAACGTGCCCATCTGTCACTAGAGCCCACCTGGTCCCTTGGGATGTTTGGAAGACCCAGAAGGAACAGGTATCACTGAGGACACATAGGTGGCAGGAGAGGTGGAGCTGGAAGGAGCCACCTGATCAAACTGCCAGGCCCGGGTATGTGCCAGCTGCCAATACAAACAGATAAGCACTAATAATCACACTCTCAGAAGCCAGCTTGCCTGTCCCGTTTTCCTGAGGACATCACCTGCACAGCTGCTCCTAATCAAGGGCCATTTAATTCGTTCCCAGATCATTGTCTGCACTAATTGTCTTAAACAAACCCAAGTTCATTGCACCTTATTCCCCAAGGGCCTGGAAGACTTCTAATTACCTGTAGGTGGTTCTTCGTGCAGCCCGGCTTCATTAAAGATCACAATATGTTCCCCTAATAGGTTTCCCATTAAAATCCAATGGGTTCCCATCAAAATGAGTTATGTCTCTGGAAAAAAATTCCACTAAAATATATTTTAATTAAAGTGAATTAAATATTGCATATGTCTGTGTCAACCAACAGGTTGTACTTGAGGCTGATGCCAGGAGAAGGGGGGGGGGGGTGGATAGGAAAAGACTCACACGTGGGATGGAAGACTTTGGAATAAGGGATAACAGTGGTTTGGCCATTCCTAGAAGGGGGACTCTTGGCAAGCCTCCGTCTCAATGTGAGCTTCAGTGTACCCATCCCCAAAATGCTGACTGTACTCTCTGACTTAAAGTTATTTTGGTTAGGATGAGCTGACAGACGACAGTAGGAGGATTCACACATTCAAAGATGTCACTACTGCTACGTGATATTCCAAATAAGTCTTGTATTAGCCAGCTCTACTGGGTACCGATCACCACTCATCTTAAGAGTTTATAGTAACAGACCTTTGGTTTTTACAAGGACTTAGCATTTTAGCCGTGGCCCTAGAGCTGAAGTCATAGTTCTTCTGGGGGCATATCCTTCTAAAGGCAAAGAGAGGCGTGCATGAGACTGACCGGTGTAGGAGCAGGCTGAATCGTGCAACTGTATCCAAAGCTGTCCCAGGCTCTCCAGGCCACGTCTCTCACTTTCTCACCCACTGTTGTGCTCTGCCACAATGCAGAGAACTATATGCTTGCCTCCATAAACAGGGAAAGGGTGGGGCTGCATAGTTCTCTTACAGGGAAAGGAAAGAATAACTGTTGATAATAAAACCATACTCCACAATCTTATCACTGGCCATGATAACAGTGTTTTCCAAGCTGCCTGGTGAATAGGACCAGGGAGGTGGGGGGATGAAAATATAGACAGAGTTTCAGCACAGAGCTCCTAAGTCTCTATGGAGAGTCCTTTAATCTGTTTGGGTTTTTGTTTGCTTGTTTGTTTGTTTTGAGACCAGGTTTCTCTGTGTAGCCCTGGCTGTCTTGGAACTCACTCTGTAGACCAGGCTGGCCTCCTACTCAGAGATCCGACTGCCTCTACCTCCTGATTGCTGCGATTAAAGACAAAGGGTGCCACTCTACTGCTTGGCTGATTGTTTGTTTGTTTGTTTGTTTGTTTGTTTGTTTAATGGTTTAATGTTATCAGGTCATAGGGGCAGGAGAGACAGCATCAAAAGTGTGAGGGCTGAATTCCAATCCCTAGAACCTATGGGAAAAAGCCAGGCTTAGTTGCAAGCTCCGGTAACCCCTGAGCTGTGGGGGTTGAGACAGGAGCATCCTTGGGGCTCGTTGCCTACCAGCTGAGCTTCAGGCCCAGTGAGAGATGCTGTCTTAAGGGAAGAAGGTAATGAGTAATAGACGAGGATACCCAACGTCTTCCTCTGGTCTCTTGAGTGCATGCATCTACGCATCCACCACACCACACATGCAGAACATTATAGAGAGCTCCATACTATAAAATAGTATACAAGAATATTTCAAACTGTCTCCACCAAGTGTCATCACAGGATGGTTTCTGACCCCTTGGAATCCAGACCCCTTGTTTGTGAAATGGGGGTGAACTAGAGTCACTGTTCACAGGGCTGGGCCAAGTTAGCCTTCACTAACCCTCCCCTCTCCTTTACTTTTAAAATGGATTTTGTATGTTAGTGTTTTGGGTTCAAGTAAACCCGATGAGAAGGGAAGGTTTCCCCATCCACTCTGTGACCCTCTCCAGTCTCCTCCATTATCAGTGTCCTATCATAGTGGTGTATTTGTTGATGTTGATGAGCCTACGTCAACACATCTTTATCACCCAAAGTCCATAGATTAGCTTAGGGTTCACTCTTGGTGGCTTTATGGGTTTAGATGGACGTAAAATGTCACGTGGCCACCACTATATTGTCACACTCAATGGCTCCACTGCTCTGTCTTTCTGCACTCCATTCTTTCATTCCAACATGGCTCTTACTTTAAAAAATAGCAACAACACAAAGAAGAATGATAATGAAGATGTCCAGATCTGTGCATTGCAGTCAATGCTAAATCCTAAGAAAAGCAGTTTTAGGACAAGCAAGGTAGTAACTGAGTGGGTTTGTTCTCCTAGGACCCATCGTGAAAGAAGAGACCTGACCCCCCCAAAAGTTGTCCTCTGTCTCCCACTTACACACATGGGATGTGCTTGTAGTCATACACATATGCAATAACAATAAATAAAGAAAAAAGGGATAAAATTTTGATAAAGAAAAATGTGTAACCATGCACATGTAAGGCTTATAAGAGAAGAAATGGTCTATGCAGCATTGATGGCGCTCCAGACCCCTTAGGAATAATCCTTGTCTTGAGTCATGTGTTAGACTCATCTTTAGAATTTAAAAACTTCCCAGGGCCTTGGCTGGCCTCCTGGAGTCTCTGATTTCATCGGATGGGGTAGAGGAGCTTGTTGGTTAGGCTTTCCGGATCTTTCCACTGGGAAAGCTGATTTGAAAAGCCACTGCCCTAGAGCCTACTTAGAACAGAGGATTGGCCTCTCTGGAAAGCTTGTCAGAAATGTGTCATCTTAGGGTCCACCCTGGATCAGAGCCATTTCACAAGAGCCCTAGGTGATTCAGTGTATGTAAGTTTGGGAAGGCCATCCCCCAAGGGGCTGCCCCTCCCCAACCACACACAAGTGTGTCCCCAACCTCTCAGCACAGAGCCCAACAGGGATGGACACATCATCAGTCGTGGGCATTTCCACACTCTGTCTCCTACTTTCCTTTCCCCGAGTCCTCTCTACTGACCTCTAAAAGCATTTTATAGCTGTGAAGACGGCTTCTCTCTTTCTCCGTCTCACCCTTCGTCTTTAGCCTCCTCACCTGATTCCATGCTGGCAGATACTGTCTACTAAATGGCGTCCACATGACTGCTGAGCTGCAAGAGGTGCTGGGAAAATAATTGCCCTTAGTCAGAAGTAACTTCAGGGACCTGTGACCTGTGTAGCTCTACACTTGGTTTATTACGTTGGTATCACTATCTTGAATGGCACTTTTCAAGTTTATCGTGTCTATTTATGTATTTATTTTTGTATGTATGCATGTATGTATATGTGTGTGTATGTATGTGTGTGTGTGTATGTATGTGTGTATATGTGGCTGGAGGTGGGCCATGTGTACCATAACTAGCATGTGGAAGTCAGAGGACACCTCACAGGGGTCAGGTCTCTTCCTCCATTGTGTCAGTTCTGGGGACTGAACTCAGGTTGCCAGGCCGGGCAGCAAGCATCGTTACCTGCTGAGCCACCTCCCATGTCCGTGAAGCTTCAACAAGGGTCCCCGTGTCCTTGGCTGGCACTGGGCTTGTGCTGGTTCTCATCAGCATCATTTATTCTGCAAGTGCTGTCTGACCTTTCCTCCCACTAGGATGCCTGAGATGGGGAGGCCCCTAGTGAAGAAACATGGAGTTTATAAAACATTGCCCAGGATGCTCTCCCCACCTCAGATTTACGTTTCCCTAGCTTTCTCCCCATTGGCAATGGCACCAGCATCAGTCTGGGTTCCCACCAGTATCCCTTGTCATTGTTTGTCCCCCTCCACATCTTTCCTCTGAAATATGTCTTGGCACTGTCTCCGTTCTTTCTAACTCATGCCCCTTGTCTTGTCTCCTCCTGAAATACTTGCAGTTGTGTGGATGGCCGTTTTGTGTGTGTGGTATGCGTGTGTGCAGGTGTACTCACCTGGTCATGGGAATGTGGGGGTGGGGTCAGAGTTTAACATCAGGATGCCTTTCTTTAATCACTTCACCTTATTTATCTGGAGCTTGCTGCTTTACCTGGACCGACTGCTAGCCACTGATTGCCCGGCATCATGCTTTCTCTGCCCCTGTGTTGGGATTACTCTGGCCCTGGGGATCAGAACACAGGTCCTCAGGCTTGTTCAGCAAGCACTTTATCCTCTAAGCCATCTCCTCAGGGCCTTCTGTGTGGGTATTTTTAACTGGGCCCCTGCCTCATCTTGACCTAGAAAATCTAGAATGATCCAGTGAGTGGGGCTATCAGCTCCAAATATCCCTTCGCTCTAGAGTCTCGGATAGCTCCCGCTCCCTCTGGCGGCCTCTGACCCTCTCTCCTTTCCTCCCACTCCTTGCTTCCCCCCCACCCCCCACTAGTTGAATGTCCTACAGAACTTTCGCCTCTTTGACCCTTGTACACGCTGTTCCCCCTCCTCTCTTAGGCCACACCCCCTTGGCCCATCTATACAGTTCATCTTCCATAAGGCTGGCTTCCAGCTCCCTGCAGCCTTTGGCCCCAAGCTTGCTGTCTCTTGTGATCCCTTCACAGCGAGCTGCCTGCCTATGCCTGTGCTTCCTGCGGTGCATCAGGGTTACTGACTCCCCCCTTCATACTAGCCCAGGCTATACCACCAGTCCAGGCTATACCACCAGCCAATGCATCATTTTTGCCAGCTCCTCTGAGCCTTTGCTTCTCAGTGGGCCATGCTGGAGCTGGTTGTCTTCCTGGCTTTGCATCCCCTGACGTACGCCCCTCTGAAATGAGCACAGGAGTCATGGAGAGAACACTTATACCACGGGAACTGGCAGAAGCAAAGCGAGGCTCTGGGTCATGCTGAGAGAGCTGGCTTAGCAGCGCACACTCTGTCTACATGGTCAGTGCTCGCCCAAACTCTACAGGCCTTACCAGCCACACCCTGGACACAGCTGAACCACCTCTTCTCTAGGATGAATCTGACTATGTGTTTCGTGAGGCCCATCACCCAGGCCACACATTTCGTATGTTGGAACCCATGACCAGATGGCATCCGGAGGTGGCGACTCAGAGAGGTCATTGAAATTCAATGAGGCCATGCGGGTGGGTCCCCTATGACAGCCTCGTATGGAGAGGGGGAGAGCTGGTGTGCTAGCCTTGTATCCCATGGGACATGTCAGCCTGTGTCAAAAAGAGACCTCACCAGACACCAGTGCCACACTTTAGGATCACCTCCCACATGGGACACAGCGAGTCCATTGACTCAGGCTGAACTTGTAGAACAGTTTTTCTCATTCCTCAGTGATGCTGAAAGGCAGGCTGGTGGGCTCCCCTGTCTCCTGAACTTGTTCCCTCCCTGTTCTCTCTTCCTGTGGGTCCCCAGCGAGGCTCTTTCTATGACCCAGAGAGCTCAAGTTTTCTTGTTAAACTCTGAATTGGAGTACTGGTTATTTGCCCAACAGTTTAATAGTTACTATGGTAATACTAGTTGATTTAGCCAATACTTAGCAAATAGTTACTATTTATTGGGTATTTTTGTTGTTGTTCCAGAACATTCACAAAAACACACTATTTCACATGCATAGATGGAGGGAGGAGGTGTTCTGAAACCAGACCCCCATTATACTAGGATTATAGCGTCCTCATGAAACCAAACATGGCTAGATCCATCCTGGGAAAGAGGGTGGCTGTCCTTCAGCTTGAGTGACATATACATTACTGGCCTATTGCTCACACAGAGTAACTATGTTCTGAAGTGAAGAGACAGAGAGATAGGAATTTGTAGGATGCTGACAAGTTTGTCACCATGGTGACAGTGTCATTGCAAGAGGTGTATGTGGGCTTCAGGAACAGACAAAAGCAGCCTTTGGACCATGCCCTACTGAATGCTAAGTTTCGGGCACTTGTTCATTCATTCATTCATTCATTCATCCATTCATTCATTCACAAGGACCTTGTGCTGGCTACAGGGAGGTTAAGTGGCAGGCAGGACATTCAAGGCCTTGTCCTTATGGCGAGTATGTTTAAGATTAGAGACAGATAAAAATCAAGCCAACTTCACAGACAATTAACCCCATTAAGTCTCAAAAGGAGAAACAGGATGTATATGAAGAACAAAAGGGACCTGTGCTCGACTACAGGAGGATCAAAGGTGTCTTTGAACTGGGCCTGGAAGATCGGGAGAGTCAGTTAAGGGATGGCAGAAGAGCTGTGTAAGCAGATGGCACAGCATGTGCAAAGGGCCTGAGGCAGCAGGAGGCAGGGGACTAGAAAAGGCCTCATACGCTACAGCTCAGCCATCACTGAGGTGGTGAGGAACAGGCCTGGCACAGATAGATGACACTTAAACACTTTCCTGAAGGAGTGGGTAAGGGAGGCCCCTTTGGAGGAGTTGGAAGGCAGAGAGGGCCTTGTAGCTGGGGCCAGGAAAGAGCGAGGTATAGGTCACAAATTCAGAAAGAGGAACAATGGCCAGAACAGAACCAGTAGGGCCATCTACCAGGCACCAGGGGATTGCTGGGAGCGGTGTGTCCGAAGTGGGATCGGAGGTAGCTCTTGGATTTCTGTCAGGGCTTTTCTGGCGAGCCCTGAGCGCCTGCGCAAGGAGTTTAGGAGAAGGTTTTTATGGGTCTGAGTCACTGCGGACAATAAAAAGTTATCAACACTTGCTGGTGAAGCGTTTTTATGCACATCATTCCCTTCTATCCTCAGGACCGCCTACACGGCAGTTCTCACCAACCTCCACCTCACCAGTGAAGATACAGAGGCAGACTCTGGTCTGCAGAGCAAGTGCCAGGCAGCCAGGGCCACATGGAGAGGCCTTGTCTTAAAATAAATAAATAAATAAATAAATAAATAAATAAATAAATAAGTAGGTAAATAAATAAATACTGGAAAGGTAGCTCAGCAGTTAAGAGCACAAAATGCTCTTCCAGAAGTCCTGGGTTCAATTCCCAGAATTCACATGGCAGTTCACAACTGTCTGTAACTCTAGTTCCAGAAGATTTGGCATCCTCACACAGACATGCATGCAGGCAAAACACCAAAGCACATGACAATAAATAAATAAACACAAATAAAATGATAAAAACAGAAACAACAACAAGAAGAACAAACACTAAAGTAGGCAGAGGTTACCTCTTGGTTCCCAGTAAGGGCAGAGATGCCACTCAATAGCAGACAGTCTGACCCAGGGTTCACATTCTGGAAAAGCTCTGTCCCCCCCCCCCATCATGTCTCTTTGAAACCAGCCCTGACCCCTGACATTTTTCATGTGTATGGTACATCTGACAACCGCTGTCCACTGTGTCCCTGTCATTGATGTAGTTGTTCCAGGAAGATACTGTGAGTGTGGCTGGCTGCTGTGAGGAGTTGAGCCCAAGAGGAGTTAGCAGGAAGCAGGGACTGGGAGGGGGCAGCTCTACTGTTCTGGGGAGCAGAGAATGGACCAAAGAACAATTTAGGTTCCAGCCTTCCAGAAAACTCTGGGAAGGAGGGAGGTCAGGTGGAGCTGCATCGACTCTAGACTGAGTGGCTGAGGTACTTCTGGGGCACTGCCCCCCTCGCCCCCCAGGATGTTAGCATGGCCCAGCCAGAGCTGAGCACAGCCCTGTGGCCAATGGCACAGCTGCAGTCTAGGTCCATTTCAAGTATAACCAACTGTTATCAAGAGATCGGAGAGAGGGAGACAGATATGGTCCCAGCGCTTCACATAGAGGAGTCGGGTCTTAGAAAAGGGACGTTGGGAGCCGTCCAGAAGCACAAAGGTTGACCGCTCCATGCTGCAGGACCTGCTCAAACATGGGCGTTGACTGAGTTCCAACTGTGGTCTCCCCTTTTTGTCCATGATCATTTGAGCATCAGGACAGTGACAGAGGCTCGGGACTCGGGAAAGAACACCTCCTGGGAGCCATGTGGTGATCTTTCGGGAGTCCCGAGTTGAAGGCCCAACTATTTTTTAAGCTTGCCTGGGAGAGTTGGACAAGTCCCTTGATTTCTCTGAATAGTTTTATCATCTGCAAAACAAAATTCTGGGTTCTCACAGCTGTGATATTTTAGGACCTCAGCTGGCCTGGATTGTCACCTGCTGGGTGAGTGCTTCCTTCCCAACTCAGTACGGAAACAGTATTGAAGGGTCTGGGCCTCCCAGGGAGGAAGTGGAACCAGAGGCCTCTGCATCCCCTACACACACACACACACACACACACCCCTGATTGAAATCTCCACTGATGTGGCCTTTGCCAATGACTCAGTCCTTGCCCTATCTGATTGTCAGGGTTGATTCCTAGAAGTTGAAAGTTATTCTTCTGTAGCCATTGCCACAACTTTGCACCATGAGGCAAATTCTAATTCTGTCTCTCCACCACAGAATCAGGAGGAAGAAGGTGATGACGCTTGGGGTTTTCCAGGGAAACTCTGACCTGTAAGTCTGGGGGCCAGGCAAGACCCCAAAGAGTGAGAGGCCAAGGACCAGTCAAGTCATGGGGAGAGAACAGACCTGTAGTGGAGACAAGCTCTGGGCTCTGCCAGCTGACCTGTGGGACCTGGGACTCCTTAGTCAGGTGCCAACCTCCAAATTTCACTTTCCAGAATAACTGCTGTTATGGTTCAATGCACTGTAGCAGCTATACACAGCCGAGAAGGTAAATAGACACAAGGGCAGAAACCTAGTTGGAGAGTGGGTCCATTGCATCACCAGCCACGTCTAATCTTTTGACATTGAGAAGTGACTTTGTCATCTAAAAAGTTCACACTAGGGCTGGAGAGATGGCTCAGTGGGTAAGAGCACTAACTGTTCTTCCAAAGGTCCTGAGTTCAAATCCCAGCAACCACATGGTGGCTCACAACCATCTGTAAAAGAGATCTGATGCTCTCTTCTGGTGTGTCTGAAGACAGCTACAGTGTACTTATGTATAATAATAAATCTTAGAAACTCAAGAACCATGCAACCACATACATGCACATACATGTGCACACATGCATGCACTCATGCACAGACATGCACAGGCACACATTCATGCACATACACCATATGGGTACACAAACACATGCACACACATGCACAGTATACACACACACACACATACACGCACACACACACACACACACACACACACACACACACACTTCAAGTTACCCTGCTAAAGGACCCAGAAGTTGCCTGACATGCAAGTCTTTAAGTTTAATCTTTATCTCTATATGGGGTTAAGGTGTGACCTTATAACACCTATGCACTTTGCATGCTACCTTTTCATGTCATCTTGACACGTTAGGTGACTGCTGTTCTATTCCTCCATTTCACAGCCAAGAAAACAGAAATATGGAGATGTTGAGCCACTGCCCTATGGGTAGTACATGGCTGTACATTGAGCTCCACGAGGGCTGCTGATTCATCAAGACATGTGCTTGCACTTAGCAGACATGCTCAGTGCGTGGTGGGTCACCCCACACATGTGCACAGGAAGGAAACCTTTGATCGCAGTGTTCAGAGCATGTGACACTCAATAGAAATGAATTCATTCATGAGCAGGTGACAGGAAGGGGACAAGAATGAGAAGCCTTTCTCTGCCACCACAAGTAACTCTGTGATCTAGCCTGGCCACAATCACCTTCCTCTGTGAAATCCCCTCACACCAGCATCGCCCCCTTTAGCTCTTACCCTCTGCTTAAGTTCTGCCATTACTGTTTTTCTTAGCAAACGCCTTCACCGACTGCCAGCTCATCTGCCCCATGCTCTTGTCACAGTGATTGGCTCAGCCCTCACTTTATCATATTCTACAGATATCAGATTTACTCTATTTACCAATACAGTGTCAAAACTGGATAGCAAGTAGAGCCAAGCAGGACCAGTTCCATGTGGGCTAACGCAGCAACATTGGTTTACACCACTGAATTCCCATGCCCCAGTGCAACTAACTGAAGAGTGGGAGCAGGCACAGTCAAGGCCCTGCCCTCACCACACTCCAGCAAGTCGCTGCTCCCGCCCACTTCCTCGGGTCTCTTAAAGCCCAACGTAAGAATGATGAGCTGTTTATGTATTTGCGGAAATCCTTAATTTCTCCCAGAGATTTAATAGAATAAAACAAAACTAAGCCAGGCGGTGGTGGAATACAACTTCAATCATAGAACTGGAGAGGCAGAGACAGGTGAATGTCTGTGAGTTCAAGGCCAGCCTGGTCTACAGAGCTGATTCCAGTAGAGCCAAGACTACACAAACAAATCCTGTCTCAAAAAACCAAAGCAGGGCTGGAGAGAGATGGTTCAGTGGTTAAGAGCACTGGCCGCTCTTCCAGAGGTCCTGAGTTCAATTCCCAGCTACCACATGGTGGCTCACAACCATCTATAATAGGATCTGACACCCTCTTCTGGTGTGTCTGAAGACAGCAACAGGGTACTCTTATGTATATTAAATAATAAATCTTTAAAAAAAAAAAACAAAGCAAAACAAAACAAAACAAAAAACTCTAAGCAAACAAACAAAAACAAAACAAAAGGAAAAACAACAACAACAAAAACCAGTGGTTACTAACCCTGAGCAGGATGATAGCTAACATGTCTTCCAACCCTGCTCTCTGTCCTACTAAACCCTGAGGGAAAGTCCGGTTCTGACCTCCATCTAGCCTTTCTGATTTATTAATATCTTGGTGTTTTCATTTTAGGACTGGGGAAATGGTTCAGTTGATAATGTGCTTGTGACACAATCCTGAGGATGAGAGTTAGGATTCAGCAGCCACGTAAAATAAAACTGGCTCAGCGGTGCCTGGAATCCAGGTCTGGGAAGGCAGAGAGAGAAAGGATTCTTGGGTCTCACTAGTCAGCCAGCCTTGTCAAGTTGATGAGCTCCAGGTTCAGCGAGAGATCTTGCCTCAAAAAATAAGATGGACAATAACTTAGTAAGACACTCACTATCAACCTCTGACCTCCAGATGCACAGACACACACACCTGATCCCAACACACAGAAGGTATACAAACACACACATGCACACACATACACACGGAGAGGAATGGCTACACACCCATACACTCTACAGATTCAGACACATATACAGCAGATTTTGGTTAGTTAGTCAATTACTCAGTTAGTTACTTAGTTACTTAGTAGGTTGGCTTGAACAAAAGGAGGTTTTCTTTTAATCATTGTGACTGTGCACAAAATGCAGAGTGTCATAGTACACATGGAATGGCTGGGGCACAGTTTTATGGAGTCAGTTCTCTCCTTCCACCTCTATATAATCAGGGATCAAACTCAAGTCGCTAGGCTTGCACGGCAAAACACCTTTACATGTGAAGCTGCCTCAGGGCCCAAAAGCATTTTAAGCTCAAGTTCTTAGAGATGACTTTTAGAACAGCTTTGGGCTTCCAGGAAAAGAACCAAGAGGTATACAGAATGCCTAGGCATCCCCCCAGCCACCACCCCACTATTCCTATACTGACTAATCTGTGACTACATGTTGCATTTGCTTCAGTTGACAAGCAATATGGAAACACTCTCATTAACTAAAGCCCACCATGTACGTGGGATCTACCCACCAGGTTGCATGTTCTATATGTCACAAACACATATAATGAGTAATGGATACAAGTTTAATATTCATTATGAGTAACCCCACCCCACCCCCCGATGGTATGCAGTAGTCATTATAGCATCACGCAAATCAGATTCACTGCCCAAGTCCCCTGGCCTCTACCTCTGACAGTCACAGACTATTTTACTGTCACTATGGTTTTGTCTCTTCCAGGATTTCATAAAGTTGGAATAATAGAATTAGAGCCTTTTTAGACCTATCTATTTCAATTAGTAATTGAATTTATTCTTTCTCCATGTCTTTTTCATGGCTTAATTTCTATTACTATAATAATGTCATTATTATAGAAGTATACATTATACAATAGACATAAATACATAATATATAATGTACCTAAGCAAATTTTCTGTTGTAATCATTCTTGGTGTATATGTAAACACGTTTATGTATATATCTGCACATGTGTAGAGGTTGGAGTTTGTCTTCTGAGATAGGGTCTCTCAAAACAATAAGCAGTTTAGGGGAGTAAAGGGTTTATTTGGCTTGTAACTGTGGGTTTGAGTTCATCACTGAGGGAAAGTTAAGGCAGGAGCTCCAACAACTGGTCATGCCATATCCACAATCAAGAACATAGATAAATTAATACATCCACGCTTGCTCTCTGCTTATTCACTCTTCTACAGTCCAAGGCCCTTAACCTAGGGAGTGGTGCTGCCCGCAGTGGACTGGGTCCTTCTGCATTAATTGCCAGTCAAGACAAAGATAGACCCACGGGCCAATCTGATCTAGATAACTCCTCAATTAAAGTTCTCTTCTTGGATGATTCTGACTTCTGGCAGGTTAGTAATTTAAAACTAGCTTTCATATCCACAGGTCCTGGAGTTCACCCATTCAGCTAAGCTGGCTAGCCAACAGGTCTTTGTGATCCATCTGACTCTGCTTCCCCCGCACTGGGATTACAAGTTCATGCGTCCATGTTGGCTTTTGCATGAGTGCTATAGATCTAAATTCAGGTCCACATATTTGTAGCACACAGAGTGAGCCCTCCCTCTTACCCCATTTCAGCAGGTCTAAGTGTACATCTCAGGAACATTAACTCCATCCTCACTTATGCAGTCATCACCATGGAGTCTCAGACTGGAACTGGATGCATGGTAAACATTAACTCGACATTCCTATGGCTCATTTGTTTTCTACTGATGAGCAGCGTCCCACTGTCTGGTCGAGCCACAGTGTGTTTTTCCAGTGCCCTATTGAGAGTTATCTTGGTTGCTTTCGAGATTTGTCAATTCTGAAGAAAGCCACTTCAGATTCTGTGCAGGCTTTTGCATGGACGTGAATTTCTAAGTCACCCGAGAATGTGTAATTCCGTCTGACTTCATTTCACCCGTGTTACTGAGGAGAGAGTGACTGGAGCCCCAGGCCCAACACATCACAGAGGTTGTTTGTACTTAATTGCCATAACAACCCTGAGACCCAGGGCTGCTACCCAAATTACAGATTAGCAAACTGAAGCTTGAGGAAGCAGAAACACAGCTGTGTTGCTAATGTCACCTCTCTGTGAACTCACGGGGCCTTCCGATTTGGAGATACAAGCTGGGGACAAATATTGTCTCTAGATTTCTCTCATTCTATTCCATTTTGATTCTTTGCTCCTTTGATCAAAATAAACAGATATGCTTTCCAATATGGTTATTCTAGAAGGGATGTTTTTTCCTTCCCTGTCACAATCTATCATTGGAATAACTCCGACTCTGGAGTCACAGCCTACGTTTTTGTCTGGTACACAGCCACCATGTGTCCTGAGTTCCCTTCTTCACTTGGACCATGCCGGTGACTTGAAAACAGCTCATTATGGAAAAGCAAAGGCCTCAGGTGACAGATTCCTTTCTCTTATAGGAGGACCTTCCTCTCCTGGTGGCCCCTGTGACTGTGGAGTCCCTAGGGAGATGGAATCCTGGAGAAAGCCACTGTCCTTAGGTTGCAATCTCTATGGTGGTTCCCATGATGCTCTAGGCAGATGAAGTCAACAGAGCTGAAGCTCATGGGAGTCCTGTCACCCTGGGATCACAAAAAAACACAACCAGAGCTAAGGTCCACCCCACCAACAGCTCAGGGCCCAGGCCCAGCCACAGGCCTCCCTATGCTCTGCCACGGCCGGGTCCCTCTGTCCCCAAGCCCCCTTAAGTACCAATAATGGAAGTGCTTACTAGGCCCCGCAACAATTCACCCTTATCTTTTATTTATAGCTGACAAAGCTCCAAGCAGGAAAAATATAATCACACTTTAAATAATGGAAGTTGTAGGTATTAGAGCTACATGGGCAGTTACCGGAGCTGCCGAGATGCCTCCCCACAGACCTGACGGGGGCACACCGACTGCATTTTTAATTTTTAAAACATATTTCTTCCCAAATTATTCCGCGTTTCCGAGGAGCCACATTTATGGGGGTGATAAATTACTGTAATAAAGTGCCTCTTCTTCAGATATATAGGACAAAGCCTTGCCGTGCACAGCCCAGCTCAGGCGGCCCCGAGAGAGTGGCAGGAAGTCCCACTGCCTCACTCCTCGCTTTAATTATTTGGCCAATGTGTCCTACATTTTTAATGCAGTCACAAGTTTTCTTTAAGCAAAGAATTCAAACAGGCCACCAATTTGTATTTGCAGTGGCAATGTGCATGAGTCCTTGTGAATGTGAGTGCTATGTGTGCACCCTTGGGTAGATAGGCCTGTATGGCTAAAAATGCACCTGAGGTGTGTGTGTGTGTGTGTGTGTGTGTGTGTGTGTGTGTGTGTGTAAGCTGCTGGATGCCCAGATATACATGCCCACACATCCACAGGCATGAACACATATGCACATTGTGTACATATATGTGTATTAGCTATGCATGCACATAGAAACCTTCTTATAGCCCTTAATGTCTGTTCTGTATTGAGTAACTCCTCCTTGTCACCCTCCCTCTTGCACAAGGAAGCCCAGAGTGTGTGTGCATCACAGGCTTGGAGAAGAAATCACCTCTTATTAGCTACAGAACATAGGTGGGCCTCTTGGTGCCTCGGTTTCCCCATCTGTAAAGTGAGTTCATTCTAAGAGCACTTATCTCACCAGGCTCCTGGGAAGATGAACGGGGTTGGCACATGGAGAGCAGCTCACAGGCAGTGGGTGTAGCCACCCAGGGCGACATTCGCGGTTAACAGGTTCCCTGGAAGGAAAGCTGGGGATAGAAACGGAGTGGCGAGAGAAACATGGATCCAGGACACATTTCCTGTTCAAGGCTCAAGGTTTAATGGAGGACTCCAAATATATATATAGGTGGGGGAAGACCCTTCCCCCAAAGGCTGGAAACAGGTCTGCAGGACTGGTTTGCTTGCTCTGCCGGTGACTGGTGCCTCAGGAAACTGCAGGTCCTTGGAGAACAATGGGCTCCACCCTAGGTGGAGCAGGATTATGGCTAGCACAGGAATTCCCTCTCAAAGGCTGGGAGCGGAACTTCACCTTGGTCAATGTCAAGTTCCGGCCAGGTGGCATAGCACTCCAATAAGGCTCTCTACAAGTGGGTACCAAGTATGGACCATTTTCCTTCCTCTTCCCCTTCCCTTTGCCTGCTTTCCCTCTCTCCCTCTCTCCCTCCCTCCCTCCCAGCCCTATCTGGCTACTTGAGCCCAGCATGATGACCCAGAAAACCAAGCAAGTGGAAGACTAAGGACCAACCAAGTCAGGAAGGTTTCCTTTGAAGAGAACAGAGCCCAGTGGAGGGCTTCGGACCCAAGGATGAACCACAGGCCATGCGCCACACAAATCAGTTTTGGTTCCCTGTCTTTGTTGAGTGTATGGACGCATGGACAGATGCTGGATAGAATGGACAGACATGGGGGCACGTGTGTTACTTTCAGACACACAAACTCTCTGTGTTTGTGTGTCTCTGCAGAGTCCCTTCCCTTTCCCTGTCCCACCGCCTCTCTCCCCCCAGGCTTTCATAGGCTGGTCCCTCTGACTTGAGTTCCAGTCAGTTTGGAACAGAACCCAGGTCTACGTGACAGAGAAGGCAGAGTCCAGCTTCACTCAGGTCTGTGCCCAGCTTCCACCCAGGCTTCTTTCCTGTCTCCATGTCACCTTTGTCCCATCCGTTTATCCGGCTGGTGTCTCTCCCCTCTCTGACTGTCTTTCCATCTCTATGGGTCTCCACCTCTGTTGTCCTCTTTGATGCATTCTCCCCTAAGCATGGCTACTGAGACTGTCCAGTGTGCAAAGGAAGACACAGTGTTGACATTTGATCTAAGTCAAAACCAAACTCAACACTCACCCCACCTGAGAGGTAAGCCTGTGATCTCTGCATGTCTGTGTGTCTGTGTATAGTATACGGGTGCTATGTGCCCCATACACACATAGCACCTGTGTATGTGTGTACACACGTGTATGCACGTGATGCACTTGCAGATGAAGCCAAAGGCCAGTGTCAAGTTTCTTCCTTCCTCAGTCACTCTCACTTCTGGGAACCTGGAGCCTGGAACTCCGTGGCTGGCCTCAACTGCCATGCTTAGCATGATGATCTCCAGTTTTAGTGCCTTCCCTGTAAATGACATAATTGTGGTCCCCTGTACAGCTGAATAAGACTCTATTGTGTGTATGCAACACATTTTCCTTTTTCCATCCGTCAGTTACTGGGCATCTAGACTGGTTCCCTTTCCCAGCTATTGTGAATCGTCCCACAATAAATACCGATTGTATCTGCGGTAGGAGAGGAAGCCTTGGGGTATATGTGTGGCGGTGGTATAGCTGGGTCATATGGCCATTCTATTTTTAGCCTGCATTGCCCCCAGCAGTGGATGAGCTTAGAGATGAAACTCCAGGGGTGATGGTGGAGCTCAGTGGCAGAGCATGTGCTTAGCATGTGCTTAGCATGTGTAAGCCTGGGTTCAGTCCCCAGCACCCAAACCAAAGCAAAGCCGGACTTAAGCGTCAGGTTCGCCAAACAAGCTGCCATCAGCTCAGCCGGACCGCGAGGCCCCAGCCCAGGCTGTGGGCTACCTGAACCCCAGGATTTATATCAACAGAACCCAATGAGGCCCAACAGAGAATGGTAAATTTATTTAAAACATTATGGGAAGAATGTGTAATGTGCTTGCTTCAGTAGCACACATATTAAAATTGAACGATATGGAGAAGATCAGTGTGGCCCCTGCACAAGGAAGACACACAAATTCGTGCAGTGTTCCATATTTTCCCCCCTTACCTGTTTTTCCTCAAACCTCTCCCATGTCCCCTCCTTTCAACCCTACCCATGCCCTCTGCCACACCCTCACAGGTTGGTAGCCTTTTTTTCTTTTATTATTCTTAAAATATATATGCATATAAATACAAAAAATATATATGCATATAAATACAAAAAATATATATGATATAAATACAAAAATTTATATGCATATAAATACAAAAAAATATATATGCATATAAATACAAAAATATATATGCATATAAATACAAAAAATATATATGCATATAAATACAAAAATATATATGCATATAAATACAAAAAATATATATGTATATAAATACAAAAAGAGTATGAGAGAAACACATGCATATACACACACACACACACACACAGAGGGAATATATAACTTGATTGTATGGTTCTCAGTTGCAAACTTTGTAGATGACAACTATCTTGTAACATCAAAAAATTGGAGATTCATGCCAGGTGGCACCTTTAATCCCAGCACTCGGGAGGCCAAGACAGGCAGATCTCAGAGTTCAAGATCAGCCTATTCTATTGATCAAGTTTAGGACGGCCAAGACTACACAGCAAAATCCTGTCTCAAAGAGAGAGAGAGAGAGAGAGAGAGAGAGAGAGAGAGAGAGAGAGAGAGAGAGAGAGAGAGAGAGAGAGAGAGATTGGAGACTCTTACTCAGCACACTGCAGCTGGAACACCATGGAAACCAGGGCAGTGGCAGACACCTCCAGCCCCACGCTAGTGTCAGGTCTCCTAGCGTGAATAGGGCACAGGGCCTAGAAAGGTGGGGGAACTTATGACAGATCACACAGTGGGTGTCTGGGCTGGACTTGAGCCCATGTCTCCCTGCTTCAAGGCCAGGTCTCCTGATCCTGCCAAGAATGGAGTACTGATGACTGCCCCAGGGACAGAGCCAGCCTCTCACCTGCTTTGAGCTAAGGTCAAAGAATGTCTCAGGCCTCTTAAGGACCCCAGGAGGCTGGGCACCTGTGGGTGGGGTTGTCCAGGGATTCAGCTAAAATAAGAAGAGACTTCCTCTGAAAGGCCTTTGTGGTCGGTAAAGGGGAAGGAAGTGGAGGCCGGAAACTGGTGTGGGCAGAGCAGTGAGAGGCAGAAACTGCAGCCTGTACCACAGTGAAGAAGCTGGCGCACAGCAGACCCTGCAGGGCTGCAGCTCAGTGCCTGGGGCCAGTGGGCCTGAGAGCTTGTGGTGTTCAGGGCTCTTTTTCTTTCTGTCTTCAGAGCACTGCCTTCGTTCTCCTGACACTCCTACACACACACACACACACACACACACACACACACACACACACACACACGCACACACGCAGAGGCAACCCTAGACTCTTATCACAGCTCACAGTGCTTACTGTGGAGATTGGTGAACCTTGGCTGCCTCATGTTTACAGGGAGCCAGAGATGCTCTACATGGATGATGTCATCAGATTCTTTTACAGAAACAATACTGGGATCCATTGATTTATTTTACAGGTGAGCAAGCCAAGGCTCAGAGACAATACCTAACTTCCCCTCCTGGTTCCACAGTCAGTGAAGAAGAGAGTATAGCCCACACCTAGCTGCACAGCGAAGTCTTCTAGCCAGGCACAGTCCTCTTCAACTAGAGCCTGGGCAGTGCCCTCAGAGTTGGGCCACACATCCATGCTACTGTCATTTGGGATGCGCCCCTGAGGTAGCTGGGAGCTATAGAATGTTCTAAAGAAGAGGAGAGCCCAGCCGAATGAAGAAGCATTTCTTTGTGAATATTTCTGGTAAATGTGTGAAGTCATTTTACCAAACCACATACAGCTTCTGTACTTTTTTGGGGTTTTCTATTATGCCTCTAAATACATTTTTTAATCATTTAAAAATAACTTGATTATTTAAAAAATTTAGCTGGGCGGTGGTGGCACACGCCTTTAATCCCAGCACTCAGGAGGCAGAAGCAGGCGGATTTCTGAATTTGAGGCCAGCGTGGTCTACAAAGTGAGTTCCAGGACAGCCAGGGCTACACAGAGAAACCCTGTCTGGAAAAAAACCAAAAAAAAAAAAAAAAATCCTCTAAAGAATTTATTTCTATATCCAGTGTTGTAGACTGAACTCAGAGCCTCATAAATGCTAAGCAAATGTTGTTACTACTGAATATTCCCAGCCATGATAATCTTTTTAAATTTTATTTATTTATTTATTTTGGGTTTTTTGAGACAGGGTTTCTCTGTGTAGTCCTGGCTGGCCTCAAACTCAGAAATCCACCTGCCTCTGCCTCCCAAGTGCTGGGATTAAAGGCGTGCACCACTACTGCCCGGCTTAAAATTTATTTTTAATGATGTATATGTGAGTGGGTCTGTGCAGGAGCATGTTCGTATGAGTACAGTTGCCCATGGTGGCCAGAAGAGGGTATCGGTTCCCTCGGAGTTTGAGTTACAGAAGGTTGTGGACTGCCCTTCATAGGTATTAGCAACTGAACTCAGGTTCTCTGGCAAGAGCAGCAAATCTTAACTGCTGAACCATCTCTCCAGCCTCATACACATACTTGAATCTAGTTTTACATTCTATTTCAGAAAGAGAGCTGCTGCTTTTGAGCCAGTCATGTTGACACATTCTCATCATCCTAGTACTTTGAAGGCTGACAGGACAAGGATGAGTGTGAAAAGATCATGGGGTGTGTGGTGGGGAAAGCTTTTCAAAACTGAAGAGCCCCATGCCTGAGGTCTGACTTGGTGGCACACTGTGACAATCCAGCACACTGCCCTGACTCTCACCCCTTCCTCTTTCCATAGTTTCACGATGTTGAGGTTTCCCACTGATGGCTCTGTCTCCCCCCCCCCCCCTTCCCCTTCCCCACATCTCTTAATAAACAGAACCAGGAGAGATCTGAGAATCAGGAAATGAGTGAATTCTGGGGAGGGGAGTCTCTTTAATGACCATCAGGGAGTGTAAAAGATTCAAATCCAGCTTCAAACTCCAACCCCAGCTTTCTGTGTGCCAAGTCTGCCCAGCTGATGAGGACCACTGACCCTGTGACAGGCCAGGGCTTGCCTTGTGTGGCCGGTGTCTCACTAAGAAGCCCCAGAGCCTCTCCCACCGTTGCAATGAGTTTTGCAATAGAGGAGAGTTCCTGGATCCTCAGGCCTAGGGCTCCTGCTCTCAGGAAGGCCCGAGACGCCCCTTGAGGCCTTGGAAGCTACTGAAAACTGCTGCGGTGACAGCAGGTCAAAGGCCTCCTCCAGACGAGGAAGCAAAAGTGCTGCTGGGTGAGCTATGAGGGGCACCTGGGACTGTTGGGTGCCGGAAGTGGCCAGATAGAAAAAAGCACCAGAGGGACGGAGGAAATTACCTCCCTGTCCTCCCTAGACTCTGGGATCTTCAGCTAAGAGAAACGAACATATATGAGACACCTTCTCTTCCCCATGGGTCTGAAGAGATACTGAAAGGACAGAAGCTCGCTAGACATGGTCTGCAGGAGGGACAGATGGAGCCAAAGAGGCAGGTCTCAGGCTCTGTGACAGGGTACAGGGTCTGGGGCACGGTGGCCATCTGGCAGTAATGACACTAATGCAGACTGTTCAGGCAGTGGTCAGGGTGTGTGCTGCTGAGAACTTGTTGCTTTAGAAGGCCAGCTCTGCCTCTCTCTCTCTCTCTCTCTCTCTCTCTCTCTCTCTCTCTCTCTAGCTGCTATCTCAGAGGGACACTTGACTTCCTACCCCTATGCCCTCTTCTGAGGACTGAAAGCCCACTCCTTAATGCAGAGTATTTCAGTGTGGCCGCTCCCCACCATAGTTTGTGTTCAAACTGCATCCCCAGTGTTAAGACAGCAGGGCATTGAGGAGGCCTTGGGAATCATAAGAGATTAATGTGTTCTTCTCAAGACTGGCTATTACACAGCAGATTCAGCTTCCTCTGCTCCAGCCCTGGCTTCCTCTTTACACACTTTCCATCCTCGTGATGTCATCCACTATATGGGGACACAATTCAGCACCCTGTCCTTCTCAGAATTTTACCCAGAGGCTACCCCTACCCCCCCCCCCCATGCACACACACAACGCCAGACCATAAGTTTGATTTCCTTTCCCTGAGGCTTGGGGCTTGGGGCTAGGGAGTATTCCCACCCGCCCTAGCCCTTCCTCTGCTTTCTTCCAGCGGTGGGCCTTGGCCTCCTCTTGCTCCAGAGCCTTCATTGCAGCAGAAGACGGAGCCTGGCCGGGTTTGCTGTACTATGGTGGCGATGCCTTGAAGGGACATGAGGCACTGGAGAGAGGGTGTTCTGCCCATTGAGCTCTTATCAGAAATCAACCATATTCAGAGTACTGGGGTCCTACCAAGCAGGTTTTTTCCCCTTTTCCGGTTCTTTGGCTCCGTGAAGTGCATCATGGGCAGGTGAGCAGGGTGCTGCCCCATTGGCTGGCCTACAGGTCGGCTCCTTCCCTGCAAATGGATTTCCCCAGACTTCTTCACCAGCTGGTGTCTTGCTGTGCTGGGCCAACAGGAAGGAGATTGGTGGTGTGGGTGAGAGGAGGAGAGAGGTCCCTCTCTCCCCATCTCTCTCCCATTCTATTGCCCACTCTCTTCGCTGAAAGGACAGGTGTGCTGGAGCCATTTTCCCAGCCCCAGCTTCAGATCCTACAGAACCACCCAAAGTTCCAGCTCCACACGTGGTCCCTGCCAACACCGTCGGACTGCCCAAGCCGTCCCCAACTCCCTTTACATCTCTCATGCCTCCACATCCCAGCTCTGGAGTGGAAGCAGTTTCTTCAGTTGCTGGACAGTTAGCCGCTGGCTTTTCAGCCCTTCTCCTCCTTGCAACCAGTTTGAAATAGAGAGGCTTCGTTTTTTCTGATTGGCTCTGGTTTTTGCAGGGAGCATTAGGTGTTTTCTTTTTGCTTGTGAATGTTCCTCTTCTCCATCCCCAGTCTGTTCTGGAGGGTCAGAGGCAGGACTCTGAGGTCCTGTATCTACAGAGCAGAGGAGACGCTAGGTCTTTAGGTCTTTTCTTTTCTTTTCTTTTCTTTTCTTTTCTTTTCTTTTCTTTTCTTTTCTTTTTTTAAAGAAAGACTGCTTCCAGGAAGTCCTGCCACACTGGCTCTTTCTGGGACAGGGGACGTGGTTCACTTCTTCAAAACTGAAAGCCAATGGGGAGAGAGGAAGGGAACAGAGCTTCAAGCAGCAGGCAGCCTCTTCCTCATCTTCCTGGGACTCAGACAAAGGTTTGAGAACCAGCCCTGGAGGGACTCCAAGTGGATTCTGTGCTCAACAATGGCCCCAGAGCCCTGCTCCCAAAGGGTCAGCTGCTGGGCAGACTTTGGGGGGGGGGTTCTTTGCAACAATGTCTCCAGTGGCTGTTTACAGACATCCTGGAATTAATAAGTCTCTCCATTCCTCTTTGTATGGATCCCAGGCAGAGATCATTTTTAGCCTCGAGGTCAGGAGAAACCTGGAAACTCACCCAGCCCAACATTGTCCTCTGTGTAACACAGGGGCAAACAGAGGCTCAGAGTATGGTTGCTGCTACATTGTTTAGACTGAGGGACGTGATACAGGATGAACTGAGACAGAGCCCAAGACCATGTGACCTACCTAGGCAGCTGTGGGAGCATATATGTATTGTATGTGCTCACATGTATCAGAGAGGTCTTGCATGTTTCCTAGTTATCACAGAGACTACAGACTCAGTACTGAGGCTTATACATATGTAAACATACACATATATGTGTGTCCCAGTTACTCACACACGTACAGCGACATGCTTGCATCTTAGAGACCAACAATCACATACAGGATCTCACGTGCATTCTCTGTACTGTCTCATCACCTGGATCCAAGCTGATAACAGCAAACACACGGATTGGCAACAGTTTCCCAAGGTGGCCTTATATTCAAGGACATATGTCACACCCCGCAGGCCTTTGTGTTTACCCCAGTGTGTGTACAGAGCACAGCACAGCTTTTGGGTGTCATTCCCATGTGGGTGATCTTGACCATGTACAACTTCTCTCCTGTGTCTCCCCCTAACTCACAAGTGGCCCTGTCTAAGTATAGATGCAGTTCATGCCCTCACATGGACATACAAAACTCCCCAACCTTATCATTTGTTTTTGAGTCACAATCAAACTCACAGTCCCCCTGCCTCAGCCTCCTGAGTGCTGGCAGAGTGTTCTCCCCTTCTCTGGCTTCTTCACAGTACCTCCCAGCCATGTGTTTTGAGCCCTTCTTGGTGGCCCCTTGGGATCATCTGGCTGCCCTTGGAACTGAGGGAGCCCTGGTCTACCCACCTCCATCCCTAGAGACTTGGTGGCTGAGGTCCCAGGGGAAGGGAAATGGCTACCAAGAGCTCAAGGTTCTGGGGCCAAAGTCCTGTTTGCAGGCCCTGTAGGAAGTTGCACAATCTGCCTCAGCCGTGACTCTTTCATTGTCTCTGGCTTCCCTTTGGCTGCAGGCCCAGTCCCCAGCAGCCCAGTGACCTGTTTCTCTGGAAGAAAGGCAGGTGCTCCTCTCTCCCCCACCCCGTGGTGGCCAGGATGGTGACTTGAGTCTCAAGAGCCCTAGAGGCCAGCCTCCCCTTCTCAGCCAAGAAGCTAAGGCTCAGCCGAGGTCGGGTTCTTGCCCAGTGGGACGTGATTTTCCTCCCAAACCCTTCACTAAACATCTCGCAGAAGCCTGACAGTTGGAATGAAGCTAAGCAGGGCCACTGTGAGTGTGGCAGGAGGTGACACTGAGTGAGAGGCAGCTTGCACACCAATGGCCGCCTTGGCTGAGGGGATGCGAGAGATCATATTGAAATGCCCCTAGCACATGCAGCTTACAAAAATTGATCCGTGCACCCCGACTCCCGACTTCTAACAGTGGTTTTCATTTTGTAAAATCTTCAAGAAAATTCATGAGGGGAGTTGGCAAAACATCCCAGGGCTGCGGGGAGTCAGGACTGGTCCATACCGTTCCCCCAGTTCTCTCTGGATCTTTATTCCATCCCCTACCAGCACAACAACAAAGGGGGAGGGGATAGAGACAAACAGAACATTCCAGAAATTCCCAGAAATCTTCTAAAGCTATGAATAACCATGTTATGCCTGCTGCTCTCCCTCCCTCCCAGATGGGATCATTAGACAGTCTGAGGAAGGTCATGGCTGCTTCTGTGCAGTTCCAGTGGCCCAGTGACAGGATGTCAGGGTCAGAGATGGGCCTATGTAGAGGGTGTACTGTAGGGAAAGGACATCATGAATAAAAGTCTGCATTGCTCTTTGATGAAAGGTATAGATGTGGAAAAGGAGAAACCAAGGCAGGACTTGTCCGGTATTCGCTTGGGCTTGAGTCTATCAGCAAGAGCTTATTGGTGATGGCTGAGAGTTTAAAAGCACTGGCGGCTCTTGCAGAGGACCTGGGTTCAGTTCCCAGCACACACATGGTAGCTCACATTGTAACTCTGGTTTCAGGGGATTAGATTAGATACCCTTTTCTGGTTTCTGAATGCATGTGGCACATACACGTACATGTAGACAAATATCTATAGTCATAAAATGAAAATAAGTCTTTAAAGCAGTAGTAAAAGCAATGGATTATAATGTATTGGATAAAGTAAATTTGCCCTGCTGAAATAAACAAATTGATTGATAAATGAAGAGAAGGATCTTCCTTATTGTAGATGTCATGTAATAAAAGAGGAAAGACACCTTATGATAATTATTTCATGTAAGAAATGTCTATGGAGACTGGAAGCAACAGTATCTACAGGATATCTGCATAATGCTAAAATATCTCCATGTATGAACTTACTACTTAAAAAAATAACACGTGATTTGGGAAACAAGAGCTAATCAAAGGCTTGAGGTGGCACCCCTGCCCAGCACCCCTGCCATGGGGGAGTCACCATCAGGAGGCCAGGCTGGAGCTAGTCAAATACAAGGACCTAAGCTTGGATAGTAGCGTGCACATAAGAAGCTGAGCGTGTGTGCAGCCTGTGACCCTAGAACTGATCAAGGCAAAGACGGGAGGATTATGGGGGTTTATTTGTTGCCAGCCTAGCTTCAGATTCAGTATTAGTCTGCACTTCAAAGGAACGAGCCAGAGAGCTGTAGAGTGGTCATTTAATGACTTTTTCCTTTGGCCTCCACACAGAGTATGAGTATCTGCACACATGTATGTGCATACACACACACACACACACACAAAGAAATCCACACCAGATCCCCTTACTCACCAACAGAACATAGAAGAACAGAGTGAACCCAGGGACCATCCTGTCAGAACCAGAATCCAGGCATAGTCACGTGAGAATGTTCTACCTACGGTTGCCCTGTTGTCTTCCCAAACATCACAGAGTGGAACCTAAAGCAAATCCAGGAACTGTCCTGGGCAGAAGGTGCAAGAGAGACCTAGCAACTCTCTCAGACACTTGCTTCCTGTCTCGGAGAGACATCATGGAGCAGCTGCAGGAGCTCTGTGAGGGGTTCTGAAGGAAGAGCAGGAGAGCTCTTCGCCCTGTGCCTATGCCTTCCACAATTAGAAGTACTTGCAAATAGAACGAGTTTCACACCCCAGGCAACAGTCTTACAATGTTGAAGGAAGCTTCTGGACAGATATTTCAAGAAAATGAAGAGGCAGAAGGTTGGGGGACAATTGGGCGAGGCACCTAGAAATGAAGCTAATGAGATGAGGAAAATTATGTCTGAGAAAATCACCAAGCTGTGAAAGAAAATAGCACAACCTGAATACCATAAATGCCTGAGTTGTCAACCAAGTTCATGTGGTCACAAAATGAACCCACATATTCCTGACCGCCTGGGTGATGTGGCAGAATCCTTCCTCAAAATAAAAACAAAACACAATGCCTCAAAGGCCACTGAACACAAAAAATACAAAATGAGCCCAAAGGGACCCAGATCTTAGGGGAGAGGGAGGGCTGGGAAGGAAGTGTCTCCTTCCAAAGTCAGAAGACAGTGGGTTGTAGCAAAAGCTAAAATAGCTATATAAGCATGCTATTTAGAAGCACACAGGTAGATACAAAATAATTTTGTTTTATGTTAAAAAATGGGTTTTCTCCACCTGTTGTGATGGTATCCGCCTTCAGTGCCAGCATTCTGGGGGTTGGGGCAAGAAGATTGAAAGACTGAGGATGCCTGATAGCACCAAGACTGTTTAGAAAACAAAACAAAACAACAACAACAGCAACAGAACAAAAAACAAAAGGGGCTGGAGTGGGGACATAGCTCGGATGGTAGAATACCTGACTGACAGGAGCCCTTCCCCATAAATGAGGTATGGTAGTAAATATCTATAATCCCAACACTTGGGAGATAGAAGCAGGAGGACCAGAAGTCCAAGGTTATGCTCACCTTCATGTGAAGCTTAAGGCTGACCTGAGCTACCTGAGATCCTGTCTTAATTGACTTTGGAAGTGGGAATCAAGGGCAAAGAACAATAGGAGATGGCTGGATTTTAAATCTCATAAAGCAAAATGCACTAAAAAACTTTAATAAAGGTAAAAATCAAGCTATAAAAATATAATTACCCAGTCTCAATGGATACAGCTACAAAACAACTCCCCTACCGAAGGCCCAAGGATCAAATCTCGGGAGAGCAGAAGGATCATAGGAGCCAGAGGATGAGGAGTTTGTCATGAGATTGTGTCCCCTAATAATGTCAAAAGCCACACCCATAAAGTCTTCCTAACACGACTGCCTAGACAGTGGCTGAGCAGGGACAACAAGAGACATGACAAAGTGGATGAGGGAAAGTCTGCAAGTCCTCAACTCTGCGCAAAGAATTTGCCTGTAGGAAAGCAAGGGGTGCTTAGAGTAGGAGAGTTGTATTCCCTAGGGAAGAGGGAAGAGCACACACAACACACAGTCAGCCCTGAAGGATACAGAGGACTGACATCACAGAGACTGAGCAGGTTATAGTTAGGAATATATATGTATATATATATGTAATAACAACTAACTAAAAAAGAAGCCTTGAATTTAAAAGAGAGGAGGAAGGGTGGGTAGGAGCGTTTAGGACAAGGAAGGGGAGAAAGGTGTAATTGTATTATAATCTCCAAAAAAATGAAAGGGATCATTTTAAATGCATATATAATTAAAAGAAGTATATTTTGAATTAAGTAGTAAATTCGGACAATGAATTGAGTTGACTGTATAACAAAATCTATGAATGAGTGCCCCAAATGCTAAACAAATGTTAATAAAAACAGAAAAAAAAATGATCCCCCCTGGGATGTTCAGAGAATCCATCTAAAGCACAAATTTCCCATTGATGCCTTGCGAAGCATAGCCAGAGACTTCTGTGTATGAAAAGCCTGTGCTCCTGGCCTCCAGATGTGGACAAGGTAGACAATCTTCCAAATGCTTGGAGCTAAAAAGGATGAATCCACTGGAAGCTTCAAGTCAGAAGAATGAAGCAGGAACATATAATAAATTAAGACTGACACTTCAGCGAGCTTTTAGGAAAAAGCTTTTGACACATTTTTCAGTGGGTCAGGGTCCTTCAGTGAGCTTTCGGAGAATTACCCTTTTTGCTTTGTGTGTGTGTGTGTGTGTGTGTGTGTGTGTACGCACATGCATGTGTTCCATGATGTATGTATGGAAGTCAGAGGACAACTTCAGGTGTCAGAACTCACCTTCTCCTATGTTTGAGATAAGGGTCTCTTGCTGTTCACCACTGTGTGCACTAGGGTAGCTAGTGTGTGAGCACCTAAGGATCCTCCTGATTTTTTCTCCCATCTCACTATAGGGATGCTGGAATTACATCCAGCCTATGGGCACTCTGAAAAAGCAATCTCAGGTCCTTAGGAAACATTTTTCCTTGTCCTACCCTGAGGATGACCTTTTGCTAAATCAGTCTTTGGGGGTTTCATTGAATCTTGGGTAGGGACCATTCAGGCCTGTCTTCCCAAGATCAGACCTGTCCCACCCAAAGCACTTGTCTTTCTTCCCTATATATTTGATGGCATGAGTTTCAAATCCATTTTACAGATAAGAGAATGAAAGTTTGGAGAACAACATTGGAACCTAAACCTAACCAACTAGACATGGTGACAGCTCTGTCCTTACTCTGTTCCTAGGATCTCCCAACTACTGGCGCCAGACTTAATTACAGCCTTGCTGGCCCTCAGCTGATTGGCAGGTGAGTGTATCATCAGGGTTTGGGACTCTGGAAGCTCCCCACCACTATCATTATCTATAATTATGTGAATTCCAGCTTCTGCGTGGGCTTGTGGAGCCAGAGTGTCTCCATGCAGCCAAGAAGTGGGAAAGAAACTTCTGAAAGTTTCTGGTAACCTGGTGCCCACACCTGGGGGAAGAGATGAGCTCTAGGGCCCTGGTAGAGGCAGTAGAGAGGCCGAGGTGGGGCCCTGTGTTTGTCAGGGTTTCTCTGGGTTCTCTTCACCAGCTTCCTGCATGGTCAGGCAATGGAATAGAAGGAAGGGGTCTTGATGCCAGCCTCCAGCCTCTTATATGTCTGTCTGTCTGTCTATCTGCCTTTGCCTCTGTCTCTCTCTCACACACACTTACACATGCACAGAAATAGGGTTCCAGACTGTGAATCTAAAGCTTTAAGGAAGGAAGAATTTGCCTCCAGTTTCATCAGATCCATTGCGTCCTCACTTCCTGGAAAGGGCACAGACATCAATGGTCCTGTCCTCCCAACACAGGTGGGCAGTGGAAGGACCCTCTGCATGCATTTGCTTCATAAATGGGCATCACCCCTAGCTCTAAGATTAGAAATAAAGTCCTTTGCCTCAAGGGGCTTGCTTTACAAAGGGGAGAGAGACAACAGCCACACAAGTGTGTCATGTTGTGACAAGTGTCATGAAGAGCATCTGAGATGATGGCCTGGCTGGATAACCAAGCTGAGTCACTTTCCCCAGGACCCAGCATGACATAACATTGCTTTTCTTAAATTTAAATATTTTATTTAAATATTTAAAAATTAAAATATTTAAACATCAAGGAAAGCATAGAAAGTATATGATAATATACTTCATATACTTGTCATGCATATTAAAATTAATCTTTGGGTGTGATGAGATAGCTTAACAGGTAAAGGTATGTCCACAGCATAGACAAAGAGGGCATAGCGTTCAACTACCTTGATACTGAAACATGACAAAGACATTATAAAAGAAAAATGTAGGCCAAGCCTGGGTAGTAGTAGAAGTACACGCCTTTAATTCCAGCACTTGGGAAACAGAGGCAGGCAGATCTCTGAGTTTGAGGCCTCACTCTACAGAGTGAGTTCTAGGACAGACAGGGCTACACAGAGAAATCCTGTCTCAGTAAAAAGCAAAAACCTATAAGTCTATGTCACTCACGAACACAAATACAACAATATTTAACATAATATTAAACAAACCAAATGTAGCAACACAATAAAATATCGAGATCAGATGCACACATCACAAGGACAAAAGGTTGGCTCAGTATTCGAAACCCAATGTCAGGAGCAGGTGTGGTGATGAACATCTTTAACCCCAGTGCTCAGGAGGCAGAGGCAGGCAGATCTCTGAATTCGAGGCCAGCCTGGGCTACATATTGAGTTTCAGGCTAGATAGAACATTTACCTTGTCAAGCATACTAAAACACACTAAAAACATACACACTAAAAACAAAATAAAACAAGAATGTAGGGGAGGAGCTGAGGGCAGGAGATCAATGCACCTTACCACATCAACACCAGAGAAAACAAAAGGCCAATGTGATAGGTGCAGACAAGGCATTTGATAAAATTTGAAATCCTCTATGATTAAAACAATGAACAAGAAATCATGAGGGGCTGGGGACATGGCTCAGTACTTAAGAGCACTGGCTGCTCTTCCAGAGGACCCAGATTCAGTTCCCAGTGAGCCACTATCTCTATAACCATCTCTAACTCCACTCCTAGAGGACTCAATGCCCTCTTCTGGCCTCGCTGGGCACCAAACATGCACAGGTAGGTATATATTCATATAGGCAAAACATACACATAAAATCAAACAAACAAACCAATTAACTGATTAATCAATCTGGTAAAGACAGCAACAACCCTGATACTGAAGAACTGAACATTTTCTCCCTGAGGATGAGAGCAACATCAGGATCTCGCTGCTGCCTCCCCTACTTGGCATTGTGTGTCTAAGCTAGGACAATGAGACAAGTAAGGAAAAAATGAGATAGCTTGGAGAATGGTAAGTAACTTGCATTTTTCAAGAGCATGGTCATCTATGTAAAAAAATTCCCCCATGAAATTACTGAAAAGAAAAAAATACAGATGAGGAAGATGGTAGGACTGATATGCAAAACTCAATTTCATTTATGTAGAAAAGCAATACCAGTAAAAATAAAATTAAAAATCAGTACCATCTATGATAACATCAAAAACATGAATTAGAGAGCAAATTTAATAAAATACTATGAATGCACTGAAAACTAAAAATCATTTCCATGGCAAATCCATTCATTTAGGTCTCCCTGGAATTGCCTTGAAAGTGATCTAAATGAGTGGAGAGATACAGTGTGTTCATGACATCTCAGTGTTCTAACAAAGCATTACCAGTTCAAAAGAGTTGTCTCGGATCTTCAATTATTTTATAGTCAGTACAGTCCTACTCAAAAGTCTGGCAAGCTTCTCTAGGTAAATATTGACAAACTGATTCTCAATTACATATGGAAAAGCAAAGCCTCTGGAATAGACAGAATAAAATGTGGCAAGGGTGAATTTGGGGCACTCATGCTAACATATTCAAGACTTGTTGTGAGGCTCTTATGAACAAGGTAGTATGGCGATTTGACCCCTGCATACATGAAACAGAATAGAGTTCAGAAATAGGCTAAGGCATATATTTGTGGTCATATATTTGACAAAGAGGTTCAGGGTAATTGACACAAACAAAAAACCATAAATAATCCTTGGTCCAAATCCATATTTAAATTATAATGTATATCCAAATCTCCAAAGAACCTTAACCTTCACATCATCCAAAAGTTAACTGAAGATACACTATAGGTTCAAATATAAAGTTACAGAAAATAATGTAGGAAAAACATCTTTGTGTCCTTGATAAAGCTTCCTCAGATATAATGAAAATCACATAAACCATAAAGACAAAACTTGGGACTGTAGGTGTCTCAGTTGGTGGGTGCTTGCGGAGTCTGGAGTGCTGACTAAGAATGGACCCTACAAGCTCATATATTTGAATGCTTAGTCACCGGGGAGTGGAACCATTTGAAAAGATTAGAAGGATCAGAAGATGTGGCCTTGTTGGAGGAAGTGCATCATTGGAGGGTGGGCTTTAGGATCTCAAAAGCCCATGCCAAGCTGGATTCTGTCCTTCTCTGCCTATGGACCTCAGCTACTGCCCCAGCAGGCTGGATGTAGTCCTCAGCTACTGCTCCAGCAGGCCTGCCTGCATGCCGCCATGCTCCCCACCATGATGATAATGGACTGAACCTCTGAAACTGTAATCCAGCTCCCAATTAAATGCTTTATTTTGTAAGACTTGCCTTGGTCATGGTGTCTCTTCATAGCAATAGAACTAAGACACCTAGTGCTAATGAAGCCCTGTGTTCAATCCCCAGCATTCTACAAACAAATGTGGTCATGCTCTTATGTAATCCCAGCATGGGAAATGGACACAGGATGATCAGAAGTTCAAGGTCATCCTTGGCTATACAGTGAGTTCAAGACCAGCCTGGAATACTTCAGATCCCACCGGCAACAAAGATAAAGCTTTATAACCTGAACATTAGCAAAGTTAAAAACACCTACTTCAGACAAGTCACTTCTAAAAAAAAAAAAAAAAAAAAAAAAAGAAAAGAAAAGACAAACCAAAGAATGGAAGAGAATGTTATAATAGTGCTACTCAGAATTTTAAAATAACACAAAATAAAATGTTAAATCACTGTATAATGAAATGGGCAACAGAGTTTATTTTATGAGTATGGGTGTTTTTCTCTTGCATGTCTGTATACTACATGTGTGCCAGGAACCCAAAGAGGCCAGAGAAAGGAGTCGGATACCCTGTGCATGGAATCACAGATGGTTGTAAGCCATCAATCATGTGGGTACTAGTATTCAAACTTGCTTTGTCTAGAAGAGGAGCCAGTGCTCTTAACCACTGAGCCATCTCTCCAACTCCCATGGGCAACAGTTTTAAAAACAGTTTTAAATGACATTTCTCCCAAAAGATACAGGTAGATTCTGACTATGAACCTGCAGCTTTCAGAAGAGTAGAATAGAAACTTTCCCCTCAAAATGCCTCCTGAGAACCAGGCCTGGTTCAGGGCTGCGGTCCCAGTTACTCTGGGAGGCTGGTACAGGGGGATTGTAGGTTCAAGGCTTGTCTAGACTACTCAGTGAGACCCTGTCTCAAAATAAAAAGAGGATTAAGAATGAAGCTAAGTGGTTGAGTACTTGCTTATTATGTTGGAGGCCCTGGGTTCAATCCCCAGTTCCATGTGGGATTACACTTGGATATTGTGTGGAGACCTGTGTACATAACTCACGGGGAGCTTTCTAGATGAACCCTGCAGTGAAGCCTCTACTTGGCTTTTACGTTTTAGAAGTCAGTGTTTGCAAGCTGGGTGTGATAGTGTACCTCTGCAATCCCAGGATCCAGGGAAAGGAGGGTGCCTGAAAGTCTGGGGCCAGCTGGGCTTACGGCAGTTACCAGACAGCCAGGCAAAGTTGAGATCTTCAGATTATTATATGAATCAAAGTAATCCAAACTCAAAAGGACAAAGGCATCCTTTCTCTTGTGGTCAGACCCTAGATTATATGTGTGTGTGTGTGTGTGTGTGTGTGTGTGTGTGTGTGTGTGTAGGGGTGTGTGTGTGTGTGTGTGTTTGTGATGAAACAGAAAGGAGAACATGAGAAAGGGGAAATGTATCTTAAGGAAGGGAAAGGGAAACAGGTAATGGAGTACATGCAACATGAAAGTTGATTGTGGACTTCAGGGCTTGTGGGAGGGGTAGGGCGTGGGAAGGGAGGGGCTGAGAGGATGTGACAGGGGTGGCAGATCAACAAAAGCTAAATTTATATGGAAATACTACAATGAAACACAATGCTTAGTTTCCTAATTTGAAAAACAAACAACTTTTTAAAAAAATTAGGATATTTTGGGTTTGCAGCCCAGCCATATTCCACCTGCATGAGGTAGAGGAACTGACCACAGCTTCTCCCATTAACCTATCTCAGCCCTGGACCTCCTTCACTGGCTTGGAGGAAAAAGGCTCCGGAGAGTGGGGAGACAAGAGGCATGCTTCCCCCAATGGACCTTGCCTTGGAGAACCTTTCAGCAACCCAGACTCAGGAAAGGGCAGAGGGACTTTCTCCAGATGACAGGGTGACCTCAACTCTGGTTGAGTCTCTGTTTATAAATAGGGTGGCAGCCCTAGGCCAGGCTCTTAAGTTATTATCCCATTTTATTTTCCCAACAGTACCTTGATGTATATAGGGAGATTGAAAACAATGACTTTCCAAGGCCACTGGCCAAGTGAAGTATGTGCTAGCTTTGGTCCCAGATCTCCAGTCACAGCTTGGGATGGCTCCATCTTGATGTCTTCTTGAGGGAAACTGAGAATGGCACCTGGGTCAGAGATGACATCTGCACAGACTACTGCTCCTGTGACCTCGTGGAAAAGACAATCTCATCGTTTTCCTTTGGTTTATCTTGGAAAGACCTTCCCCTTTGCAGAGCTATTTTCTAGTCTATAATTTGTGCCAAGGTTGACTGGAGGTCAGGGTTGGCTTGACAGCTTGAGAGGGGGCTGAGTCAAAGGCCAGTCCATCTTGTGAGGTTCTTACTAGGTCCTAAAGGTAAGTGACATAAACCTGAATTCATCCCACCCTCTTCTGTCTTGGGGGACTCCCCCAAGTTCAGACTGCCTCTGCCCAAACACAGCTGCCCAGGATTCAGCCACACTGAGAAGCACCAGCGCTGTAGATTTTCATGTGAGTTCAACTCTTTCCTGCTGTCTGGCCTTGGCCAACTGCTCCTCCCCTTCAAGTCTTCATTTCTCCACCCAGAAACTGCAGGTGTTCATCAGAGGGGAGGGACAGGCTGACTGAGAACATTTGACAATGGGCCCAGCAGAAAGTACTGCTCTAGAATGGGAGCTGAGAAAGTTTTCCCAGCATTCCTTCTCCTTCTAGAAGAATGGTGCACCCTGTGGCATGAGTGCTAGCTTTGGCTAGGGCATATGCCATGGTGGGTCAGCCCTGGTCCTTGCCCTTCTGTCCAGAGAGAAAGGTTAGCCACACCAGGCAGGAGCAGCATGTAGCGTTAGGTGGTACCCAAGGGACCTACCCAAAGAGGGAAGGAAAATACTGCCTGGGCCAGGGAAAGCTTCCCAGAAGGGTGGGCTGTCTGTCAAATCATTGACCAATTACTCGAAAGTAATCTGTAGCCCCCCTCGGTGTCTGCTAGGAGGATATTAATATTCTAGGAAAGTGCTTTTGATGCAGGTCCTGATAGATGAATAAGATTTTGTCTCACCCATGGGGAGAAAGGACACTCCAGGGAAAGGAAGCAGCATGTGCTAAAGTCTAATGACCAGAAAAGGCCTGGCATGCTTGTATAGGGAAGGAAGAGGGACAAGCCCTTACTTGCACACCACAAATGCTCACCACCAACAGCCTTAACAAAGGACAGGGTAACAGGAGGAAAGCAGAGAAAATGTATTTGATCATAGTTTGGCACAACACAGGGGCCTTCAGAATGAGGACTCCAGAGTCGGGATGAACCATTTGTGTGTTTAGCTTCTGTATGAGCATGCACACACACGTACAGGAATGTGATTGGACCAGCTGAAGGGAGCTATAGAGATGGGCTAAGTGGAGAAAACCAGCTTGGTCTCTCCCAGTATTCCTATTCTCTCTGGTCCCTTAACTGTAGCATTTCTTCCTCCTAGGTGTGGGGCAGGATGCTTCCTACACAAGGTCATTGATAGACCCTCCTTAGGGCTCTCTTACCCAGAGAGGCAGGAGTGGCATTTTGAGTTTTAGGGCTGGCATTGTGTGTGTGGGGTGTCTGGTTTCTAGGCCTATCCTGGGGGGCGGGGAAGAGGAATGCTAGAGTCTCTGTTTTGTCTTGGATGAGGAGAGGGTGAAAGACAGGAAGCAGAAGGTTCCAATGAAAGTTTGCTTATGAGCCATTCCTTTTGGGATATTATTTTTCATGGGATATGTCAGGAAGAGAGGAAGAAAATAACAAAATAGATTCAAGTGCCTGCCTTCACCTCGCAAGTGCTGTGAACTCTTCTGGCACATTCTGTTGTAGGATCCAAATCCGGGCCCTCACGACTCTTTCAACTGAGCCCAGGGGGAGTCTCAAATGGTTTAGGTGACATATGTCAGATGTGTCATTGCACACAGATGATGAACCAACACTGTCATAGAAACTTCTGGAGTCTGGATGCCCCCGGTATATGATATCTGTTTGGTGATGGTGACTAGGGTCTGCCTGAGTCTAGGCTCCATTCTTCAGAGTGACTGGTGTGGGCCAGGAAGACAGGTGCAACCAAGGGGTTTTAGGAAGAACACAGGGGGACTGATGAAGGTCCTGGGATACAGTGTGGGTCTGACACAGCTTTCAGCCTGTGTCTCATCTTCCTAGTAACACATAAGCTTCCCATCAGCTCAGGAAAACTCAGGGTACTTAGTAATGTGGTGTTCAGGTCCATCATAAACTCTACTTGTTTTACAGGCTGTGTGACTCTGAGTTGGGCATAAGCCTTCTCTGGGCCCACAGTCTCCTTGCAGTAGCAGGGTGCCTGCCGAGCTCTCCCTTGGAAATGAGCCATGCCCCTTGCAGATCCTCTCCTGTTGGCCACCCTGGCTGGGCATGGCAGGAAACCCCGGTGCTTCTGTCTTGGACACAGCTGCATGTGAAGCCCAGCTCTGGGATACACTGGGTGCTGAGCTTTGCAGAGTTGCTCAATGCCTGTCCTCACTGCCTGGTAAGATTGGTGCTGTGTACCCTGAAGGAAAACACGCCAGAGATGAGACATAAAAGTGGTAACACGTGCTTGTACTTCCTCTGATGCACTGTGTAACATCTGAGGTCAGCGGGTGTCACGGATTGTCCTCCCAGGGTCCCGTGAACATTAAAGTGTCTCCATAAGCAATAAGTAGTCATGAGCTTGGCTGTCTGGACAAGCGTGAATGGACGACCCTGGTAACTGACTTGAATGTCTGAAATGAAGATGGAGAGACAGATACGGAGGCTGTTGGGAAGAAGCATGAGCAGGAGTGGTGAGTAAGGAGTGTCTTGGGCAGGAGGGTACCATGTGACCAGCCTGCTTTTGGAAGTCTTCTGTGGAATATGCTGACAGGCTCTCACCTACTGTGTCTCCCCGATGTGACTTTGCTGCAGCTAGGGTCTGCACTGGGGTGGGGTGACTTCTTAGGACCCATACCTCTTCTTGTGGTTTTCCTAGTTTGGGAACATCCTGCTGAGCCTGGGTTTTGCAGGTTGCCAGAAAGGCTTTACTACCATTCTCAAAAGGCTTTTAGCCTAAACAAGTAATAGGCTCAGTAGATGTCTGGGTCCTTGACTAATGAGAGAGAAAGTTCTTGTTCTGGGACCTGGTCTGCTATTGTTCCTGGACACCTAAACCAACCATCTCCTTCTTGCTGCTCGACTGGCCTAAGCTGTCCTGCCTCCCACACCTCTCCATGCAGAATTTCTCACCTTTCGAAGTACATTCAAGAAGACCTCCAGCCTGCACACTGGTTTTTCTTTCTCTTCCTCCCTACTGGGGGCTGGACTCGGCTGCAGCTGGTTGGGATTGGAGGACTCTCCCCAGACTTGCTCTGCAAGGCCTCTCAACACACTGTTGTAGGCAGAGTCTGCATTCCTTTACCCTTAATGCCTCCTCTGAGAACAAGGAGAAACCTGAGCCTTCTATCCACTGTTGAGCAGAAGAGGTGGGCAGGGCTGTGTAGAGGACCTCAGTTCTGCCTTCCCTAAGAATTGAAATCTAAGGCCTCCCTTCCCTGTTTGGCTGCTAGCGCGTTGAAGTCAGGGAACCAAACGTTGGCCTTTATTAAACCCACCTAAGGAGAGGGAACTGCAAGAGGAAAGAAATTATCACTGATCTAAAAGGTTCAGCAATTTTCCTATACCCACTCAGTGCAAAGATCTTTCCACCCAGGCTTCTAAGGCAGTCAGAGGTGTACATTTTCTAGTTTAAGGCTACAGAGCAAGGAAGAGAAAGTAGTTCAAATCCATGTTGGTTTTGCACCACTCAACTCTTAAGTTCCTATGCCCCAGGTGCAGCCGAAGTCATCCACTGTGTGCTGCAACTCTGTTCTGCTCGGTGTGGCCTATCCTCCAGCAGCAGCTATTCGTCAGGTTGATGTGAGCCCACGCTCCTCTACACACTGGGATCAGGAGCAGAGGCAGGAGCTCAGTGGTAAAGTGGGTGGCTAGTGCATGCAGGGCATGGCTTCAGTCCTCAGCCCAACCCTTTCTGCTATCGTTTAGAAAACAGAGTCCTTCTGTACAGATTTGTTAATTTTGAAGAAGGCAGAGTGTGCAGGCTGGTTCTGTGTGTTGACTTGACACAAGCTAGAGTCATCAGAGAGGAAGGAGCCTCAGTTGAGGAGATGCCTCCATGAGATTCAGCGGCAAGGCAATTTCTCAATTAGTGATCAATGCGGGGGAAACCCATAGTGGATGGTGCCATCCCTGGGCTGGTGGTCCTGGGTTCTATAAGAAATCAGGCTGAGGAAAGCATGGGAAGCAAGCTTCCCATGACTCCTCCATGGTCTCTGCATCAGCTCCTGCCTCCAGGTTCCTGCCCTGTTTGATTTCCTATCCTGATTTCCTTTGATGATGAACAGCGACTCAGAAGTAAAAGCAAATGCATTCTTTCCTCCCCAACATGCTTTTTTGTTCATGAGGTTTCATCGCCACAGTAGAAACCCTAACTAAGGCACAGAGGTTGGGAGGCGGCCACAGAACAGGGCATTTGAGGATTCTGGGCAGGCTGACTACCTTCCTCTGCCCTGGGGGTGCAGGGGACAGAGGTACCCTACTCTTTCCTTTCATAAGGTTAACAGTCAATTTTTCACAATAGCAGACAGACCAAGAGACAGCAGGACAAATCTATAGAGGTATCATTTCACAGAATATAAGGCTAAAAAAAATCATACGAGCACTCAACTTTACAGATATCTGAACAGATAGGTAATACTGAGTTAATTAAATGAGATAAACACAGATGATGAAGAGACTGGATTATGACGAGTACAGACCTTGATATTAGTGTTATTTTCTGCTAAATATGGGCTTAGTATTATTGGGGGGGGGGTCTGAAAATGACATCCTCAAAACAGAGGCCTTAGCCACAAACTACTGCTTGATGCTCTCTTAGCCTCTCTTGAGTGCTGGGGTTACAGGGGTGGGCATCATGCCCATCTAGACAAAAGAATCTTGAAGGGGAGATGGCTTAGTTGTAAAAATGCTTTCCTTGTCAGTGGGAAGGCCTGGGTTGGATTCCCTGTGAAAATGCTAGGTGTGATGGTGTGTACTCATAACTATTGGAGAGGCAGAAACAGGAGGATCTCAGAGTCTCCGGATAGATCCTAGGCAGCTGAGGAGCCCTGCCTGGGCCAAGAGCAGGCCCTGTCTCTTGCTTTGTCACACAAGACAAGCTGTGGGAGGTAGACTCTCTCTTCTCCTAAGAGGACCATGGAAACCAGATATTCCTTTTTAACAACGCCATTAGAACCTCTCCATCTCTCTCTTTGGAACTAGCTGTTAAGACACCTTGTCTGATAGTAAATCACACAATCCTCATTCCTGAGGCATCCTGCTCCACACTCAGGAGGAAAGAATGCTAGGAAAGGCCTACAGGAATCTGAACCAACAGGCTGAGCTGGGTCCGACGCTCTGCAGATAGACTTTAGTCCCATCCTGACTCTGTCCATTGCCATCTGAAAGTGGACTTTTGTCTGAGTCCACGTGGTCATCTGTACTACACCAATCTGAGAATAAAAAACGACTTGAGTGGATAAAATGGCTCGGCAGGTAAAGATGCCTGTTGCCAAGCCCCAGGATCCATATACTGGAAAGAGAGAACTGACTCCACAAAGCAGTCTCTAGACAGACAGACAGATGACAGACAGACACAAATAAATAAATAAATTAAGTAAATAGTAGCTTGTCCTGGGTCTTTGAGTCTTCCATCTGAAGGTGTCTGTGTCATATAAAACTAGGACAAACACATTTGTTGTCCTTTTCCCTCATTAATCTTCCTCTGCCCTAGGGTATCAGCTGAGACCCTTTATGATCGTTCTGGAAGGGATTGAGATGTTTTTTCCTGGGGTAGCCTCCCCCGATCCCAGCCTTTCTCAACCTGGTAAAGAACACGTTCTCACTTTCCAGGTCCTGATGAAGGGTGAAGGAACTGGCTTCAGGTCACATCACCAGGAACTAGGAAGCTGGACTCTGCACTCCCTCCAGAGTCTGGGTTTCTAGCTAGACTCTCAGCTCCAGTTCTGCCCAGAGGCGTCGTTACAGTATTACGGTATGCAGCTCCAGGCTGCAGGAAGAATGTGCAGGGCTAAACAGCTGCCTGTCCCAGGGCTCTGCTGAGCAACTCCGCTCAGAGCCACAGGCTCTGGCTCGCAGCCACCCCGTGCTTAGGCCCGCCCCCTCCATCTTCAGCCTCTGAAGCTCTCAGGCTCACCACTTCTTCTTCAGAGTGAGCATGTGCTACCTTAGCCTTTCCGGAGAAGTCACCCCAAAACGGCCAGGTGCGCAGAACACCCATGGGACATGGGAAAGGGTTTTCAGTCATGATGAGGAGTTCAACTGATAGCTTCCCCTTGGCATTAGGATGTTGCTTTGGGGCTGCAAGAGGAAAGTGGCAACTCTAAGACAACCATAAGCCCTTCCTAATCTGGCCTTTAAGACTCCAGGCCTTGGGCTAGAGAGTTGGCTCAGTGGTTAAGAGTACTTGTTGCTCTTGCAGAGGACCGGGATTCCAATTCTAGCACCCACATGGCAGCCCACACTATCTGTAATTTCAGTCCCAGGGGATCTGATGCCCACTTCCGTCCACCTTGGGCACCCGGTGCACATACACCCATGCAGGCAAAATACTCATACTCATAAAATAAGAAAATAAATATATACACAAAAAAAAAAAGACTCCAGACCTCAGTTGGGCATGGTGGTTTACGTCTGTAATCACACCACTCAGAAGGCAGAGGCAGGAGGAATGAGTTCAAGGCTAGTCAGGGTCACATAGTGAAATCTTGTCTTAAACAAAGACCTGTAGTCCCAGCCATCTTCTTTGCTGTGACACCTCCAACATGGCGTTGGTATGTGCTGGTGGCTGGAAAAATTGCATTCTCCCTCACCCCAGCCACACCCAGTTCCCACCAGTCCACTCGCTTCATGTTGGGGACTGGAGGACCAATGGTGTGTCACTGGCCTTACATCCAAGGGGCTCTTGCTTCCGTCTGGTCTGTGAGCAGCCAGTCTTTGGACCTTGTCCATGCAGGAAAGCCTTAGACCCAGAGCAGAGGCTCCCACAGGACATGTAGGAAGGTTACTGAGGACCCTTACTTGCTCTCAAAGCCAAAAGGACACTGGATACCCAGAGAGAACCAATCTGTATAGGACTGGCTGACCTAGTTCATTTGTCTCTTAGCCCTTCATATGTGGCCGAAATAAACAGAGTCACGCCCTATCAGATGCCCCTTCTAGAATGATGTATGCTAGGATTAGTAAAGTCAGTAAAAGCCCTATTTATAATTGCCAGATGCTGGAAAGAACCCAGGTATCCCTCAACAGAAGAGTGGATGCAAAAAATGTGGTATATCTACACAATGGAGTACTATTCAGCCATTAGAAACAATGAATTCATGAAATTCTTAGGCAAATGGATGGAGCTAGAGAACATCATACTAAGTGAGGTAACCCAGGCTCAAAAGCTGAATCATGGTATGCACTCACTAATAAGTGGTTATTAACCTAGAAAACTGGAATACCCAAAACATAATCCACACATCAAATGAGATACAAGAAGAAAGCAGGAGTGGTCCCTGGTTCTGGAAAGACTCAGTGAAACAGTATTTGGCAAAACCAGAACGGGGAACTGGGAAGGGGTGGGAGGGAGGACAGGGGAAGAGAAGGGGGCTTACGGGACTTTCGGGGAGTGGGGGGGGCTAGAAAAGGGGAAATCATTTGAAATGTAAATAAATTATATCGAATAAAAAAAAATAAAAAAATAAAAAAAATAAAGTAAAGTCAGTAAAATGCTTGTCTTGTTAGCAGGAGGACCAGAGTTAGATTCCCAGAACCCAGGTGAAAATTCTGGATGTGGAGGACATATACTTGCAATCCCGAGGGAGGCGGAGGATGAGCATCTCTGGGGCTCACTGGCTGGAGAGCCTCACCTAATTGGTGAGCTCTGGGCTAGTGAGGGGCTGCCTCAAAGGTTGTTCTCTGGTCGCCACACACGCCCTCCCACACCTCCAGATTGGATGACATGAGGTTGGCTTCTGTCCCCTCACCTAGGTATAGGTAACTACACACACTCTCCCATACTACCACACCGAATAACATGAGGATGTCCTCTGGTCTACACACACACACACACACACACACACACACACACACACACACACACACAGGCACTCAGATCAGACACCTTCCCACACCACACATTCACATTTAGAAGAAGTGTGAATTAGAACAGGGCTCACCTTACCAAGCACCAGTTTTCTTTTGTCTTCTTTTCTTTTCTTTTCTTTTCTTTTCTTTTCTTCTCTTTTCTTTTCCTTTCTTCTTTTTTTCTTTCTTTCTTTCTTTCTTTCTTTCTTTCTTTCTTTCTTTCTTTCTTTCTTTCTCTCTTTCTTTCTTTCTTTCTTTCTCTCTTTCTTTCTCTTTTTGTCTTTGTTTTTTGAGACAGAATGTCTCTGTATGGCCTTGGCTGTCCTGGAACTCACTCTGTAGACCAAGGTTGGCCTTGAACTCATAGAGAACCACCTGTTTGTTCCTCCAAGTGCTGGGATTAAAGGCATGCATCACCATGTCTGCCAGCATCAGTTGTTTTTGTTGTTGTTGTTGTTGTTCTTCTTCTTCTTCTTCTTTTGTTTTTTATTTTTTTTTTTTTTAAATCTGTGAACTTTCCTGTCCAGGACAGAAAGCCCAATTAGGGAACTTGGAGAAGGAGAAAAGCAGGTCTGAGAAGGCCCATTGTTCATTTATATTCTTACTGGACCAGCTACTATTCTATTTAATATCAAATGAAAGGTGGTGCTTTGAGTATCTGAACAGCAGCAGGTAGCACCGGTCTACCCTGAGTATGTAAGGATTTCTGGGCACACTGGATTCTGAGGCTTCCAAGGAGATTCCAGGGCCAAGGTGAACCCTTTACTACCCTTGCCCCAGGGGAGGAGAAAGACCAAGTGTCCACCCATGGCCAACATCAGAAGAGGTGTGTTCCAACGGCAATATTCTCAGCTTCAAAGGCCCATTTAAAGGGCTGGGGAAATGGCTCCGTTGGAAAAGTGCTTGCCAAGCATTCGTGCGGACCCGGGTTAGAGCCCCAGCACCCAGGCGCAAAGCCAAGGGTCATGGCAGATGCATGTGATCCCCTCACTGTGCAGCCAAGAGAGGAGAGTCTGTGCCAGCCAGCCAGCCTCACCCGTGAGCCTCAGGCCAGTGAGCGACTTTATTTCTAAAAGAAGGAAGAGGCTTAGAGCACTCACTCTAAATGCTCCGTCCACTCGTGCCGAGGACCCCAGTTAATTCCCAATACCCACAGAGTTCATAACCATCTGTAATGCCAATTCCAGGGGATCCATTACCCCTTTATAGCCTCTGTGGGCATGTAGCACACATACATGCATGCAGGAAAAACATTCATATACATAAAACTAAATTAATTTTAAAAATCAAATTCAAAGTTGACCTCTGACTTTAAGACCCAGATACACTGACTCCAGGGAGGTTCTAAAATGGCACCCCCAGACTCTTTGCCAAGCCTGTGGTCTTCTAGAAGCTGTAAAATGCATGCTCCTGCAGAGGGGCAGTGCAGCGTCGTGCCTCCAAAACTCCTGGGTCCAGATGCTGTGCAGAGGGTCCTCAAGGCAGCGCTGAGAAGGCCAGTCAAGGGTGTCCATGGAAGACTCAGTTCTCGGTGCTCAACTGGGTCCACATTATGGCTCAGCAGGATTTGAATCTGTGAGCTGAAAAGTGGGCGTGGTGGGAGTGTTTTTAATCCCAGGATCCAGACTGGAGGAGCCCTGGGCTCTTTAATTAGCCAGCCTTGCCTAACTGCAAAGTCCCTGAGATAGTAAGAGACATTGTCTTTAAAAACAACAACAAAAAATAGTCACAGGAGCAATAAGGGAGACAATGTATGGAGCAGAGACTGAAGTAAAGGCCACCCAGAGACTGACTGCCCTACCTGGGGATCCATCCTATAAACAGTCACCAAACCCCCACACTATTATGGAGGACAAGAAGTACATACCAGAAGGAGCATGCCATGGTTGTCTCCGGAGGGGCCCTGCCATAGCCTTACAAATACAGAGGCAGATGCTAGCAGCCAATCATTGGTCTGGGCTGGGGTCCCCAATGGAGGAGCTGGAGGGTGGTCTGGAGGAGCTGGAGGGGTTTACAGCCCCATGGGAAGAACAATGATATCGGTCACCCAAATGCCCCAGGACTCCCAGGGACTAAACCTTCAACCAAGGGGTACACATGGTTCCAGCCAAAAATGTGACAGAGGAATGCCTTGTTGGGCATCAGTGGGAGGAGTGGTCCTTGGTCAGGTAAAGGCTCAATAGAGGCCCATACAAAGGGAAATCGAGGCCGGGGATGTGGGAGTGGGTCGGGTGGAGGGGCATATACATGGAGGCAGGAGATGGGAGGAGGGGTTGGGGGTATTTGGGGAGGGGGGAAATCAGGAAAGGTTTTACCATTGGCGATGCAAATGAAGACTATATTCAATAAAACAACAACAAACAAGCAAAACAATAACAACAAAAACCCTAACCAGAGTGTTCCTTTTGAGGAACAACTCTCATAATGATCCTCCCAACACACACACACACACACACACACACACACACTGTAAAGGCTAAGATAGTTCAGAATAGGCTGACTACTTTACAAAGATGAACCAATGATGATGGATTGGGTAGAGGTGAGAAAATTCACATGTCCTGAATCTCCTTCATTATCAAATTTCCCAGAGTGCAAGCCTAACAGGTAGTCCTGGAAGGCAAGGTCTACAGTACTGTCTTAGAGTCACTATTGCTGTATTCAACACCATGACCAAAGCAATTCGAGGAGGGAAGAGTTTATTCAGCTTACTTGTCCACATCACAGGTCTTCACCAAACGAAGTCAGGACAGGAGCCTGGAGGCAGAGGCCATGGAGGAACACTGCTTACTGGCTTGCTCCTCATGGTCTTTCTGATCAGCCTGCTTTCTTACAGACCCCAGGACCACCAACCCAGAATGGACTGGGCCCTCCCCCTGAGTCATTAAGAAAATACGGCCTACACCCTGATCTTACTGAAGCATTTTCTCAAATGGGTCTCCCTCCTCTCCAGTGACTCTAGCTTATATGAGGCTGATATAAAGCTAGCCAGCACTAGTACTCTTGGAGACCATTTTGCCAGCTGAGATGGAGGTACTGACTACCTCCCTGGCTAGTGAGGATCCCTGCTCTTGGACACACAGATGCTGAGATGTGGAGAAGGGAGGGCCCAGAAACCCAGAAGCCCAGTTCTGCATTTGATATAACATGAGGTCCTCCAAGGGCCTCTCCAAACAGGCAGGTGTCCCCAGGGGAGGGGCTAGGGTGTCACGTACCTTTCCCCTTACCCTTGCCTTTCAGGCTGATACATGTCTCTGATTTTCCAATCAGAAGCATTTTGGGGGTAAGAAGGTTGCTGTGGATAACCACAGCAGATGGAAGGATAGAGCAAATCAGAACTACAGGCAAAACTGGCATTCTCCCACCACGATGCTGGCAAGCCCCAGCTTCTTGGGAAGCGGAAGCAGAAAGCTCGCAGGCCCATGAGTTCAAGGCCAGCCCAAGGAACATGAGACCGTGCCCTACGCCCATCAAAAACTATATAAGTAAATTCCTAAAATCCTACCACCAAGAAGCCATCCAGGAGATACTTTGCTCCCAGGATGTGACAAGGTACAGTCTGGTTCCGGTTCCCATGCCTCCCTCTCCCACACTGCCCTCCTTCCTGTCTACATTACTGCAAGGCCTCCACTCAGGATCACATCCCACCTGGAATCACACCTGTTTCCTTCTGGGAGCCGCTGTGTCTTCAGCCGCCACCCCCATTAAGGGGATAAAGAGAATAAAGGTCTCCCTCAGAGGTCACACCTCGCTGATGATTGGGCCAGCGACAGAAGATCCTAGCTGCTTCTCCAGGGAGGACACAGAGAGAGCCAAGATGGTTTCTCTTCCTCTATCGCACAGTGATAATGAAACAGCACAGCATCATCCTGAAAGTCTCCAGGGCAGACAGAGAGCCTGCCCCTCAGACCGCATTCCCAGTGTGGTTGGCAGTGGGAGGCACAGGCTAGCCTAGAGCACAGGGAGGCAGCCATGCTAAATCTGGGAGGCATTTTGCAAGTTAAGTACCTCTTTTTGGTGACTCATTTTGGGACTCACTAAAAACTCCTGTGAGTTGAAAACAAAAGTGTCCCAGGCTGAGGGACTTGTACCTCTCCCTTCTCTCTCTCCCCTGCAGAGAGATGGGTGTCACAGGGAGGGTGAGGGTCTCGGAGCTGACTAAACTTGATTTTATGTCACAGCACGTCAGCAGGGCCTGCAAACCATCTGTATGGTCCACAGCCAGAAAAGGAAGTAGGGTGTGAAGGAGGAAGGTTGGGAGCAGGGTGGGTGGACTTCTCCCACCTACCACTTAAGACTGAAGATGCCTTATTAAGCCCCACCCATCCTGTTCCTGCCTTATAGTTCGCTGGGTGTGTGGAAGTGTGTGGGCTGGGCCCCTAACCCTCTTAACACTTAAGAATGGACCGCTTGCCTACAGTCAGACCTCTAAGGTTCATCATTGGCTGTGAGACCTGGGATGTGTGTTGCTTGACCTGAGCCTCAGTTTCCTAGCAGGAAACTGAGGACAGTGCATGTATTTGTGAGCTAAGCGAGGCTGGGAAAAGTCCTTCCTAGTGGTCTGATGCTGCTCCTTAGCTGGTCTGCAGTTTGCCAGGGCGTTTTTTACAGCAGAGGGCCCAGAGAACGCAGCAGGCCTCTAAGCACACCCTCTCCTCCAAAGGTTTCAGCTCCTCAGTGGAGACCTTTGCTCTTCACTGCCTCTTAGAAAGCAGCCCCTGGTCCTCCTGCCTCCACCCTGCTTAACTTTATTTATCTTACTGTCTGCTTCCTAGAGAAACTCAGACTTCCTAGAGTAGGTGTTAAGCTTTCATTTTTAAAAACAAGTTATTCGTGTGTGCCCACACATGCCACACATATATACGACCCACAATGTATATATACACATCAGAGACAACATTTTGGTGTCAGTTCCCTCCTCCCAGAGGCAGGGACCAGCCTGGCTGCTCTGGGCTGGTGACCATGCCTTTCTTACACCAGTGTCCTAGAACCAGGTTGCCTAGCGATAAGCTACTGAAACCAGAAATCTGTCATCTGCTTCCAGTTCAACCACTAGGGACTTTGCACACAGGCCTCATTAAAGCCATCTAAGAAATGGGCACACGGGTGGCATGATGCCTCCCTCACCGCATCTGAACACCATGAGGCAGTCGGACGGAGCAGTGTGAGTTGTGTGCCTGATTACTGTGGACTCAAGTAGAGTAGGTAATTGAACACACTCAGCAGGATGCTGTCCTGTGCCCAGGCTTGTATATCCGATTAATGGACAGCCGGCAGGTGCCTGGGGACACAGACAGTCTAGAATAGTCGGAAGCAGCAATACCTGTCCCAGCCAGGAGCATCCTTCTTGAGGGGAAGTGGGAGTCACACTAATTGCTCCCCAGAGAAGCTTGGATACCCGGTGTGCATTTGGAGGACGTGTGGAGGAGGTTAGAGACAACTTGCTGGAATCCTGTACATCATGTGGGTGTAGGGGATTAAACTCAGGGCCTGCCCCAGGCCCCTAGGGTATTTGGCTGGCCCCTAGTGGAGCAGCTTACTCCTTCTAGAACCTTCTGCACACTGATGCTGGGCTGGCCTGGAGTTCCCAGGAAGGCAGTATCCCTGGGAGATACCGGCACTTTGGGGCCTACTTCTGGAATTGTACTGAGCACTAGTTGTACACTATTTGTACTATTTGTATACACTGAACAACATATATATATATATATCGTGTTATATATAGTGATAAATATTTAAAGACAGCATCTCATGTAGTCTAAGCTGGCTTGGAATTTGCTATGTAGCCAAGAATGAATGAATTTCAAACATTTCTGACTCAGCCTTCCTAGTTCAGGGATCACAGGTGCCCAATTTCCCTAGTGCTGAGATTAGAAAGCATTCTATCACCTGAACACTGAACTTCACCTCATACTGCATGCACTCTGTGGTTGGGTCAATTTCAGTCTTGTGAGGGCTGTGATAGGAGCAATGTCAGCTGATATTGATATCCACGGGTGTGGATCCACGGGTGTGGATATCCATGGGGAAGGGTCCACGAGTTGGTTACCCAGCGAGTCTGCATATTAAAAAGTCTAGAGCGCGCGCAGAGGGGGTTCAGCGGCCAGGATTTGGAGTCAGAGACTCAAGTCTTCCAACTTGGGCTGGACGATCAAGCACCCAGGCTGGAAGCGCGCCCCCGGCGCCCCCTAGCCTGCGTGGCGGCCGCGCGCACGGGCGCAGGGGGCGGCGCGGCCCCGCGGCGGGGAGGGGCGGGCGGGCGCGCGGGTGCGCGCAGAAGCGGCGGCTGAACCCGGCGGACGAGCTGCGGCCGCTGCGCCGCCAACTCGCGTGTGACCCGCGCTCCGCCCGCCGCCGAGAGAGCCGCCAGCGCCGGTGAGTAGCCTGGGACCGGCGAGGGGCGCGGGCCAGGGCGTGGGGCCGTCATCCGAGGCGTTGTGGGCGCGCGCGCGTTCCCGGGGAGTCGGCGGGTACGCCCGCAAGAGGCCGAGGTGTCCACGGCGGGCTCCATCCGCCCCGCTGCGCGGGAGTGCGTGCGTGTGCACATCAGGGGCCCCGGCTGTGAGTTTGGGGTGGACCAGTGCGGGTGTACAGGCTTGGCTTCGGTTTATCCCTTTATCGAGTGTTTACGATGGATGCCAAGGAGTACGTGTGCCCACGTGTCTGAATGTTCCCAAGTGAGTGTGTGCACACGTGCACGGGCAAAAGTGTACAAATTCTATACGAGTGTGTGTTTAGGATCCAGGCTGAGCATTCCACACAGCAGGCCATTTGTGTGTGTGATGTGCCGGCTGACCCTGTCCGGAGAGGCTGCTGGGCCGGAGTCTGTGAATCCGCAGATCCCCAGGTTCTGACTGGTGGAAGCCACTCAGCCTGGCCTTGGCAGGACTCTGCATGGCCACGCAGGCTGAGGAGGGGGCTGTGCTGGACGTGAATTGAGGTTTTCTAAATGTGTCTTAGTTCCCTGGCTTTGTTCATGGTTGTCTCGAGCTAGGCCAGATTTGGACTCTGACCCCCCCATACCTAGTTGTTAGGCCCTAGGGAGACCCAGGGCCCCAGATACTTGTCCTCTCTGCCTGCTCCTCTAAGTTAATTATATTTCCTTGATTTAACCGAACCCCAGAGGCAGTAACAAATGGGTGACAACACACTTGGGACACATCCTCTAAGGGCTGTCTGTGAACTTTTGATTGACAGTTTGTGCATGTGTGTTTGAAAGTTTTAACTGCTTTAGAGCAAACTTTAGAAAGTTTCTGTTCAGAGTTTCACTCCACTTGCAAAATACAGGTTGACTTTTTGAGGGGGAAAAATGCCCTCACAGGAGTCTGGTGTGTGTAAAAGGGCAGGTTAAAAACCCTATTGCTAATGGGAGAAGAATTTCATTGAATGGGTGCCTGACTCCCAACAGAAGAACCTTAACCGGTGAACTTTGGACATCGTCATTCAGCAAACAAAACCTGGAAGGAAACAAAAAAAGCACCCATGTTCTTTTTTTCCTCTTTGTCCTGAAAACTGGAGAAGAAAAACTATCCCCACCTTCTGGATGTGTTGAAACTGTTCCCCTCCCCCATCGTCCAGGCTCTCCCTGGATCCCCCACCCCCAAATAAAATATGCCTGTGGGGAGTGGAGGAGTGAGTCACTCTCTGGCAGAGGGCCCCACGGCAAACATTTGGGAAGGTTCTTGCCTAACTTCCCAGAAGAAAAGGCCCGGGATTTAAAATGGTCCCTGTGGTTGTGAGCCTCTGAGCCCCGTCTGCTTCAGAGATGACTACAGAAGTCATTTGCTATCTTTAAAAAAATGCCCAAGTCTTGGACTTAAGCGTTGGCCAGGATTTAGAGCTGTTCGGGTTTCCAGAAATGGAGATGCTGGCCTTCCCAGGTGGCACATGGCGTAGAAAGTGGTTGAACTGTTTGCAGAGTACCTACTGTGTGCTGAGAGTGGTTCTGGGGGTCCTTAACGCTCCTGGTATTCCACTCTGTTTTTGGGTTTGTACCCAAGGCATGTGAATCATGGAAAAATCAAACATGTGTCCCAGGCCACCAGGGAGAGGGTGGCAGCCAAAGTCCGAGCCACCTGCCTGCCTTCTAGGCCTTCCCTCTTTCCCTGGGCTCACATCTTGACATTTGACTTTCTAAGCTGCACAGCTGGGCACTGAGGCCTTGAACACTCCTGTCCTCCTCAGGACGCACCGTAAGTCAGAGGTTATTGGCTCTATTATTCAAGAAAACAGCTGCTAGCAGGGATGAGCTGACTGGCATAGTCTTAGGACAGTGGCACCGTAACCTGTGTCCCCCATTACTGAGGACATGCCCTGTGCTGGGCTTGGTGCACCAAGTTTGAAGTTATTTTTCATTTTTCCCACCAACACTGTAAGATGAGAACTGTTATGGTGTCCATTCTGTAGATGGAAACAAAACAAAACAAAGCAAAAACTGGGACACAGAGAGGCTACAGAATAGCAGCAGAGCCAGAATTTGAACTCAGACTTGTCTGGACAGAGTCTGAAGTCTTCCTGTGAACTTGTAAAGTTCAGGTAAGTTGATAAATGGCAAAGTCAGGACTTGAGTTCGTAACTCAGATTCTAGGACGGGCTTCCTTAATGTGAAACGCACTAGCTACTTTTATTGTGTTTTGCTCTTCTAGCATGTTGTAGAGCTCAGTGATTTATGACAGGCCAGGCTCTGCAGGCCTGCCTGGTTCCAGAATTTGGGGAGAGGTCCTCCCAAAGGCTACTGGGCCACCAGAGTGAAGGTAACAGTCTTTCCAAGTGCCAAGGATGGCCAAACCATTGTCAAAAGGAGAATAATATTTTTCTCCTCTTCTCTTGTTGGACCAAGGAGGGAGGTGAGGGTGGAGGACTTGGTGAGTCATTCAAGATTAGATATGGGTTATAGCTAGGTGTGGTGGCTCACGCCCATAATCGAGGCTGAGGCAGGAGGATTGCTTTGAGTTCTGGGCCAGCCTGAACTTACATGGCAAGTACCACATGTCCCAGGATTATACACCAAGAGCCCGTTTAAATACATAAATTTGATTAAATAAACACATAGATGCAGTTGGAGATAAAGCTGGACTCAGCCCCAGGAAGAGCCAGCCTCTGACCCTGTAGGGAGATGGAGAATGATATCGGGTCCTTACTCTCCACTCTGAATCTGACACGATCGTTTTTGCAAGGTCTCCTTGTCACCTGTCATTCAGAACTGGGTCCGCCAGTTAACTTCCTCATTCACTTCCGTTTCTGGTGTTTCAGATGAGGACTGTGTGTGTAAGTAAGGACCTATGTGGTTTGGGCTGTGCCTGCCCAGCACTGTGTCCTCCAACACTAACAGGAAAAGGTCGCTCTCTGCCTTCCAAGAGTGTCATTTGCAAAGTGCTTTGCGTTGCAATGCCTAAATGTAAGGTGTGAAATAATAGATGGTATGGGAAGGCTCAGCCACGGTTCTGGCATTGATAGATTCCTCTCCATCTGGCCTGTGATTTGCGGAGGTAAAAATAGGCCTTGTTTCTGTGTTTTTATTTGTCTAATTTAATTTTTGCTGATGTCATCATAGGCAGCAAAGTGCATGTACTTGGGAGTTTGCTAATCCTTAGGACTGGGGCTCAAGGAGCAGGGGGATTGTGGAGGGGGTCACTGAGGGTGGTCTGGGTTTCTGTAAAGGGGTTTGAAGTTTTTGAGAAGATGATCTCCTATGTTCTTACTTGTGTCACCCAGGTAAGGTCATCTGTCTTTCTTTTCTCTCTCTCTCTTTCTTTTTCTCTCTCTCTTTCTTTCTTTCTTTCTTTCTTTCTTTCTTTCTTTCTTTCTTTCTTTCTTTCTTTCTTTCTTTCTTTCTTTCTTTCTTCTTTTCTTTTTGTAAACTTTCCCCCTTGTCTGTCTGAATTTGCTGACACACACATATTCCATCTTCAGGCCAAACCTGCGGCCTTCTCAGATCCGAGGTCCAGACAGAAGTAGCACTGGGGCACATCCGTTTGTGGTGTAATTTCCTGTACCATTAATCCTGGGAACTTGAACTTGAGTGTGTGATCTGGCATTGTGACATCTGTCACTCCAAGACGACTTGCTATGTGAATACAGACCCACACATACAGGGGACTCCAGTTCTGGATTTTAAACCCACCCCCACCCCCCACAGGCGACTTCTCACGTGGTCTGGCAGCTGAGGAGCTGGTCTCCTAGGCAGGTTCTTGGACTGTGCTGGCTAGAATCTCAACACCCCCTAAAACTCTTGTTCACCACCCCCAGAGCTGTGCTGTGCCCTGAGGCAGCCTTCAGATTGCATGTGGGGCCACTGGATTCATTTACTTCCAAAGGCTTTACCCACAGGGAACTGTTCTTTCTCTTAGACTTCTATGTGCTGGTGACCTCATAGAAAAGAAAAAGGGGGCTTTGTGTAGGAATTCCAGCAAGTGTGAAGGAATGCCGACGGGAAGGGCGGGTAGTTGCTGTGGGAAGCCTTAGGCGCCTGCCTTTCCCCCAAACTGTTTAACCCTCACACTTCAAAATCAGGGTGGCCCTGGAAAAAGATTCTTTTAAGGGGAATCCTCCTTTGCCTCCCTGTCATCTGTCCGAGAGGCTCCTGGGCGCTGCCTTACACTCTGCTCTCTCCTTCGTTCACGACCCATTTACTGACACCTGTCCTTTGGCCCTTTAAGCTGGGGATTTCTGGGAAGGAATCTATCTGCAGAGGGGCATCCTTACTTTCCAATGACCTGTTCTGATGTTTAGTGTCTCGCAGTGCCAAGAAGAAAAGATCTCCAGAGCACTGGGTGGAGATGGCCACAGGAGGCTGCTTAGGGTGAACTTGGGGAATTGGAAACTGCCCAGTTGTCCATTTCACAGACTGGAAACTGAGGCCCTGAAAGGGCAAGATGCTCACCATTAGATTAAGAATGTGAGCCTGTAGGTGTGTGAGGGGTCAGTGGTTAGCAGCACTGGCTGCTTTTCCAAAGGTCTTGGGTTCCATTCCCAGCACCCACATGGTAGCTTATAATCAATCACCCTACAACTCCAGTTCCCAGGCATCTGATGCTGCCCTCTTCTGGCCCCCAAAGGTACCAGTCACTGATGTGGTGCACAGACATACGTGCAGACAAAACACCCAGGCAGATACAACTTAAAAACAAAGAATTTGCCAGACATAGTAGACAGCTGTAGTTTGGAAAGAGGCTGGATTTCAGTGCTGGGGTGGCCCTGTGGCATCTCAAGACAAAGTCTGGAAGTCTGTGTTTGTTTTCTTCCTATTCATCACAGGGTAAGACAGTGAGCCCCCTCGCTCTGTTTGGGCATGAAGCTACAAAGTCTCTGAAGGCCTATGAGCTGTGTCAGCTGTGGTGGTTAGGAAGTGAGGCAGATGTTTTGTTAATTATTTATATAGCGTGGCCCAGCAGAGACCTGTGTTGATAGGAGTGGTCATCACAGACCCCAGTGGGACCAGAGTCCTCACTAAGGACTTTCAGTCCTCATTGAAGTCCACTGGGCCTGAGGGAGGCTACATGCACCGTGGGAGTCTTCCTGGGCCATTTGAGGCTGTTAGATTGGCTCTCTCTAAGGGACATGAAACCCTGACTTCCAGAATAGCTGTCCCTCCTCAGGAAGCTTCTGAGGAAAGGTGTCTAGTTCCTCATACCTGAAGCACCCACTAGGCTTGTGAGGTGAAGAGAGGAGGCCACAGCTGTGGAGAGCCACTCTCCCACAGAGACCTCTGCTTCAGGCTTCATTCAGGCCCAGCCGCCATTGCTGTGTCCATCCAGCGGGCTGGCTGTGTCAGGCAGCAGCTTCCACTCATGCCGCAGGCCAACTTTAGAATATAGATCCTGAAAAGTCAGGCGCCTGGGATGAGGGTCTTCTCTGAAAGGCCACTGCGCATGAGGGGTGTGGGCTTCTCAGAGAGGAGGGGCAAACCCACCCTGCCTTCTTGTTGCCTGTGTGCACAAAAAGGCTTTGCCCAGGAATCATGTTGAGAAAAGGAACTTATAGAGAATATTTAGACTAGATGCCTGCTCAGACTAGAGTGTCCTGTGGAGTGAAGGCAGATTCCAGTCAGTGGGGTCTGGGAGGAAGGGGTGTGAGGAGTGAGTCAGGGCTGGATGAGTACAGGGTTCCTTCTGGGGTGATAAAAACTGGTTTGGGACTAAGTAGCAGCTAGGGTTGTGCAACATTACGAATGTACCAGATGTCACTTTACAACTGTTAATTTGGGTATAGTTCAGTGATGGAGCACTTGCCTAGTATGTGTGCAGCCCTGAGTTGGATCCCCAGTGAAACACACACACACACACACACACACACACACTAATTTTATATGATTTTAAAGGAAAAAGCAAACCAGAAGACATTCTGTTGCTTAAGACAAAGAGGATCCCCGTCTCCGGCCCCATTTACAGATAGGAATAGTGAAGGGCAGAGAGCACGGCCAGCCTGAGATCCTACATGACTGTCCTGTGGCTTCAGTCAGGTCGTTCTCCCAGCTTTCAAGCCATGCACCATGAGTTCTGGGCCTGGGCTTAGGAGTGAAACAGAACCTCTGTGGTCTGAAGCAGGCTGCACACTCTGGTCTCAGAACTAGAGATACCTGTGTTGGCTAGCATGTGACATATCCAGGTACGCACGCAAGAAACACATCGCAGAGAGATGATTCCATAGTTCAGGGTACTTGCTCTTGCAGAGGACTCCTGTTCAGTTCCCAGCATACATCAAAGAGCTCACAAGTGCCTGTAGCTTCAGTTCCAGCGGATCAGGTGCCCTCTTCTGGTCTCTTTGATACCTGCATGTACATGGCACCCAAACAGACAGGCACACCACACACACACACACACACACACACACACACACACACACACAACAGACAGGCACACCACACACACACACACACACACACACACAAATAAATTTAAATATATTTCGGGACAAGATCTCAGCGTGCCTCTAGCTGATAGGAAACTTCCTATGTAGCATGGGTTGGCCTCAAACTCACAAAGATCTTCCTGCCTCTGCCTTTTGAGGGCTGGGTTTTAAGGCATGTGTCACCATGCCTGGGAAATTAATTTTTTTATGATTTATTTTTGATTTTATGTGTGTTTGTGTTTTGTCTGCATGTGTGTCTGTAGGAGGATGTTGAATCCCAAAGACATTTGTGAGCTGCCCTATGGGTGCTAGGAATTGAACCCAGGTCCTCTGGAAGAGCAACTGGTTCTCTTAACCTCTGAGCCATTTCCTCAGTCTTCCCCCCCCCCCAATCTTTTAAAGGCACATATCTCAGAATTCTGGGTCAGGTAAGTAAGGCTCACATAGGGACTCTTTCCTTGTCTCTATCACAGCATGGAGCCTACCCCCCCCCCCAGCAGGTGGGGGTAACACCTCTTTGATCCTGACTGCTGGAGGCAGGCTCAGAGCCAGCCTTATAGGAGTTTGTGTACATTCTACAGGAGGGAGCGACAGAGGGCTTCACTCTCTGGGGAAGCAGGAGGAGTTGGAAGTGCAACATTGTGGCAGGGAGGTAGGAGGTTCTATTGAAGCCTGAAAGGACCCTGATGGGGACAAGTGGACCACAGGAGCTATGGGACCTGGGAGAACATGAAATTAGGAATGTCCCATCCACCCTGCCAGAGGCTTCCCTGTGCCCAGTGTCTCCTACGTGCCATACCCTAGGTCCAGCTTTTATACGCAGTAACTTACTTCAGCCAACAATTCTATGGTATGAGTACCCATATGCCCACTTTCGGGACAAGGAAACACCCAGAGTCTAGGGTAGCTGGTTCTCTGCTGTCAGCATGTGTGCCTTGAGGAAAGCCACAGCAAAGGGCCGCCTTCCGAGTCAGGGGACCATTGCAGCCCTTTGGAAGGGCCCCCTGTGGTCTGGGAGAGGGTAACTAATTCTTACCTTCCAAGCAGCTAGAAGAAACACCGCGTACCATGGTCCTGTGCTGATGGTATACAGTATCAGTTATCTATTTCTTTTGATTGGAAATGTCATTACATAGGGCAAGATTTGGTGTGTGGCTGCAGCTGTGGCCTCAGAACTTGGCCCACAGTAAGAGCAGAATTATCAGAAAATTTCTGCACACCAGCATGATGACATGGTGGTCAAACGTTTCAGATTTGGTGGCATTTCAGATTTTCAGTTAAGGTTATTCAACCGGTAAAGTCTATGCAATATTCTAAAATTCAGTTCTGAAATCTGAAACACGAGGTTGGAGAGAGACGGCTCAGTGGTTAAGAGCACTGGCTGCTCTTCCAGAGAACCCAGGTGCACTTCCCAGCACCCACAGTTCAGTTCATAACCATGTGTGACTACAGGGCCAGGGGATCTGACACCCTCTTCTGACTTCTGTTGGCATCAGACATATAATTGGTGCACAGACATTCATGCAAAGAAGAAATCCCTACACCATATACATAAATAAACAAAATCTGAACTATTCCTTCTCCCAAGCATTTCAGATAAGAGATTCTTAACCTATGGGAGGAGCCTAAGCCTAGAACAGCTGTACCTCCCAAGTTATGGAATCTCCTTCCTGTGGTATTTCTTTCTTCAACATCTGTACAGGAATGATGGGGGGCATGCTTCTCAGAGCTGGTTTTAATTTTGTTGGGGATGCTGGGGATTGCACCCAGGTCTCCTACACAACATGACAGTTAAACTCCCAGCCTTAAACTGTGTTTCCTGTCAAGAAGCCTTCATTGTTTAGAGGTAGTGTCCTTTGTGAGGTGCCTTCGAGAGAAGAAAGGAGTTAAACTCTCCCGAGCAAGTTCTAGAGTTGCTGATCCCCAAGTGGACATGATCCCCAATTCTGCCTCAACCCAGAAATGGAGGAACCTGACATGATAAGAGGAAGCAACTCTCTTGTTCATTTGGCCTTGGTAGGTGTCTACATGGTAGCAACTCTAAATGCCTCATGGCAGCAGACAGCAGAGGCAGGAAGCCTGCTCCAGGGCGTTGGAGGATCCAACAGGTCTACCGAACTGATTTCCCCAGGACCTTAAGCATGCACCACTCTCTGGCTATGATATAGAGTGTCTCCTGTGCATGTTTTGCTCCTCTTCTGCAGGAATTCCAACGGTCCTTTTTGTTTGCTTTCAATGCCAGCCCCCTCATCTAGTCTATAAGAACAAAAAGACTCGAGTTCTGTCTGTGCAACGTCTGGGGACAGGGTTGGGACTATGGCTCTTGGAGCCAGCCTGATGGTGACAACATGGTGCATGGTTTTCTCTGAGGAGTGAGGGGCAGTGGGTCCTGTGATGCCCTAGACTAGGTACTGGGATCTCCCAACAGGCAGGTTCATGGTGCTGTTCAGCCCAGGCTGGAAATAGCCACCTAGGGGAACACAAGGGATCAGACACGTCCCTGTGCCTCTTCCTCGGAGATGCAGAGGAAATGATTGTCCCCTCAGCTGATAACTGTCTTTTATACATACTTTCCTGGTATCCTACATCCTCAGACATTGATCATCTATAGGTTAGGCATAGGGTGACCTCAGTTTTCTGGTCTCTTAAAGGGCAGTGGTGTGTTAGAGTGTTTTAGTGTTGGCTTGGAACAGGAGCGGCGGTCCTAAAGGAGCATTCAGCCTCTGACCTGCGAGTTTCAGTATCCTCTGGTTGCTTATGGGGCAGCGTCTCTGAAATCACATACTGCTAAAAATTCCTGCAACATATGGCCACGGTGATGTGCTAATGTTAGCAATTGAGATACTTAATTACATAGGAAGAAAAAACCTTTTCCTACTCACAGGGGTTTACTGGAGAGCCCGTGTCTCAGGCCTGAGGGTCCTGCACAGTATAAGTCAGACTGGCAGATGGAGTATCATTATCATGTATGAATTTATTATTGAATAATTATTTTTTAATCTGGTCACAATTTTATCTGGCAATGTCTTTAATTGTCATTTATCCAACTACACTGGCTCAATCCTAGTTTGTGCTTGACCTGATACTGGGACCTGGGGATAGAAAGAATCAGGAGTCAAATAGTCCTGAATCTTTGCTGTGTACCACAGTACCCAGGTGGTGCTGTGGGCTGTGGGTGAATCTGTATTTCCCAGTGGGTACTGTGAGAAGTGTGTACTGCCTACTGTGCGCACATCCGTAGAGGCAGGCGTATAGACCCCCCCCCCCCAGCAGATACTGGTTTGATGAGTTCTTTGGGGCCTGACTCTCTTCTTGTTATGATCAACTGAGCCAGCCACTGCTCACACGCCACGTGATGATGTCCCCTGAATGAACCAGAAACGATCCAGATGCCCCAGGAACCGATGTGAGAACACGGCACCCCTTCACACGTTGCGTCTCAGTTCAGCGTCTTGCCACCACCCAGCATTTTGAGACAGAATGTGAGATCTCGTGGTTGGCTAAATACATAAATATTTTATGTCTCGATATTCTGAAAATGAAGCCCAAATGCACAGAACTGCTGCACATCAGTGCTATGGATCATATGTTATAATAATCTGATGACATGTTGTTTAAATATTTATGGACTGATGCGACATAACAATGGGGGGAGAGGGGCGTCTGGGAGCAGAGTCATGGCAGATGCTGGAAAGGAGGGAACATATTCTCTCCATCCTGAGATGCGTCACGTGCCTCTGGGGTGTGGGGCAGTCTCGGTGGCTGACATTTATCGGTCATTTGCTGTGTGCTGTTCCTGCCAGTGACTTCATTTTATTTCATCATCACAGTCTCCCTTGGAGGATGGGACAATTAATAATGCTGAGTTACAGATGGGAGACTAAGGCTTAGGGTGAGACATGAGTTAGTGACCAGGTAGGAGCGAGCCCAGGTGGACCTGACACTATGTGCTGATTGGTTTTTCTGCGTCACAGGAAGGGGTGGCTGTGTCTGTAAAGTGACAGACAGGAATCAAAACCATGAGCATCCAACCAAGGCTGGGCTGCTGTGGTTGAGCGTGTGTGCCCAGAACACATCCTCAGATGTTCTGGGGCTCTTGTTCATTTATTTGTTATCATTTTCCATTCTTGGTTCTGTAGTTGTTGCAGGAGAGTTCTCTGCAGATTGCATCCCTGGTGCAGTCCCTGCCCCTGCTCTGGCCTTCGCCCTTGCTGCAGGCCAGTGAGTAAAGTGACCAGGTCCTCACTTCCTGCTTAGCTTTGTCATCCCTGCCTCCGGGGAGCCACCTGACTAGACTAGCCAGTGAGCTCATTCCCTGGTGACATCTGTTGGATATTCTCATGAGCATCCTGTCCTGAGTTAGCTTGTTTTCTTAACCACTCATTGTCCGGGAAGCTCCCTCCGGGCACAGGCCTCAAGGTTGACACCTCAGTACTAGACGACTAAACAGCCAACAGAAGTTCAGAACGTAAGGTCCTCAAGCATCCTCTCGGAGGTGACAGTCTCAGACTTGGGAGTGCCTTCCACTTCTGCCAGGACTTTGGAAATATTCTCACGGTCCCCTGCAACCATAAGGGACATGTCAGGATCATGGAAATGGAAGATGAGGGTGACTGTGTAATTTGTGAAGTCCAGTGTAAAATTGAAATGCAGACTCCCATGTTAAAAAGAATCAGCAAGGTGGGAGAGGTTGGGATGTGACTTGTCTAGCATGCACTAGGGTCTATCCTCAGCTGATACACACTTGCAATTGAGGCAGGGGATCAGAATTTGGGCCTCATTACTGGCTTCTACATACCATATTTTGGGCAGCCTAGGATGCATAAGAAAGTATTTCAAACCTATTTGCGCCCTCACCCCCAAAGGCTACAAGGATCAGAAAACTGGCTTTTCCTTTCTTTGGTATTTACCTCCTTGCCTGTCATGACTTTTATTTAGTGTTTATTTCTTGGGCACAGGGACTCTCAGAGTAAGGGCAGACCCCACCCTGTTGCTCCCTGTGGGGACTAACTGACTCCCACCCTGGGTGACAGGGACAGATGCAAGGGCTCACTGGGCACCTGTCCTGTGGTAGCAGGACCAGTGTGTACTGAAGGTCCAAAGCCCACGCCTGCCCCAGGGTTCTCCCAGATATCAGAGGTAGTGACAATAGTGAACCCAGGGTACAACTGGCCACACTTGGCTCCCTTCTGAGGACAAGGCTGGTTGACCATTACAGTTTCCTAACTGTTCCTCTTAAACACCATCTTCTCCAACAGAGCCGGTCCCCTTGTCAGTTCTCCCTGGGGGTGGTGGAGGGGGCTGGGAGCCATATGGTTTAGAGGAAATGATCTCTTCATGCAGACCACTGATGCCTGGAATGGCCACTACTGTTCAGTCAGCCTGTCTCTCTTCTCTGGGGCTCATTTGCTAGTCAGACCAATGACAAGAGTTAGCAATGAAACAACTGGGTTGCTGAGGGGATCAGAATTTGGGGGTCACCGCTGGCTATATACCATGTCACGGACAGCCTAGGATTAGATTCTGTGGGAAGAGCACCAAGCTCTCACCCCCCGGACCCAAGACATCAGGAAGCTTTGTCTGATCCCTCTGCTAACAGGGACATGTTTCTAGTTCTGCATTAAGGGAGTTGAGAGCAGGTAACCAGGGGAGTAGACGTTTTAACTTCTCAAAGGTCTCTGTGTGAAATTCTGGAGTGGGGAAATAAAACTTCCTTAGTTTCATCTCGGCAGCCCAGGACCCAGACAGATTCGGTGTGCGTTTTGTCTTCATTTCATTGATTAATCTTCCTGATCATGATGCTGAACCCATCTTTCAGATTAGGACAACTGAGGCTCACTGTCAGTAGAAGCCTCGAGCCAAAGCTGTAAACCAACACCAAGGCTTTTTGTCCCCAGCACGAAGCCCACAGTTACTGGCGGCATGACCTCCCGTCCCTGCACCCGGCTGTGAGTGTGGGTTGGGGCGCTCAGTGCTTCTGCCTATGCCTCTGAGTTCCCTCTGTAGCTCCTGGCACCAAGCAGATTCCAGGGGTCAGCTCCAGCTTCAGCCATGCAAGATTCACCCCGATCTGCAGCCATCCCTGCCCAGAGACGGAGGATTTGGACAAGGCTGGTGCAAACCACGTGTCCCCACTTTGCCCACAGTAGTCTGTCACCTCCTCCCAAGGGGAGTTTCTTGTTGTGAAGCCAGGAGTGATACACGTTTATGGTTTTGTATTTGGTCTTCAGTTCCATGCCAGGCAGTGGGCAAGACCATGACTTACTGTGTCGGCAAGTTCCGCATCCAACTAACTGACCGACTCGCTTGGTAAGCGCACCACGAGACTAGAGCTTGGTGGTACCTATGGTGCTCAGACACTCAGACTCACCCTTCCCCCACCCTCCCCACCCCCACCCAGTCTCCTTCCTCTCCTTTAGTCATTTAGTTATCTGAATGAGCGGTGCCCTGTTCCACTGTTCAGAGGCATGGTCGTGAGTCATGGGGACAAAGTCCCTGCCTTCAAGCAGCTGGTATAAGGAGCCGAGTTACAGCCTTGGAACCCTGGGGAAGTTCTGAAAGGGGAATGTCCAAGGGAAAGCCTGGCTCTGCTTGGGACTGGTGGGATTCCCCAGCCTGTGGGGTTGGAGTGCCCTCAGGTCCTTCTTCCCTGAAAAGTGGCAGGGGACTGTAGGATTTGTCTTACCCTCTGCCAAGACTCACAATTGCTTATCTAAGGGCCACTGGCTCTGGGCTGGGCTGACTAGGTAGTCACATTGAGTCCTAGTTGTGGCTTGATGAGGCAGATGATATTAGTTCCATTTTACGGACAAGAGTGGGAGGTTGAGCATGGCTGGGTCATTTGCTCAGTGCCACACATTAGGGCCTCGGCCAAGCCAGGATTTGAACCTAGGCCCTGAGCTCCAAACTGTCCCTTCTAACCTCATCATGCCTGTGTCCGTGGGTAGCTTCATTACTCCTGGTAGCAGAGGAACCGCAGGTGCCTCTCGGGGCAGTGGGCGTGGTGTGAGTGTGTGGTCAGGTAAAATAGGGGCGAATCACTGGTGCTGAGAAGTGAACATTCCTGAACGATCTAGGATTGCATTAGCTCCTTGTCGCAAGGCTGTTGGGAAGATGGGGTTGACCTTGTGCTGGGATGAGGAGGCTGAGGCCCAAAGAGGCTCGCAGAGTGCTGAGGTCACACAGCCTCATGATCTGATCCTGGGTCTACACAGTGCCTCTGTGCCAGTATCAGCTTCTACCTTCAACTCCCGTTTGGAACTGACGTGTGACAGATACCTCAGTGACTTGTTCCCACACCGGGAGGGTGGGTGTACGGAGCAAGCTCTTTGCATAGTTGTGGAAAAGGACACCTATGCCACTGCAGAAACGCCTTCGAAATGCTACTGACTGCTGGGGCAGATGAACCACGCCATGTGTGTTTGTGAAGGTGAGGGGGCTGTGTCAGATCCCCCCTCCCCCCCGGGGGGGGGGTGGGGGACTGTCAGCCAGGGTACACTAGAGCTTTATGGCATCCGGAACAGACAAGCCTTTTAGAAGAAATCGTCTCCAGGGCCGTCCTATCCCACTGTTGGCAAACAGGCCTAAAACAGGCGAGGAAGCCGTGTTGGGTATGCACTAAGCGGGCAGCGGGCATTTAGACGCACTTATTTAAAGCAGGATCAGGGAGACTGAACGCCTTGTCTCCTCGCTGCAGCCTGGGATCTGAGTCTTCAGGGTTTCCTTACCATATACAGGTTTTGTTGTTGTTCTTCTTGTCGTTGTTGTTGTTGTATATTTGTAAAATGAGGCTTCTGCTGGCAAAAGCAGGTTTTAGCGTGTGCAGTGGCGCTTTCAAGACCTAATAAGGCCCCAAAGGAGGGTGAGTTCCAGCCACACTCTCCTCCCCCAGCCCTCTGTCCCATCTTGCCTCATACACTGCGGGCACAGGGTACCATTCATCTTGCTTCCCATTAACAGAATTACTGCCATCACTTCTGCAGGACAAGATGGGCCCTTTGGAACTGCTTTGGGGACAGAGGCAGGATTGGTCGCCAGGCAGTTTTGCTTAGACGGGAAATGAAAGAGAAAGGGAGAACAGGCATGGACAGAACTGGCACTGGCATAGACTCCCTGGGTGACGAGGACTACAGGTGTTAGAGGAGGGGCCCGTCTGCTCGTGCACCCTTAGGGGCTATGACAGGGCCTACAATGGCTTAGGAGTTGCCAGAAGTGTACAGATATGACCCTGCTAAGTGCAGAGGGAGGGGAGGAGGGCACCCAGCATGTATGGGGTGCTCTACATCCCCCACATTGTAATGGTCACCTTGGGTAGGTCTTGAGGTGTGGGAATCTTTGTGCCCATTTTCCCATGAGCAGTAGAGGCCCAGGGTTACATAGCTCCCGAGTAGAGAGGTTCTGGGATATGGCATCTCCCCTACCCATCCACCTCCAGATGATTTTTCCATTTAGGAATACCCTTCCTGGAGGCTTCAGAAAGTAGCAGAATGAGACCTCACCATCTGGCTGTCACCAACCTGTCCTGTCTCACCCTGATTCCTTGTGCAAGTGAATTTACATCTGGGCTCAATGTTGTGCCAGTGTTGACTCAGGACCATGCTAAACTTCTATAGTCTATTTGCACATCTGAGGGGATTTCAGGGTGTGGCCCTGAGAATGAAGGAGGGAATAGAGAGCTATACATGCACCCTACGTACCCAGGAGTAGTAATTATGTCACAGTGATGCCAGCTCAGATAGATTGATTGAGGTTGCCTGATATACCCAGCTGAGGTGGCTTTGGTGACTGGGATTGATTAGTAATGTCTGCTGTGGCTCACCAGAAAGGAAAGGACCTGACAACTTTTACTGGACTCTAACCTTAGGAGCACTGTTGTTCTTGGTCAGAACTCCAGTTCTGTGTGACAACACACAATTAACTCCAGGAGAGAGATGACGACCTAAGCGCACAGTTGGAAATCTACTAGAGTGAACGATTGATGAAGGCTTCACAGTCCCCAAGAGAGCCAGCAAATGGAATTCTACTGTAAATGTTTGTAAAAAGCAGTTTTAAACTTCTAGGGATAAGGTTGAAGTGCCAACATATTTAAAGGTCTGTCTGCTGTGCACCACATTATAGGAATAAATGGCTTTAGCTGTCAGTCTCAGGCCCCTCATCTTTGAAGTGACGCTCAATCTCCACTCATAGGACAGGGATGAGGGGCGTCTCAGGAGATGGAGGACTTGGAGTGCAGATCCATCAGTGACAAACTGGTATTTAGAGTCAAGCCCTGTCCTTGCACCTGCTTTGTGCTGAGTTCTGGGCTCCTGTGCTGGTCTCAGGAATTTGGCTTAGTCGGTACTGCCCAAGGAGGGCGGGGCAGGATAGTCCTGCAGCCTTCTGGGCAGCCTCCGACCTCCAGGAATGTTGTTTTTTGTTTGTTTGTTTGTTTTTGTTTTTGTTTTTCCTCCTGGACGAGGAGCTCATCTGTGGCTAGGACAAGCCCACTTCATTTGTGATCCTGAATGTAGCCTGGTGCAGCTTTCCACAACAGTCCCCAAGGGAAGTAGCAGTATATCCCAGGCCTGGCTTCTAGGGGAGCAGCTAAGCCTGGAACTCTTGCCTCTAACTCTAAGAGTAATAAATATGAAAGCCTGAGACTCAGTCCCCAAGACTACAAGGTACACTCTTCTGATTAGGGGTGCCTGCAGATTGGTGGTATAGTTAGTTATACAGCTGATATGGGCTACCATCTGTCCTATCACACGGCCACATATCCAACCCTGTGAGCCCCTGCCTGGCATTGTCTAAAACACCCCGGGCCATTGGAGTTGGGGAATGGGATGGATTGATGACCCTGGCCCAACCCCAGCACATGCAGTGTCTTAGGGTGTCAGCCAGTAAGAAACATCCCTCCATGGCTTCTGCATCAGCTTCTGTATCCTGACCTGCTTGAGTTCCAGACCTGACGTCCTTTGGTAATGAACAGCAATTTGGTAGTGTAAGCTGAATAAACCTTTTCCTCCCAACTTGCTTTTGGTCATGATGTTTGTGCATGAATAGAAATCCTGACTAAGACACCCCACCATAGTGGGGTGTTCCTATGACAACCTGACCATGTTTTGGGGAGGACTGTGGAAGGGCTTTGGAACTTTGAGCTAGAAGAGCCATTGGGATGTTAAGAGCGCTGTAGGATATTCTGAAGAAGCTTGGAAGATAATGTTGAGAACACTGCAGAAGATGGAGGCCTGGCTTGTGAAATTTTAGAGGGAAGATTAAATACTCTTATCAGGACCATTGCTGTTTTGATTGTGAAGATTCTGTAGTTTTGGTTAGCTAGGGCTGAAGAATCAGCTGTTATTAACAAGATACCAGAACTACTAAAACAAAACCTTTGCATTACCCTACATACCCATTTGCTACAGGAGTAGCAATTATGTCACAGTGATGCCAGCTCAGATAGATTGATTGAGGTTGCCTGATATACCCTGAGAGGTGCATTTGGAGAGTGGGCGGCTTTGGAGACTGGGATTGATTAGTAATGTCTGCTGTGGCTCACCAGAAAGAAGAGAGGGCCTGACACTTTTACTGGACTCTTGACATTCCCGTTGGGACTATTGACACTGGTTAGCTGGAGCTAAGAAACTAGTGGTGATTAAGAAGAGACTAGCATCATCAATTGAGGTAACATATTCTGGGAAGTGTTTTCTGAGAGCAAAAAAGATGCTGTGTTCCAGAGATAGCCAAGGTTGTACCTCATGCTGCAGTTGGACTTGGTGATGTTTAAGAGTCACCCAGGTGGTACTGGTTTTGAAGGCATGAAGGGGTCATGAAGAGCAACTGAGGCTCAGCCGCAGAAGGCCATTGGTAAAGGTGCAGCAATTGGTGACCCAGGACTTGAAGGGGTCATGCAAAGGAGTTGAGGCTTAACACCATACAGAGAGCCTATTAGAGGCTATTGGTGAAGCCTAGTTACAGCAGAAGACAGCAGTATTTTGGAGATGCCACTGCTATGAGATGACCACCAACAACAGTAGCAGCAGTGGAATACAAGCACATGGAGCCTAGAAGACAAGGTGTGTGCTACAAAGGCAGAGCTGGAGAAGTGACCCAAGCCTTGGAGGAGCCCAGAAGATCGTGAGTAGATCCCAGACATTAGACACTTGGAGTTTAATTTTGCTGTTGATTGTGACTATTCCCTGATATTTTTCCCTCTTGAAATAAGAAGGTATTTTAGTGGAGCACAGTTAAGAGACTTTTAATTATAAAAATACTTTGGATTTTTAAAAGAAATTGGATATTTTAAAGGGATTGAAATTTTAACATGTAAGAATTTGTAAAGACTGTGGGACTTTTAAAGTTATTTAGATCTTGGGGATGAGTAAGAAAGTAGGAGTTGAGGCTTAATAGTGATGTGTTTGTGTGTCAAGTTGATAAGGGGTCAATTGTACTGGCTGGTTTTGTATGTCAACACAGGCTGGAGTTATCACAGAAAAAGGAGCTTCAGCTGAGTAAATGCCTCCATGGGATCCAGCAGTGGGGCATTTTCTCAGTTGATGATCAAGGGGGGAGGGCCCCTTGTCGGTGGTACCATCCTGGGCTGGTAGTCTTGGGTTCTATAAGAAAGCAAGCTGATCAAGCCAGGGGAAGCAAGCCAGTGAGTAACATTCCTCCATGGCCTCTGTATCAGCTCCTGCTTCCTGACCTGCTTGAGTTCTAGTCCTCACTTCCTTTGGTGATGAACAGCAATGTGGAAGTATAAGCTGAATAAACCCTTTCCTCCCCAACTTGCTTCTTGGTCATGACGTTTTGTGCAGGAATAGAAACCCTGACTAAGACATGCAGTAAACACAGGTGGGTGGGTGCTAAGGTGGTGCAACTCATAGAATCCCACTACTATACCTGGATTTACAGGGGATTCTGTTTGTCTGTTTTTAAGAAAGGGACTCACTGCGTATCTCTGATTAGCCTAGAACTCGCTTTGTAGTCCAAGCTGGCCTTAGACTCACAGATCTGCTGCAAGGAAATTCTCGGATTTTGGTTTTTTCTAGACAGGGTTTCTCTATGTAGCCCTGACTGTCCTGGAATTCACTCTGTAGACCAGGTTGTCCTCGAACTCAGAAATTCACCTGCCTCTGCCTCCCAGAGTGCTGGGATTACAGGCGTGCGCCACCACTGCCCGGCTGCAATGAAATTCTTTAGAGGAGAGAGTTGGACTCCACCTGTAGTGATAGGCCGTTGGAAGGATTTGGAGCCAGGGCATCATGGTCTGTGGCAACTGGGGACAGAGCACTATAGATGTTAGGGTGGAAGGGACAGGTATAGGGCAGAGCTATCCCGGAGTGAGGGGTGAATTGGGAAGCCCTTGAGCCCTGAGTGGGACTACAGATCAGTTCCTAGGTTTCCCTGTAGTCCACTTGCCCTGGGTTTTCTGCCCAAAGGCATGGGGCCAGTGGGGTGGGGGGAGGCATTGTGGCCTCACCTCGAGATGCTCCTTGTCTGTGGATTTGGGTGAGTCAGGTGTCCACAGGAGTCACCGGGAGAAGGATATGGAAATCACAGTGACACAAATCCCTATGGCAAGCGGAAGGGACCATGAATCCCTCGAAACAGCATGAGCCCCTTTGTGTGTCCTGGAGTGTGTCTAAAGGCAAGGAGCTCCACCTGACACTCCACAGTTGACAGCTCTCTTAGCAGTATGCCATTCGTATATTTGCTGTATTTAAACCACATCAGCTCCTCCCACTATTGTTACCACCTTGTCGTAAGCACATCGGCCAGGGCTTTACATATGCTACTGGTTGGTCTCTAAACAACTTATTATATAGTTATGTGTTGGTTTGGCGGGCTGGGATAAGGTTTTGCTGTGTAGTTTAGATCAGTTTGGTACTCACTGTGTGCCCTGGCTCACCATGAGGTCACGAGTTTTTTATTTAATGGTATTAGGATATGGGGTATTAGGGTATGCCATAGCATGAATGTGGAGGTTAGCAGACAACTTGAAGAATCAGTTGGCTCTCCCTTCTGCCATTCCACTTTGCCAGCCTGATGCCCAATCTTTAAAGTGAATGCACAACGGAAAGAGACGAGTGATTTTCCTAAAGCCACACAACAAGGACGTAAGCCCTTGGCTGTCGCCTCTGGAAGACCCTGGGCTGCTACCTTCCACAATCAGTAGCTCTCAGCAGGTGCGACTTTGTGCAAAGACCTGTCAAGCAGCTTGGGGTCACCTGAGATGGGGTCATATAAGTAAGAGGCCTTAGGGTTTGAGTCCAAGAATGATCACTTTATCTGGGAGCCTTAACCGTCCATAAGGGGGACGTGTGAGCTACATAGGGGTTGGGGTAGGTCATGGCCTAGCCAGGATACGTAAAACCAACCAACGTCCCAAAGCCTCACCTTCCAGGAGATGCTGCTCATCTGGGTGTTGGGTGGGAGGCCCCTCACCTTAGTTACTCCAGTCACACTCATAGCTTTCCTGTGAAAAACAAGGTCCTCTCCGACTTGCTGGGGACCATGTGAAAATAAGTGATAAAATATGTAAAACTCAGCACAAAGGGAAAGAAGTGCCATGGATGTGTTATTTTTCCCAAATCCGGATTTTTGCATGTTAACTGCCCACCCTACCCCACCTCCAACGCCAATCACGGAAGCTGTTTTGATCTGGAGGGATAAGAGAAGCCAGAGCTCATGGGAGTTTGTCAGCCAAGGCCTGGCAGAGCAAGTCGTCTGCTACTGAGGCATTTCCTGGTTTCCCAACTGTATCACCAGTCCGCAGGCACCCCTAGTGTGCTGTGCCTCCCAGGGAGCGAACCATGCAGTCTTGGTGACCATGTCTCAGCCTTTCGTATTTATTTACTGTTTGTCTGTAGAAGTGTCTGCTCAGAGCAGTTGCTCTGGGTCTTGGCACCCACCTGTGGTTACTGCACGTGCTGGGGTTGGGCAGGGTCATCAATATTCCAACTCACCCGTCCTGGCCTGGAGTGACAATGTCAGGGGCTCACAAGTGTTACTCTGGGTATGTGACAGTATGGTAGATAGATAATAGCCTGTTAGGATAGTCTCGCTGGTGATGTGACAGTGTGGTAGGATAGCCTGTTAGGATAGTCTCGCTGGTGAGAGAATGAACAGCTGAATGGGTGTGAGAGCAGTGTATGCGGTTCTCTGTGCCTGCTACATACAGGGGCTGGGACCTTCTGGTGGGCCAGCCTTGGGCCTGGTGTCAGAATAGCTTTCCTACCAAGAAGGAGCTGGAGTCTTCTGGAATTAGGCCGGTCTGGGGTCCCCCCCCCCGGATCCCCTGGGATATAATGAGACTAGTTGGACTCCAACCTACACCTGCTCCTGCGTTGTGTCGCATTGTGTCCTAAGTTGTTTGTAGCATGATCTGTTTAACTGTCCCAGTGACCCCGTGAGGCCAGGTCCTCTGATTTCCCCCACCTGACTCAGTGCTGATCTTTCTCCTCCTGCCTGCCTGAATGACACTGTCTGTTGGCATCTATATCTGTCTCCCTCTGGGAAGGCAGCAGGACACTCTCCTTCTCCTCCACACCATGTCTCTAGCCCCTCAGGCATGATCCTTTTAAAAATAAAACGCTTAAGAGATGGCAGTGTGAGTTATATATTGTCTCGGAAAGAACACAGAGCCCTCTCGGAGGACAAGTGGACCCTCAGCCGCATCTTCAGGGTCCCATGGGAACCCTTGCCTATCTGGTCTCAGCTGCCCCTCCCCTGCCCAGCTTTGAGCTCGGAATTCTGAGTGTGCCTGCATGTGTTCCCACACTTTCACACTGCCCAGAGAGACGTCCAGTCCATGCTTGTGGCTTGGTACTGCTCTCGAGAAGTGTGTCCTGTGACGCCTGCAAGAATCTGGGCAGTTAGCCCAGAAAAGAGTGTGTTTCCTGGCTTCCTGAGAAAGGGGCCCGCCCTGCCCCTCTTGGGGCACAGAGAATGGAGGGAGGGCAGATGGGCTTTCGAGCCCTGGGAGGCACTGCTGCACCAGACCTTATCATCTGAGGCCACCTGCTGCCCTGTGCCCATTGGCCCCAGCTGGGGAGCGCGTCCTGGTATGGAAGCATCCAAGGAAAGGAACAGCTCCCTTTGCTCTCTGATTACTACAGGGCAGACGTGGGTGTGATGTTCTGAAAGCACAGGGTGACCCTTGTCCGTTGGGTCATCAGGCCATTAGGGCCACATGTTTTAAGAGTTCCTCCCTAAGCTCAAGGCATCTGGTCCCACGCTCTGCAGAGTCCAGGCTCGGGTTTACGAGGTGAGCTTGTATGGCGTTGGAGATGCTGGTCCCTTAAGTCAGCACATTGTGAGATTTCACAGTGTTTCTTGTCACTAGAAGGGCTCATGCTTTTCCTTTTTCTCCCCCACCCCCTTGACCTGGGCCTGGGCCTGTCTCCTCCCTGGTGCTGGGACATTGCCTTTGCTGGAATTGTCACAGGTTCCGATGAGGGGGGAACACATTTTTGCTTTCTCACAGAAGGACGTGAGGAGGCCCAGCCTCACCCTCCTCAGCCAAGGGTGAAGGGAATCTCTGGTACAGCAGCTTAATGCCTTGCACGCTGAATCCGAGCCTGGCCAAACCTGGAGCTGTGGAATCTGTGCGCCCAGCCCCAGTGAGATGAGAGAACAGAAGGGTAAGCCTGGCATTAACAACTTTCTGATGTCAACTGTCCTTTCTCCTGAGGAATGGTGATAATGGATGGAAATTTTAGATGCTGAAAATGCTGGCAGCCTTATGTCTGTCTCCGGATTTGGGGGGAAGCATTACAGGCCTTTGAAATTCCCTAAGTTAGGAGCCAGTGCCTCGGCTTCGTGGCAAGTCACACCCCATATGAACCCCAGTTTCCTCAGGCTGTCTTAACAAGGAAGCTCAGACTAAGTGTAACACAGTGGTCTTCTGTGCTCACTCTTGCCTGCGTCTGGAACCAAGGTCCTGGGGTTGCTTTTCTCTGAAAGGAGAGTTACTCTGGCATCTGGTGAATGTTACAATGTTGAGCTGTAGATCCATCACGGTCTGCCTCTCTTGTCAGGTAATATTGTCTGTCTGTCTGTCTGTCTGTCTGTCTGTCTGTCTCTGTCTCTCTCTCTCTCTCTCTCTGTATATATTCACATTTCCTTACTAGAAAGACCGATTGGATTGAGGCTCATCCTAATCCTGCATTACCTCAATTACAGTTGTAAAAAGCCTATGAAAATGTCTTGGTTTACAATGCAGATAAGATCGTCATAAATCGAAGTGCTGCTGGGTGGTGGTGGCACATGCCTTTAATCCCAGTACTCAGGAGGCAGAGGCAGGAGGATCTCTGTGAGTTCCAGACCAGCCTGATCTACAGAGAAAGTTCTAGGACAACCTGGGCTACACAGAGAAACCCTGTCTCAAGAAGCCAGAAAAATAAATAAAATAAAATTTTTTAAAAAAAATTGAAATGCCGTAAACCCACCCTGAGTCCCTCCAGCCTTCTGGCACGGTTTCACACTGCACCCTATAGATGGATGCCGGGTCCCCTCATGACTGTGGGACTGATAGGCTATTGCTATCTCTGCCCAGCCTCCTTAAGATCTCAGACTGTGTATAGCTAGTCTGGGAATGGATTGAAGTTAAAAATTGAAAGTTAGATTTCTGTAGACTGCTTATCCATTTTGTACTATTACAAAGTCAAAAGTCATAAATTTGAACTATGCTTAAATAAGACTGTTTATACTTCCAGGGTCATATTCTCAGGTTCCAGGTAGATGTGACATTTGAGGGAATTCCATTCTATGAGGACAGGGGACATTTGGAATGAGAGGAATCTCCAGAGCCTGCTGCATTCCTGTGGAAGAGACAAGCATATAAGGACACAAGCCTTGGAGGGGGGCAGGGCAGGAGGGAAGGAAGGAGGACCAGGATCACACTGCAGGGGGAAGGATACTCCCTCTACCCTCCCGCCCCACCTCTACCCCCAAGGAATGAGCCTGGAGCCTCAGGAGGACAGGGTCCTAACTCCAGAGCCTGTTCACTCTATGCCTATGATAGGCACCCACACCACATCCACCATTAGTGCAGCCTCTGATTGGTTTGTCTCTAACACAGGCCTTTGGAAGCATCAGCTGGGGTCATTGAGATTCAGAGCTTCTCAAAGCTTAGCATCAGTCCTGCCTTGGCTGCGCAGGAGGAGGAAGTCCTCTCTGGAGAGTGACAAGGCCCTACCATTCTGTTCCATTCCCAACACTGGCAGCCAGCAAGGCTTCCCCTACTGTGGATAAAGGAAGGAAGGAATCTGGCCCTTATCTCTGTGGTCAGGCAGTTCCGGTATCCCAGCCATGACACCTCCCAGGGAAATCTTGAACAAGCACACACATCCTGTACTCAGACTAAGTTTCACCTCTCCTCCTCTGTGAAGTGCAAGTAACATTCTGGTCATGCCCACGTCAGGCAGAGAAAACTAGGTAAACTTGAGGGTGTGAATCCTTCCTCCTGCACCTCATAGAGGGCTCGGGCCTGGCACACAACAGATGGCTTATAAAGTCTTGCAGAATAGAAACCTGACACTGTCAGCACTAACACCACACTGCTCCTGAGTGCCTGCTGTCAGGTCTCCCCACAGGAATTCGTCTGTGTTGCTCCACACACATACATGCCTCCATGAGTGGAGTAGCCACAGGCACAGAAAAGGTGCTTCAGGCTTCGAATGCTCACACGACCCATCGGCGATTACCAGCACTTGGCGCTCTGTGAAAAGGCACCAGAAGGAGAGTCCGGGAGTTGATCTCTGCCTCTCACACGGCTAGCTGTGTACAGGTAGACTCAGGACCCTGTGAATCTGGGTCACGCTCCTGTGGTTTACAGACCCAGCTCCACTGCTATCGTTGTGGAGTCTGCCTCACCCACACAGTTGGGTCTTCCAAGCCCCAGTGCCTTTGCACATGCTGGGTCCTTCCTTAAACAGCCATCCTGCCCTCCACCCACAGGGACTTCCTGTTCTGAGGAAATTCTCCATAACCTCAGGGCCCCTTCTGGGGTCTCTGATGAGACCCTTGTGTAAGAGGATGGAGGGTCATCTTGGCTCCTGAGAGGAACAGGAAATGCAGGTAGACTTTCTTAATGATTATTCCGTTTTGATAAACCCAAGAGTAGAGGTAGGGGAATGTGCTCAGTACAGAATTTCCTCTGCAGATGTCAGTGCCTGAGGAACAGGACACCTAGGAAGGTGACCGCTGGATAGTTATTCCAACGGCCCTTGGGCCTCCCTGAGTGACTGTCCAGATTACACCCTACTCCAGTGCTCATGTCTAGAGGTTTCCAGATGCCTGTGAATGGAGGATGTGTGTACCCAGAGCCCAAGGCCTCCTGTGCACCCAGAACTTCCTTGTCTCTCCATGTCTGATGAGGGCACCTGTTAACTTCACAGGCAGAAGATTCCGCTGGATTCACTTCATACTTTACAAAGGCACAGTGGATTTGTGTGTGGGGCCAGGGTCAGGGTATGCACACTCGTTTGCTGTGGACACACCCAAGTGCATGGCAGTCAGAGGAGGATGCCAAGTGTCATACTCTGTCGCTTTCTGCCTTATTTCTTTGGAGTGGTCTCTCATTGAACTCAGACCTAGGCAGGCGGCCTGTAAGCACCCATAATCCTCGTCTCTGCATCCCAGAGCACTGGGGTTATAGGCACGTGTGACCATTCTCATCTTCTTTATACAAATACTGGGGATTAGAACTCAGATCCTCATGTTAGCACTGCAGGCCTTCTGACCCCCTGAGCCACCCTCGAGTTTAGACTTTTCCTTTGCTCTCTCCCTGCTCTCTCTACAGAGGTGAGTTTAATACCTCTTTGGGCCCAAGTTTCTTGTAGAGACAGCATCATGGGGTGAGTTGATTCATCCACATACATGACCTGTGCATGGCACGGGGAGGGGATGAACACATGATTTAGAGGCAGTTTCTTCTTAGCGTGACTTTTCCTTACTCAAGAGAGTCAAGAGAAACCAAATGGGCCGGCTGTTTGTTTTAAGCCAAAAAATGTTGGAAGAATTTCGTTTGGGAAGACAGGGTTAGGTTTTCGGTCAGAGCTGTGCTCCCTCTGGAATTGCATGGCTGGATGTCCGGGCATATTTTAAAAGCTTGGTGACCACCCAAGTCTTTGAGCCTTCCACGTGGATGCTCCGGGGTCACACTCTTCCGGAATCCCTCACACAGCGGGTCTGCTCGTTACGTCAGGAGTGGCACTTCCACAGAGCAGCTATGTCTGACTATGAATAGATGTTTTTTCCTCTCTTTCTTGGACACATGAATGGCAGTCTCCCTCCTGCAGTCCCCGAGGCTGACCTGTGTGTAAAACTCCAATACGGACATCACAGTAGGGTCATCCATTCCTGTTTGCACGGGCCCCTCTCAGCAAGGCTCAAAGAGTCAGGTCGACTGCTGCTGTGACTCAGGGGGCCTCCTGAGGGGCTCCTGGGCCCTGGTCTATAAAGGCTGCTAAGTGTACTGAAGAAATTGGACTTCGCCAAAAAGCAGCAGTAGCTGAGACTGTCTCCAAACTGCGGCGGCAGCTGCCTAATCGGGGCGTCTAGTCACTGTGCAGAGTGTTCTCCTAGAGCAGGAAGAATGCTGGGGACCAGCCAGCACCCGCTACAGGGTGGGGCTGAGCTGTCTGGTCAGGTCGCCTGACTTTCACCTCTCTCAGGTAGCCCGCCTCTGTGGTTCAGCTTTCTCCTTTTATAAAATGGAAACGATGGCATACCTGCCTCACAAGATATTAAAGGGATTCAGTTACTTATCACTCAAGCACACAGAATTGTGCTTGGTACAGAGTGGATAAGTAGGGTTAACTGAGGCCCCAAGAAGGCCGGGGACTCATCGATGGTCGTGCCGCTAGCCGGTGGGGCAGCCAGGACTGCAGCGCATGAGGCGCTGTCTCGTGGACACGTCCCTTCCTTCCTGCTCAGACTTTCTCAACTGTCTCCTGCAGAGGAAGTCGCATGACCCTCAGCCACAGGAACTGTAGCATCAGTGTCTGGAGTCTCCTTGGCTGGCTAGGGCCCCTCTGCCCCGCTATCTGCCACTCAACTGTTATTCCATGTCTTTCTCGTAAAGCTTTGGAGGGTCTCTCCTGTCCTTACAAATAGAAAAATTAACCGTTTGCACAGGAGTCTGAAGTCGTAATGTGTGTCCCTGCTGTGTGCCCCTGAAACAGCCGCCCCCCCCACTCCTGCAGCCTGCTGTCTGACCTGTCCACCTGCGACTGCTGCAGAAATAGGCCAGCCATGTGGTGCTCCCCAAAACACAGGTGACTGTGGATGGTCAGGGTAATTGCTGATTAAACAAAAGCCCATGACGCATCCTTCTAGGAAATGAGGCACACTGAGGCACACCCCCAGAAATGCCACCCGCTTCCTCTGTCTTGCTGCCTCAAAGGTTATCTGACTCATCAGCACTTTCCCCAGTCTCCCGTACACTGAAGGCACAGCCGCCACTCTGAGCTGAGGCTAGATGGCTGGGGTGTCGCCTCTGTGGGCACCAGGGTATCAGGACTGAGAAGCTTCCTTGTTTCTAGCCTGCACCCAGCCACAAGCTCTGACAACTCCAGCCCAGGGTGTGGGTATGACTCTTATGGGGTGGGAGGGTGGGGGAGGGGAGAGTGCCTGCAGACTTTCCAAGCTACAGTTTCCACATCTGTGAAATGTGCAGATGTTGAAGCCAGCAGCAGCGGCAGTGTATGGGGGCTATACCATGTTCAGTCCTGTCGTCTCCTTATCCGAGAGACCCTGGCTATCACCTGTGATCACACTGGGCCACAACAGGTGTTGATATACTGTTTGTGGAGGTTTGAGGGAGACTTGGCCAGGCCAAGAGGCCTACCGGAGACCATTCATATTTTATCAGAGGCATTGAGAGTTTAGCCTTTTAGAGCCATAGAGGGGAAAGACATAGAGCATGGGAATCAGGAGCCTAGACCAGAACCCAGGACACTGACATAGTCTCCTGCCCATCCTCTTTTGGGTGACCCAGCATCAACAGGGGGACTGTCTGGCTAGCATGGGAACCCCTAGGCGGGAGGCACAGCAAGCCAGTGGACCAGCCTAAGACGCGTTGTGTGTCACAGTCCCCTCTAGCTTCCTCTCCTCATCTCAGAGATAGATCTCGTTCCTACTCTGCTTGTCTTCTAAGGCTGTCAGGGGCTCCCATAAGGTGGTGTGGGTGACTGTCCCTCTGCAGACCATCAGAAGTGCTGCAAACAAACAAAGAATGTATCATTGGCTGCCGGGATGTGTTTATGTCTCTGACCAGTACTATCCAATCAAAAGAGGGTGCTCAGTGTTGAACAAGTGGCAGCAGCCTGTTTGTTAAACACCTGTTGTATGCCAAACACCACCAGGGAGCTTCCTGTAAGGTATGATATACCCTCTCATACCCAGAGAGCTTAGGTGCGTGCCCAGGGTCTACAGAGGGACGCTGGGGCTCAGAAAGGGAGATGATATGCTCAAAGACACTGTGCAGCAAGGAGTCCTCAGCCCCGTGACTCCCCCACGTTCCTGATGGCCCACTAGAGCACCCCTTTCGTCCCTAGAGAATGTTTAACAAAGCAGTCTGGGAGGTCTCTGTACCAACCCTTGATTTATATCATTTGCTAATTTCTTCCCATGGTTAAGTTCAACTGTCTCACCAAATCCCCAAGAATTTACCAAGAAGTGCCTCAAGCCAAGTAGTGGTAGATAGCTCAGTGCACCTCCATGCCCCACCCTTGCAATGTAACATGCCCCAAGGCCCTACAGCCAGGAATATAGCTGGGCTTCAAGGAATATCTGTGTCTAGATGCCCTTGGATGGCTCCCCTCACCCAGGTCCTGTAGTCTGTGTGTCACACAAAGACCTGGCATGTGGGTGAACCCGGAGGACAGGCCTGCAGCAAGGATATGCAAGCCCACCGGCCCCTCCGTGTGCCATATTCCTGCCAGAGCAGAGCCCTGTAAACGCGGGATATAATGGACAATAAAAGTCGTCGGAAAATAGTGACTCTCCCAGGACCGCAGTCGTCCCTGCCACAAGCCGCCTGTCAGAACCACAAGCCCCGCGATCACGAGGCACGATCGTCATGTAAATATATAGGGTCTCTTGCCAGTCCCAGCTGAGATTTATGTTAGTGGGGGAAGCAGTGGGGGAGGGGCAACGTAGATGAATCCTGGTAACTTGTGAAATGCCGTCGCCATCTCCAATGTGTTCCAGCTTCAGGAGGGTGAAGGGGGAGCCAGGGTAGGCGATCCACCAGAGAGACCCTGCATGCCCCAGGCCTGGGCTTCCCAGGAGAGCAAGGAATGGCTTTACGGTGAAGGATTGTTTGCAGAATTTGTGTTGCAGTCCTGTTTGGCTCTGAAATTCATCCTTACTGTGTCACAGGAGCCATGCATGAGCCCTCGGCAAATGTGGGCCCTGACAGTCTGCAGCAGGTGTTTACCAGCATGTTCTCACACAGTCTTTCAACAACCCTGAAAGGCCCCTGTTTTCAGAAGACAGAATTATAGACGTAGCTGGGGCGCTGGCCCACATTCAGGTAGGCACCATGGGATTTGAACCTGGAGCTCTCAGACCCCAGAGCCTGGACTGAAGAAGCCTCCTTGATCCTTCCAAACAGCACAGTGAAGCGTTTTGGTCTGGCTGTCCCCACCCTCCCACATTCGCTTCTTCTCAGAAGGCAGGGGTGCGGCTCACCCATGGGTGGTCGCAAGCCTGAATTCTTGGCCAAGCTCTGCCACTCTGGCTGGAACCCAGTGGGCAGGGCTGTTTCATCATCTGTAGGTGCACAGGACTGCCTTGCAGGGTGACTCTGTGAGCACACCCCCTGCCAGTGTCCTCAGCCGGTCTGGCCCAGCAGCTGGGTGTCGGGGGGTGGGGGGACTCTGGGTGTAGTGTTCTTTCCGTGCATTCCTGCCACTGTGGCCATGTAGGGGAGCCCACAGCAGGCCTGGGAGCCCACACATGCCTTTAAGTCAGGCAGCAGCATGCAGAAAGTGTCCTCAGGCCAGAGAACAGATTCCCTTTGCTCTACTAGGCCTAGAAAAGCCGCTTTCCTCTTAGAAGCAAGCATACGATTGGATATGAGACACATATCCAGCCCAGTTTCAGGATCCCAGGGGTCACAAACCCTCTATCACCCTTGTTAAACATCACACAAAAAGGATCATCCCTAGACCCACGTCGTAGGTGGGAATCTAAGGCTCAGAGACAGACCTGTGACCAAGCAGCCCTATGAGCACCCAGGTTGTACATCCTGGGCCACTATGGTACAACCCAGAGCCAGAGTCCCTCGGGTGGAATTAAAAGTGGCCACCTGTTAGGGGCTAGGAAGATAGACCAGTGGATAAAACATTTGCCAAGGAACACAAGGAACAACATCTGGATCGATCGCCAGCAGCACCTAAATTAGCACCACACCTGAAGTGGTGTGGTGGTCTAGCTTGGGAGGCAGGCAGAAGAACCCTGTGTCAGCACTGAAACGGAGAGTAGAGAAAGCTACTGACTACAAACTCTGGTCTCCACACACATGTGTGAACATGCACCCAAACTCACACATGCTGCACCCTCACACATGCAAAACAAAACTTGCCCTTTGGGAAAAAAAATGGCTACATGTTCCAGATCTAACTCAGGTCTAGCAAGTGTCTGTTGAGGAGAGACATAGGAAGTAGCTGCAAAGCTTGCGATTAGGTGGCTGTGTGGGCAGACAGGATTGGACTGAGGAGACAGTGGCACTGGAGGTGGTGAAGGGAGCTCACTGTCACTCTCAGGAGCCCTCGCCCACCTTGCCTGGAACCTTCTCTATGAACCAGACTAATAGGGTCGTAGAAGACATAGGTCTCTGAGCACCTCCTCCTTGGGAGGAATCATATACCCCCAGACCTGACCTTGGAGTCCAGCCCCTATGGCTGGCTGGCCTGGGCCCAGCGGCTGTCACCAAGGGAGCTGGCAGTAGGCATATGCCCGACAGTTGGGGCCGGCAGGGAAGGTGTGTTGGCAGGTGGCCGAGCCCTTGTGCCAGAGTCTGGCGCAGCACGGCCCCTGGAGCTTCAGCTGCCATATGCCAGTGTCAGTCCTCACAGCAGTGCCACTGCAGATGGGGTGCAGGGCAGAAGTGGCTCTTGTTCTGGAGAAGGCAGGTGTGGCCTGGGGAATGAAGCCGGGAGCAGGCCTCAGGGCAGGAGATGCTGTCCTCACACCCTATGAGAACACAGAGGGCGTGGTGGCCTGTGGAAGGGCCACACCTTGAACCCAGCCTGCCCCTGTGCCTTTGAATCTCCTCTGCTGGGAACCCCTTTCCCCTCAGTCCAGTCCTGCCCATCTATTGAGTCTCGGGGGATGGAGGGGTACTCGGGTGGCAAGGAGCTGCGCGTGACCACTCTTGCCTCTTTTTGAGGCACTGTTGATGCTTTTCTGGCCTGTGGCCCCAGTAAGAACAGGGGCTTTTTGTCTATGGCACCCTGGGTTTCCCAATTGTCAGCACAGTTTCTGCATAGAGGAGGCAGCTGGGAGGGCTTGGGGGAGGGGAGGAGAACAGACGCCTGGGAACACGCTAAGACCGCAGTTCCTGGACCTATGGCCTGGTTTTAAAGAGCAAAGCACAGTCGGAGAGTAAGGATGGAGTCAGAACAAACAAGGACCCCACTGTTTGGGTGTCTGTTGGGAGCCAGGCTCTGAGCTGAGCACTTCTGACCCCTGTAATGTCATATAGTCCTCTAGCATTCTGGGAGAGTAGATGCTGTCCTTGTCCCCATTTAATCTAAGACCTGAAACATAGTGGGGGATGTGGTAGGGACAGGGCTCAAGACCAGCGTTGGTGTTTGACACACCCTCTTTCATGGCCAGCAGAGAGGCCTTGTCCATAAGAAGAAGAAGGGCCAAGCTTTCATTCCTGTTAATACCCTGCCTCCTTATGCATGTTAGTGCGTCCATGTGTATGCATACAGACGGGGGTCCAGAGGACAACCTCAGGGGTCAGCCTTTGCCTTATTTGAGTCTCCTGTCTGTGGCTGCATGTCCTAAGCCAGCCGGGCTGCAAGCTTCCAGGGACTCTGCTGCCCTAACTTACCATCTCCCAGGAGGCGGCTGGAGTAGACACACTACCGTGTCCCATTTGGATTCTAGGGATCTGAACTTAAGTCCTTACACTTGCTCAGTGAGCCTTTCCCCCACCAAGCCCAGGAAGGGCTGAGCTTTGAAAGGGTCAACAAGGACTGTTATGCTTGGTGGGGTGGAACTCGGGGATAAGGGAAGGATATCTCTTCCCTCCTGGCATCCAGTGTCCTGGGTGGGGGAATCCCTCTGATGGAGTTGTATAGGGTGGGCATGATATCCACTTGGGGGGTGGGAGGAATGATATCTCCAGGCTGATGTTGGTCCTACTGTGTTTATAGTCCCAGGTGACCTCTGCCTCAGTTTCCTGGTGGATAAAACAAGGAGCTGACCAGGCCATCCCAGAGTGTATTTTAAGCTACCTGCATTGGCCTCCATACCATCTGGTGGCCACTGCCACCAGCTTGTGCTCCCTGGTAAGCAGGAGGCTCTGTGGGGGTTGTGACAAGTTCCATTCACCATGGAGGTGACAGTCCCAGCTATTTTTGGAGCAGTGTGAGATGGGGTGGGGGGGTTCCTTTTGGTGGTGTCTAGGGACCAGGGCCTTGGGAAGGGGAAGTCCACAGCCTAGGCAGAAGAGGCCGTGTCCCTCACGCGTGTTAGCACAGAGAGGCCATTTAGATCCCCGGAGGCTTTGGGCACCATGCCAGTTTTTTTTTTTTAAAGATTTATTTTATTTATATGAGTACACTGTAGTTGTTTCTGTACACACCAGAAAAGGGCATCAGATACCTTTACAGATGGTTGTGAGCCCCCATGTGGTTGCTGGGAATTGAACTCAAGACCTTCGGAAGAGCAGTCAATGCTCTTAACCACTGAGCCATTTCTCCAGCCCACCATGCCTTAACCCTTAGCTAAGTAGACTTGCCCTGGGCCTGCTCACTTCAGGAAGTACCAAACCAGCCAAGCTCCTGCCACGGGAAACTCTGTCCCCCTTTCCTGTTACGTGCACTCCTGGGGGCTTGCCCAGCTAGTGACAGGGGTCAAACCCCAGACACCTCCAGATCCTGAACTCAGAGGGTTGCCAGACTTAGCTGCAGCTCTGCTACTCACTGCTTCCTCAACTGCCTGCCAGCAGGAGCAGCCAGAACCGCTAGCCCGAGAGACCTTTGCCACCGCTGTGGGGCCCGGCTCCAGACTTTGCCTGAACCCCTGGGGTAGTGCTGGGGACAAGGGGAGCACATGTCCCTGGGGTGGAATCTGAAACTAGGGGTGGTCAGGTGGCCCCTAGGGGTGGCTGACACTCTGCTGGGCCTAGGGGCAAGCTTGGGACAGACCTTGAATCTGGAGCCCCTTGGGGCTACTCTGCTGATTTTCTCCACCTTCTGCTGTTGGTTGTAGGAATAATGGTGTCTGAGAAAGGACATGGGGATAGATGGATTTCTACTCCTCAGGAATCTGGCCTGAAATGTGTCTCTGTGGCTCTAGCCAGTCTCTTCTCTTGAAGCCATTGGTAGCCTTTATCTAACAGTCCTCTGTTCCCACTGAGCCCTTGGTGAGTGACTTGATCTCTACTTTTGAGGGAAGGGAAACTTCACAATGGACCAGAACCAAGGGGCTATTGACATACTGTGGGCAAGGGAGAGAATCTAAGCGTGTCACCTGGAGGAGGCCATGCATTTGGGTATTAGGGTAAGAGTGAATTTTGACAGGAGACCATTTACTTTAGACCTAGAAGAGTCTGCCAATGCCTGGAGGAAAATTCATTTCTGAGGTGGAGGCACAGGAGTCACTGTGGGTTTCTTAGGAACCCTGGGGTGTGAGATCCTAGCTTCTGGCTCCTGGCGGATTTCCAAAGATCACTTCAGACTTTCAAAGAGAGTCAGGGCTGGAGCCACACAGGTCATCTTGATAGACCTTCTAACTTCCCTGTGCCTCAGTTTCCTCATCTATTAAATGGAGGTTGCAAACATCCACAGGAGAGGATGTGTGCAGAGGACACACTTAACAGATCTCAGCTTTTATCTTGAGTAATTTAAACCAGGGCCTCCCCAATAGAACTCCACTCTGTCACTCTTCCTCTAAGAAAAGGGTGAGATTGTTAGAGCCCCTTTGTTACCCAGGAAAGGTAACTGAAATGTGACCAGGAGCTAGTGTTGATTTTTACAATTCCTGGGAGCTTGTGTCTGTGTGGTATACGGTTTGTTTTGAATGATAACTTCTGTCTGATCTTTAACCATAGGCATTACAAAGCTTTGAAGAGTGTCTCCACCTGCCAGTGAGAATTTATCTAGTCAGCTCTCATTTGTGACAGACCTGGGCAAGTGGTGGTGGTGGTGGTGGTGGTGGTGGTTGAGTGTGACCACCACAGTTAGCAAACAGTCAATAGGAGGCAAGAAGGCAGTTTGGTTTAGCCTGACAGTAGCCAGTGTTGGCTCAAACTTTGAAAGTCTGACATAAGTAGTTTATTTTAGGCATATTTAAACATGGCACAATTTGGTGAAAAATTTCTTGGTGATAATTAAATCAATCTTGTGTGCATAGTAAAGCTTAAGACATGACTGCCTAGAAACTCTTAGTAAGGCACGTGTGAAATCTTCAATAAAGGTGGGCTCTATAGATTGACCACCTCAGAATAAGGGCCTGGAGGAGCGTCTGATATGGTTCTATAGTGCAGAGGCCACCAGACTATTAACCACATCTGCCACCTACATTCCGGGCAGGTAACAGATTATGCATGTCTGCTTTTGTGTTTTTAAGCCCGTGTGTTTAACATTCCTGGTTCCCTTGGTGCATGCTGTGTGCACAAGGCCTTCTGTGCCTCCCACAGCCTAGCAGCTTGAGGATAACACTACGGCCAGTTTCTACTCTTGATGGCTAGCTTCAGAAGCAGAGATAATGACAAAGGAAGCAGTCTGTGTCCCCAGGTGCTGGTTTTAGGGAAAAATCCATGTGGACCTGTCATACTGGGACAGGAAAAGGTGTCCTCGCTGCTACCCAGGTGCTTCCTATATCCTTAGAGAGCACCCAGAAAGGTTGGCATGCCCCCTCCTTCTACAGAACTTTGAACTCAGAGAGAGGATGACACTTTCCCAAGATCCCACAAATACCTGAGCCCAAGGCAGGCCAGAGACCTGACCTGGTAGTGAGTGTGACCTTGTGAACTTAGAGGTCATTGACATGTCTCTGGACACAGGTTGGCACATGGAGAAGTCTGGAAGGGCTGGAGTGCTATAGAAGGGTGGGATTATAGTGGACAGGCTAGTGCCAGCTGGGCATGGCTTGGGAACTCTGACCTGTGGCCTTTGTCTGGCAAGCCTTGCAGACTGTTAAATACCTGGGCTGGAGAGATAGCTCAGTGGTTAAGAGCACTGACTGCTCTTCCAGAGGTCCTGAGTTCAATTCCCAGCAACCACATGGTGCTTCACAACCATCTGTAATGGGATCTGATGCCCTCTTCTGTTGTGTCTAAAGATTGCTACAGTGTACTCATATAAATGAAATAAATAAATCTTTTTAAAATCTGTTTTAAAAGAGAAAAAAAGAAATGCCTTCAGAATGGGGACAATGCTCAGTAGGTACAAACACTTGCTGTTAAGTGTGAGTTCAGATCCCCTGCACCCAGGTACTAAGCTATGCATGTATAGTTACGCCTATAACCACAACGCAAGTAGGGGCTTCTGGGAGAAGGAGACAGGTGGATGGCTGGGACTTGCTGGTTACTATCCTTGTCTCAGGGAGCGAATCAGAGAGTAGAGGACACTGAAGGCCTGGCCTCCTAGTCTGCATACCAGCAGACACCCAAAAAACAGAAGAGAGAACAACCCTCCAGTGGTACAGCCAGGGGTGCTGGGGACTGCAGGGTCCTGGGAAGGGTTATGTCTATGAGGGGACTCCAGGGAGGGAGGCTTGGGAGGCAGAATCAACAAGACCACTCATGCCTGTGGGGGAAGATGATGCTCAGGGTGGAGCCTGGTTCTGGCTGAGATGGAGACTCAGGAAGGACAGGCCTGCCTCAGGCTGAGTGTGACTGTGGAGTACCTCAGAGGGATCCGAGGCTGGCAGGAGGAAGGTAAAGGTAGAGGTGCAGAGGGCAGGGGTGCAGGGAGGGTGCAAGGTAAGGGAAAGGGAGGGGAGAGGAGAAGAAAGGGGAGCCCTGTGCTGCAGGGAACTGGCTCCATGTGTCTCAGGCCCCTTGGGGTGGCCCCCACTGCCTGAGAAAGAGGCCTGTGTAGGACCTCATTGTGACATGCATTCAGAGAAGCCAGGTGTCCACCGACTGGAGCTACAGAGTCTGAGTAGTGTGTGTGGTCTGGAGGGAAGAGATTCAGAAGGGTTAGGGGGACACAGGACCAGTCTGGAAACCAGACACCATCTGTGTCTTTTCTAGCCTAGCCAGCCCTCAGAATTCTGGCCTGAGCTCTGACTGTTTCCTGTCAACTGAAAACCCAATAACATCTGCTTAACTGGAGACCAGCGGGGAGGGGCGCTGGCCTGGGAGAGGGCACGCTCGCCATAGCTGCGTCCCGGGTTCAAACTCGTTCAGTCCATCCTCGTGTGCACTTGTGTGCCCTTCCAAGGCTGTGTGGATGGACACAGGAAGACTTGTTTCACATGTCCGTTGTTCCCGTTGCTTCCTGTGTAACGTTGGACCGTCATTCCACCAAGCTGGCTTTCATTTCCTACTCTGCATGTGGATTCTAGCGATCACAGGGCTAGTCATGGGACCAGCCATGTTACTGTCAAGTCCTCTGCATGTGGATTCTAGCGATCACAGGGCTAGTCATGGGACCAGCCATGTTACTGTCAAGTCCTCTGCATGTGGATTCTAGCGATCACAGGGAGTAGACCTGGGGTCAACCATGTTAAGTCCTCTGCATGTGGATTCTGGCTATCACAGGGAGTAGACCTGGGGCCAACCATGTTACTGTCAAGTTCCCCAATAACCAACTGGTCCGTATGTCACGCACTCCAGTCTGCCTCTCACCACCTGGGCTTCTTCGGATGGTGCCCTGGTCACTTTGTAGATTTACTTTGATAAGTCATGCTCCTTGGAGCCTCATCTGGACAGTGGGGTAATGGCACCTCATCTTACGAGATGGTAAAGACCTGTGGATGTTGGCCATTGCTGAAGGTGTACCAGCTTGACCCCATAAGTGGCCCGGAGCTGGGACCTGCCATGTCTCCTTGCTGGCTCTAGGCTGCACTTTGGGCAGTGGGCACCCAAACTAGGTTCCTGTCATTAGGATCTAGGTGGACACATCTGCTCTGGGCACGGTCATCTCTCACAGAGACAGCGTCTAGGGCCCACCAGCCTTGTGAGGGTTGTTGTCCAGCAGCAGATAAAGGTAGAACTTACCCTGAGATGAAGTCCCCAGAAATTGGGAGGCAAGTCTCAGGTGACAGTCCTGGAAGAAAGGTCCATTGGAACTTCAAATCCAACTTAGTACAGCCTCCAGCCTCCTCTGTCTCCCTAGGGTTCCTGCCATGTGTGAGAGGGCTTCTTCCAAGGCCAGGCAGAGTGGCCACAGTTCACATGAAGGAAGACACATGCAGTATGACTTGGGGCAAGCGTCCGCCCCTGACTGAACCTCAGCCCCCACGGATACCATTTGTACAGTAACCCTCCATTACTCTGAGCGTTAGCATAAATAATGCTCACAATGGCAAGAGCTTCTGGCGCTTTCCACGGAATGTGTGATCCACCAAGATACCCGCAGAGGTCCGTCTGCTGGCTCACCCGCGTTTGCCATGTGAGGAGACAGGCTCTAGCTGTAAGAAAATGGGGTGACATTTCAACTCAGGGATCAAGCTCTCTAGCCTGTCCCTCCTGAACCCTGGGTTGTACCAGGTCCCTCCCTGGCTGCCTGGAGACACGGGACAGCTCCTGGTTGCTCACTACCCCAAAGCCAGGAGCCCAGGTGAGAGGTCACGTGGTGTGTGCACGTCACAGCGCCTCCCTCGGAGTGCAGGCATTTGCTGGCTTTGGAGGAAAAACAGGCTGCGATGGTTCAGTGAGGCCTGTGACTCTGGGTCACATTCCACAGATTTTTGATCCCAGGCTTGGGCTTGGCAGCCACTGACTCATTGTTCTGCAACTTGGCAGGGGCTGGAGGATCCTGGAATCCCCAGGGTGACTGGGCCAGGAGACTCCCCGTATTACCCAAAGCATGTACCTCTGGTCTGTCCCTGCACTCCACGTCTCCCTCCAGATGCCCTTACCTGCATCCAGCTCTGGAGGAAGCAGGGCTTGCTTTGTAGAAATGTGCAGTGTGTGGAGGGTGGGTATTACAGAACGCAGCTCTCATTGTGTCCTGCCGTGACTCCCTGGGGACCAAAAGCCCTGGAAGGAGGCCTGCTGAAGTCTGGACCCACATTCTCATCTGTAGCTTATTGGGCCTATGGCTTTGAGCCTCAGTTTCCCTACCAAAAGCCTTGAGGACCAGTGGGAAAGACCTGGCCCATTAAGAAGGGCCCTCTCGCCCTGTCCCTCCCCTCCCCCCCCCCCCCCCCCCGCAGGATTCCTTCCACCTGGAGTGTTCCTCTTGGTGCTTGTCAGGCTGGGCTGTCTTCAGCTCCACCCTGGGGAGCACTGTGTGGCAGGTGCTGTGGGCTCTGCATGGGTCTGTGTGTCACAGATTGAGTGCCGGGCGGAGGGAGTGGGGGCTTTGCTAGGAGAGATAAGTGTGGATAGTAGCTGGGTGGATCAGAATCTGCTCTGCAGGTTCTGCCCAGTGACCTCCGTGGGATGAAAGACCCCTCGTGAGCACTGGCCCTAGGGTGCTCCACAGCCCCCAGACTTGTGCACTGGCCCTACGTCATGGTGCTTGTGTGGAGACAGGGCTCATTCTGCAGAGTGCCACTGAAAAAGATGACAGAGGGGTAGCCTCAGGAGAGGAGGCCGCCTGAGATCTAACCTCGGTTTCCTCATTTGCCCGGTAGCCTGATTGCAACCTCTAGCTCGTGGAGTTGTTAAAGTTTAGAGGATGAAGGGCATATTAAGGGCCCATGTGACAAGGATGAAGGGCACATTAAGGGCCCCTGTGACAGCTGTCATCGTTATGTTACTTCAGAGGTGGCTTGGGCCCCTTTGTCATAGTCCTGGCACCTCAAGTAAGGTCCATATAGCTGTTTGGAAGCCTGACCCAGGAGGGGCATGGCCTTCCTAAACAGCTGCCAGGCAGCTCCGTGAGATGTGCCCAGGGTCCCAGCTGTGGGAGAGAGTGCAGATCCACACACACGCCCAGCCCCCAGCCCCAAACACCTGGGGCAGGTAGGCAGAACAGATTACAGGATGGCCAGGACAGGGCAGCCTGTGGGGCCATTCTGGAGCGGTCTAAGATAAAGATGGAACCTTCTCCTGAAGACAGTTCTCCAACTTTTTCCCAGAGGTTCCCCCTAAGGGCAGAGGACGGTGAACATGTCACCCCGAGGGATGCAGGGGGTGTGGGCCGCATCAGCTGCTGAGCTTGCTGGAGCCTCTGGCTTCCTCTTCAAATTCATGCGCATTTTACATCGGGCTCACTCTTATGCCCAGTTTGTTGTCACAGGCTTTCCCCCAGAGTAACAACAGTGCCTGAGGAAGCTTCTCGTGCTTATCTGTTTATCCTGGGGCTTTTTGTACCCAGCTTCTCCGTGTCACCCTGGGGGGAAGGGCGGGAGAGATACTGTGGTAGGTTGCTCAGCCATGCGGTGGGAAGATGGAAGATTCTGAGAGCATCTGGGCCCATCTGCATCCCCTGGAAAGCCTGCTGCACAGAGGGACTCTGTGGAGGGAGGGAGAGACCTCCCGTGGTGCAATGTATCCTCAGTCAGAGACTGCTCAGGTATCTCCACACATGAGGATAAGCCACATCAAAGGTGGTTAATGTCACAGACGGTAGAAATCCACATGAACTGTGCTGGTCTTGGCAGAGGCCCCCTGGCCTCACTTTCTGCTTTTGACTGTATGTACTGTGGGGTAGATAAATGCCCCAAAGAGCAGTGAGGGACTTGGGAGATAGCGTGGTCGGTAAAGTCCTTGCTGTATAAACAAGAGACCTGAGTTCAATCCCTAGCAACCAAATAGAAAGAAGGGACGTTTTGGATGAGAACACCACTGCCAACCTCTGCCATCTGCGTGCGCACGCACATATGCATCCCCACGCACATACGCATCCCCACGCACATACGCATCCCCACGCACATACGCATCCCCACGCACATTCACGCCCACTCAAAGACGGTGGAGGTAAAGGACTGCCCAGGGATGCAGGAAGAATGATGCCGGATTCCAGAGTGCCTGCCGTAGTGAACTAGGTGCCCTTGATGTACTCGGAAGTTATAAACACACCTGGCATCTGGTTAATATGGCTGGTAAGGAGGCCTTAGAGGGACCGGGGAGTGACTGCAGGATATCTGTTCCTGTCTCACTGCTGGTGAGAGATGTTGGGACCTTTAAGTGGTAGAGCTTAGTAGGAGGTCATTAGGTCACAGGGGCACCGCCTCCAGGAAGGGTTATTTCTCAAGAGATTAAATTGTTTATAAAAGCTCAAGTCTGACCCCTGACTCTCTGGATTCTTGGCGGCCCATTGGACCTGTTCTTTTCCCAGGAGTCTCTGCCAGTGTAATGTTAGCTACCAGGAGGTTCCTGCCAGTGCTGATCAGGCCCTTGAATCTCCAGAACTGTGAGCTAAATAAAATGTTTCTTTATAAAACTGTCCAGACTCAAGCATTTTGATATAGTAACAGAAAATGAGCTAGTTCGAATAGTCTCTTAGCTGGGGCCTTGCAATGTGGGTTACACAAATGTGAGACAGGACGGACCAGCTGGTGTGCTTATTCCCTTGAGATGTTAGGAAGGTCATTCATGATTCACAGGGGCTTCTGGATCTCCAGGGACTGTAGTACAGCTACTCAGGAGCCTGGGTCAGGACCCCTGGAGTTCAGACTAGAATTGGGACACAAAGCGTGAGTCTGTAGATGCTTCAGGGTTTTCCTACTTACCTGAGCTACACTGAAGCCTCTGTATACGCCTGTGGAAGACAAACCCAAGCCTGGCCTGTGGAAGGTGTTAAAGACATACTGTGGGGTACACGCAGGCTTTCCCACATAAGAGAGTCATTCCCCCAGACAGAAAGCTCCCATGCATGTCATCCTTGGTCTTTGCCACAAAGAAGCCACTATGATGGGAAAGCTAGAAGCCGCATCTAGCACCAGGAGTAGAAGACACTCTCCCAGGAGTAGGGAGACACTCGATTGCCCTGTGCTATGTGCCCACACTATGGGTGCATAGTGTGCGTGTCATCAGGTCAGTCCTGGCTATGAGAGCTATCCTACCTGGAGGTTCACAAGAACCTGCACCCTACAGGGTCACTGTGTCTGCTACATACTGCCAGAGTCTGGCTTTGTTCTCCTGGTCACTCAGGCTGCCCAGTTGGGCTTAGACGGGGTGTTAGGGACAGCAGCACAGACCAGCTCCCTGTTGAAAGGATGTAGAAAAATGTCTGGTCACAGTGAGGGTCGAAGCTGAGGCTTTGTGGTGGTTTAGATGAGAAGTGTCTCACGTAGGTTCGGGTTGGTGCTGCTGTCGGGAGGTTGAGGTGGTGTGCCTTTGCTGTAGGAACTACCTCACTGAGGGCAGGCTTCCAGGCTCTAGAACCTCACCCCACCTCCACATCACTCTCTGTTTCATGCTCGTGGCAAGGGCTCTAAGTTCTGGCAGCCATGTTGTCCCTGCCATTGTGGTCTCTTAACCATGTGAAACCATAAGCCAACATAAACTGTTTTCTAAAAGTTGCTTTTGGCCATGGTGTTTTAGCTCAGCAAAAAGAAAGCAAGTGATACAGTCCTCTTTTCCCTGCAGAGCACTTCCGTTTCCCCACTTCCGGTGGACAGTCCTAGCAACTAAAACAGCACGACCCTATGGAGAGAGAGAGTCTCCTCTGGAGTGTTATACCCTAGACTGGTCACTTGTGAACTAGGTGACCATGAACAGAGTAACATCTGTGCCCTCTGTTCTCCCATCTACAAAATGGAACCGGTGGCCCAAGAGGAGACAGTGACCAGGTTCCTATTTTCTGTTGCAGCCTGTGACCTTGTGAGGCTGGCATGCAGGATGGCAGGACAGCCCAGCCACATGCCTCATGGAGGGAGCCCGAGCCACCTGTGCCATGCGCTGGGGCCTGCACCCCCTCCAGACCCACAGGTAAGCCCAGAGCACTGAGGATCCTTCGCTCAGTCTTTCCGACCTGTAGGGAGCTGTGTAGCACGCCATACAGACATCTCCTTGGCTGTTTCCAGGCCTGGGGTATGGCCCTGTACTTAATCCAAAGATGTTTGGTTTCCATTGAGGGGCAGCTCCTTGTCTGCATCCCTGTGCAAGGAGAAGAGGGGCTCGGGAATGGACAGGACGTTCTCACGTACCCTGGGCCACTGCCCACCTCTGCGTTGGTCTGAGTTGTGTTTGGCTCCCATCAGTCTTGTGGTCTAGAGATGGTCTCCCCGTGCCCAGCTCACCCTGGCTTTTGATGCCTTAGAGGACTCAGCTACCTGTGGCTCTGCTCTAAAGGTGCTTTGAGTGCCAGACACACTGTGTGTGTTCCCCGCACCCACATACATTCCCCATACTTGTGTGCATGCCCCACCCCACCCCACCCCACCCCTGTGTGGCCCTCCCTGGCCTTGGGATGTTCACTCCTGCAGGGGTCTTCTATGCCTACTAGATGGAGGATGTCTCTAGCTCCGTGCACAGAGGCATTGTGCATACCACCGAGTCAGCGAAATACGTCTGTATTTCAAAATACATCCTTATGTGCATTGGACTGCCTCGGGTGTGGCTATATAAACCAGGCCTAGGCCACTCTCAGGGAACACATAACCTCCTGGGATAGAAACATTAAAATGCCCAACAGAAGGAACCCCCATGGTTCCAGAGTCCCCAGCGAAGCAAGTGAGAGGGCAGACCTCTGTAAGAAAGGGACAGGCAGTGGCCTGGAGTGTCTCGAGCTTGGTGCCTGCTCCAGGTCCTTTAGGACACTGTGGGCAGGGTCAGCTTTTCCCCAAGGCCGTAAGACATAATCAGAGGGGGGATGGGAGACAGACATATTCCTGGTCCATGGGAGACTGTCACAGCTTCTGACACCCTAGTTCTGGGTGGAGGACTAAGGGTCTTCCCACTGTGCAGATTTTAAACTGCACAGGCAGCTGTTCAGGGAGCCAGGTGGGTTTTGAATTTGTACTTGCTTGCAGTCTTGGTGTGTTGTGAGCTATGGCATAGGGCTACGTCAGCCCAAGAGAGGGTCCTTCTGCAGACCCACGCAAAGATGACACCTGAGCACGTGCACAGTGCGTGCAAGCATGCAGACCATCCTAGGACATCTATGCCGTTTGTGCCGGATGCGCGCTGGATGCGGTGGTCCACTTCCAGGTAGAATCTGGGGAGGCACAGCTCCAGGGCTGGGCCAGGACGTGATGCTGATGACTAGGGCAGCAGGGCCTGCGTAGGTAATGTAGCCATTTGTCACATTAAGTCATTCACTAACAATCGAATCCCCCTTGATTAATCTCCCAGAATTAGCCAGTTGCATTTTGAGCAATTAGGGTTAATTACAGGCTCATTTGGCAGAGGAAAGAGGCCCATAATTATTTCTCGTGCGAGGCGAGGCGAGGCAAGGCGAGGAGGTAGCGGTGACAGTGTCCTCAGCAGTTTGTCGCACATGTCCAGGTGGGTGAGGACGAGTTAAGTGTCATTAGATGCAATCACTCGGTGCCGGCTGCTCTGGGCAGTGGCTGTCAGGCAAGGATGCCCTAGTCCCACCGTGCACTTGGCCAGGCCTGAAGACCTGGGGTGCATAGGCAAGTGAGCTCTGCCAGCTTCAGGCTGGGATGGAGATGGAGGCCGGCCAGGCACATCCTTGGTCCTCTCAGTGCCTGTGTCTTGACCCCGTCTGAGGAGTGTGGCACAAGCCTGTCCATGCTGGCATCCTGAAATGCTTAGAATGGGACAGAGTCACATCTCTTTATGGCAGGAGGTACATGATGCCATCCTTGAACGAAGTGTCTCAGCCTTAGTTTTCTCATCTGTAGAGTGGGGATAATGCTAGCATCACCATCCTGAGACATCTGTAAGGTCTCAGTGACAGGATGTGCTTTAAATATCCAGCATGGGACCTAGAACTATGTATGTCAAGGAAATGCCTTATGTAGAATTCATTGTTCGTTTGCTTGCTTTTTAGTTTTTCAAGACAGGGTTTTTTTTGTTTGTTTGTTTTGTTTTTTCTGGCCCTGGCTGTCCTAGAACTCACTTTTGTAGACCAGGTTGACCTCAAACTCACAGAGATTCTCCTGTTTCTGCCTCCAGAATGCTGGGATCAAAGATGTACCCCAACACACACAGCTATAGACTTGACTTTTTTTTTTCTTTTGGGGTTTTTTTGTTTGTTTTTTTTCCAAGACAGGGTTTCTCTGTGTAGCCCTTCCTGTCCTAGAACTCACTCTGTAGACCAGGCCTCAAACTCAGAAATCTACCTGGCCTTTGCCTCCCAAGTGCTGGGATTAAAGGCATGTGCCACCACTGCCTGGCTCTAGACTTTACTTTTATAATTGAAAAATGATTACAAATGATTGCAAAGCCAGAACTCTCACAGTTATATTTACCTTCTTGAGGCAGAAAGGTCAGGAGTTCCTAACAGTCCACCTATGGCTTTGTTAACATTCTAGGCTCAAAGCAGGTGGTTTTTACAGAAACTAAGAGAGCCTGCGGCACATGGAAATCTGTTTACTGAATCCTACCATTGGCCTGTGAGGTCCACATACACTGAGAAAGACTAGGCTTTAGTTGGCATTCTAGCGAGTGGGTGTATAAAGTCAAGGGGAAACCCATGGAGAACGACGCAGAGTGTATAAAAGGGGAAGGTTTCTCTGTGTTGCAGTCCCTGCTGACCTGTCTTCAGAAACCTGCTCTGGGCAAGCTGAGTTCACTTCTATTTGGAGAGAGGCATGTGCACACTCTGCAGGGGTCTGGGGGCAGCTGTCCATGGGTGTGTTTCAAAGACCAAAATTTATATGCAAACCCTCCCAAAGATGCAATGGTGGATGGGTAAAGTTTAATGCCCAAATACTAACGGCTATTGAAACTCAAGGAGCTGGGAAGATGGCTCAGTCAATAGTGTCCCTGGTATGCAAGCATGACCTGAGTTCAGCTTTTTGCATCCACATAAAAGCTGTACACAGTGGCATACTTCTGCAACCCAGAACCAGGAAAGAGGGAGACATGTGGGTCTCTGGGCCTCACTGGCTATCCAGCCCCTCTGAATTTGGTGAGAGTTCTGACTTCAGTGAGAGACAGCCCCCCCATCTCAAAATGTAGAGAATGATTGACATGCACCCTCCATGTGCATGAACACATACACACATACACATGTGTACGCGTGCACACATGAAATTGAATAATATTGGCTACTGATTGTAAATTTAGAAAATGATCGTTGAGAGCTGGAGAGTTGGTTCAGCAGTTAAGAGCACTGACTGATCTTCCGGAGGTCCTGAGTTCAAATCCCAGCAGCCACATGGTGGCTCACAACCATCTGTAATGAGATTGGTGTGTCTGAAAAAACAGCTACATTGTACTTACATGTAATAAACACATAAATCTTAAATTTAAAAAAAAGATTGTTTCAGGCCTTTTTCTGACTTCCACCCTTGGGACTCACAGCCTGCTGGAGACCCCTAAAAACAGACACTGGAGGGCTTGGGGAAGAGCAGAGAATGGAGTAGCTGGTTCTGTCCAGTGGATGACCAGTCAGGGACAGAATAGAGAGCATATTTATAGGCTCCAGGACAAGCAGGTTAGAACCAGTGCTCAACACACACACACACACACACACATACACACACACACACTCCCCTTCAGCCAAAAGCAGAGAACCAGTGCTTAGTGAAGGAGGAGCCCATTGTGGGTTTTTGAAAGATCCTTGAAGCCTGAAGCTCAGGGAGGGTAAAATGGGGGCGGGGCAGAGAGTGGTGTCCACAGGGAAGGGGCAGCTGTAGGAGGTGGGGAAGGACCTCCAGTCTTCACCTTCCGCCTTGTCCCGCTGCTGCTCTCACCAGCTGGTGCTCTAGGACCATCCCGTGGAGGGGGCACTGCAATTCGGATCTTTAATGCCAACCACAGTGTCTCTCGGCTACAGGCAGTGCCTTAGTGAGTCTGTGAGCGGATGGTCCTTGAAGCCTATAGCAGGCTCCTGAGCTGGGATGGTGGCACTGGTGATGTGGGCGACAGTTTGGTCTCAGAGAAGGAGAAGGAGCCCGTGCTCCCTCTCACAGGGAGGTGAGCTGCTGTCTGGCTCCCTGGGGCAGGGCGGGAAGAAAGAAGGTTGGCTTTGGATTTGAAACCGGCCACTCTGCCGAGCGAGGTTGGCCTTGCAAGGTGTCTGACAATGTGGACTCTTTGTAAACTGAGCCCCTTTGTGCAATGCATATTTAAAACATTTCACTTCCTAGAAACCCAGTCTCCTGTAAGTTCCCTGTACACACGATGTCAGATGTCTTTAAAGGTGAAATTCGTTTACAGGAAATGTCATGCTGATGAAGTGTGCTTTTTAAAATCATAGAAACAGTTGCCTTAAAATTAATGATGCATCACCAGTATGAGGGAGAAGAGGCCCATCCAGTGTAAAGATGATTAAAATTCAGGTCAGAAGTCTGACTTAGTCAGGCTAAATTTTTTAATGAGATTTCAGAAAATTAATTGGGCGAATGCATTTTTATCCTTCTAACGTGTAATTTTATGTTCCTGTTTAGGGAGTGAGCATAGGGGAGAAAGGGTTTGTCAATGGCTGAGGCATATCGTGGTTCAAACATTTTAAACTCAAATTAGCGAGGGGGTGTGGTGGTGGTGGGGGCGGGTATTTCTGGCCTAATTTGATCTGACTTGGAAAAGAAAGCCTGGGCTTCTCTGGGTTTTCTGGGGTAGGATGAGTGTCCTAAGGGAGTCATCTCCCATTATCCCCTATATGTCCTGCTTGGGCCTCAGAAAACTAGTGACATTTCTAGGAAGGATGCAGTTGGGGCCAGTGAACGTGAACTTCAACTGTCTCCTTGACTCCTGCCCACCAGGCTGCTCCTGTTGTCTGTGGTCATGCTTATAAAGACTGCTCCCTCCTCCTCCCCTCCTCCTCTTCTTCCTCCTCCATCTCCCTCCTCCCCTCCTCCTCTTCTTCCTCCTCCATCTCCCTCCTCCCCTCCTCCTCTTCTTCTTCCTCCATCTCCCTCCTCCCTTCTTCTCCCTCTTCTCCCCTACCCTCCTCCTCCTTCCCTCTTCTCCCTCCTCTCCCTCTCCTCCCCTCTACCTTCCTTTCCTCCCCTCCCCTTCCTTCCTCCTCCCCCTTCTCTTCTTCCTCCTCCTGGTCCACACCATCCTCCCTCTGCAGCACAGGCCTTCTCCTTGGGGCCACTGTGTGAGGAAGCCGTGTGTGGAGGATTGTGGCAGAGTCAGCAGCCTGCCTCTTCATAGTGCAGGTCAACTTGCTGCCTCGTCTGCCTCTGAGGGACAGCCGAGGGCCATCACTTCCCCAGAGGAGCCAGGAATGACTTCCCATCGAGGCACCCCTGCCTGTCCACAGTACAGCCCTAGCGAACAGATGACAGGCTCGGGGTCACTCGGATGCATGGCGAACTGGATCATGCTGAGGGTAACCTGGGGTGGGCAACAGGCCTGCTGAGGCGCAGCATACGACCTAGTGTGGAGGGTAAGAAGACTCTACACCCTCCCTCTCTCCGTGGAGTTAAATCACGGTCAGGACCGATGCTGGAGAGCCCTTGTGTGGTGAGATGCCCAACACTGGAGCAGAGGCTGCCCCAGGAGCACCCTGCCCAGCAGTTGGCTGGCAGCCTCTCACCCCAGTGCGCTGGGCATGCCCTCGGTGCATAGCACTGCTCAAGCTTCACTGCAGGAAACCATTTTTCTCTAGTTGGGGTGAGTGGAGTGTGACAGGAAATGCAAATCTGGGTCATCCATATGCAGATGTGAGCTAGAACCTCAACCTCAGTCACCCCACAATTGCCACCTCACATCCCTTAGACTTTGGAGCCACTGATGAACCAGGTTGGGCAGACAGTCACAGAGGCCTTCAGCCCACAGTTCATCCACCCATCCTAATGAGAAGAAGGCCTGTCTGTGTTCACAGAGCAAGGAGCCTCAGCGATCACTCGGCTACATCCTTCACCGTACTAGGCGGATGCTGCGGCCCAAGAAAGGAGGGCCTCACCTAGAACCACCATCAGCACAGCGCGGGCAGGGTCAGACAGAGAACTCAGTCCCCGCTGTACTGGCCTAGGCCTGCGGGAAGAGTCCTTCCATAGGCTGTCAGGAGGCATTCATAGCAACTCTCAAGTACCACATAGTAGGGACTTAATGCACAACAGCACACTGTCACCTCCAAAGGTGACTTCCATGCAAGGGCCCAGGAGCCACCTCGGTTCTTTGAGCCGTGCGTCAGCTGTGCTCCCGCAGGTGACAATGCAGCTCTGCTCCTACTGGGGCCTTGGAGGAGAGGCAGAGAGTGGGAGCCGGCTCTGCTACACCCCACCAGCCCTCACTTTCCAGCAGTGGGGTCCCAGTCTCTCTGAGGTGGCAGCTGCACGGTGCTGGGCATGGATAGTGAGTGCTTGGGGAAGCTTGGCCTCTGACCTGCTCACTTGGTTGGTAGGTAGTGTCCTGGCAATTCCTTAAGAGTTTGCCTGGCGGACATCATCTTCCTCTGGCTTGAGGAGGAAGAGTCAGGGATCTCTCCAAATCATCCTCCACCAGTGCTCCAGATGTCAGAGACAAGTCAGCCCAGCATTGACCTTGCTGACCGAGGGAAGCAGGCAGTGTAAGCATGGACTGGCAGTGTAACCACGGTCTCCTGGTGCTGAGGTTTGGTCTGTTGCTATGCATTGTAATGCTAAGTGCATGGCCTCCAAGGCCTGGTTGCCCCAGAGACGAGAGAGTCCCAAGTAGACGGACTCAAGTGATGCTCTGTGACCTTGCCCTCAAGTTATCTCTGGCTGGTGAACAAAGATGCCTACAGCCTATAGCTGGGCAGGATTGAGATAGGCAGGGCTTGAGGTGCCTGGGCTTGGGCTCTGAGGAGACCACGAGGAGAAGAGAGGACGATGGAGAGAGGAGAAGCCACCATGGGGTAAGAATCTTAAAATAATGGCCGTGTGGTGTGGCCAGTTGGAGTTAAGGGCAGCCCAGACAAAACATGGCAAGTTATATAGTGGGATTATCAGCTGGGAAATAGACATACTAGCATAGAGGCTAGATATCTGCCCAGCTCCAGTGCTGATTAAGGATCATTCTAAATATAAAGGTTGTGAGTCTTTTATCCAGGAACCGAATGGTCCAAGGCGGGGTAGAAACCCAGGTCTGAGATTAGATATTTTCAACAACATCCCTGGCCAGGTCCCTCTGTTCCATCGTGGCTTTCAGTGCTGTTTCTGCAGTCTCCATGAAGTATGGTTTCTCTGTGTCACTGTGATGGGGCAGTTGTCCAGAGGAGCTCAGACGTAAGCAGCACACCTGAAGCTTGTGTCCTCTTTCTCATAGGAATGGCTGTCCTAGCTAACGGTAACTCACGGTGTCAGGACAATGACTGTGGTGGCAGGGGCTGGTGGGCCTACACTAGAATTGTTCTGACACTACTCACACACTCTGCTTGTCAGGCCTATTGTTGGGGTATGGAGTGTCTCTTCTTTGCTTAGAAGGCACTGTTGGGGTGCTGGGATCCTAGCGGTCCAGCCCTAGGCTTCTCACCTGAGCCTAACTGATCACCAATGCCTCTGTCTCCTACAGAGGCACCCAAACACCCTGTCTTTTCGCTGCTCACTGGCAGACTTCCAAATTGAGAAGAAAATTGGCAGAGGACAGTTCAGTGAGGTTTACAAGGCCACCTGCCTGCTGGACAGGAAGACGGTGGCTCTGAAGAAGGTGCAGGTGAGTTCAGGTGACCAAGTGGCTTCACTGTGACTCTAACATCTTAGGGGACTCAAGTTTAGTCCCTGGTAAACATGCACACGTTAGGCACCTACTGTGTACAGGGATGCTTTGTGTTTAGACATAGGAACCTGACAGTAGCCCTGTGGGCTGGACTATTGTCTCATTTTTCAAATGAGGAAAACAGTAGCAACTCACTAACGCTACGAACTTCAGGCTTTGCCTCAAAGGGGCCAGCCTGCCCTCTGTGAGCCTTCTAAATGGAGGGGAGGTATACAGCAGCCAGGTCAGGCTGGGACACACCCAGCATGTGTCTAGAATCCCCACTCCACCCACCCTGGCTACCTAAGCCCATTATTCTGCTGGTTCTCCTACAGGGTAAGGGCCTTGGGCCCAGGAGACCCTGAACAGGGCTGGTAGCTTAGCCAGGCACCCATGACACTGTCTGCATAGTGTCAGCCTTGACCTGTGACCCTCACATTCTCTTTGGAGCACTGGGGCCTCAGGCTCCTGCAATTGAGATACTGTCTGCTTTTGCCTTTCCGGAGGGCATTCTAGGCATCATACTTCTTTAGCATAATGGCTGCTGTGCTGAGACATTGGCAGTGGCTGCTTTTGGCCTGTTATGCTTCAGGCTTCCGGTGAAGGAGTACTGACAACATGACACGTGCCAGGGTTCGACCTCAGCAAGCCTCAGAGGCTGTGGGGCTCAGTCCTGCCTCTGTGGGCTGGATACAGTGACCCTCACCGCAGAGCAGGCGTCATGGGACTAAGTGAACCGGGCAGTATAACACAGTCTCCGACTCGTGGTGTTGCTGTGAGAGTTAGGACTCTCACTCTTCTGGGTCCTTGGTCTTCAGGAGCAGGGTGAGCGGGGGCTTGCTTGGGTCCCGTCGTCAGCCCTGGTTTTAACTGTTCTGTTTCTGGCTTCTTCTCCTTGCCCTAGATCTTTGAAATGATGGACGCCAAAGCCAGGCAGGACTGTGTCAAGGAAATCGGTCTCCTAAAGGTGAGTGCCCTGGATCAAACCAACCGTGGTCGACCAGCCAGCCGCCAGGTTACTGCAGGCCAAGCATCCTGGGCCTATCAGAATAGCACAGGCTAGAACAGCAGGTATGTCTGAGACAGTTCTCTCCTTCCCCAGTGATCTCCAGGTTCATTTCCCCAGAGCCAGAGAGAGAACTTTCTGGACTAGACTTGGTCCCCAAGCAGGAGGATGAGAAAGTAAAAAAGGCTTGGGCCGCACTCCTGATGTCTTCAGGTCCAAGCTATGTGACCTTTCACAAGTGGCTTAATGACTAAAGGAAGCACTTGACATGCAAGCCACCTGACTTCAGTTCCCACATCCATGTAAGGGCAGGAGAACAGAGTCCACAAGATTATCCTCTGACCCCTACCCAGGTACCGAGACATGCACATACTCATAGATCATATACACACAACAATAATGAAGAAAATGTGTAGGGCTGGAGAGATGGCTCAGCAGCTAAGGCTGCTTTTCCAGAGGTCCTGGGTTCAATTCCCAACACCCACATAGCAGCTCACAACTGTCTGTAACTCCAGTTCCAGAGGATCTGACACCCTCGAACAGGCATACATGTAGGCAACATGCACATAAGATAATAATGATGATAAAAATAAATAACCAAAAGTTAGTAATGTTCTCTGACCACAACTGAAGCTGGGATTAGCCCCCAGTGACCTTCTCCAAACAACTACAAAACAATTCAGGAGACAGAGGAGAGTTGGAACAAACGGTGCCGAGACAATCTGGACCTGCTGAGGAGAAAGAGCAAGCTGTAACTCCTGCCTCCCACCATACACACATGCCTGTGAAATGGATTAGTCTGAAAATAAAATTAAAGACTAAAGCCAGGAACAGTTCTATAGTTTATGAGCAGATTTGAAAGTTAGAGCTAAGCTAGATGTAGTGTCATCCACCTATAATTCCAACACAGAGGAGAATTGTCAGTTAAAAGCTAGCCTGGGGGGGGGGGCGGGGACTGGAGAGATGGCTCAGTGGTTAAGAGCACAGACCGTTCTTCCCAAGGTCCTGAGTTCAAATCCCAGCAACCACATGGTGGCTCATAACCATTCATAATGAGATCCAATGCCCTCTTCTGGGGTGTATGAAGACAGCTACAGTGTACTTACATATAATAAATAAATAAATAAATAAATAAATCTTTAAAAAAAAAAGGTAGCCTGGGCTACATAGTAAATACCAGGCAAACCTGGGCTAAGCTTTGGAATGAGATCCCCAAACAAAACACAAGCTAAGGCTATAATTGAAAGTTTATAGGGGGGTGGAGAGAAGGCTCAGTGGTTAAGAGCACCGCCTGCTATCCTGAAGGTCATGAGTTCAAATCCCAGCAACCACATGGTGGCTCACGACCATCCATAACAAGATCTGATGCCCTTTCATGGAGTGTCTGAAGATAGCTACAGTGTACTTACATATAATAAATACATAAATATATCTTAAAAAAAAAAGAAAGTTTGTAGAAGAAAACTGCCAAGACTCACCATAGTTAGAGGACACAGAGGAATCTCCAGATACAAAGAGCATTAGCCATGAAAGAAGATCAGACTGGTTTGCCTGTCATAGCCACCATACAAAGATGAGAATCCAGGTCACAGATGGGAGCCGATACCAGCACACCTGATCACCTCATCAACACAGGTCTTATACATATGCATGCTGACAGATCAGTACTGATAAATGCATAATCCGGGGTCTAATCCAGTCTGGTCTGTTGAGTGTTTTCACAGTTCCAGGGTATCCAGGTCCCTACCTCCACCTTACCACATGCCCGGTCCCAATGGCTCCTAGCACCCCTGGGAGGTGCTGGCCTATCCTAGCACGGGATCTTTGCACAGGCCATACCAAATCAAATCTTTGGCCTCAATCATTCTCATCAGACCTGAGAAGGCAGCTTTTCCTGCTGACTCAGACTAGCTGGGTTCAGATTTATGGAGCATTTAGAAAACATGCTGTCAGTCAGACCCTGGCTGTCAGCTGATGCCTGAGCAGTGCCAACCCCACTGTAGTGGTATTGGGAATCCTCTCTTGCTCCCCAAGATCCAGTAGCCATATAGGTACAGTGTTACCCCCTGAGTGGGTCCTCTTCGAGATGGAGCGATTTTTACCATCCTGTCTGGGTTCCACTCATCTCCTCCTCATGGAGTCCAGACAGGAAAGTCAGTCAGAGAGTCAGTCAGAGGCACTTAGGTGGGAAGGATACTTAGTTTCCAAGGGACTGCTGAGACTTTGAGAAAGAACAAACAAGCAGCAGGAACTGTGAAGCCCTGAGCGGAGCAGGGCCTAGGCTGCAGGGGTGTGGGGCGGGGCAGCACTGCAGCCACAGCTCTCAATCCTGGCTGGCGACCCCCCCCCCTTCTGGTGCAGCAACTGAACCATCCGAACATCATCAAGTATCTGGACTCCTTCATCGAAGACAATGAGCTGAACATTGTGCTGGAGTTGGCCGACGCGGGTGACCTCTCACAGATGATTAAGGTCAGGGGCCTGGAGTGGGGCAGCCTCCTCTCAACGGGCACGGGTGGGGCCTGGGGGGGTGTTATGGAGGCTCCTAGCAATAGCTTGGCCTGGCTCTGACCGCAGCACCTATGTGGGCTACCCTTGTCTTCCTTTCAGGCTTGAGGGGGTACACAAAACAAGGCAGAATGATGCCTTGATAGGATGGTGCCTGGGTAGGGGCTGTGGTACACAGAAGGACCAACCGCCCTGCTCCAGCCAAGAGCACGTGGGGGCACTTTTCTCAACAGAAGGAACAGGAACAGTCAACACTCCAAAACTCAGACTATATTTCTCTCTTAGGGTTACTGTTGCTGTGATGAACACCAGGGCCAGTAGCAGATTGGGCAGGACAGGGCTTATTTAGTTTACACTTCGACATCCGGGTTCATCACTGAAGAAGCGTCAGGACAGGAACTCACACGGGGCTGAGGCAGGAGCTGATGCAGAGGCCTTGGAGGGGTGCACTTCATGGTTGCCCAGCCTGCTTTCTTGTAGCACTCAGGACCACCAGCCCACAATGGGCGCCCCCCCCATCAATCACTGTTTAAGAAGATGCCCTACAGGCCTGCCTGCCGCCTGATCTCGTGAAGGCCTTTTCATAACTGCGGCTCCCTCCTCTCAGATGACTCCAGCTTGTGTCAAGTTGACATAGATTGACCCCCTATCAGCTTGACACACAAGCACGCCAAGCCCACAGCCTTCCTCATCCATCCTCAACGTCACACATTAATACCAATATCATAGCAGAAAACACTTTACAAACTTAAAAAAAAATCCCATAGTCTTTACAAATTCAAACACTTTAAAATTTGGTCTCTTTACAAATTCCAAGATTCTTTTAAAGTTTAAAGTCTTTCAACTGTGGGCGCCTATAAAATAAAATAAAATAAAATAAAATGAAATAAACAAAAACCAAAACAAACAAACAAACAAAAAAACCAAGCTAAGCACTTCCTTGCTTCAAGGGGGAAGACGAGGGTACAATCTTAACAAAGTGAAACCAAACCCCACCTATATAAATAACTCAGTGCCCAGGGTGTTGGATCCATGCAGGATCTTCTGGGCTTCTTCTAGGGGCTTGGGTCACTTCTCAGGCTCCGCCCTCTGCAGCACACACAGCTGGTCTTCTAGGCTCCGGCTTCCGCCGTGGTGCAGGCATCTCCGGCTGCAGCTGGACTGCACCCATAGCGCCTCCTGTGCTCTCTTCCTGGTACTAAGCCTCAAATTCTCTTCATGACCTGCAGTTCTGGGGCTTTAAATGCTTCTCTGGCTGTACCATTGGTCTCTCCTACCCTCTTGTAGTGCCAAGCCTCAGCTGCTCTCCATGTCCCCTGTGTCCCTTTGAAGTCACCTGGGTGACTCTTACACTGCTTAGTTCAGTTCCTAGCACAAGGTGCAACCTTGGGCCGCCTCTGAACACATCTCCCGGCTGCTGATCTTCAGGAAACACTTCCGAGATTCCGCCTCAGCCATGCTGGTCTCTTCTTAATCACTACTGAGTTCCGGCCGACCGGCAAAGCGAGGTGTCACTTTCTCTTTTTCAGCCCCTGCTGAAAAGAACCATGGATTCTTAATTCAGAATATGCAGTGGCCCATTAAGTGACATGTCCTATATGGTTCCAGCTGCCATTTCCTTTAGAAGGGGGAAACTGAGGCCTAGCAAGACTGCTTTGTCTAAGAACACCCACTACATAGGAACGCAAACTGTTTCCCAGGCCTGGCGCTGCTTGGAGGTCATTGTCTCCACACAACCTGCACAGCCTTTGGACAGGCAATGTCTTCACATCCGTAGTGGGGATTCCATGCCTGCTCTGTGAGGGACTGAGCCACTGTGAGCCCCTAACACTCAGCGCCATGTTCTCTGACACCCCTAAGCTGTCTTGTCCCCCACCCCAGGACTCAGGAGTGGAACTACTGTGGGTTTGGCTTCAGGGACATGGCAGCTCCATTGGGAGAGGGCTGCCGTCAGCCACAGCCATGCTAAAGCACTGAGCTCAGAGAGGTTTAGTGTCCAGCCAAAGGCAACACAGCATGTAGGTGGAAACACCCTAACCCATAGCCTCTGATACTTGCTTCTCCCTCAAGGCCCGCATATCCCTGCTTGTATGGGTCCTCATCTCTAGCCCCTTAGGTAGACCACCATCCCCTGCCTCCCCTGAACCTTGTCTGTGTGTCCTGTGCAAAGCCAGGCCGTGCTCAAGTCCCACACTGACTCCCAACCTGTATTTGGATATGGCCGACGTGGATTCTCTCTTCCCAGCAGGCACTGGGGATTGAGCAATTGTTTATCAGTTGCTCTTCAGAAATTCGGCCCCTAGGAATATGGTGTCGCTGGGAAGCGGCATTACCGAGCCGTTATCACCTGCTTTTATATTTCCGTTGACATATTAATGCATTTGCAGGGGCGTTAATCTCCACACGGATCCCTGGTGGGAACAGACGTGATACATCATGTCTCAGGCCCCATCACAGGTTTCTCCTTCACTTGCCATCCCCTCTACACATACTCCTAGTATACATGCCACTCTCTGCCATCTTTCCGTATGCCAGCCCTCACCCCAGGCTGCCACCATCGCGAGAGGTGCCCCCAGCCCTTGAGTTCTACCAGGAAGGTGGGCTTCAGAGTGGGTCAAGGTCAGGGGCTGTGGAATCAGAAGGGCAGGCTTCCTGGAGGAGGTGGCTCCTGAGCCGAGTTGATGGGGAGATGGGGAGCAGACAGAGAGTATAGAGGTGGGAAGCACCCGGAAGGCTGAGATGCACTGTGGCCCAGCACCAGGGGAGGGGGTGCTGACCGAGTTCACAGCAGCTTCCTGAGACTCCTGGAGGGAGCAGAAACAAGGAGCCTTGGGTTTGGGAGAGAGTTGGGTGGGGATAGAGCAGGAGCACAGCCCCGAAACCCCAACCTGCCTCCACTTCCCCTGGAGCCCGCGAGTCTCAGACTCCCCTGCAACTTCTCAATCTTGGCATGGAGTTGGAGGCCGACAGCACAGGGGGAGGGGGCAGCGCTAGGCAAATGCTCCCCTTCCCCGGGCTCTAGTGCCTACCTTTCCCAGTGACCTTTTAGGAGAGAGGATTCTGGGAAAGGGCTGTAGACCAGACCGATTCTTTCAGACTCGAAGAGACAGGCTGGGTAGCCAGCCTACTAGTCTTATAGCCAGCTTCTCTGTGTGCCCCGAGCTAGCTCTGGCTCAGGGTTCAGGTGGGTCGGGCTCCCCAGAGAACTGAGTTTAGGTTCCCGCCCCACCCCCACCCTTCCTTCATCCTCTCTAGCAGATACTTTCTTCTTCTCCTCCCAGCCCACAACAGCTGACAGCACGGGTTCCCCGGCGGGCTAGCACTGCTGCAGCTGTAGCCCGCCGGGGAACTGGGCGCAGTGCCCTAGCCGGACACACCCAGGACAGTTTAGCAGGCTTCTGCACCCAGTTTCCTCATACCCCGCAAGGTGCCTGGTGTCCGGGAGGCTCTGTTGCCACACCCCTTCTTATTCTTCTCTAGGTATCCGGGGTAACCCAGCCTTTGCAACCCTAAACCTGGGTCACACCACAGTGTTCCCACTGGCCTTAGAGGTCACTGGTCAGCAGGACTGTGTCTGGAGGGTTTGCAGCCTTGGGAGCCGGTCAGCCGTGGTGCTGGCATCCTTTACAAGGCTGGTGAAGCCCAGAGCCGCCACTGTCTGAAACCCACCAGAGACTCGGCGCCTCCCTACTAAATGTCAGCTGGCACTTATAGAATATGACATTTAGAAAATCACCACTCTCGGCTGCACACGTCCCCACGTAAACACTATAATGAGGACCAAATAACATTATGGTGTAAATAACAGCCCTCCCAGCTTGGCACAGAGGCCTGGGGGTGTCCCAAAGCAGAGGTCTTCTGGGAGACTAGAACAGAGAGCTCCTCCTGGAAGGGCCTCGGGAGAGCCTCAAGGGGTTTTACTTCCAGGCCAGTAGCTGGCAGCTGGCAGGGCCCTGTATCTGGAGGTGCCCAGCTCTAGAGCCCAGCCCCTGCTCCTGATGCTTAGCCGTGGGCCTGTGTGTGAGCCTCTCTGAGCATGGTCCCTGTCACAGATTCTCAGCGTCATTAGATGTGATGCGCTCACAAGGCCTAACCAGCCTCCGTTCTGCAGCCCTCAGGGCCTTCATGCTGCTTGCTGAGGGCCCAGCAGCATGGTTGAGCATGGCCTGTGCGCTGCGGGGATTCCTGCACCTGTCTCCTCCCCAGGTTGGGTGGGCCCCTAGTAGTTCCTGAATTCCTACACTGGAGTAGCTGCTTGGCAATGGGCACAGTGCTGCCTCTTGCCACTAGAACCCCAGCTCGGCAGGAGGTAACCAAGGTGCTAGCCATTGCCCTACACCTCAGCACAGGCCTGCTACCCACACTCCTGTACACACACACAGACACTCACAGACACACAGACACACACAGACACACGGACACAGACACATATATACACGGACACACACACACACACATGGACACACATGGACACACATGGACAGACACACATGGATACACACACACACACACACACAGACACACACACACACACGCTGTTATCTCAACCCTGCCTCAGGATATGTTCCTGCATTATTCTTCTAAAATATTCTCTTTCAGTGCAGCCTAGGGATTTGTTTCTTGGATTCTTTTTTCTTTCTTTCTTTCTTTCTTTCTTTCTTTCTTTCTTTCTTTCTTTCTTTCTTTCTTTCTTTCTTTCTTTCTTTCTTTCTTTCTTTCCTTCCTTCCTTCCTTCCTTCCTTCCTTCCTTCCTTCCTTCCTTCCTTCCTTTTTGTTTCCCTTGGAGTTTGAATGTGGTTTACTAGGTGTGCTGGCTAATTTTAAGTCAACTTGACATAGGCTAAAGAAATCTGAGAGAAGGAAACCTCAACTGAGAAAAATGCAGCCATAAAATTCCGCTGTGGGTGGGCAAGACTGTAAGGCATTTTCCCAATTAGCGATTGGTGGGGAGGGCCCAGCCCGTTGTGGGTGGTGCTGTCCTTGGACTCGTGGTCCTGGATTCTGTAAGAAAGCTGGGTGAGCAAGCCAGGAAGCAGCACCCTCCATGGCTTCAGCTCGCGTACCCTGACTGCCTCCCATGACAGACCGTGATATGGAAGGAGATAAAATAAACACTTTCCTCCTAAAGTTGCTTTGGTCATGGTGTTTCATCACAGCAATGGAAACTCTGACTAAGACAATGCCCGCTGAAACCAAGGGTCTATTTGTCCACGTTAAGCCCATCCCCCCAAGGGTTGCTATGCCTTTAGCAGTCACATGACATGGAGACTATGGACATGGGGACAGCAATGACTATCTCTCAGGCCTGCTCCTCCTCCCACACCAGGCTCGGACTGATGCTGAGAGTCCTTACTCTCCCCAGGCCCCTGTGAGCAGACCACTGCAAGTCTCCTCCTCGAGGTTCCCTCTGGTGCAGTTCATCTGCCCCACCCCCACCCAGAGCTCGGCTGGGCTGAAGGGAGGCATTGACACAACATCCTGGCCCCTCATTGTCTGCTCAGCCTTTGTGCCATCCTTGCTGGAAATATGCTCACCCAGGCCTGTCTGTCTGTCTGTCACCCCACAGTACTTCAAGAAGCAGAAACGGCTTATTCCTGAGAGGACCGTGTGGAAGTACTTTGTGCAGCTGTGCAGCGCTGTGGAGCACATGCATTCCCGACGTGTGATGCACCGAGGTGTGTGCCCTTGTGTGGCCTGGGACTCCAGCTCTGAGCTCCCGGGCACCCCTAGGAGCCGCCGTGAGAGGAAAGCCATTTAGTGGTCCCCGTGCAGGGCATCTAACAGCTGCCTTCACATCTGTCCCATGAGAGGAGCCACCTGTGAGGGCAAGGAAGTCTGTGTTGCCAGACAGTCATCACATAAGCTTTGTGGAGTGGGGCCATCGCAGCACGCTGAATCCACTCGTCCCAGATGTGGCCACACCTCGTGCTGAGGCCAGTTTTGCCCAGAGAAAGTTTCCCATGGGCTTTGATATCTTGGAAGGCATTGGCTAAGTAAACTATACCCAGAAAGTGCTTTGGGGAGGCATTTCAGGTTGTGAGGCAGCCTGTCGAAGTGTCTTTCGGTTGGTGTCACCTGTGTGACACCCTGCCCTAGTCACTGCAGTGCAAAGCTTACTGAGTGTCAATGCCTCCTGTGCGGTTGACACTCATCTGGCACGGGGAGGCAGCTGTAGAAAAGGAGAGTATAGAAGTCTCTACTCCCCACTCACAGCCAACCTGGGACATAGAGTCACATTACAGATGAAGTAAATGAGGCTTCGGGGAGCAGCTGTCCCCAGGTTCCACAGCGGATGGCAAGCAGAGTCACTGGGAAGCCTCTCGGAGAGAGGAACCCTTCTGTGGGCCTTGATGTCTTGGTAGGAGTTGGCTTCGCCCTGAGTGAGGGCCTGCCCTTCACTGAAAGGTCCTTCCCGGTCACTCCCAGGCCTCCTGCCTCCTCCTGTCCCTTCTAAGCCTGTTCTCCCCACAACAACCCTATGTCCTCACCCTGCAGACATCAAGCCCGCCAACGTGTTCATCACAGCTACCGGCATTGTGAAGCTTGGTGACCTCGGCCTGGGCCGCTTCTTCAGCTCAGAGACCACTGCAGCCCACTCACTAGGTAAGAGGCCTATGCTCCCCGCAGCCTGGGCGACCCGGCCGGAAGGACGGACATTCTCCTGGAACCATTTGCATTGTGTGGGGAAGATCTTTATTGAGTCTTAGGAGTTCCCCCCCCCCTTGCTTTGGGATAGATCCAAAGTAGAGGAATCCGAGGCCCAGGGGGGCCACTTCAGGGGGCGGGGGGATCTCCCTGTATCCCCAAGTCATCTCTGGAGTACTTCCTGGAAGGCAAACAGACCCTGTCACACAGAATGGGCTGCATCTGCCTGGCTTGTGCTTGTAAGACTGTGAAGAGGCAGTGTTGGGGTCTGGGGCTGGGTGGCTGGCTGTGGAGGAAGAACAGCTGGGGAGGCCGAGGAGGAGCTGTGTCCAGCTGCGGGAACTGTGTGTGAGCTTGGGATGATGCTAATAAGCATGTGTCTGGGTGTGGGTACAGGCCTTGAGGTCCCCGTTGGGAGTGTGGAGAGGGGCTTCAGGTTAGGTGGGGCTGAGCCGGCCTCAGAGTCTGTGTGCCTGGTTTTAAGAGCGAGAAGCTCGAGTGATGAAGACGAAGCTGCTTCCCTTTAATTAGTTTAGAGGAGACAGCATAGCCAGTGGGGCACAGAGACCGCTGTCCTGTGGTGTCAGCCCAGGGGCAGCAGGGCTTCACCCGGAACCCACGAGAGGCCGGTGTCTACCAGCATCTCTCAGGGATCGCTAGAGGAGACAGAAGAGACCCGGAGCTAGCCTGTGACCTGTGGCCACCTCCCAGAAAAACCTCTGGTCCTCCTCATTTCCATCCCACTCCACAGCTCCAGTCTGGGCGTCTCCCATCACCACAGCCCTGCAGCTAGCCATGAGCCAACAGCAGCTCCCGGTGGCAGCATGGGTGCCCTGTGGGAAACTCCCCTCAGCCCTGGGGTACCTGTTCTCTGGTTCCCGGGGTCCCCTGGCCCCTAGGAAAGGCTTGGTAAGGGCCATCCCCCAAGGACCTGAGGATACTCTGTCACATGTCCACTGGCCTCCAGGGTCCACAGGACCCAGAGACTGGAATTCAGGGAGTTGGGATGATTTCAAGGTCACATGGTGTCCCTCAAAGCTACAATGCTGACCGGTCCTGCCTACTTCCTCACACGGTCAGGGCCAGGAGCCTCCTCCAGGGATCCCCAGCTACTCACTCTATGATAAGGAAGCCTCAATTTTCTAGTCTGCTCCAACCTGTTTACTGAACTAGTTAGTGAGTCTCTGTGGTGTTGGTGACAGAACCCAGGGCCTCCCACAGGCTAGGCAAGTAAGTGCTCTGCCCCTAATAAATGTTCCTCAGCCCCTGTCTGGCTAAAGAGTTTGGAAAAGGTCGAAACTCAGAGGGAAACTGTCAGAGAAGAGGCGGGGCGCTGCCTCCCGGGCCTGTCAGTCAGGCCCAAGTCCCACTCTGTCCTGTCTTGGAGAAGATGGCTGCAGTGGCTAGTCAGAGCTGGTTAGAATCGCCTTGTTAGGGATGACAGAGACCCGGCTCCTCCGACAGTGTGATTTTATCTGCTTGGACTGCTGCACTCATTACATTAATGAGAAGGAACTGAGACTTGGAGGAGGCTACCCTCCAATGCCAGGCACCTCCCGAGGCCTCCTGAGCATAGACCCCACCTGATGGGTGCAGGGTGCCTCCCGGGCCCAGGCCTGCTCCAGGCCATGTGCACCAGGCTCCAGGAGGCACCATAGAGCTGAGGGTGCTTCGCCAGCCTGCGTTTGTTGAACCAGCTCTGGAAGCTGAGGCCTGTCCTCTGTACAACCTGGAGGTTGACAGTCAGACCCACAACTCGGGACCAGAAGTCTCCAAGCTCCAGGGCGAAGCACCCTTTTCCTACCAGCTCTGTATACAGCTAAGTGCACACAAGTCTGGTTGGGCAAGAAAAGGAGCTAATTGCTATCACACCACGGCACAGGAAGGATGTAGGGACTGTCACACCCTGTGTGTGACTGTGAATTATTCATCGTCTGCATCAATGTGTACCTACTATGTGGGGTGCTGGGGCAGTAGCCACATTGTCCTGGCAACCTCCTCATCTACCGAAGCTGCTGACCCGGAGCCCGGCTTATGCAAATCTCCTGTCTGCCTTCCCTCCCTGGCCCCTCCCTCTGCTTGTATTTGCTAACAGGAGGCTGGCATGAAAGGGCATTAGTCAGTGCCATGGTCGGGCTGACAGGTGCGGTACCCAGTGGTGGCGGAGTGGCTGCCTCGGTGTCAGGAATAGGAGCCGTAATTAGAGCTCGGAACAGGATGAGCGTCAGACGAATTACCAGGCAGCAGATCATATTTGTCAGGAAGGATTGCATACATAAAAATTAAGTGACAGTACACGCCGGCGTAATGAAAGAAAAATGAAAGATTTGCCTATACACAGCTCACAAGCTACAAGCAAGCGTCTCGCTCCAAGCAACGGCAGCAGCTTCGAGACAAATGGTGGGTCTGGAGAGCAGGAACGCAGGCCTTGCACTCCGCGGTGCTGACAGTGGTGACAAGGCGCCTCAGGCTGAGACTGGACGGGGCAGGAAGGGAGGTTGCTCATACCCATGGCCCTTTGTGGGGATGCCTGGTCTCTCAGGGATTGGGGAAACAGAGCCCACTGAGGATAAGTCCCGCAAGAGACAAGCAGTCAAGGGGACAAGGCCTGGCTTGGCCCCGTGCCATGCGGGGATGCGTGATCCTGCCAGCAGGCTTCCCTGCCCTCAAGGGGCCACAGATTGGCAGAGGTGAGCTGGCTAGAGGATGGGTGGACCGCTTTCCCCACAGCCAGAGTGCGCATGCAGATGTCGGCTGTGGGAGTCTAAGTTCTCACTGGAGGTGCCCAGTGTCACCCGGGATCTGCAGTCACCCTGTACTTAAGTATCCACTCGTTCACTGTAGGGACAAATCAGAATAAGGTAGGGCTTTAAAAATATTTAAGAAAACATTTTGCTTTTCTAAGATGGTGTCACGCCCAGGACTTTCACTTTGTCTAGCTGAGAAGGAGGCTGAGGCTAAGAAAAGGGAGACCACGTGAGCATGGGGGGCAAGAGATCACCCGTATCCAGGTGGCCTTCAAAAGAGCCACCAGCCCACAGTGTGGCAGTAGGCTCGGGCCGTGGATGCCAGAAGACAGGTGGGGAGACGGATCCCACCAAGCTGTCTGGGGCAGGGACACCTGGTGGGGAGAAGCAGAACTCTCCTTGCCATATGCCAGTGCAACCGTGTGCATGGCCCTGCTGTATGTGACCACAGCGTGCTGTGAGGTGGATTTGTGGTCCACATAGACAGACATCCCAGGGGTGAGCCCTCATTAGTGAGGACCTAGCTCGGTTCTGATCCCCATTTCCATTGTCCAGATGGGAAAAGCAGCTACTAAGCATGAGGTCGCACTGATGAGGAACCCAGATAGAACCTTCTCAGCCTCTGGCTAGAGAGTGGCGAGAGCGGGTCACCGTCTGCCTGCCTTCCCTCCCGCCTGGAGCCCAGGCGTCGCCCCCACCTGGTGGGCGATGCTACAGTGGTTTCTCAAGGTTTGTTATAGAAGCACCACCTGGGGAAGGGCAGCTTGCAGGCCTGGCCTCTTACATGAAATCTGCCTTTTTCATGTCTGATGTTTCAGACCGGTGAGCTGGGTCACTTGTGTGTTTTAACAGGAGTCATGCATGTTGTGGGAGGACTCTTTGGTCGAGGCCCATGTTCTATGGTGTCTGCCAGTTTTGCAATTCCCATTTCTGGGAGAAAGACTCGGGTAGGTCAGGCTGGGTAGACTTCTCTTTCTTCTGCACCGCCTTGTCCCCTTGCTCTGAGGAGGGACTGAGACCAGGCAGGGCCAGCTCTGCACACCCGTGAAACTGCTTGGTGCTAGATGGACCGTGTCTGCTGGGCAGGACCACTGTCCGGGGAGAGAACCCCTCCTGCCAGTTTCTCTCCAGGTTCCCCAGACTCACCGTCTGTGGGGTCTGGAGGCCTCCTCCAGTGGCCTGCTGCAAGTCCAGGTTTCTCCGAAGTCTGTTGTTTAGTCTGTTATACACAGTGGCACGTTATGCTCCGTTGTGTTTGTCGTTGATAGAAAACCCAGGTAAAGTGGTGTAGCTGAGGACATGCTTCACACTCTGCCGCAGAAGTCGTAACCCCCCACCTCCATAGTACCCCACCTTTAAGAGGCACTTGGGTCAGGGACCAGAGGGGACAATGCCCTCCAAAATGGGCCATACTGTCCTCAGCTATAATTCATGATTCATTCTCAGGTGAAGCAGAGAGGCGGGGAAGCGTGGCTTTTCCTCAGACTGCAGCAATGCGCCCCAGCAGCTTTCCAGAGGGACAAGAGGCCAGACTCCAGGCCCAGATTCTGCTGCTTAGCTGGACCTTTATCAGAGCGCTTCCTGGTGGCTCTGCCAGGGTCCCTGCCAAGTACAGGCCTGTCCTGACTCAGGGTTAGCTTTCCCCTGCTGAACACATCCTGGGATGGGCAACTGTCACCCGAGAGTCCACCCAGGACAGGGTCAGTTTGTAGCCGCCACAGCTCCACCAACACTGTGTAGAGACAAATGGGAAGGCAGGTGTAGGAACAGACCGATGGATGTGTGCGTGGCTCTGGTGAGCATGTGACAGGTGAGCGGGTAGTCAAGGACAGATGAGTGGGTGGATGACATGTAGAAGGCATCTCGGAAGAAAGTTCCTCCCGGGGCATGGTGCATACATCTGTAATTCCTGCACCTGAGGCAGAGGCAGGAGGATTGTAAGTTCAGGACCAGCTTGGGCTGCCTAGTGAGAAGCTGTTTCACACACCAAGGGCTGGAAGTAATAGTTCAGGGGTAGAGCATGGGTGAAGTCCTGATCCCAGTACCCACAATGCAACAAAACGGGAAGCGAAAGCCACAGGTGCGTCTCTTGAGTTCAAGGCCAGATTGTTCTGCAAAGAGGGTTTTAGGTCAGCCAAGGCTACAGAGTGAGCCCATGTTTTCCAAAAAGAATGTTTTTAAATTGCACCAATGAGGTAGAAGTGCAGCAAGAGGTAAGGGCAGGCAGGCACCTCTGCCGCGGCCGGGAGCTGCTTTAGAGCTGAACTGCGAGAAGGTGGCGGTGCTTTGCTGGAGCTCCAGTGGAACAGAGCTCAGAGGAGAATAGACGGCAGCTGGAACTGGCTTGGGATGGTGGACTTGGACAGGCATGCGGTGCTGGAACCCCCTCACCTTCAGACAGCTCTGGCCCAGGCTTCCCGCAGATGACTTCACCCTAGAGTGCCACCTCCTGTCTGGACCAAGGGGCAGAAGGAGCCAGAAGAAGCGGGAAGAGCCAGAGGCAGCCAGTGGGGCCTTACAGTTGTGGTGCAGTCTCGCTGGGACACAGCGTCTGACCTCTGGCTCCTGGCCAGCCTCATGCTGTCACCCTTGTATCATAGGTACCTCCAGTTGTAGTACCTGGGTGCTGAGACCCAATGATGTTTGTCCTAGGTTCCCACTACTGACCTAGATCTCTAGTCTCTGCTGTGGTTTGGCTATAAGACCTTTATAGCTTAACACCTGGTTTGGTGTTATGTTCTCATGACTGGGTGGGGTGCACAAGTGTTTATTTGTGATATCCCACTTGACCTCATTAGGGTCACATGTTGGCTGCACATGTTGGCTGTCAGCCCTGTCTCAGCTGACCAAAGAGGGGACAGGCTATATATCTCTTCTCCCTGGGGCCCAGGTCCTAAGTCCCACCCCTTGCTGTGTTGCAGTGGGAACACCCTACTACATGTCACCTGAGAGAATCCACGAGAACGGCTACAACTTCAAGTCAGACATCTGGTCCCTAGGCTGCCTGCTGTATGAGGTAAGTCTCTGACGGGCAGCTTGGTGGCCTGTGGGGACTTCCGTGGGGGCTCAGGTAGGCCGGGCTCACCCTACAGGTGCTGCACCTACTTACCTGCAGACTAAACCCTGCGGTGTCAGGACTCTGGGGGACCAGTCCTTCACGCCTCAGCAGACATGGCGTTAGTGATGTTGTCCAGGCAGTGGTTGCTGGAGGGTGGTTGGAGTAAGCTGCACTTCTGGGCTCCGAGAAGGGGATGAGACAGGAGCATTGCTCTGCCCTGGTTTCTGTGGTAACCACATTTGTATATGGTTCATCCGTCAATAGGCCCCACCCAGGCACTAGGAGTGGGAATGGACTGAGGCTTGGCTCATGCCCATGTCACTCCCCTAAGGGGGTGCCCTGTGTCTCCAGATCCGACCCTGTGGGTCTCACTGCAGACCTTTCGCCTCGCTAGCGAAAGGGAGCATGGAGCCATTCATGGCTGTTTCCAGATCTGGTGGCCAGCCTGGAGCCAGGGACAGGACTGTTGAATCTTAGTAGGCTCAGAATGAGAGCAGAAGCAGAAGCCACGGTGGGGGGTCGGGGGTTCTGGGGGAGCACAGGCCACCAGGAAGAGGTGAAGCTTGGGCCATCTGATGTCTCCATGTTGGTGGCGGCTGCACCTCCCACCTAGTACCCACTACTGGGCATTCCCAAGAGTCTCCACTGAACACTGGCCACCTCCCCACAACAGTGGACCCCTAATACACGGGGTGACCGACTGGTGATTGATTTAGGGTTAGGACTGTCTTTTGCTTCCCTGGAGCTGATGTTGGTGGGGATGCGGGTCTGGCTTGGGCTAGTCAACCTGAAAGTCAAAACTCAAAATCTCTTTACAAGGCGTAGAGTTCCTTGTCTTTCTTTTTGAGCCAGGAGCTTGAGATTCTTTAAGGCAGGCATCGCATTTTTCTTTTCTGCAGGGGATGGTGTGGGACCAAGGCCTGGTGTGCCAGAGCAGCTTACCATTGAGCCGCGCCCCAGCTGAAGTGGGTGCATTTTCAATGCCTGGCTAGAAAGGGTGTCCTTGTAGGCTGGTCAGGTGGGCCACCTCCTGGGGCTTGGTAGGCCAGAGTAGTCAACAGTGGGTGGGGCAGGGCAAGTCTTTTTGATACTCTGGGCATCAGTTTCAGGAATAGACTTACTGAACACCTGACTAGGGCCTGAGATGAAAGGCATTCGGAGACTCCTCTGAGAGAGCATCACCCATGCGTGTCAGGTGCTGGGGTGAGGGGACAGCTGTTCAGGAGACCCCAGATACTCTTTAATGTGTACGGTCAGCAAGAGTAAGCCATTTTGACTTCATGTTTGTGAGCATGCCCACAGACCTCTCAGCCACTGGGCCTAGTCGGGGAGATATGCAGTGCCTGGCGGAAGGAGCCCAGGCTGGGCGAGTCAGCCCCCACCCCATTGGCTCCAGCTGCCCCTGTGTGGGGCGGAGTCTTGTAGAAAGAACTACATGCGGCCCTGTGATTGAGGCACCCAGCTCCAGACACTCCGGCCTCTCTGTGAACCCATCCACAGCTGAGCTGCGCAGCTGGCATTTGCTGCCAGTCTTTAGAAGCCCAACAGCTTGACACATTTCCCTTTTTGCTTTGGCCAACAGGAGGTCTCAGCACCACTCAGCTCCAGTCCGTATGGAGGGAGTCCCCTTTGACCTGTTCTCATGTATTCTGTCCCTAGTCCAGATGGCTTATCAATTTCTTTCTTCATCCTCTGTTGTGTGTTTTCAGAAACTGCTTCCTGTCCCCTTAAAGTCACAAGTGTCTCTAAACATAAACAAATACAGGCCAGTCTGCCTGAGAGGAGAGCTCTGTACATGCCCCAGGGCTGGTGGAAGATGGCAGCTGGCTCCCTCTGTTCCTGCCAGCCCTGGTCCCTGCCCTGCCTTTGTCACAGCTCCTCAGAGGAAAAACATAGCCTAGTCTTGATCTGCACCAAGCCCACAGCCATAGCCTTGATGGATTTCCAGCCAAGCTGGCTGTTCTAAGTCCTAACTTGGTGCCTAAACACATACCTGAGGAGGTGGCCTCCGGCTGGTGGCAGACAGGGCTCAGCTCAGTCAGGTGATCTAGTTGTTGGCAGGGTGTCCTGTGTGCCTTGTAGCTATGCAGAAGCAAAAGGCAGTGGGAAGCCAAATCAATCCATCAGTCCTCTAGGGATATCCGCCCACAAGGACGGGACAAAAGGCGGTATGGCCACTCATGGGCTGCCCTCAAGGGGGACAGTGGGCCTCTGTTGAAGCTGGCAGCCCTCTGCACCCCTGCCGTGCATCAGGAAAGTAAGTGCATATTTTCCCAGCAGACAAGGAGGGGACTCATCTGGGCCCAGCACTGGGTAATTGGCCAGAGGTGTACTGTAGTCATGGCTGCCACCTCCCCGAGACCACCTGTGGTGTCTTCCCACAGTATCAGTTTAAAGAGCTGGGACAAAACTCGGGCACACACACACACACACACACACACACACACTACCCTTCCCGCTTCCTGCTTAACTTAGACCACTGAGGATCCATGTGGACCCCATGGAACAAATGCTACGCCAACGTGACCCGAGGTACGAAGTGTACGAGATCAGAATCCCCTTGACTTCCTTCCTTGAACCCCAGGACTGGCTGAAGCCCCACCCCCTGCACTTTTCCTGTGGAGGAAATGGTGTGGCACTGAAGCTGGAGGCTCACTTGGTACCAGCCTCTTGCAGAGGGGACAGAGACCCAGCAAGACAGCGGGCTGGAGAAAGCTGCTTTGGAATTCTGGCTTAAACAGTAGAATGGCCCAGAAAGCTCCTTCCTCAGAGAACCGGGCCACACATCCTCTCCTGATCTCCCTTCACCCCAGCTCTGCTTGGGAGAAGCTGGGTGACAGGCGAAAGCGGTGTCTGGGGTCCTTTTCTTAAGCCAGGTCTCCTCCTCCAAACCTTGGGTTCTTGGAGACACAGACACATTCTCCTTACACATACGAAGAGAGCTGTGACTCTGGTGGGCTGGAGGTAGCAAGTATCTGCCCCCCAACAGCCAGCCCTTTGCTCCAGCGTGCCCGGGGCTGGCTGGCCACTGGTCTGAGTAGATCTTGCCATCCTGGGTAATTGTTATAATCCCCATGTCGCCAGCAGGCCCTCAAGTTACTTCACAGCCTGCTGTCCTTATCAGGGTGGCAGGCCCATGGCCAGCAGCTGGACGGTGAGTAGTTTGGACATGGCTTCTGATAGAAGCTGCAGCTTAGGATGGAGACCTTAGCTCTGGTAGCTAGGAAGACTCACTGCTAACCCTGGGCACAGAAGCTCTCTGAGATGATGAGGGGAAGGTGCTGGAGAGAAAGAAGAGATGATGGGTCACCCATCACCCCATTTTTCTGAGACACTGGAGTTAGTTGCAAAGGGTCACATTTGTGAAAATCCAAACAGATTGGCTCGCTGAAGGGCAGTCGGTCCCTCTCCCAGGTCGCACATAAGCATCAGCAGAGCCAGCCTTAGCTGACTGACATTCAACACCGTGTCTATCCACAAGCCACCTCCAGAATACTCATCTGGACCCTCCAGCTGTGACCAAGGGCCACCTAGGAGCCTTAACTGTTCCCTACTGTGGTAGCAAATGTCCTTTTGAAGTTGCCCAGTAATTGCTGGCACCAAGGCTCCTGTTTTAATTTTGGCCCATGTCTGCCAGTTTTCAGGCTCCGTGGCAAAACCAGCGCCTCAGTGTGGGCGGGGCCTCTGTATGCGTCCCACTCCCTGTCTTGTATAGGTTACTGCAGCCTTATTATGAAGTGGGGTACAGCCTGACACCTCAGTAAGGAGAGACAAACACCTAGACTTGGGAGGGGGCATGATTACCCAGTGGTCCTTCACAAGCAGGATGGAGTGGCTGTCATTTGGCAGGATACATCTGCTAGCAGGAGTCAGAGGAAACACTTCAATGCCACTGTGACTGTTAATCTCTCAGCATCTGGGCCCTCTGGGGCCATGCTGGGCTGTGTCCGTCCTCCGCAGACCGTCTCTGAGCCTTTCCCCAAGTGCCTTGAACAATGGGTACTTCAGGGAGACCTGGAAGTTACCTCCCTGGATGAAAACTTAGTAAGACTACTGTCTCAACAGTCCTGTCACTCACCAGGGCCCATCAGCCTGCCTCTCTTCAAGGTGCCCAGGGTGGTATCTGAACCTTGCCACACCCTGCAGGCAGAGCCTTCAACATAACAGGGCCAGCTGCAGGGCCCAGCTTCTCTCCACCCTGGGCTGCACCATTCAGGCAGACAGGCTCCCAAGAATGGCGTTCCCACTCATCGTTAGATAAGTTGCTCAGAGCCAGGCATGGCAGCCCTTGCCCGTAATCCAAGTACTCAAGAGGATTCCCAGGAATTCAAGCCAGCTTGAGCTAGGTTACTAGTTACAGGATAGCCTGGGATACAATGTAACAGCCTCAAAGAGATAAAGATGGGCTGGAGGAGCTCAGTTGGAAAGAGCGTGCCTTGTGTGCAGAAGGACTTGAGTTAGAATTCCCAGAATTCTGAAAAAGCCATGCAGTGCAGATGTGTCCTGGGGGAGGTGGAGGCTGATCCCTGGGGTTCATGACAAGTTCCATGTCAATGAGAGAGAGAGAGAGAGAGAGAGAGAGAGAGAGAGAGAGAGAGAGAGAGAGAGAGAGAGAGAGAGAGAGAGACCCTGTCTCAAAGGAGAATTCCTAGGGAATGATGCCAGAGGCTAGCTGTCCCCTGAACCACACACACACACAAATACAAAAAAAAAAAAAAAAAAAAAAAAAGACAGCTTTTAGAGAAACTGAGTCTGGTGAGCAGCCAGTCCTTGGGGGCAGGGGCCCTAAGCGAGCTGTGGCTGTGGCCTCAGGACTCGACAGCACTTCCTTTTTGCAGCCCTAACCTCCCTAGGGAGAAGCCAACAGGACACTCACTCACTGCAGTGGGGGACCAACCAGTGGCTCCTCTGGCTTCCTTTTAGACTTTGAGGCTGATGTCTGAGCCTTTGTATTCCTTCCCTTGCAGATGGCAGCTCTCCAGAGCCCCTTCTATGGAGATAAGATGAATCTCTTCTCCCTCTGCCAAAAGATCGAGCAGTGTGACTACCCGCCTCTTCCAGGAGAGCACTACTCTGAGAAGGTGAGCACGCTGCTGTACTTCAGGAGGGCGCTTCTCAAGCGCCTGAAGCCAGCAGCACACAGATGCCCTAGGACCCTGCCAGGCTGGTGGAACCCAGTACCAGGGAGGCCAGGTGGGCACCCTGGGCTCACTGGATGGTCTCCTGCTCTGTTAACAGGCCCGTAACTCTGCGGAGTTTGGGCTTTCATATTTTATGCAGGTGCAGGGGCCCTGGACAGTTACAGGCTGTGTGAAGCTCCTCCCCAGATCCATCATTTTTTTTAATGGGTTAAATTCTATCTCCCTCATGAATAAACCATGAAGGACAGCTGACAGGTCTCATGACACAGCAGTGGCTCAGAGTACAGGCAGACAGATGAACTCTCAGGTTCCTCATCTATAACATGGGGACAAAACTAGAATCTCCTGTCCAAGTTCAAGATAAAGGATTCATGCGTGTGACATGCTTAATAATAGAGCCAGGCCGGTGACTACTACCACCATCAAAGGTAGCAATCGGGGGTAACACAGCTCCATGCACGTGTTTGCTAAACATCTGGGATGTCTGCTCACAGTGGATGCTAAAGGTGAGTCTAAGGTCTTCCTGGGCTACACTGCAGGACCCTAGGCCACTGCCTCATAACTCACTAAGGCCCTGGCTCTCAGTCTGTGGGTCTTAACCCCTTGGGGCGGGTGTCATTTCCCAGGGACAGTATATCAGATATCCTGCGGGTCATTTATTTACAGTTCATAGCAGTATCAAAATTAGAATTACTAAGTAATGAAATAATTTTATGGTTGGGGGGTCACAACACAAGGAACTCTGGGTTATAGCATCAGGAAGGTTGAAAACCGCTGCACCAAGCCAAGTCCACCATCCAGATGAGTTGGGGCCTTACAAGGAGCGCCTTGTGGATGGGGGGGCAGAGGCTAGGCAGAACCGCGCAGGCTCCAAGCCAGCCTCAGGCCCATGCCTCTCCTGTGCAGACCGCCACCCACTCCTGAGGTGAGGAGGTCGCAGGGTCTCTTCCACGGTCAGCTCCAGGGGCCTGCTCTCACTAGCCATCCAGGGCAAGTATCTGTGGTCTGGAGACCAAGCTGGCAGGAGAGAAGAACGGGTTACATTCTCCACAGAGTTTGTTGCTCCTTTCCTTGTTTAAACTAGAATTTCTGCACTACTAGAAGACATGTGACTCAGCTCTAATCAGTTATGCTCCTGCGCCTGTCTGCCAATGGGCACCACCCACCCCACTTCAGTTGCAAGGCAGAAAGGAAAGCCCCAGCGCCCTTAGCTTTATCTCCTAGGCAGCCATCCTAGCTCACTAGACAGGCAGCAGCTCCAGACCCTGCTACTGCACGCAGGGTCTGGCCCTACTTTTAGTACCCACTTTTAGTCATTATCATGCTTGCAATATTTTGTTTTTTTGTTGTTGTTGTTGTTTCTCTTTTTGACTGCTTCTAAGTGATTGATTGCAGGGTTGACTTCATCTTGACCTGGTTTTCAAATTTTCACCAGATGGGTCAGCCATGCTTTTCTTGCAGAGCAGCTTCAGAGACCACTGTGTAGACGTCTGGGACTCCAGACACGCTACACACCACCTACCTCAGCTCATGGATTACAGTGTTTTGCACAGCAATGGGATCACGTGGGCCCGTTAAGGCAGCCCAGTGCTTCGGAAGTTCAGGACAGAGCCTTAGCCTGAGGTGGATGCTGCAGCTCCAGGGCCTCTGGAATATGCCTGGGCCCTCCTCTCTCTCTTCCGAGTCCCTAGAACTCTCTGGTCCAGGACTTCCCCTCTCTCTCCTTTGCTGGTGACCCAGCACCCCCGGCAGCAGGCACCGAGATGGAAAATGTTACAGCCAGCCCAGTGTTTCACGTTTAAAACCCGGGCTTTTTAAGGTCATTATTTTAATTACCATTAAAATAACTAGCACTCTGGCTATCAGAACGAAAGGGATCAGAGGCTTAAGGCGCCCCTCCCCCACCCTGGCGGGCAAAGCCTCAGTGTCTGGATAATTAAAAGCGTGTCTTTCATGAGCACAATGAAGAGGCCAGGGGGTGTGCAGACTGTAGCCTTGCTGCATGTTAATGCATTTATTATGATCAATAAGCCCTTTCCTTGAGTTTTCTCTGGTTTGGGCTTTTGTGTGACTGACAGCGGACATACATGGGCACAGTTGAAAACTGAAGATCATTTGAGGGTAAAATTCTCAGGGTCTCAAAGCATCACCTTTGGAACCAGACAGGCCTATGCATGCATGGGATCTGTGTGACCATATAATTTACGCTGAAAGGGGATAACAGCACCATCTGAGGTGCACTTTAAGACTAACAGAACTGTCCTTCCTTGCAGCTCCGGGAACTGGTCAGTATGTGTATCTACCCCGATCCTGACCACCGACCTGACATTGGATATGTGCACCAGGTGGCCAGACAGATGCACGTCTGGACGTCCAGCACCTGAATGCAACACACCTCATCAAAGCCAAAAGTCATTTGTCTTACTCGAGTCCTCTCCCCAAGTGGTACCTGGAAGTCCCCACAGCCAAGACCAGAGGACTCCCAGCCGGCTCCCAAAGGCGGCTGCCTCTGCCACTGAGCTGAAAGCAGCCGGTTACCGTCAAACTCCAAAATCCTTCCTTTGAACTATTGCAGACAATCTGAGCTGGGCTATTAGTGGGGGAAGGGGTTTGGCAGCCATGGAAACCCCTTGTACCTGCTGAAATGTGAACTTCTGCCTGGTTGCTTCAGACCTGTCCAGGCCCACACTGCCAGGAGCCGTGAAGGGAGCTGGGTGACTGGTGTGGGCCAGCCTTTGCAAATGGTTACCACCAGCTGCTGGCACCTTTCCATGCAGTCAGGCTGTGTGCTTTCAATTACTCTTGTAAAATGGAAATAATGGCTTAGAGTAGACATCTTGCTAATATTTTCTCTGCATTTTCTAATTTGATGAGTGACAGGAGCACGTAGCACCGGGCATCTCAACATAAGTGGCTCGGGGAGACTGGAGGGCTCTCTTCCGTCTTCTCAGCCCCGCCTCGGCCCAGCATCACCAGCTGGAAAGCTATGGCTCCCTTTAGGACCAGTGTGCAGCACTTTGTCCGTCCAGCAGGAAAACCCCGCAAGCTTTGCTCTCACGGTTCTTTACCAGTTCTGGGTCTGTATCTTCCTAGTGACTTGTGCAAGTTTGTTGGCCTTTCTGAGCCTTCATTTCCTCATCTGCAAATGGGACGTTATAATAAGTTATCTATCTTCCAGGTGGCTGACAGGACTCAAAACAAAAGATGTTACTTAGCCATGGCAGCCTAAGTTTGTTATCCTGGCACTGAGAGGTAGAGGCAGGAGATCAAGCATCCAAGGTTGCCCTGAGAAATACAGGAAGTTTGAGACAGGAATGGACTACATAAGGCCCTGACTCAAAAACAAAACCGAGATGCAAATCAGCTAGGAATGGCAGGTGATCCAAAAATACTGCCTGTTACCCCTTCAGAAAACTCAAGTCATGGACCATGCGGGTCCATGAGAGAATTAAAATATAACTGTATTATGTGCAGAAAAAGCAGAAATATGTTCATTTACTTTTGGTTACCAATAGGATTAACTGTGAAGACTTAACTTATAAATGTGAATTTAAGGAAACTTAAGTGTTGGAGGAAACAGTCTGAATTTTGTTCTTCTATTCTAGTGGGTCTCAATTTGTGTATCAAGACCCTCTTGACAAACCTGTCTCCAAAAATATTTATATTATGATTCATAACGGTAGCAAAATTATAGTTATGAGGTAGCAAAGAAAATTTTATGGCTGGGAGTCACTGCAACCCAAGGAACTGTATTAAAGGGTCGCAGCACTGAGCTTGAGAACCACTGGTCTATGCAGTACCCCAGGAGTACCCACTTGGTGACACAGGTCAGTGCTCCTGTGTCTTGTCAGGTGATGTTTACCAGAGTTCTGCACAAAGAAGCTGCTTGGCTAGCCACCATCCTCTGAGCAGGGCCTGTACTCCAGATACAGCCTCTCCTCAGATCAAGCTCTTCAGATTTTATTTAAAGAAACTGGGAAGAGTGACGGCTGAGCAGCTCAGGGGTGGCCTTGACTCTGTCACTGCTGCCTTGGACTGTAGACCACACCCAGCACACAACAGCAGCACAACTTCTTCAGGTGCCTCTAGAAACAACCTGCCAGGCACAAACAGTCCAAGTAACTCCAGAATATTCTTAAGTTCCCCAAATAATTCTGACACTCATCAGCCAAGCTGCTGTCCTCAGTAAACCCACTGTGTACCCTTTCAAGTAGTTTGTGCAAGGGAATCTGCCTTCCAGTGTCCTGCCCCAAAATACTCACTCAGGGAAGGATCAAAGTCACTTGTCTCCTGCCCAACACTAACTCCTGAAAGTTTTCCTGGCTCTTTGTAAGAATTAATTCTGTTCTTAGAGGCTCATTCTATCTGTCCTTGGTACAAGCAGCCTCTGCAAACCAAAGAACTTAATTTCAGCAACACCCCCCCCCCCCCCCCCCCCCCCCCCGTCCATACCCAGAGAAACATAGGCCCAACAAAATGGCCCTTGGGACTCTCCAGAGAAGTGATGCTATGTCTAATCACTGCAAAACAGCAAACATCAAGCACTTCCTTAATTGTCACGAGAACGGCTGGAGTGCAGCTCACTGGTCTCATACAGCCACGCAAATGCCGAGTTTTCATCTAACTTTCTAGACCTAAGCATGTATAGACCAAGAATCCAAGCTGAATATGGGGGGGGGGGGGGAGGGATGTAACCTTGGGGTCTTGTGAATGCAGGGAAGCCATCCCCTGGGCCACATCACAGCCTGAGACTCCCTTGCCACTGCTTGCCTGTACTTGAGGTACAGGCTGCCATATATTGATTCACTGTTAGGACAGATGCCCCGGGTCACCCCAAGCGACAATGAAGTGAACACAGGACCTGGTCATATACTTTAGAACCAAAAACCCAATCTGGATCTTGGCCACAAAGAACTAATCAGCTTCAGAGGGCCACACCACTAACACTCCAGAAAGATCTGGAACATAGAAAGTCAGGTCAGTAGGAGCCCAAACCCACAGTTCCCACATTACAACCACTCACTACATTTTTTGTCTTTTTTTTTTAATTGAGCAATAGCCGAAGGCATGTTTTCTGACTGGGGTAGAGTGGGGTGGGTGTAGGGGTGGTGTGTACCCCGAGTCATCCAGAGAGATATCCAACCACCGGCAGCACCATTCACGAAGTATCCATTGTCTGAACAGTCTCTTCTAGCACCTCAATTTCCAGAGGGATGACTTTCTCAGTGAGGACAGCAGTAGTGCCTTTCTCACATCTGTACCGGCCAAACCTAATGAGAAAAATAAAAGCAATTAGACTTCTGCTCAAGTGCCCAACTGAGGTCAGGATAGAGACATTCTGGCCAGACAGCCACAGGCTTGACTGGAGTCCTGACTCTAGGGACTCCACCTCTGTGGCTTCAGAGTTCACTTCCAAATGCTACAAATGGTATACAAATGGTATACCAAACTTGAAAGGTGTGTGTATGTGTGACAACATTTAAGAGATAGTAGAAAAAGCACTGGTTTTCAATTTTCCTTCCAGACCCTACCATCCTCAGTAGAGCTAGAAGCTACTTAGTCATGTGACTTGAGGCTTCCACTTCCTTAAAACTTACATCCTGTGCATCAAATGTGAGTGATGTAATACGGCCTTCTGCCCCACAACTCTAGAAGCACCAGCAATACAACATAGTCCACAGCCAAGCTCCAAGCTCCTCACTTCAGACAGCACTCAAGGCTAATGTCTCTGCAGAGCACAGCGGCTTACCACTAGGACACACCCACCTGACCCGCCTCCTTGGGACAGGTCTCTGAGCACAAGGGTCTCACCCTGATCCACATGTGCTCTCCTAACTCTCCAGTCCTGTGGTAGCAGACGACTGCTCCTCTGTCATGTCCCGCTGGAGTGCTAGTTCCATCAAGCTTGTGTCTGACCAATGGAAGCTGTGTCATGGTCACATACTCCTAGAAAATGTGTCCCTTCAAACAGGCACCTGAGCTTCAACAGGGAGCAGAAAGTGGGTACATGACAGTTCAGGTGGACTTTAGGAGGAGGTACGCTTTTTCAAAATACATTTGTCCTTGTTCCCTTAAGGTTTAAAAACATCTCCTGGACGGAACTTCGCTGGGCTACTGGCAGTTAAGTGTCGCCTTGAGACAATGGCCCAAGAGCCTTACCTTCTGGGTAAGGCTGTCGGTCTTGGCAGCATGCAGGGCAGCAGCCAGATCCATGATGGTGATAGGCATGGGATAGCTGCCAAGCCTTTGCCCTTACCTGTGATTCCTTCTAGAGAGGTTCCCCCATCCAGGCGGCATTCTCACAACCACTAATTAGACTAAAGGACGGCAGGATTCTAGAGTGTGTGGATATTGCACACCTACCTATGTTTAACTCCTCCCCTTCCTGTCACCTTGTTGGGTCCATCCCCACCCCAAAGGCTAGGAATAGAACTCAGAGCCTCCCACATTCTAGGCAAGTGGTCTACCACAAAAACCACATCCCTGTTCCACAGTGCTACCTTTAGCTTTACAAAGGTTCCATTTGTAACCACACCCACTTTTCAAGGGTGTGTATTCTTGCTCAGCCTGGGGGACTACCGTTCAGCCCACACAGAACAGAAGCACTCCCCAGTTCCCTTCCCAAAGGATCAGCGTCCTTCGGGGGAAGCTGCTTCCCAAACCCGCCTATACCTTAAAGACAGTTTTCCTTTACACTCAAGGCCTGAGGAACTGGCATCACACTAGCATAGCTCTATCATTCAAATACAGGACTGATACCCAGAGCCACCATGCCAGCCAGTGGCCGTCCCTGTCACCCACCCCAGAGCAGTCTGACACTAAGCTTCCGCAATGCTGAGAACAGCTGACAACAGAGAATTGTTAATACTGAAGGCCCATCCTTTTCTTGTGTCTCTAGAGCTAGGAACCCTCAGTGGGTATAGAAGCAAGTCTTCCAGAGGTCCCATGCTACTAACCAGAGCGCTCAAGTAGCTATAACTGTCAATTAGTGAGCTACAGTTACATGCAAACACCAGTTACCAGGTCTTTGGACCTAGAACATCCCTCACAGCTCAGACCCTGACTTGCACCCCTGAGATGAGGCACCCAGGGAGGTAAGCCAGTTTCAGAGGCACGACTGTAGCATAAACAACACTGGTACATACCATGGCCACGATTCAGAGACTTATAGCCACGGGATTAGGACTTTTAGGATGTTGGGCCAGTCTGAAGAAAGGCTGTGGGCTGGCTACCATGAAACCTAAACATAAGATTCCATACAGGGCTTAAGATGCTGAAGAAACCACAGGGGGCTGGGGCTGGGGACACATACTTCAATGTCTCAACTCAGTCTGAAGCTCTTCCTTGGACTCTGTCCACCTCTCCTGCCAATATGACAGATTAAGACACTTGTCCGTGCCTGACCACCACTGGGACCATACAGCAGCCCTGACTCGAAGGACTGTTGTAAGACTTGGCTTTTCTCAGTGCAGGAGAGCATTCAGAGAGCCCAATCCAGATGGCCTGGCGATGCCAAGGGTCCCGGGACAGGAAAAATGGTACCCCTTTCACTTACCTGGTCCCTTTCTTGTTGGGCACAGAGTATGGACGAAGAAAGTCCAGCTTGCTCTTGCTGATAACACACAGATCAATGTTGCTACCAGACCCCAAGTCATTAAAGATGCCAGCTGCAATAGCCTCACTCACTAGCTTCTTGGCTTCTTCCTCCTGAGAAAGCAAAAGGCAGCCATGATAAGCTACGTCTGTGGAGAATGGCGGCACACTCCACACACATAATAGTTCATAGGTCTGTTCTCTCATGGATGGTGCTGAAACCCTCCTTAGTGCTGGGCAGAGATGGATGGCACTTGCCTTTACTCCCAGCAGGTGGGAGGCAGAAACAGACAGATCTCTTTGAGTTCCAGGACAGCCAAGGCTACACAGAAAAATCCTGTCTTGAAAACTAAACCTAAACACCACCACCACCACCTCCCTAGAACTCCATGGTTTGCCAGAGCTCTTCAGGCGGTAAGCAGGGTCCTGGACTTCCAAACCCCTGATGCCCATGCCCTTTTTTCACTACAGTGTCTTCCTTCCGTTATATGCTGTCAATGTCTCATTTAAAGAAAGACTCAGTAAGCTCTCCTAAGGGCTGGGCAGTAAGATTTTAAGTTTCAGGGCACATTTATTGTCTGTCACAACTATTCAGTGTCAACACCTAGTATTTAACAGCCACAGACTATGCATAAACAGGATGATAATCTGTCCCAATAAAACTTTATTAACAAAAATGGGTATTAGGCTGGATTTGACTCCTGGACTTAGTTTGCTAAATGATCAAAATATCTTAATGTTGACTCCAGGATAGAAGAGATGTGTTTGTGGGGTGGGGGGTGGGGGTGGGGGGGGAGGGTCAGAGACAGACAGAGACAAACAGAGAAGAAAAGAGAAAAAATAAAACAAAACAAAAAATCATGGAAGCAAACTTCTTGGTAACATAATGGACAAAATCAGCACTGCAAGGCTGACACAAGATGATAACAAAACACAATCCTAATTCTGGGGAAATGCTGGCAGAGCCAGACTCGAGACCACCTTCCCTCACAGAATTTGTCTCCACCCAACCTATGAGCTTACAAGTTTACTAAAGTGACTTGCTGTTTCTCCCCCAAATTTCCCCATAATGTATTTGGTTAAAATGGCCACCAGATGCCAAGGGAGACACTAGGACTACAGACAGAGGCTAGAACCTTACCCTCTTGGGTTGTAAGCATTCACTGGGTGCATCAGGCCCATGTGATAGCTCTAGGGCTTGTCAAGGGTCAAAGGCTGAGTAGGAGAGACAACAATGGCCGCCTCAGCAAAGCTTCAAGGGGAGCTGAAGGCAGGCTGGAAACAAAGGCATCTCGACATGAGCGATGCGGGCTGCGAGGCACGAGGCAGGCCACCGAGTGGAAGCCCTTAGGAACCAAGGGCAGAGCTGAGCCAGCCTTTCCCAGCAGTGCGCTGCCGCAGCTTCCCAACAGCACAAGGGCCCAGACACTAGAACCCAACCAAACGCGCATCCCAGTAACAGCGCCCCCAACTTCAAGCCCTACATCCGGACTGCCCCAAATGCAGTCTAAGAACCTTGAAGGACAGATTCAAGGCTTCAAGTTGTGAGAAAATCTGAGCCAGGTTTGAATGCTAGTGACAGTAGTGCCCTCTACAGACCCAGGGAAGACAGAGACAGCTCTGCAAGCGTGGGAGGGATCTTTATCAAGCCAGCAGCCAGACACCTTTGTGAGAGCAGTGAAGCAAGTTATTCTCATGTGCATCTGCACAGTGCCGAGAGACTTCACCTCACAGCATCACCTCCTCAGGAACTCTGTTACTAAACAGTCCCACAAAAGCCTTACCAGAAACAAGGAAAGGAGCTATACAGGAGACGGTAGTGGAGATGGCTCCCACACGGAGAGCAAAACCCAACACAGGCTTACCAAATGCAACCTCATTCCAACTCAGTACTAACCAACCTCAGCTGTGCGTGTGCACGCACGCTGGGAGGCCACGCTGGCTCCCCTCTCGGGGCTCCCGACCTTCTCCCCTTCTCTTCTCCATGTAACTACCGCCTTTCTTTAGCTGGTGCTCTGAGCAAGGCACGTGGGACTGAAAAAAATACCCAACAGGCAGCACTTAGCACCACAGACCTTCATTCCCAAGGGTGAATGACACTGAGGGCACGGAGATATAGAGCTGTTGTCGCACATGCCTGACCAGTCTGTACTCGCTCACCTGGGCCGGAGGTGCTCCAGAGTGCAGGGGACTCGCCCTCCGCTTTGTAAACACTTGGTCATGGAGGTAAAGCCCCGCAAAAGCACATTTCAAAAAGTACAAAATTTGAAATGTATTATGTATAATTTGGTCCACTTGTAAAGTCATCATGTATACAGACGTGTAAATGCTTTTACAAATTGGAGAAACATTTAAAGCTTCTTCACCAGTTTTAGAGAAAATTCTTTAAGGAACCCTCCCCTTGACCCCCTACCTCCCACCTCCCATTATGAAATGGAAAATTTCACACTAACTGAGTACCTACCATAATATGGTAAATACCACACCGGGCACATGGATAATCAGTACCCAGTTTTACTACAATCCCCAAACACCCACTGAGGCACAGACTAATCAGAATGTATCAGAGAGGGGGCCCCAAGGTCACACAGCTAGCAAACAGTAAAGAGTAGAACAGGTTTGTGGCAGCCACAAACCATATCGGCTAAGACTAACCTTCGTGGGCTCTGGACTCTTCACTAATCGGGGACACTAAGGCTGTGTCACCATGAGCCTTAACACCTAGCGGCCCGCTGTCTGCCTGGCTTGGCAAGCAGCAGCCCTCCGGCAGGCAGGCATCTCCATCAGAGCGCAGGCGAGCCCTGTGCTTTCCCCAGCACCCACAGACTGCCCGACCTCTACTTCCCACAAGATAGAGTAATGGCCCTGACAGGAATACCAAGATGAAGATCTTAGCCAGGCAGTGGCACACCATCAGAAGACAGAGTCAGGCAAATCTCTGAGTTCCAGGCCAGTTTGGTCTACAGAGCAAGTTCCTGGATTGCCAGAGCTGCTACACTGAGAAACCCTGTCTCAAAACAAAAGATGATGGTTTTACTTCATGTTCTTCTCAGCACCAAACTCTCTCAAAGTACAAAGGAAGTTGAAAATGACTGCTGTATACCCAATTACTTACGTAGTACTTTCAAGAAGTATTTTCAGAGACCTATTTGAGGAACTGCTTTGTATCTAAAATGCTGTCTTTGAACATGGTACTTTATAAATAGACTTCTAGGTATAGATGCACCTATACTACTAGGCATGTTCATGTTTTTTTTCTCTAGAGTAAAATTTCACAAATAACTTGTTTTTAACATGTGCTATTATTTTAGAAAACTATCAAGAAAATTTTAGAGAGGTGGGGAAAAGACCACATTTTATCATCTTTGGCCCACAGAATATTCAGGAAACATGTTTCTTCCTCTAGGACTCATACTTTCTAGCACTGCGTACCTCACTTTCTAGAAGATCTGAGGTGACCTGAGTCCTGATCCACATTTGCCTGGTACAGGGCTACTCAGGGAGCTCTGACCTAGCCCTGCAGACCTGCACCCCAGATGGCCTGCCCCGGTGCTCTGCTCTCGCCTACTGTGCCGGCATCCTTCTCCAGGCAGCCAGCTGCTCGTGGATTTACACTACACTGCTTATCTCGAGGGAACGTGGAGATTTAGTGTTAGAGCAGCAGGGGACATCCCAGCTACTAGAAAAACAGCCTCCAGGATATGAGCAGCCTCAACACACACATGCAGAAGACCATCATGACCCTGGTGACAGAGAAACCTGAGGGTCTTGGGTTCAAGGTCATCTGGCAGGTGTGGAAGCAAGCAACCACATCTGAGATGTTCCCCTTCTCTGTAATATAGTAAATCCTACCTCACTGCTTTGCTGCAAGAAGAAAAAATGAAATACAGAAAGTCCCTACTACAGTGACTGGTGCATGGCAAATGCTTAATGGCAGGCGGCTTATTTAATAAAGCAAGGCAGCAGGCCCTAGATGCAGTCCACCTTTCAACAGCAATTGCAGGGGCCAAACCTCAAGTCTGGAAGGGTGGTCCAGACAAACCTGCTGACAAACCTGCACCCAATGCCATGGAGAAGTCCTGGTAATAATTAATCTAAGCAAACCACACTCCCTAAAAGTTCAGAGAATATAAAAGGAGCACTTCCTGCTTTATGGCTACAAAGACCAAACTAACTGGGAATATCCGTCCCCTGGGCCACCCTGCTTCTTAAATGAGATTACAATAAGAGTGATGTACTGTGCTCCTAGTCAGCGGTGACAAGCAGCACTTTATAGAGCTATCTGTTTGTCTCCATCACTGCACCGCACAATGTGTCCCCGGACTCCAATGTGCAGCTCCATTTACCGCCACATGACAAATGGGCAGCACTTGTAAAAGGCACAAAGAGGTCCACGTCGGCCATGTAATGGTCACCACAGCTGTACCCAAGTGCTTGAGGGGACAAAACAGACCCCCAAGTTCATTAAACTGACCAGTAATGGATCTTTCAAAAAGTGCCTTAGGAATCGTACAGAAAAGGCTAAAATAAATAACTCAGCATGGAAGGCTAATCTGAAACGGTGTTTGATAAATTATTTATACCACAGGCGATTGTCTGCATTTAATATTGGAGCTACTAGTAGCATCTTTAAAAGATGATTTATGTGTTGTAACGCTATTAAACTTTATATTGGCCCACTGCTAGCTATAAAGTCTGCTGAGATTTAGAGAATGAGTTTTAAACTGTCACTGCAACATCATAGGAGATGGAGACTGTATTAAATCTTTACTTTAAACCTGTTATCTGGAGAGTTGTGTTTTGTAGATACTCACAAGCTGATAGATTACCTCAGCACGGCGACAGTGTAGGTCCAAAGAGCACTGCAGAGAAACTTCTCCACGTTATCCCAGCTATAGCTGCAATCCCATTCCTCTACTCACTACCGTGACTTTTAGATCGGCAGTGTCACCAGAGTAGAATGTAGGTCTGCCAGCCAATGGGCGCCCTGCATAGTTCAGCCTCAAATTAACCCTTTGTGTGTGTGTGTGTGGGGGGGGGTACGCATGCACCCAATCATTTGAAACAACACATTTGTAACTAAAATTTTTAGAATTAAAAAGAAACAAAACTGGTTATTTGCCAAAAAAACAAAAAAACAAAAAACAAAAACAAAACAAAACAAAAAAAAACCCATCTAGTAAGTAGCTAGACTGAAAGGGGAGGAAAAGGGATGAAGTGGACGCTCATGCAGGCAGAGCTCTGTCTACTGTTGTTTTACTGGCTGGGAACAGGGTATGTCAATGTGTGCATGGGCAAACCACAGGATCATGTTGTCACCTTCCTCGGTTGCTCGCCACTTTTAAAAATATTTATCTGTCTGTCTGTCCATCATCCGTCCATCGGTGTTTTGCCTGCGTGCTTGTCTGTGTAAGGGCATTGGATCTTGATGTTACAGACAGCTGTGAGGCAGCCATCTCTTCTGCCCACTTTTTTTTTTTAAGATAGGGTTGGTTACTGACTGTGTGCATTGGGCCAGCCAGCCAGCCAGTGGCCCACTGCACTCAGTTTCTCTATTTTTTCACAGCACCACAGAAACATCCCTTTGCCTTCTACCAGGAATTAGAGACAGTTGGCTCTCCTCCTTGGTTTCCTCTGGTGATAAGGATGTGAGATATGAGATAGCATGGTACCCCAATTCTCACATAGCATCTATTCCCTTTTCTATTTGCTACAGATCTACATTTATCCCCATCAGTTGTCAAAAATTTGCTCATTTATTGACAACATATATTTAACTCCTTACAATCAAGTATGAGATGGCTGGGCAGATGCTGGTCACAGGGTTCAAATTTCAGTAAGGAGGGATGGGAATCAAGAGACTCCAGCTTTACATTGGGGGGCGGGCGGAGATTTGTTAATCAGAATTTAGCTTATTAAAATAATCCAAATTAGTCTTAGAAAACTTATATAATTTTTCTCTGACTTGGAGCAGCCTAGTGTTCTAACTGGAGGGAGGACCAGGGTCTGCCAGCCTTGGGAACAAAGGCCCTGAAGTCCACTGTCCTTAGCACCATCACCAAGCATACAACACAGACACAAAAGCAGGAATGTATTCTACAGCTCAGATGATCTGAAGCAGCAGGTTAAATCTGAGTGTGACTTGAGTTTGTATTCCAAGAAGAGAAAACCACACTTCTGCACCGCACAACACTTCTGCACCGCACAACTTTTCCATCTTTGTATTGCAGGATGTCAGTGTGCAACATGTACAGCAATAAATTAAAGAGCAATCTCAACTTCTAACACACACACACACACACACACACACAAACACACACAGACAGTTTTGTGAGACTCAAAGATGAAGCCACAGGCCAATACCAAAGAGAGAATTCTCAACTGGAGACCAATTGACAACTAACAGCAAGGGAGAAAGGGCCTTGAACATATTATAGTGACCTGTTAATATGCTGAGGTCTTATCTATGCCATTGACGAGGCCTAAAATTTAATTGCTGGTAGGTGAATAAAAAAACTTAAACAGTTCAAAGGAGTATTTAGAAGAGTCCCCTCCCCGCCGCAGTAGGCTCTCTGCACAAATCTGATGCATCCTATGTGTGGCCACATCCTTTTTAGTGGAAAAGCTAATTTGTTTTTCAGACTGGGGTGAGTAGCAAAATAAAGACATCCAAATTCTGGGTCTGGCTTGAGCTCTGGAGTAAAAAGACCTGCCTGTGGAATACCTGGAAATCACTGTGCAGAAGTGAATTGCAACCATGCCTTTAAAGCTAACAGTGAGCCGGATAGTTCAGCAGATGCTGTAATCTCAGCCCTTGGGAGACCATGGCAAGAGGATGGTTAAGTTCAAAGTTGGCCTGGGCTCAAGGAAAACCTTATCTCAAAAAAACCAAACTAAGGTGTATGTGTGGGATTGGGGTGGGGTGGGGTGGGGGGAACTAAAGAGATGGCTCAGTGGTTAAGAATGATTGCTAGTCTTACAAACAACCTGACTTCAATTCCTAGCACCCATGCCCCATGCCAGGTAGCCTGTGTAACTCTAGCTCCAGAGGATCTAATGGCTCTAGCATCTATATGTACCTGTACTCATGTACAAACGCAAATGCACACGCGCACACACACACAGACAATTTAAAATAAACCTTTAAAAGAACTTAAAAAAATAAACGAGTAAGTAAAGCGAAGGCGGAATGTGTCTTCATGATTGCAATGGTGAAGGCTATTCTCTTGGGACAGGTCAGTGTGCTGCCCACTGTGGGTGCAACAGTGCACCAGGATTTGGTGACATAAGTCATCAAGTAAAGTTTGTGGTGAGTACAGGAGAGATTTTAGGGGGTTTTAGCAAGGATGAGAAGGTCCAACTGGGCTTTCCCAGATAGTCCAAACAGGGAAACCCTGATCACAGCTATAGGCTTGGTATACACACTGGTTACACAGTCACAATGGGCCAGAAGGCAAAAATAAAGCTCTAGATAGCCCTATCACTTTCTATGCTGTAGCTTGCAAGAATGGAGACAGTGCCTCAGCCAAGAGCTATGAGGAAGAATACAAAGACAGGAATGCCCTAGGAATGTTCTTATGTGTTTACAGACCTACTGGCGAGTTCTAGGGTAGACAAGCGAGCCTGGGGAGCTGCTGTGCCAGGCACCCAGGCGTACCCAGCCCTGGGCTGCTTCTGCAGGTGAGGACACAGGCTACACAAAGCTTGGCTGATGTTCCCATAGGCACTGAGCTATGTGTGAAAAGAGCCAAGAATTTGTGCCAAACTAGTGCCTGGCACCACCAAAGTCTCTCTCCCTATCCTACCATTAGGAAAACGGGTGGCGGGCAAGTGGTTTTGCTGGAATCTGTGAAAGTGAATGAAAGAAAAATACCTAAGCTTCCAGAGGGAAAAGGACCAAGAGAGATGAGAACATATTGCTTTCCACAAGGAGAGGAAATCAAGTGTTCACAGCACAGTGTACACAAACATACATTTCCAAGGCTGCAATGAATCAAATGTAAGGAAAGAAAAGATAAGAAAAGTCTAGGTTTAAAAAGAATGTGAGAAATATGCCGCTCTGTAATTCTCAAAAATCTATTATCTCTCTGGAAATGAAATGGCCAGTTCTAGAGAAACACAGAGTTTACGATTGAAAATGGGGAAGAAGGTGGGGAGGTTGGACCTTGGCTGGGGATGTGGTTCAGTGATTGAGTAACATAGCTTATGTGAGGCCCTAGGTTCAATTCTCAATGCAAAAAGAGGGAAGAAAGGAGGGAGAAGGCAACTGTGGTGGGGAAGTTGATAGAAAGACAGGAATCTGTATTACAGGTCTTGGCAGAGATGCAGGCCCCAATTTGTGGCCAAGTACTTGCAAATGCTCAGGGCCAGTGTGGGGAGTGTCCTCTCCACTACTCTTGCTTCCACAGCCTCAAGACCTAGGACTAATGGGCAGAAGAGCCACGATGAGAGAATGCACCCTTTCTTGGGTAGGGTGCAAATAAAGCAAATTTCAAGTGATAAAAAATTGTTCACAGAATGTGGAGGTCCGATCAGCTCCACATGAACTCATGCAGGATGGAAGTATATACTACAGGCACCACTGTGCCTGTGATGAGGTCAGCGCAGAGCCTGTCAGGGAGGAACAAGCCCTTAAGGAAAAAGGGAAAGGTAATCTTACTATGGCAAAATAAGAGCTACCAAGAGGCAAGGTTGACAAAGAAGCTGTGGGTAGTCAGGTTTCATCAGTCAGGTCATGAAGACTGGGTCAAGTCTGAGGCAGGGGTGAAATCAACACAAGGAACACAAGTGGTCAAGAGAAGAGTCAGGACGTGGGAGTGAGGAAGGCCCTGACTCTTCTCACAGATCCAGGGAGTTCAGTGAGCTCAATTCCTGAGAACCTTCCACACATCACACAGCCTCAGCCCTGCTAAGTACTGGGAAACCATACATGCTTGAAGCTAAGGGCTGATGTGATTAGAGGTGTGCTTGCAGAACCTGGGACTGGAAGCAGTGGAGGAGAGACCAGAGCAGGAGCAAGTCCTGCGAGGATAGCTTCGTCCACTGGTAGGAAAAGAGGAAGAAGTGGACAAGTCTGAGTTGAGGAAGGGTCAGGAGAAGTTAAGTCTCCTTAACTTCCAGCATGTCATGGCCACCAAGAACTCCTCTGAATGAATGCAGCCTGCACACAAGGGAACTGTATAACTTCTAGTGGGTTAATGGAAAGACAAAAATTGTTATACTCCCTATATAATGACAGGCTCCCATAATAGATTCCCTAAAGGGTGTCACCAGAAAAGGACCACATCAAGTTAGGTAGAATCACTGAAAGTTTGCTGAATTTACAGGGATGAACAAGTGACATAACAACAAAAATGCTACCTAGGCAAGAATCAACTTGGAAATGCCATTCCCCATTTAATGAATGGCAGGACCATGAAAAATTCTCATCTGCCCCCTGGAGTCCCACTGAATGAGGGCACAGGATTGGTTAACTTGGGCATAAGAGATGCAAGTGTGTAGAAAGAAGCACCAAGGGGCCACCATAGGCCAGAGGATAGTGGCCTCATGTAAGGTCAAGATACGAGGAAGAAAAAGTAGAAAAATTAGAATGGTAACTTGTGGGGTATGGCCGCATCCATCTTTGCTCCCGGAGGCAGAGAAGGACCTCTGTGAGCTCAAGACCAACACGGTCCTCCTTTCGAGCCCTGGGAGCCAGAAATGAACAGTAAGATTGCCTGAAAAACAAAAGCAAGAATGGCAACCTGGGCACAAAAGAGAGAGCCAACTAGGAGGGCCACCTAGGACCCCTGAGGACCAAGCTGATAACCTTTTATTGGGCCCCCAAGGAAAAATCTTCACATAGACTCTCAGTCCCCTAAAGGCAAAGAAGAGATGCTTCTAAAAGGGTACAAAGAAAGCCAGATGTGACAGCAATCCTCTGTACCCCAGGAGTCAAGAGGCAGAGGCAAGAGGTTTATGCTAAATTTGAGGCCAGCCTGGTCAGCATACTCCCAGCCAATCAGGACGATGCAGTGACTGCCCATCTTGAAAGAAAGGAATGAAGAAAGGAAAGAAGGGACAATAAACTTCCAGAGTCTGGATCTGATAGGCATATTTTAAGAAATAAAGAGTATGTTTAATTTTTACGTTTTTAAAATGGGGCGTGTGTGTCAATCTTGGTGACAAGCACCTTTACCACTGAACCAACTTATTTAACCTGGACTTAAAGAACTCATGGAAGTAAAGACCAAGCATGAACCCAGCCCTGCTAATTACTAGCTGGTGACCTCGGTGGTTTCACACCGAAGTTTTAGGTCTTGTCTACAAGAGACCCTAACCTAGCATAGGGCCTATGCTTGAATGTGCTATATGTTCCTGTGCAGACTGTAATGATACAAAGTTTTGTAGCACAGTGCAAGTTCCTAGTCCAGTGCCCCACTTGACTCCTGCTTTCACTAGCCTTTGCCAGCAAGGTAAAGTAACCTTCCAGAACTGATAATAACAGTGCCCAACTCAGAGCCAATAAATCAATTATGAAAGCAGCCATCATACTGCAAGTGAAATTCGATACAAAGTCTTAAGTCTTAGTTGCTAGAGCGCCTTCCAAATAGAATTTACTTCTGTATTTAAGAGGTGAACCAAAAAGCACACCCACTTTGCTTCCTTCCCCCTTTCACCAGAAACTCCTACAGGAGGAGAGAATGCAGATCCCATGATGACAACATGCCCGCCCCTTCCCACTTACTCTTCAAAAAAACCCTCAAGTGCCCCCGCCCTCACACTCATTTCACAAATGCAAGAACTCAAGCAGCCACCATCCAATGGTGCATGACCAGACAGACAGTGAAAGGCTTGAGATAAAAACCATTTTGTCTGACCCCAAAGGCCATACTTTGTTCACCCAAGAAAACAGAACCTCCAAACAACCAACAAAATACCAATGATGTTTAGTCATTAATTAGCTGGAGCTGAGCACTACTTACAGGTCTAAAGCACTTTCCCTCTAAAATTATGGCATTATTGTGGCTTAATCCATGCAACTCTAACCTCCCTCCTGTATCCAGCTGGTTACAGCTGGTAAACTGAGACCCTCCTGATGACATATCACTGTACCATCTGTCCTCAACAAGTCTTCCCTGGAAGCCCATGAGACCCACAGGCTCACATTGTGTAAAACAGAGCTTTCCCCAACAGAACAAGTCCAACTGTTCTCTTCACTTTGTGAATCAGCAGTAAAAAGAACCTATCTAACTTTGTTTTCATATGGCCATTTATTAACTGTAGATCTTAACTAAAACAAAACTAAAGGGCAAGGACAAAACTTTCTTTAAAAGTTTTAGGGTAACTTTTTGAGAGAGCTTTTGATACACCTGACAAGCAATTTAAATACCCAGTCTTCCCAAAGTCCCCCTTGAAGGGCTGGTTCCAATCTACTTAGAAGTGAACTGTCTGTTTTACCAGCAGGCCTATGCAGAGTTACCGGAAAAGCAAAGGTCTAAGGCATGAGCAGGCCTCTTCAAAACGCACACACTCCACCGCACCAGTCTTGGTGTTCCTCCCCTAACAACTCATCTGGGTTTTTAAAAACTCCGTTTTCAGGGCTGGAGAGATGGCTCAGTAGTTAAGAGCACTGGCTGCTCTTGTACAGGATATGGGTTGAGTTCCCAGTCCTCACATGATAGCTTTCAACAGTCACTCCAGATCTGATGATCCAGCACGTTCTTCTGACCGCCTTGACCACCAGATACACACATGTGGTATATATGTGTACATGCAAGCAAACACATATATGTGAGATGAATTTAGTGGGGGGGAGGGGTTAAATTTTTAGACGGAGTTTGCTGGGCAGTTCAGACTATCCTCCTGCCTCAGCTTCCAAGTGCTGAAAAGGAGGGTTGCTACCATATTCAGTTTCATCTGAGTTAAAAGCCAATGTATTTGTCAAGAATTCAAAGCCAACAGATCTCTTTAATTCCCTGCTGTCATCACAGTTCCAATCTTAGGAACCTGTATTCCAGTGCTGTAACTAACAGCATGCTGTGGTCTACAGACAGTGCTCCCTGGCGGCATTTTCACAAAGCCACTAACCAAGCAGCATTTGTATTCACGGTGTGTGTGTGTGTGTGTGTGTGTGTGTGTGTGTTGGTGTTGCTTAGCATAACGTCATATCAGTTTTAGTTTCTGCACAGCTTCAGCGGTAGGAAATAGTAGTATAAATTATCTCACAGAAAACCACAAGTAACATTATCTGTGAAGGTTAAAACTTTAACTACCTTCCTGAGGTATGCTGCTGGGGTCTCATTACAGCTGGTAATCTCACATTCCACCACGCACAACACACTAAGTACCAGCATCCCCCAATTACATTGCCACATAAATCTCAAAGGACATCTGAAAAGTCTACACAGCTCCTGCACCCACTGCTGAAACACAACCACCTGTAATGGAACATGGCAGCTTTCTAAACTTAAATATTCACATTCAGGGACAGGGCTGCTAAGCGCCAGCCCTAGCACATGGTGGAGAACACATGCTAACTAAAAGGCCACACTAATTCAAAAAATGACCACTCAGACAACTTTAGACATAGTACATGTCTGAAGTTTTGTTTCCCTATTTCCAAATATGCTAAAGTTCTTGGGCTACAATGGCAGAACCTCACCAAGTACCTTTGTTCAGAACTCCTCTTTGGGCTGATGCCCTTACTCTTCCACGAACCCCACCTTATGTGACAGGCTGCATGTCCTCTGCAATTGTCTCAAAGTCTCCCAGGGAAATTCCAGCAGCACATCATTGTTGTGTTATTTCCAACAACTCCGACATCTTACCTCTAAAACCTGCCTTCTTGTATGCCAATTTCTTGTGCATTTCTCCACATACTTACAGTAGTTGTTTGTGGGCCTGTCCATACACTAGACTGTGACTGTCACAGACCTGAATCAATGAACCTACCTCCATATTTCTGAAGGACTACTGCCTGTCAACAGCTTCCACAGAGAGGCCCTCAAGAAACTCCATGGTCACTCAGTTTGTCTTCTGGGGCTGTGGATAATGGCTTATCTTTGCCAAGTTTGCTGTTTAGGAGTTTGAGGGAATGGGCATCTTTTTAAAAAGTCTTCACAGTAGCTGAAGGTATGACAGTCACTCTACCATAATCGTCTCCCCACTTCTAGAACAGTTTTACTTCAGCTACCAAACTACCACAGTATAAGCTAACATAAACCCAAACAAACCAAAGCCAAACAGCAATGGCTTTGAAAAATCTCCTCTAAGACAACCTGAGAGGAGTGGCACCGCTCGCTCGCTCTCTTCAGAAGAGTCTCCAGTCCCTTCCAACATTGGCATCTGCTTGTTCAGGTTCATACATGAAATGTGCTGACTTTCCCCATGAGGAGAAGAGATATAAAATGAAGGCATTCTTTCCTCTTCTCAGAAATGAAACTTCTCTGCCTGTGAAAAACACAGTTTTGCTTTTTTGTTTTTTAATTACCATGGTTTGGATTAGAAGGTAAAAAAAAACAACACAGAAGCAATTTAAATTAAATTTAAAATTAAAATTAAAAACTTTCTAGGTCGTCAAAGCTGACGAGTTCAACTCAGGCCCTCTAGGCCTCACTCTTGTAAGCAGAAGTCTCTCTGAATGCTTAAATGCCTATGTTCCATGCTTGGCATTGTTTATGTTATCCAGTATGTACAATGTAAACCGATACAGATACTACATTTAAATGTTTAGCCCCCAAATGTTATTTTAAGCATAATTTCTCCACAGAGCCACTTCATTTTTTAAAAAGGGAAAAAACGGAGGGGGGATTTCCTATAATTCCTTATCGCACTTCAGTGTATATTAGTGGATGTGTAATGTTGGGTTGCTCTGCACAGCCACAGGCCCAGCACCTCCCCCTTCCTGATATCATACACCACACAAGTATAATAAACCATGTTAATATTTCATACCACTGTGAAATATGCTGGAGTATCAATTCAACATCTGCTGTCTTTAGGGCCCGGGAGTCCCGCAGAGACACTTTCAATTTGTAATTGAGTTCTATGCTGAATTAATCAGCAGTTTATCTTTTTTACTAAAGTAACATCTTCACCACTAACCCAGATTTACATTAACAATTTATGCCAAATTACCTGCCAAGGCAAATGCATAGGATCCAGTACCACTCAGTCCTGTGCTTCATCTCTTATAGCTCTTTAATCCACACACAAGGAAAGCAGAATCCATTGTTCGTGAGGCTACAAGGTTCTGACCACAGGCGGCTCCTTGGATTTGTAGCAGAGCCTCATTTTGACATGCGCTCATGCCCCACACCCCAACAGTCGCTTCAAAATAATGATTCACAATTCTTTACCATCTTCTTTTATTCTAAGGAACCCTGTTATCCCAAATCTTGGTGTCACCTTAGTACCAGGAAGATAAAGGAATCATTTTTAAGACCTTAAATTATGTGAGACACAAGTTAACAGAGGCAACACTATTAGACAAGAGAAGAAGATACCACCTACTCTTTGACATCACAATGCATAGTATTTAAACAGAAGCATCTTCTTTCTCATTTTAACTCGGATGCCAGCAAACACTAGGCATCCCTGCATCTGGCTTCTGCCCTCTGAACACAGAGTCCCTACACACTAAGCCTTACTTTGGCTGCTGGATTTTTGCCACATGTACAGACAACAACTTACTGTGAAATATTTCTCCTACATGGTACACGTTTCTCTATACTTCACAGCTACAGAAAATATGTGAAGCAAAAGCATTTCAAAAGGAGCACCTGCTCCAAAGAAATGCATCACAAATAATTACCTATCGACTGCGGTGTAGGAGAATTTCTCTTTCCATCTGCTGTGCTAATGGCTGCACAGGAAGTCTGCACTACACTCACCTAGGATGGCCTCTTCCAACAGCACTCCTGGCCCAGCACCACATGCAGTGAGTTGCACTCAGCTGGCACCAGCTGATTCTTTAAGAGTATAAAACTCAGCACAGATTTTTAGCAGGAAAAACTCTTTAAAATAATTAAAGTCAATGTATTTGCCAGGACACTATTTGTAAACACCCTCTAATTATTCCTTAAAGAATCAGAAATAAGATGCCCTTAGGATTTACGGTCAGTTTCCTAAGATTTATCGAACCCTGAATTCCAGAAATCTGGCCCAAGAACCCCTCCCCCAACAGGGGGATTCAGAAATACTGACTCTTTCCTCTTAGCTTCTCTTCCTTTGCTTCCCAAGATTAAACAGAAGAACAGGCCAAACTTAATCCTTCATAATCCCATACTCCAAATACCTGACTTTCAACTTTTATTGAAAGTAGAGTATAACAAGAGTAGAAATGAAAACCATCCACTAACAGTAAACTGGAATTCTAGAGAGACTTGAGAAGACATGGACTTGCCACAGGAATGGATGTCTAAGCATCCACTTCTAAGTCAAGAAGACTCTAGAATCCCAAAGGGAGAAAAACAATCTCTTGTCAAACCCAAATGCTGTATGCAAGGAGGCAAAGTCCTCCTCCTCCTCAAGCATCAGACACAAGACCAAAGAAAACTTTCCCTCTAAAGTACCACAAGAACACTGACGTCAATGGGGAAAACGGGAGAGGCACCTTAATTCAGGACGTCCCTTTCTGCCTCTCCAAGATAGGGTGCTGGTGGGTTCCACTTCAAGAGAACAAACTCACTTTTTAGGAAACGTTAGTTTTATTTATGATTGTTGAGTTTGGGGTGGGGGACCTCTTGAGCACCCACATGCCATAATGTGTATTTGTGTAGGTCAGAAGACAATGAAGGAGACTCATTTCTCTCCTTATATCATGGGTTCCAGGGATGAAACTCCAGTGTCTAAATCAGGCTCTTACAAATCCAAGGAGCAGCCTGTGGTTGGAAGCTTATAGCCTCTCGTGGCAAGTGCTTTTGCAAGAGCCATCTTACCAGCCCATTTTGGTGTTGTTTTCAAAGATTATTCTTTTTTTCCTTCCCCCAGTGCTGAAGATAGAGCCCAGAGCCTTGCATCTAACTCACTTTTTAAAAGAGAACCAATTTGACAAGCCTCCCACTTTAGAGTCTTCCCACTCTACAGTATAGACTACAATCCCTTCTCTGACCTTATCCCCTCTCTCCTCTTTCCCCTAACTCCAACTCTGCCATCATGGTTTTATAAAAAGGAAACTATTTGTAATCTGAGCTGGTGGGTGGCATCCCATCAACGGTGCTTCCCATTATCATCCATCAAAAGAGTTAACGGGGAATTCCCTCAAATCACCTACTAACCCATAAATGCCAATTTCAGTATCTATTTATTGCTAAGCTTCACTAATCAATTCCACTGGAAAGCACTACTATAAATAATTCTATGCAGGGTTTATGGGAGTGTATGTGACACCCCCCAAACCTAGTTTTAAAACCAGAAAAAAAATACTAAAGAAATTAATGTATTTTCTTTAGCATAAAGGCACAATTGTATTCCATCTAATGCTTCTGGTCTTAAGGAAAACCAGTAAGTAGGAATTATGATCAAAGGAAAAAAAAAAAACACAGAAACAACTTTCAAAAGAGCCTTGAAAGGAGACCTTTCACTATTTAAAGAAATATACGATCAGCCCCATCAATGCCCAAAACCAGAGATCATAAGCATATCCAACATTAAACTGTTCAATCTATACACCTCCACAGTCACACTTTTTTTTTTTTTTGGTTTTTTTGTTTGTTTGTTTGTTTTTCGAGACAAGGTTTCTCTGTATAGCCCTGACTGTCCTGGAACTCACTCTGTAGACCAGTCTGGCCTTGAACTCAAATATCCGCCTGCCTCTGACTCCCAAGTGCTGGGATTACAGGTGTGTGCCGCCACTCCCCGGCCACACTTGTTCTTAATAAGGGAGTCATTAAAACTGAAGGGAGATTCCATTCATCCTTACACCTGGATAACTGTACTCAAAATGACAGGTGGCAAGCACTGGTAAGGATGTGACGCAATCCAAACTGTCCTATGCTGCTGCCCACACAGAAATTATGGAAGGAGCTGGCAGTACCATACAAGGTTAGTCCTATTCTACAATGTACAAGAGAAGCTCACAGCATAGCAGCCAAACAGTAGAAATAATCCAAATGCCCATCAACTGATGGATATATAAAGTATGCTCTGTCTATACAATGAACCACCCCACCAGTAAACAAAGTGCTGATGCCTGCCACAACATAAACAGACATCATTAAAATAAGGGGACACAGACAGCGACAGACACACACATACACACCAACACATACAGTGACATCCAAATTCAGAGTATGTGGCTTGACAGGAGATAGGCAATGAAACAATGTTTGTCTTTTGAATCTAAGGAGGCTTGAAAATATTCTAAAACTGAATATAGTGGTGATAGCTGTATAACTCTTATTAACACAGTAAAAGTTAACTTATATACAGGCAAACTGTACGGTTGTGAATTATGTGCATCAATGAACTTGTCACTAGATAATAAGGAATCCAATGTTTCTAAAACATGGTGACCTAAAAAAAGGTTAAAATACTTAATGACATGCCACAAGTCAATCAATAAATCCACATTCTAGTGTGTTTTTGGGGAGGTGTTGTTGTTTGAGAAAGGGTTTCTCTGTATGGCCCTGGTTGTCCTGGTACTCAGTCTGTAGACCAGGCTTGCTCGAACTCAAATCCACCTGCCTCTGCTGGGATTAAAGGCCATCCCTACCCAGCTACACTCTAATAACTTTTAAAAGCAAAAGATCACAATAAACAAAACGGCCAGCACTGAAAGAATCTTGGTTTGAAATGCACATTTTCCTCTAGACATATAAGACATTTTAAGTTGATGTAGCAACCACATAAATACAAGCTTAAAAATCCAAGTCTGGAACCTACGTCAAGTGACGCTCACTAAGCTGACACCATTCTACTATTTGTTAAAGGTCAGGCCTTTTTTTAATTGCATTTACTTAAAACTGTGTCTGATGTCGGCGGGGTTCGAGCTGCACAGGAAGGTGTTCTGCTAAACACCCACAGTCCCCCTTGATCACCACGCTCTGTGGTGTGGGGCCTGCCAGCAAACCTCCCAGTCAGTGGTCACCTTCCTGTCGAGTCATTAAACCTCTTGGTGTCAGCTGGGAGAATGAACCAGCAGCTTCCACACCTGAGCCCCTGTGGCAGGGACAGAGGCATTAGGATCAAGATCACTAATGAATACAGAATTCATATGCTGCTTGTCAGGGTCCTGAGCTCAGAGTCCACAGATGCGACCTAAATAGGATGGCGGACGGAACAATTGTTGACGAAGATTAAAAAGTTTTGGCAGTTGGGGAAGAGAGAGCACCTCATTATTCAAATGCACTAGTCTTGCTTTGCCTCCCCCCCCACTCCTACCCGTTCTAGTTATTTGTGACTTGCCTCAAATGGACAAATGCCACTCATCAGCATTTAAAGAGCTCTTAATCTCATCACTAAATCAGGGGTGGATTATGTCATCTGTGCATCAGCCATCTAGAGAAAACAACTCTTATAAATAAATATCATCAGAAAACTTAGGCGGAGAGAAACCATAGAATGAATATTTAGAATGGGGGACACATAAAGATGAAAACAAGGAAAAAAACAAAAGTCCTTTTTTTTTTTTACAATCTAAGAAGCAGGGCAAAGGTGGCACAATCCTTTAATCCCAGCACTTAGGAGGCAGAGGCAGTCGGATCTCTGAGTTTGAGAGAGTATGTTCCAGGATAGCCAAGGCTTCTTCACAGAGAAATTCAGTCTCAAAATAAATAAAATAAAATCAAGCAAACAAAAACAAAGAGGAGAGCTCTGCATAGCCACAAGTATCCCCCTCTTTCCCCTTCCCCTCCCCCTCCCACCGCTCTCCCTGCTATGGCCCCTCCTATGGCTGAGCTCACAGACAAGTAGGCTGATGTCTGTGTGCCCCCCTCTGACATATGCCTGGCTTTCTGCTATCTCCACAAGACCTAGCCAGAGGAAAGGAACACTCTGAACTGCCCCACCAGTAACACATCTTCTACTTTATTGTCAGAGAATTACACACTGAGCAAAGAGAACAACACAGGATCTGATTTCAACAAAACAACTCCAAAGTCAGATGCTAAGAGTTCAAATTCTGACCTCATTGCTGACCATGTGTGTAACCTCACATAGGTTCCTACAGCCTGGGTTTCTTTCCTTCAAAGTGTGGATTACAAAACACTGACCTCCAGTAAACACCTGAAACTACAGCCACCCCACTCACCATCCTCCCCTTGTGCTATACTCATATCTATCACATAGGTCTGTCTGTGAGCTTTCGGATGGGAAGGAAGGCTCTTAACCTCTCTACGCCATAAATCACTAAGTCTAGTGTGAGATCTCTTAGTAGCTACTATGTGACATTTTCAACCTACTAACCAGACGACATTCACCATGTTTTAGACAGCCAATTTTGTGTGCACTGCCATAGAAGGTGTTTTACTGCCTACATCTAACCCTCTCAGCAAACTGCAGGTAGGTCTCTGAAACTTGGCTTGCAGACACGAATCCGGAGCCATGATAGAAGTGCAGTAGAAAAGGACTAGCAGCCCAATCCTCCAGCACCTCAGCCCATAACCACACTGAATTTATGTTCATTTCCCTCTGGGGCCATCCTATGTGATAAACCCAACAGATTTTTTTTTAAAATCAAAATAATGCAGATATCTGCCACTGCTGTCCCTCTGCACAGCAGACATGAAGTCCAAAGCTTTGCTTCTGTTACTTAAATAAACACACACGATCACTTCTAAGAGTTGCTGTCAGTGCAGCAGATTGGTATCAAGACTTCCATTATTTAAATGGATCTATAGCTGCCCACAATGACAGATTAATCCTGTTTCTTCAGGAGCTAGGTGTTTGGCATCCCGTTTGTGAGATAACCACAAGCCTTTAGGGCGATAGCTGCTCACATCTTTAGCAATCTACAAGGGCTTCTCTAGAGGCCAGCACTGGTCGAGAAATGAAATATGACTCCGTAAATCAGCCGGCTGAAGTGGCACTTGTATGCGTCACCATCTATCTTCCTACTTTCTCTCTGAAGGGCACAGAGTAAGAGCTCATCACTCGGTACTGCAACCAGAGAAAGGGCCATCACAGTGGGCACTGACAAAGCATGTGCTACTTAAACCTGAAGCCACACTAAGACTGAGGGAAAGATCCTGCTGGTGTTAGCATGCCTCAGGCAGTGGGAGAAGCTTCAGCAAGTCATCTTCAAAAGGCAGAGAGCCAGAGCTCTAGAAACCTGCAAAAATTGGCTAAGCCTGCAGTCTTCGTTGCTTTAAGTTGAGCATCTTCAAAGTCTAGAATTCTAACTGTAGGGCACAGCAGCTGCCACTGCAGATCTGATCCTCTCCGCTTTTGGCAGCTCTCAACTTGAGATTCTAGCAAAAGAATTTTTCAAGTTGCTATTATTGCCTGTCATAGATTTATAAATATTGTGCACTATCTGCTGTGGCATGGCTCTCATGGGACGTCAGAGCATGCCAAACGCATAACAGAATGAAAACAGTTTCTATTCTTCAAATAAATGCTAATTTTTTAACTGTGCTCACAATGTGTTTGGTGACCAGCTCCGATGGTACAGAATACGTATGGGGGGGTGGGGACTGACTGTCTTCTCCAGCAGCATTCAGCTGCTTTCATTAAGCTTGTTTAATTAGATTCCAGATGCTAATTTGCAAGTCGATACCAGAGGGTGCAGGACAGTTGCCTTTGAATCCACTCCCTGTGATGTCAGGGTCCTGCCGCACACCACCAGCCTTCGGCGGCCCTCGCACAGTATTCTGACAATTAGTGCAGAGGGGACAGTATTGATCTTGACAGACTAAATATTAATCTTCTACCCATTTTAATGAATTGTAATCTTCAAGAGTTGAAATTTCTCACTGGGCCAAATGAAAACATCCCTTCTTACAGAGAAGGGACTAGAAGGAGAGGTGCCCTAAGTTAGCCGTCTAAGAGCTTCTTTCTTTCCCACCCCAAGGTGAAGTCTGCACTTCTGGACTAACATAGTATTATTTCCAGGTACTTTAGTCACATTCCTTAAAACTGAATGGAAAATGATCTGAAAAGCCACAATATAACAGTAGAGTCCTCATCCAGCTACCCCTGGGATAACAATCACTATTGGGTTTCTTACAGAAGCCTTCACCGGCTAGCTACTTGTTTCTCTGAAACTCTGAACTAAGAGCTTTCACTGGAGGAGAGCCCAAGGTTCAGATGACCTTCAACAGCAGAGGCCCATCTCAGGGTGCGTAAGAGTCCCAGCAGCTTCTCTGGACAGTTTCTTCCCAATGAGTACTTGATTGCCCTGTGCCCCATCTTCAGTCCCTGGGTCCTTAATGGGATGTATCTAGCACTGTAGAGAAATGTACTGGCTATTTTCCTGTTGTATCAAAAGTACATTGTAAACTTCCCAGACAGAAAGGAAAGAAAGTCCCTTTGGGTCATCAGGTGGTTTTTGATGACTCAGATTTAGCTTTAGCTCATGGTCCTCCTACCTAGACAAGCATGTACTGAGAGCTGGAAGCTGAAGAACAGAGATTGTCTCATCACCTCTTACACCCAAGGTGCTCCCCCACTTCTTGACAAGTGGGAAAGATGTCCCTAAAAACAGCCACCAAACTAGCAGAACAGAGGTTAAGATGGAGCACAGAGACATACATTGCTAAGAAATTCCTGAGGTCCGTTGGGAGACAACAGCAACCGGAAGTCAACAGCAAGCAAGAATATAAGACAAGACTAGCTGAAGTGACCTTTGTCCCAGCACTCAATGCTCAACCTGGGCTTATGTGCATTTCTATAAACAGCACACACTCACATTAAAACAAGCTCGTAACACCCAGGATTTCAGGATACTAACTATGTAACTACACCTAGACAGCAAATCTAAGGCCAAATAAGAGGAGCATGGGAAGCTCAAGAAAAAGCGAGTGGGAAAGGACACTGGAGGCGAAGAAACAGCGACATTTTCATTTAATGACAGTTACCTGGGATCACAATTCTAAGGTTCACTGACTGTAACTCTACTCCTGTGCATTTTATACATGTAAACTATATCAATTTATTGTTAAAATAAAGAATATTTTAGAGAAAAGTAATAGCCTAGGTGGTACATGGACAAGGCAGAAAAACAGCACAATTCAAGGCCCAAGACTAGATGAAGCCTCCCCAATAAACTTTTCTTATCGTTTTTTATTTTTTGTTTTCTGAAACAAGGTTTCTCTGTGTAGCCCTGGCTATCCTGGAACTCACTCTGTAGATCTGCCTGCCTCTGCCTCCCAAGTGTTAGGATTAAAGGCATGCACAGTGACTGCCTGGCAAAACCTCTTAGAGTACATTTTAAATAGGACCACGTGAAAACAGCTTTACTGATGTTTTGATTTAATTGACATACTTAAAATAATGTCACCTTTGTGTGCTGTTGGGTAAGGGTCAGACTTGGGGCCTCACGAGAGGCAAGTGCTCTCTCTACCTCTAAACTACACTCCCAAATCAAGATATATTAAGTATCTATTAACATGAATGCAAGTTTTATAGTATTATCTACTAGCAGTTGTTAAGACTATCATTTGGGCTTTATAGTGATTTTCACTAATTGGCAGTGTTAAATTTCAACCTTAAATTATAAATTTATACAATGGGAATTATTTCAACGTGTCTTGGGGTCTCATGGGTAATGTAGAAGAACATTAAATGTTTCAAATACAGGCATACTAAATCTAAGAAATGTTCTCTTCAGAATGATAAAAATCCCCAGTTTTACTGAAGGGAGGCTGATATTTCCCTCTTCTCTCCAAATCACATACACCTTTGAACTATTTATCACATCTACCTTTGAACTATTTAAGAGTTCAGACTTGACAGAGTATAAAAATTACTTTAGTGGAAAATTAAGTCACTTTTAATATGCCTCAGACTTTAACTCTTTCTTCAGTTCTCAGTTTTCTTTAACATATGGAGAGTCTAATTAGTTGGCAAAGATAAAACTTCCAAGAAAGTCTGATAAGATTAATGTGGTTTAAAGAGGTGCTTGACATTAAGCCTTTTTTCTGTAGAAAACTAGAGGCCTTGGTTTTGGTTCCTTTCCTTTTTAAGTGACCTAGTATACATAATTTTTCTCTATGTATTTAAGTACACCAAACAAAAAATAATGCTGATATAGGAATAAATTTTCACACTGAGAAATGAGAACAAAATTCTAATTTCATTTACAGTTTTACACTTGGCCCTGTTTATTCTTAATTGGAGTTCAGATTTTTAATAAAAAAATATCTACCTAGATTCTGTATGTTTCCATTTCTGCAACTATGAGAAAAAGGAGAACTGGAGTGCATGGAACATATCACTCGTGTGCCATCCCCATGCTCCAAGGGCACAGGAGACACCTCTCCTGGCCATGTTCTCTCTCCTAGAAATTGGCCCAAACTTAAAGGGCAAAGAGAACTTTGGAACTCCACAACATATACTGCTCCAATGACGATGACAGAATGAAGAGCAAAGTCTTTTTAATATGCCATCTTCCTACAAAGAAGATAGGCACAAACACTGTCAAGAAGTTAATTCTCACCAATGTCTATCCTTGGGATTCTAACCAAAATGCTTTCAAAATCAGAAAGAACAGAAAAGATGGGTAAAAACACTCCTAGACTGTTTACCTATGAAAAGAGTTGACACTCCCTATCAACAACTTAGCGATGAAGACATCAAGTAGAAACAGCGAAGACTGCCCTCGGGACTCCTGCTCCGCACTGTTTCAGAGAAAGTGCAGCTGGGGATGGCTGGGGGGGTGGGGCAAGTAACACTGGTATCACAGACACCCAGGACAGATATTGTTGACCTCTGGAAGCAGCTAGAGGGATTTCTTTGGGGAGGCTTTCATGGTAAATGCATGGATCATTACACTAGATAGGCCAAAGGTCTTTCATAAGATTCTATCTCTTCTAATACCAAAGAAAATATAGTGAAACAATTCCTTACAGATACATTTGGGACATTAAATCCAGAACATCCTGAGAGTGAGCACAATTTTGTCCCCACTCTGCCAGAGACTGGAAAGTCCACAGTGATTTTAAAAACTGACCCATTTTTAGGTCAGGTCTGTGTGACATGAAAGACATACATAGTTGCTCTATTTTTAGTGAGAGAACAGAAAAACAGGTTTTTCTGGTATCCTGACACAGAAATCTCAGTACACAGGAAAATATCCTACACTGCAAGAAGCCTGAAAGAGCCCAGACCAGAGAAGAGCTGAACAGCACTGGCCCCTCAAGCCTGAGGGAGAGAACAGCAGGGCCATCACAAAGGATGTTTTCCCAAGGAGTGGGTCTCCTCAACAAACCTGTGCCAAAAACAGCCCACGAAATGACAGTGTTGTGCAAGCTCTGGAGGAGGATCAATTTATAACTGTTTGACACACAACTGGGAAAATATCTAAAAGAAAGAAACTGCAGGAGCTTACATACCTCCATATCTGGCCTAAACTTATCTTCAAACACAGCCATTGCTGCCAAGGAGCCAGAACCTGTAAGAAAAAGATTCACTTTTAGAGTATTTTACCAACACTCAGCTTCTCCATCTTGAGTTTACCTTGGGGCAACAAAAACAGTCAAAGATGCCCAGTGTCACATTCAAGTGCAGTGTAAGTGTAAAGTCTAGAAGCCACATCCAAGCAGAAGCCAGTGTTCTTCCAAAGTCTGGAGCCACTTACTACTCGGTCAGCTAACCCTGCAACTGGCTCTCCCATCACTGGCAGGGCCAACTCTGCATCAGGTGCAGTGAAATGCTGAAGCTTAAAAACGAGGTCATGGAGAATTTATATTTTTCCAAGAGGTAAGTGCCCAGTAATTTCCTCTGTCCTATGTGGGGAAGCTTGTGTTCCACACTTGTCTTGGCAAGCTGCTGGACACGGTGCTAAATACCAAACCAGTTAAGAGGACAATGTTTTAATGAGCTGGCCCTGGTGAGGCACCTTGGCGCACAGGCAGGGAGGAAGATACGGTACCAGCAATGGTAATGGGACTTTGCGCTGCCCCACCAGGTTACGCAGCTACAACTGTGAAACACTGCATTCTGTGGCATTTATTTGGAGCTATTATTTTTAGTTTGTACTTTGAAGAGTAAGAGCTGAGTAGACAAAATGACAAAGATACAAAAATTTATTACAACAATAGCAAATGGCTGAAAGGTTATACTGTGGAGATAACAGAGCAAATTTATCCCTACCAAGGTTAGACGTAAAGGCATTACAAATAAGCCTGGCCTGAGTGGTCACAAACGCAGCTCAGCATTATTTGAAAATTTAAACTTGCTTTGTTCAGAGCCCAGAGAATCTTTAGGAAATTGTCAGGGCTCTGGCATTATTTCAGGGTACTCTACTTTTGGAAAGAGGATACAGCTGCCCACAATTTTTTACTCCAATTAGAAGATTTTTTGGCATTTATTACTTTTTAACTTGTTTTGCATAACACTATCTATTTAGCTGGGTCACAGAGAAAACCATATTTTCTATTTAAAATGATTTGTGTACATCGCTTGACCACCTCAATGGTTTAGCAAAGGAAAAAGCCGGCGATTAAACAGTTTCAAATGAGGTGTCCTGCTGATTTTATCAAGTCTGCTGAATGTATAATGAAAAAGGAGAAGCTGACAGCAACACTGCACTGAGGAAATACAGACTACCTTATCTGAACCATTTAAGGAGGTCCAATTATAGATCAAATTTAAAGGGTAGAAACGGCAGATTTACAGACACAAATCAATGAACATGGTAATCCCGATGAATATGACAGATACTCCTGTTACAGAATATTGCTGTGGCTGAGGATCATTACCTGCACAGTACCGGATACATCACATCCAAAGCAGTGGGAAACGTCAAGTGTAGACCAGCATTATAAGCAATGACTATTCATTTAGGTTCTGGGAGTAAAAGGCAACCCCATTTCCCCCTCTTGCAGTTCTTCTCTTTGGGGTTAAAAACAAAATCCTAACATGGTCTTAAGGAACGTTAAAAGCCCTTTGGAAAGGAAGCAGACATTAAACATATACAGAAGTGGTGTATTCCAAAAACACCCGGGCATATGCAGGGGCAGACCCACCAAATCAGGGCAAGTCTCTGATTTCAAAATAAACATGTCCTTGAAAAACGTGGAAAGAGGGTCACATCTCACCAATGGTTCCATTAGTTCCCAGCTCACCAAGGAGATTCAGGAGTCAAAGGAAAAAAAAACCCTCAGTTTCTGTTTCAAGGCACAAGTAGAAACCTAAATTCTCTAGGTCTTGCTAGGAAAAACCAAGCTGGTTTTGTGTGGAAAACAAAGGACAGCTGTCAGGAGGAAACAAGAAAATTGCAAATGAGGAAATCTCTAAAAAAATTCTTCTAGATACAAAACGCTCCTGCAGAGTGGCCAAAGGCAGGCTTGCCTTCCAATGTGTCCAAGATTATCTATCTTGAGGAAGAGCCCAAGGGTAAATGGACTAACAGGCCCGAAATCCACATTTAAAAAGGATACAAAAAGACAGGGTATTTACCCAAGAGCTAACAACTTTGTAGAGAATGGAAATGAATTTTTGTTAAAGAAACAAACCAAGCTTAGCTTAAAGGCATTTTTCCTGAAATAAAAACCATGGCCATTTTTTGTCTTCTGGCCCTCCTTTCCTGGCCCTTTCTGCTTCTGTTCAGCTTCATTCAATATTTCAATGGAAAAAAAAGTTCCCACCCAACCAAACAATTCTTCCTTGATCAGAAGCTGTTTCCCACTTGGCAGTAGTAACATCACAAACATAATTTTTGTAAATGGGAAAGATACATGAGAACCCCCAACTACCGGTTCAATAAGGGTCTGTTATGTTTGTGGGGTCAGGAGTGCACGCCACAGTGTAGAGGTGGTAGGTGAATACAGAAGGACATCAACAAGGTATCTCTGCTTTCCTGTCTGTACCAGCAGCTTTGGCACACACAGGAGGAGACATTCTCTGGAAAGAGCCTCCTAACAATGCTTGATTCTGCTCCCTCTAAAGCCAAAGACAAATAGATTCCAAAAGAAATGTAAAAAGAAAAAGGTTCAATCTTGAGAGAATGTGTGTATCATCTGCAGTTAGCTCCTCCGCCCAGCCTTCAGGAAAGGAAGCCTCTGGCGCCCCCTTCACATGAGACCATTTAAGTGCTACAAGACAGCATAGTCCCTGTCAACAGGCTTTTGGCTGCACACATCTGCTACACAGAAAGTTAGGGTAACGATGCACTAAGGTGTGCAACTGTTAAGGCCACAAGGGGGCAGAGTAAAATCAGAACAGAACTTCAAGGCAATGCAATGAGAGGCACAAGAAAAAAGAAACTGTCAATTAAAAAAAATGCGACAAGAACAATACCCCTAATGTTTATTCAAGCTCCCAGATCTTGGTCCTAGCCCCCAAAACCAGATCAACAAATCATCAGACAAATGCCATACAGACACAGCCATCATGTGGCCTACAAACTCTTCAAACACCACATCTCACTTTCCCCACATGCCGTCAACAGACGCCCAGAGCCACCCTCTGCTTCGGCCTCTAGACACCTGGCCAGGTATTACCATATACAAAGCTAGGGCAAATAATGTTGAAGGACCATTGGCACTATTTTCTTTTGTATAAACATGGACACCTCCGAGTTCCAACTATCTGGTCTCCCATAGGGAAGGAGTGTACAGACAGGGAGAGGGCACAGGAGACTGCTTTACACACAGCATGGGCAGTCAAGGAGCCAAATGCTAAGGACACCTGCTTTCCATGCGTGCAGCTCTACGAATACAACACATACATGGACAGTGCTCCATGAACTCCCACCCTAGCAGAAGGAGAGCACACCAGGGGGAAACAAACAGGACCCAAATGGTGTGCACCAATGCCGCATGTAATGTCTATGTCGCTTAGTTCTTATAGCAACCCAGTGCAGTGGTAACCGTATCACCCAGGATTACAGGCCCAACACACACAGGGCAGAGCTCCATCTCAGATGCTACCTTATGCGGCCTTCTTACATGTATAATATATGCATAAGACAGCTCAGAAAGGACACATGAGACTGGTCATGACCATGCCTTCCTCTTACCCTCAGGACTCCCTTCACCTCCCTAATCCATACTTGACATTTTACTATGGCTTCCCAAATGCCCATGCATTTTCAGCCTTCTCACCTTGGGATGTGGCAGTCCCTGGGCCCCTGGCAGTTCACAGCACTCCTAATCACCTTCAAACCCAGGGGAAGACACCACTTTTTCCCAAGAGTGTTCTTTGATTACCACCCACCCCATTGAGGGCTTACCACTCTCCTCCAAGACCTGTCCACCCTTCCACAGCTACAGATACACAGCAAGGTAGCATATAAGCACCAAACAGATCCATGTTTATACCGTGATGAATAGAAAATGCAACTGGCCAGGAGCCAGGAAAACTGAACAGGTCCTAAGGACTGACAATAGCGACCAACATCTTATGAGGTGTAAAAGAACATTTACTGCCTATGTGCCTAATTCACCACATCAGGATGAATAAAGGCAATCAGATATAAGTCAAGTTCAGTTTCCAAAAAGATGCCTTAAAGCAGCAAAACTACATCCAATTCCTGTCGTCATATGGCCAAGCCTCCCACCGCCACAGGAATGGGTTTCTGCACTCTGCTAGTAAAGCTCCCATCTCCTCAGGAGTGTCTATGTAGTTGCTCCTTAGCAACCTCCACAAGTCTGCGTTTTCAGATCACCCACAGTGACTAACTACTGCAGCTTCTAGAACAAAGCTCTTTAAAACAGAAAAGCAAGGAACAATTCAGTGATTGGCATTGAGTGTGCAACCCTGGAACGGCTCCATACACTCACGCCCTACCTTATCCCCCAGGCCCACTGTCCTCCATGTCCAGCCCTCACTGATGCAGCCTCTCGGATACCTAACACACAGAGAAGCCAGGCTGAGGAAGACAGACATAGGGGAAAACTGACATTCCAGGGAGCTGGTACTAGCAGGACCGGGAACTACGCTCTATGTACTCTTAACCATGGTAGCTGCTCGTGGGCCCGGCCTTGGCTGCCCTCCCAAGATGGCCATTATAAGACTTCCTGTAAATGACACTCTGCAAAGACCTGGGAAGAGGGTGCTGTCAACCCTATTACTGCCCCACCTACAGAGCTGAGAAGAGACTGGGGAGCCAACCACATCTGCTGACCTCCACAAGGGACTTCATACCTGAAGATCACATTTCACCCAAGATTTTAAATGAAATATCTGTTCTTGTAAGTCCAAAGTCACTGGCTTTGAAAAAAGAATGCTTTAATGTAAATTCTAAGTGTTGGGACTTTAAAAAAAATGTGTAGAATGCAGAATATTAATAATAGAAAAAGCTCACCCAAAAACATCATTTCCAAAGATACAGCAGCTTATAAGCTGAGAAGATAGAGATACACAGAAAAGCAAATTAAAATAAAGCAGCCATTGTCTGCCTTTAATTTAACAAAGATTAAAAAGAGTAACAACTAGCATCAATAACAATGTGGTGCAATGGGCACAAAGGCATTCAAGGGGCAAAGGGGACAAACTTTACTGTTGGTAATTTGGAAGTCAGAAGTCGTGCATCCCCACCAAGCCTCATGCAAGGGAGCTGCTCTAAGAAACAAAGTCATATACACATAGTGGTCATTGTTTAGATCAGCAAACAGCAGCAATAAAACAAAAGCCTAGAGAAAGCTAATGTTCTAATAAGCAAGAATGGAAGAAATAAATAACGCAATTACTGTATGAACAAATCAATTAAATGTGTCAAAACAGAAGTATTTTCATTTGCAATAAAAAGGGTCCACAGAGAACCTTCAGGAGAGAAAGTGTCTTCTACGGCAGTATTGGTAGATGTGTTTCCATAACACAAAGGACAAGGCTGCAAGCCCATGAATCAAAACAGCAGCCTACTTCTGAATGACTACTTCTACTCTCTTTACTTGTACTTTATTTTCTCTTCAAAAATCACACACTGCTTGTAATTTTAAGGTATAAGCCTGGAGAAAATCCAACATTATGAAAGAAGAAACAAAACTAGCAAAGCACCCAGACCTTGCTATCATTACATCTAGCAGCAGCAGCAGCAGCAGCAGCAGCAGTACGCCTCAAGAAATCCTCACACAGGCTGGAAGGTCAATTCATGTGTGAGTCAAGGGGACCAAGAAAAGGTAGCAGTTAGTCACCATAAGTACACCAGTCTCTCTCTACCTAGTCCTAAGGAGTCCTTCTTTATGACTGACTGACTCAGAGGAACAGTCAGCCATCTAATAAGGTGTAGAGCACACCAATACTCATCTAGAAACAGACTCTGGCAACAGCAGCAGCAACGGACACATGGTCATGCAGAATTCCAGGTCACATGACATCCACTGGCTTGGTGGCTCTTTAGACATGGCACTCTGCACCAGTCCCACTTTTTAAACAGGGAGATTGACACTCAGAGATAAGGCACTTGATCCAATCTCATGGCTCATACTTGCAGCACATCAACAATTTTGAAACCAAAGTTTGGGGGGTGGGTAGGGTTAGGTGGGTGGTGTTTGATTTGGTTTGAACAGTCTTCCTCCATAGCCCAGATTGATCCTCCTGCCTCAATATTGTCTCCCCCTCCCTATCTCCACCTCCATTTTTCTTTTTTTCTTTTGTTTCTATCTGTGGTCCTGGGCATGGGACCTAGGGCCTCACACATGCCAGGTGAGCACGATGCCAGTGAGATACCCCGTCCTCCTAAAAGTCACAGAGCTTTCTCCCTTCTACCACGTGCCTCTTACACAGGAAAGCCAAAGGCTGAAGTCAAGATTAGTAAGTGAGCCTAGAATTGAGCTAATTCTCACAGTGAGCCTAATTACCACACATCTGAATACAATCTGTATTGCTTTGTAACTTTAGTTTTTACTTAAAAATTCAGAAAAAAATTGAATTTTAATGTTTTAAATGATTAAATGTATTGTTATTGTCTAGCACTGACACTGAGATATATGTTCTAGGAGTATTTATAATAGCCACATTTTTCAAAAACAAAATTAGTCTTAATTTTCTGAAACCTCAGAAGGTACTTAACAGCATTAGTGCGGATTGAATAGCCTTTATCCAAAATGATTGGGATCAAAAATAATTTGAATTTCGGATTTGGGGAAATATGCATACATACAATTATAATGAGATATCCTGGGATGGGACCCAAGTCTAAACATGAAATCATCTGCTTCATATGCAACCTATACACATAGCCTGAAGGTAATTTTATGCAATACGTAAGGGGATCTCAGTTCCCGCTGCAACCTGTCACATGACGTCCAGAGTGGTATCTACCTGCAGTCAGGGTCCCCAGTTTCACACTGCAGAGCTGGGGTGCTCAAACTATGGCTCAGCCTAAACCTGTTTTTCTGTAAGAATTCAGAACAAAATCTGAAATGTCTTGTGAAAACTCACAGCCTCTTACTTGCACTGTATGTTTAAAAATGCTTGCATTAACACAGACTGTGTACAGTTTTGGTTTGGGGGGAGGTATATAGCATATTCTTTTCATATACCAATGTTTGCTTAAATACGAAATCAAACGTGACAATTCTATAATCACTGTTACTAGACAACTGGAGAAATCAAAACCGAAATGATTCTTCACGATGGGCTGCCTACCCAAGCTTTAAGAATTTGGCAGGAGGAAATCTGCTTAAACTCAGACTAGGGGGAAGGAGGGTATTTACTGATAGTCCCAAAGTCCTCAGCCCTGAAGCCATGTGTAGAGAGGACAGTCCCCATTTTAAAGACTAGAATTGATATTCCACTTGTTTCAAATCATTTTCCTATAGCACAGCAGCTAATAATCTTGGGAATGTCAAGGCCACACCTTGGGTCCAGAGGCTAGGAAACCCAGACCTAACTCAGAAGCAACTTGGGACATGCCAGTTGCCCAAGGTCTGCAAACACATAGCTACTCAGGTAGGGTACAGTTCTGGACTCCTTGGTCTCTCTGGGTACATCACTCTAAGCACAAGGTACCATTGTCTCAAAAACTGGGATGCCCAGGGAGGGCAGCAGCTGCCCTGGCTTCCTCTCCCCAGATAGTCAGGATGGCAATAGCTCACGTTTGAGCAGTGACTCCTGCAGGCTGAGAAGACTGTGTACAAAGCTGATGCTGGGACATAGTCAGAGCTCAATGAAAACTAGTTATTGTAATGACTCTGGGACAAGCTCCCTGTCCTCTGGCAGTGACTTGATAGACTCACTCTCAACAGGTCCCTGAGTGGGAGCTTTAATGGGAACCAAGGTGTTCAACATTTCTTTTCTCAATGTCAAGAAGTTCTAAGAGACAGCAAGAAATGGATCCCCACTGCTTTTCCCCAAATCAATTTTACCAGATCTTCACAGAAAAAAAGGCTGCCTCTGCTAAGGAGCAGTCTGTTTTAAGCACCCAAGGACCTGTCTGCCACTGTGGTCTGCCAAGGTGGAAGATGTATGCAGCGATAAAGGAGTCACCGCAGAACTTTCTAATCCATCAGTGTCAGCTCTTCCTGACAGAGCGCTTACTCACACTTGCTCATTGTTAGTCAACTGGCCACTCTTCCTGCAGAAAATCTGGTGCTTTCCACGGACCTATGGATGGAGGTCATTTTTCACTCCATTCCTGCCTACAAGGCCTCGTCTCCTGGTACTGGTGCTTGCACTGAGGGCCAACAATGCCAGTGTGTGAAAAGCTGATTTATGAATATAAAGCAATGCTGGTGCCAGGGGACTGCGCTCAGCCACTAGAGAGCAGTGGAGCACCTCTCCAGGCTCAGACAGACCAAGCCACAGACTTGAAACGGTTTAATTGTATGCATGCATTTCATTATAAGCCTTGGCCAAAAGCTTTAGAGGCAGGCGGCAGGGCAAGCAATCAGACAATCTTGCATGGCTTGCTGAAATCCAGATTTGTCCTTTGTCAGCATAAACAGTTTAATTTGATGTTTTCACTCCTGAGTAAGCACTGAGTATTACATCTAAACCCTCATGAGGGGAAGAACGCTTCCTTTTCATCAACAAATGTACTTCAATGTCAGGGTTTACTTTTAATTCCCAGTAAATTATTGGAAATATATTCTCAGTTAATATGCTAGAAAAATATATATTCTCAATCATCCAACATTTTTCACTAAAAAACAAGTATCTCACACAATGCAGCTCCTTCTCTACACATAATTGTAAGTAAATATTTAAAACACCATTTGAAGGAAATGGAATTTTCCTCATAATTGTAACTGTAAGGTCTCATAGACCTGACAGGTTATAAACACTCTAGGAAAAGCTTAAAATCTGGGGGCATCTAGGCTTAAAACGTGAAAGGTCTTCTTATTAATGTATTGGGGTGACATGTCACTAGTTATGGCAAGAAACATTCTCTTAAAACAGAGGGCCACCTAACCCCACGCTTGTGGGCTAAGATGGAGGGTGAGAACTGCTGCAGATGTGCCAGTCCTACTTCCTGTACCTCAGCTCAGTCTGCTTTGCAAGTCTTTACCAAGCTGCCATGTCCCTCAGAACCCTCAAGAACAGAGAGGGCAAAGGTTTTACCAAATTGTAAGCATACCTGGTTTTAATAATAAAGTATTGTGCAAAATAGAAATCCTACTTATTAAAAGAAATGGACAGCTGCAAATCTCTTGTTTAACTTATCTGTAGCTTCTTTTTAGACACAAAACAATGTACATTCAGAGAAGTAAAGGAACCTACTCAAAGCTGCACAGTAGTGACAGCAGGATGGGACACTGACCTATCTCTAGAGGCAGCACCACCCTCATCCTGTGAAACTACCCAGAAACACAGAAAGCGTCTTTCCACTTAATCTGACCTAAAATAAGAGAGTAAAAGAACAGCAAGTGCTAGGTTGTAAGTACAAAGACACTTGCTTTTAGCCGGTCCAATTCTGAGACAAGAGCAGGCAAAGAGGAATTAGTTAACTTCAGTCTCTCTGAAGTGGGATTTAAAGCAAAGAACGTCAAACTGAACACTTTGTTTAACCCATCTAAAAGTACTCCTGGCAAGGGCTTTTATTTGGTTGTGGATAGACTGAGTACTGAACTCAAACTCGAAAAAGATTTCATAGGAAAATGTCAAAGCTAAAAAAAATGAAGATAACATTAATTCAATACCTTCAGTTTTTTACCAACGCCTTTATCTACCCCACAGAACCAAGAACAAAGTCCACTCTGGTCAGAATAGGTTAAGAACCGTCAAAGGCTAGCTGTATTACATTCCGTTTCAGGTAACGTCATGAATTTTACAAGGAAAAGTTTTCTCATCTCTAACCTAAGGGCACCATCTATTGGCTTAGTACCACCTTTGCAAAAACCAGGAAGCAAGATACAGAATTTTGCCTGCAGGGACTTACAGCTCCCAGCTGTTTCCTTTTTGGCATTTCATAGCTACAGAAATCTTAAGATTCAAAATCCATGTGTTACACATTTTAAATCTTCTAAAATGGACCTTACTTGTACTAATCAAAGCTTGGAAAGGTGCCAGAGACATCTTAGCACACAGAACAGCATAGAAAATGTTGGCACTAAAATGACTGCAACACTACACCAACATCCACTGTGTGCTTCCAGCAAGGCTGGCACTCAGGGCACCCACTGCATCTTCAAGCCCCGCTCAGGAGGACAGGGCCTTTAGTCACTCCTGTTTTTCTTTGTCTAGAGGGCTCACATAGCTCAGTCTGGCCTAGAACTCAAAATATAGGCCTACTAGAATCTGCCCACTTCAGTTTTCATAGTGCTAGGACTAAAAGCATACATCCCCATTTTCCAGCCACCATTTTATAGCAGAAATCAAGGTTCATAGTCAGGGAATTATAGACTTAGATTTAAAGATACATTGACTCTAGAAATAAGCTTGTTCCACAGCACCTCAAAAAATGGCAGAGAGAGCAACACAGGCAGATATAAAAGTGTACAGTGCCCACAATGTGTACACAAAGACATAACATCTCAGCACCCTAGAAGGATCTGAAGCATTAGTAGGTGGTGGCCTTGACATTCCCAAGATTAAAAGGCAAGTTCATTCACAGACCTGCCAAAAATAGATATAACACCACAACCACCAAACCCACATCAGCTTCTTAAAAAAAAAAAAAAAAAGCAAAAAGGGTTTTATTCTGCAGAAGTCCAGCATGCATTACTAAGTCAGAGAGACCCGGCGTGAGCTTGCAGACCCAATCTATAGCACATTAGGAGAATTCTGGAGTAGGTAGGCTTTGTCTTATTCCATCTCTAAGGACATTCCATTACCAGGACAAGGGGGCTTGCTGGAAATTACGGGCCACTGTCCTTGCTTCAGGCCAGGTGATGGGGCAGTTTCTGATTAGCTACCTGAAGCCTGGGTGTTTAGGCTGCCAATTTGAAGCTTGTCATGGAGTCAGCCTAGCCTTCCCATTCACCCTTCAGTAACAGGCCATCTCGAATGCTTGAGACATTTCTAAGGACCCCATACTAGCAGCTCCAGCCACTGGCTGTCTGCACAAAGCTTCCAAGAGTGAAGTTTCCTGTACTGGCACTGATCCTGGCCGCCTCTGATTCACAGGATTCAGGGATTAGACAAAAATCATAGCAATACATGAGTCTAGGACTCTCAATATAGCAGAGAACTTCCAGCAATGCTTCGGTGATGAAGTCCACAGACTGACAGGTCTCAGTCTTCTGAAAAGGTATCTAAGAAAGCCAAAGAACTAAATACAGCTAAAGCTAAATCCATCCCTGACTCAGGAACTGGAAGTGAATATGGAAGAAACATTTTACCATCCTGAAGCATGCTAATTTGGTCCCACACAAGATAGCTTTCAAAATCAAGTGTGTGGAGACAACATGTCTGCACAGCAGGCAGAGTAGCACTCGCTTGTCATTCCAGCACTCGGGAGGCTGAGGCAGAAAACTGGGAGTGTGAGGCCAGCATGGGGTACATGGCAAGCCTCAAAATAAATTTATAAATAAAAACAAACAAATAAATAGAAGTGGGGGCAGAGCTACACAAAGAGAGTGTAAAATACAGAAAAAATGATCCTCAACTTCTCCATCTGTAGTTGTTTGAATAAGAATGGCCCCAAAAGTACCTGAATGCTTACTCTTCAGGGAGTAGCACTGTTTGAGGATTAGTAGGTGTGGCCTTGTTGCAGGAAGCTTCAAAAGTCCACACCAGGCCCAGCTTTTCTTTCTTTTTTCAGATCAGGACATAATTCTCAGATACTTCTCCAGTACCATGCCTCCATGCCACCATCTCCCCAACATAATAATAATAGTCTAATAATGCTCTAAAACTCTGAAACTCGAGCTCCCAGTTAAATGCTTTCTTTTATAAACATCGCCTTGGTCATGACATCTCTTTACAGTAATAGAACAGTGACCAAGACATCATCCATGTTCCAATTTTAGGATTCATCTGTCTGTGAGACAAGACATGGTTTGTTTCTGCCTCTCTGTCCCTGTCTTCTAAACTGCCCAGGGCCCTGTAACTGGGACTTGGTAGGTACATTCCAATAATTAGGAAACTATGTACTCAGTTTATCTGGATAGACTTTACCTCAGTGGCCCTCAGAATGACCCCACATCTTCCCTAATGATGCACAGCAATGTTTATTCCTTAAGTTAGTATTCCTAAATTGTCCAAGGGCCTCATTTCCAGGAATGTCATGCTTGAAATGTATTCACATTAATTCTCTATGTGGATAAGCAGGCAAAATAAAAATTTTATATACCATGCCAATGCTGCTACAAGGAACACTGCCAACCTAACGAAAAGACAGTCCCCAAGCTTCTCCTGACATGACTTCAGTCTGCCTAATAAAGCAAAGCTGGCAAGTTCACAGCATAAGCTAATTAATCTGAGAATTAAGTGCCTGCATTTTGTCCATCTAAAAAGAAATGACTAAAACCTTATCTTTCTTAATTTAAAAAAAAAAGTCAAGAGACTCTTGTCCAGTTTTCACAAATCACATTAGTAGTCTCTTCCAAATTAATTTTCTAAAAGGGATGTCAGTAAACTAAAACTTTAACATTCCCTTCTCTAGGTTTCTTCCTCGATAGGTGGAGAAATCTGAGAGCCTCTCCATCTGAAGGTCAAGCACAACAGTAGCTTGTGAAGTATCTTGCCACAGCCGTGCTGCTGCAGGGGGCTTGAGTGTCACTGTCACTGTGGTCAACACGACTGAGACAGGGCCAGACCACAGGGTGGACACCACACTTTTCTCCCAGTAAACCGTCTAAAAGATCCAGACCAGGGCCAGGAGATGACCTGTGCCAGCTGGCCAAAAGAGGAAGACAGGATGGGCAACATATTTAAAGTAGAAAAGTAGACTTTGTACAACCGACTGGTTGCCCACACTATCCTGTGGGCAGGCAAACTTTTGATACCCCTTTCTATCAGTGCTTACTGTCAAATCAACAAAATAAAAACAAAACTAACAAAAAGGAAAACAAAAAAACCACCTTATTACAAAGTGTGGCTTCTACTTCACATAATAAAGTCAGTTTAAACAAAACAGAATATAGATGAGGCATTCATTTTCTCAGACTATGCTAGCAGAAGGCAGAAGCCCCCAGAACGCTCACAACCCAGGAGAGCATCCCACCGAGGAGGGCCCGCGCTCGTGCCATTGTTTGAGGTTTGGGCTGTTGCTCATCCAAAATAAGAAGCATGAATTAAAACAAAATTCAAACTCTGGCAATTCTAGAGCTCTCCCTCAACACCTAGGCCTCCGTCCCCTCAAAAGGATAGAAAGGGGAGAAAGGGAAATCAGCAGAATGAAGACATAAAACCAAACCACCATAGAAATGGAAGCCAGGCTAGGAAGGAGACACCCACCCAGCACCTGCCACAGAACAAGGCTAAGGAAGCAGAAAAGCACAGCGGCGAAGCCGGGTGCTATTAAACTGAGTGCACATGCTTCTGCAAAGCTCTCTTTTTTCACAATGGACAAGGACAGGAAAGAAACAAAAAATAAAACCATGTTGTCTTAAGGTTATATAATTATGAAATATTGAAAATTGTTTTTGACTCTATAAAGCTGTTTCAATAAATACCTGGCTGTTGTTGGCAGGCAAGGTGGAAAATCTACACGAGGAACAATCAAAAACACAAAGACCAAATAAACATCTTTTGGGAATTTGGACAGATACTTTTACTACTCAGAAGCAAGGCTTAATAGCTTAATGAGACAACATCTGTGAGACAGTGATTATCACAGCAGCAGTGTTGTACTGGGACTTGTTGGAGAGGGACATCAAAGGTTCAAATCCCAGCTTTGCCACTTACCAGCTGAGCGATAATAGCTAAATTGCTACATTTCTCATCAATAAAATAGCAATAACAGAATCATCTGCAGACTTTAACAGAAGATAATGTAGCAGCACCCAGCAGACTGTGACATAGAGACACTACATAAATATGTTTTACTTTTAATAAATTTAAAACAATACTAGATTCGATGATAACCAGAAAAGGAGCAGGCACATGAACTCTGCTCTGTGTTGTTTTCCGACAGCTAAATTGGAGTCATATACATAGGACAGGATCAATGCTAACTTGACTCCAGAAATGCAAACTCTAGTCCACAGTAGGCAGCAGCTGAAGTCACTAAGTCCCAGACATTCACTGGTACCACCAAATTATAGAAACAAGATTCTGGCAGGTTCTTAAGATTCTACTCTTACATATCTCAGAATTTTTGCAGAGACAAAAGGGACAACACCAGGAGTGGCAATGAGAATCCGTTCAGGTTGCTGCCACAAAGGTCCAGGATACATACACACAGAAAAAGCTGGAAATGAAACTAAAGAGGGAGCAGCGCGGGTGGAAGAACAGCAGGCGGGCAGTGGCATGAAGAAGGCAGTAAAGAGCACACTGGGAATGGAGGATTAGCCTAAGTGCTCTCCACAATGACAGGGTCATCCCTCTGGACACCGGCCGGTCCATGGCTTCCATATGCCTGGTTTGAACACAACCTACCTTTCTAAGCCTCTTTCATGTCAATGTTCCTTTTGGACGTGAGACTGATGTTGCACAGCAAATCTAACCCAATGAGATTAAGATTGCCTAGGGCGGGAACACCCAAAACAAAAACATCTTGACTTGCAACATCTAGACCCCATTTTGCCTCACCTCTGGCCCCCTGCTGGACCCCCTAGATAGAACCTCTTCAGTCCCCAGCACTGTTCCTGCCTGGTCTCCAATGACACCAACCTGCAGAGCTTGTATCACCATAGGGCCTAAGAGTCTTCCCTGTGGGCAGTGAGGCAGCAAATGTCTTCCTGGTGTTTTCCCATTTCAAACTGGCAAAAAGAGCCAGCGTTTGAGAGGCAGCACCAGAAAGACATCTTTGTGTTCTCCTGGTGAGAATAACTAGTGCCATCTATTTGGAAGGCAATTTGGCAATGGCTCGAGAGGTAAAACATCCTATCTGCTTGCCATCTGTCACTTCTAGGAGCGGCCTGCCCAGCAGCCGTACCTCCTTCCTGTGTCTGGGAAGCCCACCCTTCACGAACAGACTAGACTGGGCTTCACCTTTAGAAGCACCTGCCCTTTCCCACGCAGCTCTGGCAGTATGAAGGACTGCAATATCGGCTCAGACTGTCCGGCCACTGCTGCAACAGCTCTACAGATTACTGGGCTCGCCTGACACAGCCCGTTTCTAAATGGGGATTTTTTTTGTAAAATGCTCTTGGCCCCAAACCCAGTGTTTCCCCCACCCCAGGTAAGTTAGAAAACACATGCTATCAAAAAATCAAAAAAAAAAAAAAAGAAAGAAAGAAAGAAAGAAAGAAAGAAAGAAAGAAAGAAACAAACAAACAAACAAAGAAAGGAGGAAGGAAGGAAGGAAGGAAGGAAGGAAGGAAGGAAGGAAGGAAGGAAGGAAGGAAGGAAGGAAGGAAGGAAGAAAAAAGCAAAACACTCTTCCTTAAATCCTGCAATGATTGTACTGCTTATAAAAGAATTCTAGGGCTGGAGAGATGGCTCAGCAGTTAAGAGCACTGACTGCTCTTCCGAAGGTCCTGAGTTCAAATCTCAGCAACCACATGGTGGCTCACAACCATCTGTAATGAGATATGATGCCTCTTCTGGGGTGTTTAAAGTATACTTAAAGTATGCTACAGTGTACTTACATATAATAATAAAGAAAAAAAGAAATGCAAACAAAGTGATTAATAAAAATGTTTAAAAAAAGAATTCTGACAGAGACATGAACATCCTAATCTAGAAACTTAAATACAAATCAATAGATATACTGGTAAAACTCTAAAAAGCACACCGTTCATCGTTAGAATGACCAGGACGTCACAGTACAGACACTTGAAGCAGTCAATTACAGCAACTACAGAAATAATATTCTCCATATCATTTAGACTCATGGAGAGACAAAAATTCTTAAAACTTAAATCTGCAGATGTCGCTCGGTGACAAAGCACTTCCCTCATATACAAGGCCCTGCTCTGACTTCCAACACCACAAAAAACAAAAAAATAAGAAATCAATAGGAGGTGATTGTGTGAGCCAGCATGGCTTCGTCCATGTATTTCTTTAAATGATACCTATACAGGCAGATAGGTAAGTCAGAAGGACAGATGAAGATTTACCATGAAGGATTTTTCAGGCAAGAAAACAACAAACTCCGCACTAAGAGCAGCAGGCCTTGGGGAGGGTCTGAAGTGACTTACCTTCCCCTTGCATCTCACCATGTGCAGACTACTCCATCAGACAACTCTCCCGGTTACTCTGTTACTGTGCTCCTTTAGAGCTGCACGTGCTCACCTGCTTCATGCCATTCTGAGGCACGAGGCAACAGCTCAGAGGTGGCAGGCACTGCTGAGCACTGTGTCCTCAGCACCAAACACAGTGCCTTACACTGGTGCTGCCAATGAGCATGTGGCAGATGGGCGACAAGAGACTTTTAAGACTCACCGTTTAGAAGTCTCACCCTCTCTCCCACAGGTCCCACTGGCCTTTGCAACCAGCCTTTGCAAACATCTACTCTATGCATCTCTGCAAAGACTATGCCTGTCGTGAGGGTAAGGACCCTCCCATAAACCTCACTCAATAACTGAGGAACTGGCAGGAATGGGCACTTTAATCCCAGCGCTCGGGAAGCTGAGGATCTGTAAGTTTGAGCCATCCTGGTTTACATAGCAAGCTATAGGACAGCTGGGGCTACATAAAGACCTGCCTAAAACAATAAAATAAAAATCTAAACAAATAGTTGAGGAACAAATGTGCAGATGAATAAACAACTCTTGAGGTTAACAACTTATTTGCATTATTAAATCAGACATCAGTCTCAATTCAGTCCTTTAGGACAGCAAAAGCAGACTGTGTAGTGGGCTAAAGAAATATCTTACAAGGTGGGCATGGTGGTAAGCACCTTTAATCTCAGGACTCAGGCAGCAGAGGCAGGTGGATCTCTGTGAGGTCAAGGCCAATTCGGTCTACAAAGCAAGTTCCAGCTCAGCCAGGATTACAGAGTGACAAGGACTTGTCGCAAAGCTTATGAATGGAAAGCACGTGTACATTAGTGAGTGAAAGAGAAGAAACATTCTACAAATTCAGTTACCGACCTGACCTCAATTAAGTTCCTAACACCTAAGACCATGGCAAGCACAAGCAAAATAGGTACCGGACTGCTTACTTCAAACAGCTTTTTCTAAAGTCAGCATGGCAAACCACTATAGTTCAGACACAAGACAAGGGTATTCTCTTTTCTACTTTAAAAATGTTTGGTATCAATGTTATATGTCCTGCCAGGCAGTGGGAGGACTCACCTTTAATCCCAGCACCAAGGAGGCAGAGGCAGATGTATCTCTTGAGTCCGTGACCAGCCTGATCTACCAATTGAGTTCCAGGACAGCCAGGGCTGGAGTGAAACCCTATCTCAAACAAAAACAAAAACAACAACAAAAACAAAACAAAAACAGTGAAATGTCCTGAAACTGGTGGTTTGTATCAGGCTGTTGGAAAGGAAAGACCCTCTCGAAGGACAGGGTGAGGGTTGTGGTGGCAATAAGAGCCTGCCCACACAGGACTGCACTGACAGTCGAATGAAGTGTAGCTTTCCTTGTGCACTGTTACTTTTCTCAAGTTCAGAATCTTTTAAATAAAAAAAAAAAAAATTAAAAAAAAAAAAAATGAAACCAAGCCTGGCCTGATAGCACAGGCCTTCAATCCCAGCATTCTAAGGGGCAATCTCTTGGAGTTCAAAGCCAGCCTTGTCTGCATAGTGAGTTCCAGAACAGCCAGAGCTATGCTGAGACCCTGTCTCAAACCCCACCCACTTTAAAAGAAAAGATGAAGCTGAGTGTAACAGCAGTTTACTATCACTAGCTACTCAAGGCAGCCTAGGCTGTACAGCGAGTTCACACTCAGGGCAAGCAACGTTGTAAGATGAGATACGTCTCAGAGTAAGTCGGCGGCCGAGGCATGGAAACTAACTCAGGGATAAAGCACTCACAAGCACACTTGAGGCCCTGTGTTCAAACTCTGGTACCACCAAAAACAAAATAAAATTCTCCCTTTACTACCACTTCAAGGAATTAGAAGAGGAGAAATAAAAACACTTCAATAGAAAAAAAATCTTAATAAATCACTTTAGAACAATTTTTAAATTATAGTATCTTCATTTTAAGATAATTATGAAGACCCATCTATATATGAAAACAGGGTCATGCACACCTACAGTCCCAACACATGGGAGGCGGAGACAGGATGACCAGAAGCTTAAGGCCATAAAGAATTTGAGGCCATCCTGAGCTATACAAAACCCTATCTGAAACACAAACATTCATTACAAAGATCCACTTGTGGTGTAAGGTTGGTTTTCCTAGTATGGAGGAAACATCTACCATAAAGTGCCCAGTACAGGAACACACTACACAATGGAACAACAAAGTCTCCAAATGGTAACTTCTAACTATGCAAAAAGATCATCTTGCCAACTCCAGAGCCAAGATACAAAGGTAGGTACAGTAAATAGCAAGAAAAACAACAACCATAGACAACTAGATTTACATAATTTGATTCAGAAATGTAATTCAAACTTCCATTTGAAAATGCCAATTTGTCTAAGGAAATTTTTAAATTTTAAAAATAGGGCTGAAGAGATGGCTCAGCAGTTAAGAGCATTGAATGCTCTTTCAGAGGTCCTGAGTTCAATGCCCAGTAACCACATGGTGGCTCACAACAATCTGTAATAGAATCTCTAGCCCTCTTCTGGTGTGTCTAAAGACAGTGATGTACTCACATAAAATAAATATATCTTTTAAAACAAATTTTAAAAAGAATACAAAAACAAAAGAACCCACTATTCTTATCTAGCAATTGGAGCTAAGCCACAAATACAAAAGCCTGACCCCAAAACATTGGAACTGTTGGTAGGCCAGGCACTGTGTACTACTGTGCCACTCACAACAGCCTGGTATCACTTGACACCTTTTCTTTTTCCTGAGACAGGGTTTCTCTGTGTAGCCCTAGCTGTCCTGGAACTCACTCTGTAGAGTAGGCTGGCCTTGAACTCAGAAATTCGCCTGCCTCTGCCTCCCAAGTGCTGGGATTAAAGGTGGCTACCACCACTGCATGGCCATCACTTGACACCTTACAAGTAGGAAACTAGGGTTCTCCACAGCCCCGTAAAAGGGACCCTGCCACTCCAGCTTCATTGAAGAAAGGCCTCTTGGGCTGGCGAGATGGCTCAGTAGCTAAAAAGCATTTGCCACGAAGCTGGATGACCTGAGTGTGATCCCCAGAACCCACATAGAATATTGACCCCATGAGTTGTCCTCCAACCACATGTGTGGCACATGTATGCCTGCCCACAATAAACAAATAAAAGAAATTAAAATGACTTAGAGACTTTGCACCAGTTCCAGTATGTTGAAAGTATGTTGAAAGGAAAGATTTCCACTCAGTCTTTCCACTTACTTAGAGGGCTCAGTCTACTCTAACATCTTCTCCCAGGACCTACCTGCCCAAGCTTCCACTGGCTTATGCCTGCCCACAACTCCCAGATCCTCTTAGGATATTCATAACCTTTTGGTTTTAGATCATTGCAAATTCTCATATAGGTAGAAGAAGTAACAAAGAATTTCCACATATTCTTGACCTGGTTTCTCCAGAGTAACACCTGATGTGACCACAGTTCAGTATTACCTACACTAATAGCCTTTAACTGAATATTTTTCACTTCCTAACATTGCTTTTGACATAGTTTTATAGTTGTTTATTGTCTGTGGATATCTAGTAAATAAATCCTTACAACCAAGAGTCTTTATCTAAATGTGTTCACTAGATTCTTTATACAATTATATAAAGAATCATTTTCAAAAGTCGGGCACAGTGACACAGTCCTTTAATTTCAGCACTCAAAAAGCAGAGGCAGGTGGATCTCTGTGAGTTCAAGGGCAGCCTGGTCTACAAAATGAGTTCCAGGACAGCCAGAGCTATATAGAGAGAAACCCTGTCTCAAAACACAGACACACACACACACACACAAAATTATTTACATCGCCTCCCAAGTTAACAACCCATGGTAGGCACTGGATAAATAGCCAACTAAATAACATCACTGGAATGTACCGTTGCCTCTCTTAGCAATAATGGAAATAGCTCTTCAAAAGAACAATTTGTTTTTTGAGTCTGAAACAAGAAAACATAACACTCACCCATAGTGACGTAAGGCAATTTATCAGTCGATCCATGAGGATAGATGCTGTAGAGATGAGGTCCAGTAACGTCTACTCCCCCCAAAACCAGGGCTGCACCAATGTAACCTTGATACCTGGTGATCAGAATAGACACAAGAAAAGAACTAAGTCCCAAGTCCCTGTAGATTATGCAGAAGTCATGCCTGCATAGGAACCAGGCAGGAACTAAAATCAATTCAACATCTACAATTAGCTACTGTAAACTGTGTGCAGTATACTTAACGGGACTCATTTCAGATCTGACATACAGCCACCTTTTAAAAAGCACTATCATTCCCATTTTAATAAAAAAAAAAAAAAAAAGGGAGGGGGGCAAAATAAAACAAACAAAAGAAACACAAACAAAAACTTGGAGATATAGAGAACTTGTTATTCCAAGACTATCCACACTGGATAATAAGCTCCCAAGGTAGTTAGCAGTGAGGAGTTGCTAAGTTCAGGCCACTCAGCTCTTCCAACAAGCAGTCTCGGCACACAATGCTTCATGTCACATCACCCTTTCCCTCTGAATAAACCCACTACACAACAATCACAGATGCTAGTAAGTAAAATGGAAAACTGCTGTGTAGGTAAAACATAAGATCTGAACAAAGTCAAATAAAAAATGTTTAGGTCCCATTATAAATACCATCACCAGCCTTCCAAATTATCACACTTGCATACTTGTGTCGTGAGTGTCTAGGTGGAGGCTGAGCACCACACTGCACATGAGGTCAGCCGACAACGTACAAAAGAAGTTTGTTCTCTCCGTCAGCACATGGGGTCTGGGACTGTCCAACTCAGACTTTCAAACTTGGCAGCAGGTGCCTTTACCTGCTAAGCTAGCTAGTTGGCCCTTCTTTATCTTTTTCCCCCTCATAAGTCAATGAGACAAAAACTATCACTGGCATTTTCCAAGGAAAAAAAACCTATACTTAAGTATAAGACAGGGCTGGAGAAATGTCTTAAGTCAGGAGTGCTTGATACTTACAAGAATCTGAGCTAAGCTCTCAGCATTCACAACAGGTGACTCACAACTGCCTGTAACTCCAGCTCAGGGAGCCAGTGCTCTCCTTTGGTCTCTGTACAGGTGTGTGTGTGTGTGTGTGTGTTTGTGTGTGCATTCACAAAGACCAAAAACAAAAAAAGAATCTTTTAAAAAAAGTAACATGACCCAACAATGTTACATCTGGCAGATCTTGACCCAAAGTACTAAAGTCAAATGCAAAGCCTTTTTCTCCCCTAAACCACTCTCACTTTATGTAATTCACCCAAAATGTCACCAGATATGAAGGACAATACTATGCTGGCTTAAATTTTTAAATTTACATTTTTATCAAAACATTATATAAAATTGAACTCTGGCCAGGCATGATAATGCAAACCCTTTAATGCCAGCACTTGAGGGGTAGAGGTAGTAGATCTCTGTAAGTTCAAGGCCAGTCTGATCTACACAGCAGGTTCCAGGTCAACTAGAGATACAGTGAGACTGTGTCTCAAAAAATAAGTAAATAAATAACCTTTCCAAACTGTACTAAATAAAAATGAAGCACTGGAGAGAAAAAGAAACTATTAGAGAGAGTAAATTAAAGCAAATGTAAAAATTGTTTGTATGTAATAGGCTATATGATCCACCAGAGGGAGCTTTATATTTAAAATTAAGATCTGTATTTTTTAAATCAGTGTCATAAATGACGAGTTGGTCTCATGCTATAACTGGTGCACTTATTTGTTAGTAACAATTCCCCTGCATTAGCATGCTGGCTTCACATACAAGTGCTGAGCAGGAGAGGAGAGATTATAGCTCTACTCAGGGTCTCTCCTCTGGAAAGTGGGCTCAAGCACTAACCTCCCTGCAGACAGCACTGAGAATGCAGAGCTACCAGGCCAGAGGACAAGGGCAGGACACACAGCAAAGCAAGGGCAAATATAAGCCAATACCAAAGGTGACACTGACCACAAAGTCCCTAAAGGTTACTGCTACATTATTCTTCTACCATCATTCTAACTTTTAAAAACAGGACAGAAAGTTGTATCTTTATTTTAAATCTCCTGATCTACAATTATTGGCACTATTTTGTTTTAAATGTCATGTGACCTACGGAAACCTCTTTAGGCCAAGGAGCTCACAGTATTCACAGACGCAGGTGTCTGATGGTCACTCCTCACACAAGGAAAGGGGGATATACTAAGGGTGAGGCAGGTCTCAGGAAGAAAAGCAGGCACTATTTGCATGATAACGGGCTTGAGGGCTGATCTTGGTGGGCCACACGCCTGGAAAGAGAGAACCTCCACTGAAGAACTGCCTCTACTAGATTAGCCTAAGGGCACTTTTCTTGATTACTAATTATGGAAGCCCACTACTGGCAGTACTATTCCTAGGTATGTGGTTCTGAACTAGATTTAAAAAATCTAGCCAGGCGGTGATGGCATACACTTTTAATCCCAGCACTTGGGAGGCAGAGGCAGGCAGATTTCTGAGTTCAAGGCCAGCCTGGTCTACACATTGTGTTCCAGGACAGTCAGGGCTACACAGAGAAACCCTGTCTCGAAAAACCAAAAAAGAAAAAAGAAAAAAAAAAAAATCTTATCTGGGCAGTGATGCCACACACCTTTATCCCAGCACCTAGGAGGCAGAGGCAGGTGGATCTCTGAATTTGAGGCCATCCCAGTCTACAGAGAGAGTTCCAGGACAGCCAGGGCATCGAGAGAAATCCTGTATAGAGGGGAAAAAAAATCTAGCTAAGAAAGTCAGAGGGAGCAAGCCAGTAAGCAAGCAGTGTTCCTCTGTGGTCTCTGTTTCAGGCTCTTGACCTGAGTTCTTGCCTTGGTACCCCTGGAAGATGAAGTAAACCCTTTCCTTTCCAATTTGTTTTCAATAAGGGTATTTACCACAGCAACAGAAAAACAAACTAGAAAAACACTGCTTCCCACTTATCTTAGGGGGTCCATTCCTGCCCAAACATCATGACTGTGAAGCAAGTTGGGGAGGAAAGGGTTTACTCAGCTTACACATTCACATTGCTGTTCATCACCAAAGGATGTCAGGACTGGAACTCACACACCTCAGGAAGCAGGAGCTGATGCAGAGGCCCTAGAGGGATGTTACTTACTGGCTTGCTTCCCCTGGCTTGCTCAGCTTGCCCAAGACTACCAGCCCAGGGATGGCATCACCTGCAATGGGTCCCCCCCCCTTGATCACTAACTGAGAAAATGCCCCAGAGCTGGATCTCATGGAGGCATTTACTCAACTGAAGCTCCTTTCTCTGTGATAACTACAGCATGTGTCTAGTTGACACACAAAACCAGTCAGTACAATTGACCCCTTGTCAACCCGACACACAGACACATCACTATTAAGCCTCAACCCCTACTTTCTCATTCATCCCCAAGACCTAAATAACTTTAAAAGTCCCACGGTCTTTACAAAGTTTTGTTTGTTTGTTTGTTTTTTTCCAAGACAGAGTTTCTCTGTGTAGCCCTGGCTGTCCTGGAACTCACTTTGCAGACCAGGCTGTCCTCCAACTCAGAAATCTGCCTGCCTCAGCCTCCCAAGTGCTAGAATTAAAGGAGTGCGCCACCACCGCCCGGCTATATATTCTTACATATTAAAATTTCAATACCTTTAAAATATCTTTCCACTGGGCAGTGGTGGTGGCGCATACCTTTAATCCTAGCACTTGGGAGACAGAGGCGGGTGAATTTCTGAATTCAAGGCCAGCCTAGTCTACAGAGTGAGTTCCAGGACAGCCAAGACTATTCAGAGAAACCCTGTCTCAAAAAACCAAAACAATACAAAACAAACAAAAGAATCAAGCTCTTTTAAAATCCAAAGTCTTTACAATTAAAAGTCTCTTAACTGTGGGCTACACTAAAATACTTTATTCCTTTAAGAGGGAAAAATATCGGGGCACAGTCACAATCAAAAGCAAATCCAGATTCCAACCGTCCAGTGTCTGGGATTCACTCACGATCTTCAGGGCTTCTCCAAGGGCTTGGGTCACTTCTTTAGCCCTGCCCTTTGTAGCACTCCCCTTGTCTTCTAGGCTCCAGCTGCCTGTACTCCACTGCTGCTGCTGTTCTAGTTGGTCATTTCATGGTACTGGCATTTCCAAACCACTGCTGTCTTCCACTGTAACTAGGCTTCACCAACAGCCTCTCATAGGCTCTCTTCATGGTGACAAGCCTCAACTCCTTTGCAAGACCCCTTCAGTCCTGGGCCATCATCAATTGCAACTGAGGGTGCACCTCACCAATGGCCTTCCACAGCCCCTCATAGTGCCAAGCCTCAGCTGCTCTTCATGACCCCTTCATGTCTTCAAATCCAGCACCACCTGGGTGACTCTCACACATTACCAAGTCCAGCCACAGCACGAGGTACAACCTTAGCTTTCTCTGGAACACAGCCTCTTTTTGCTCTCAGGAAACACTTCCCAGAAGGTTTCACCTCAGTGATGCTGGTCTCTTTTTAACCACCACTAATTTCTTAGCTCCAGCTAACCAACAGCAATAGTCCCAGTAATGCAAAGGTTTTGCTTTAGTAGTTCTGGTATCTTGCTAATCACAGCTGGTTCTTCAGCCTCAGCTAACCAAAACCACAGAATCTTCACAATCAAAACAGCAATGGCCCTGATAAGAGTCTTTAATCTTCCCTCTGAAATTTCACAAGCCAGGCCTCCATCTTCTGCACCTGTTCTCAACATTATCTTCCAAGCTCCTACACAACTTCCCACAGATCTCTTAAGAATGGATCTTCTAGTCCAAAGTTCCAAAGTCCTTCCACAGTCCTCCCCAAAACATGGTCAGGTTGTCACAGGAATACCCCACTATGCTGGTACCAAATTGTCTTAGTCAGGGTTTCTATTCTTGCACAAACATCATGACCAAGAAGCAAATTGAGAAGGAAAGGGTTTACTCAGCTTACAAATTCACATTGCTGTTCACCACCAAAGGATCTCAGGACTGCAACTCACACAGGACAGGAAACAGGAGCTGATGCAGAGGCCATGGAGGGATGTTTCTTACTGGCTTGCTTCCCCTGGCTTGCTCAGCCTGCTCTCTTATAGAACCCAAGAGCACCAACCCAGAGATGGTACCACCCACAATGGGCCCTTCTGCCTTGATCACTAATTGAGAAAATGCCTTACAGCTGCATCTCATGGAGGCATTTCCTCACCTGCAGCTCCTTTCTCTCTAATAACTCCAGCATGTGTTATAAGATGACACAAAACTAGCCACTATGCCACTTATGTAGAACACATGAGAAAAACATCAAAGATTTAAGATTTTAAAACATCAAAACCTCTACAAAGTAATAATTTGATTATTAATGGGGGAAAAAACCAAAACTCCATATGAGTGTGTGGGAGTTACAGAATGAAATTTAGAAACCAGTTTATGTATGCATGTATGTGAAAATATATTGTATATGTATATGCATACATGTATATGTAATATATATATTCATGCATGTATACGTATATCTACATGTATATGTAAAAAAGGTGTGTAGCACCACTGCCTGGCTTACACCTGTTTATTTTAAACAGGATACAGTAATAGACCTTAACTCATAGTTAAAGGAAAACATGAAACAGTGCAAGGCCAAGTGAGAAGAGGCAGGCTGGGTAAAAATCAGTATTATTTAACCCACTTTACCCACTAATACATGATTATAAGTCACTTCTCACTATACTGTTATTTTGCTGCTAAAAAGGGAAAGAAAAAACAAACAGTTGTGTTAGCTGGGCAGTAGAGGCTTTTAATCCCAGCACTCAGGAGGAGGCAGAGGCAGGTAGATCTCTGAAAGTTTGAGGCCAGCCTGGTCTTCAGAGATAGTTCCATTTCAGTCAAGCTACACAGAGAAACACTGTCTTGAAAAACAAAAACAAACAGACGAAAACAAAGTTGTGTTTAAATGGTAGTGAAATTAGTAGGATTATCAAGATAAATCAAAGTACAGTTTTGCTGTAACCAAAAGTGGTCTTATCCAGTAATATCTCTATGCTACAGGAAATTACTACACTGGCCATAATTCAGGGTAAATCATCCCCATATGATACATCAGACCATACAATCCATTTCATTATCAAATGCTTTAAAAATTAAAAATAGCAGCTGGGTGGTGGTGGCACACGCCTGTAATCCCAGCACTTTGGGAGGCAGAGGCAGGCGGATTTCTGAGTTCAAGGCCAGCCTGGTCTACACAGTGAGTTCCAGGACAGCCAGGGCTACACATAGAAACCCTATCTCGGGAAAACAAACAAACAAACAAACAAATTAATTAAAAGTAGCTTTCTAATTGATTTCTGGAACAAAATGTGTTCTTCTGAATATTTTTCCCTAGTTTCCAGGCAGCTTCATGCTTAAAATCTAAGGCTTAAAAAAAAAAAAGAAAGAAAGAGAAGAGAGCCTGCAGAAGTCCACAGCCTGGAGCCTTACCTGAAAAGCATCTGCTTCAACATCCGATTGGCTGTGACAACTCTCGGAAGGCGGCCAGTGGTGAGCGAGTGGAGCTCCAGGTTGGAAGAAATGAGCTGGGTTGTCATGTCTGTGTCTGCAGCTGTGCCAGCACCACAGCAACTGAAACACACCAGAGGATCACCGCATCAGTTACCAGAGAGCTCGAGTCAGGCAGAGCCTCGCAGCTAACTCCACAAACTGCCAGTGCATGAGCAGTGTTGAGTGGTCTGCAATGCAACTCTGTCCAACCAACCTTAAACTTTAAATGAAGACACACAACCAATGACATAAAACATATTCTCTATGGCGCAATGGGACATTTCTAATAATCCATTTCTCTGCACCAGAATGTATGTTTTAGTCCTATTACATCCAAATTGTACAAAAGAAGGCAGTGTGTTAAAGTCTTACAATTCAATATTGACACTACACAGTCTTGATTTATTATTTCGGAACTGAGTAAAGAAAACATGGAGTAGAAAATTATAATATACCATAAAACAACAGAGGTACAATAGGGTCTGGGAAGATGGAGAACAAAGCAATTAGTTCCTTTTTGCTTGTCTTTACAGTGTGTGTGTGTGTGTGTAAAACACACATTGTACCATGTAAGCATGTGGGCAGTCAGAGAACGTCTTTCAGAATTTGGTTCTGTCCTTTGATGTAGATCCTGAGGATCCAACTTCAGTCAGGTTTGGTGGCAACCTGCTGAACCACCTCATCAGCCCTGAAAACAGTGAATTCTGAGTGTTAATGCAAGGGGTTTTTGTTTGTTCGGTTGGTTGGGTTTTTTTTGTTTTGTTTTGTTTTGAGCTGGCTTTGGAAGAACAGAAACTGTCTAAAAGTAGAAGAGTGTTTTTACTTTGTTTTTTTAAATCTTATTCATGTCTGTATGTGCAAGTATCTGCGTGAAAGTCTGAATACATCTGTGTGCGGATACTCTCAGAAACCCCCAAAAGGACATTGGATCCCCTGGAACTAGAATTACAGGCATTTGTGAACAGCCTGAATGAGTGCTGGGATCCAAACTCTGGTCCTCGTGACGGAGCATGAATGCTCTTAACTGCTCTCTTACCCTGGGAAGGGCATTTTTTAACTAGAGCCACTTGCATAAACGATGGAGAAACTCATACTTAAAGAGGAACAGGAATAAGAACATTCAAGAAGAAACTGGAACATAAGCTGCCTGAGGGGGTAATACAAGGTCTCAAACATCACACCAGAATTTCAATTTTACCTAGAAAATAATGTAGAAGCCCAATGTCTCTCAAGAAGCTTTTAAAGAGGAAAGGGCATGACAGACTCTGTGTTTTACAGAAGTATGGCAGAAGAGTGAACATTAGTAAAGAAACCAGAAGCAGAAAAATTCTAAAAGATAGTCTCTGACCTCCACATGCTTCAATGGCACAAGTGTGTCACAGACACACACACACACACACACACACACACACACACACAGTGTAAAGACAAGCAAAAAGGAACTAATTGCTTTGTTCTCCATCTTCCCAGGCCCTATTGTACCTCTGTTATTTTATGGTATATTATGATTTCTCTTCCATTTTTTCTTTACTCAGTTCTGAAATAATAAGTCAAGACTGTGTAGCTAAAACTGTCCGGCTGAGAAAAAAAGGACCCACATAAAGGCCATTGCAGAGAGGAAGGCAGAGGGGCATGGGTTCTAGAGGAACATGGGAAGCACAACTTCCTACCAACTCCAAAAGACGGAAGCAACAGAAGGGTGTGGCCCTGAGGAGGGCAGGTAACAAGTTAGGTTCTGAACTATTCATGTGACACAGTCTCATTTACCCTAGATTAGCCTCAAATTCCCTATGGAGCCAAGGCTGACCTTGAACTCCTGGCTTTCCTGCGGTCCCCCTCCCCAGGGCTCAATCACAGGCTTCACCTCACTCCCCACTTCCTGCAGTGCTGAGACAGAGCCCAGGACTCGGAGACAGGACTCGGAGCACGCTACATAAACACTCTACGAGCTGACATACACCCCAGCCCAGAAACACATCTAAGAGAGTTAAAAAACAGTCTCAACAGCAAGCAGGTTGCAAAGAAGTTGCTAGAGAAGGTCCATTTGTAGTCCTAATATGCCAGAAGATTTCAGAGTAGTTCAAATTCATCAATACTTACTAAATATTAGGAGATATGAAGTGAATTTTTGAACAGTTTTTGTCAGCAACAACCATCCCTTCAGTTGCTCTTGTGTCTGCTCCAAGAACTATGCCATCCTATTTTTAGAGAAAAAAAAAATTTTCAGCAACTTACATACACAAGGTATTAAGAAAAACAATGTCCATTCTCTGCTCCCATAATTCCATACCCCCAGTCAAAATTCAAACTATTGTCCTACATTGTTAGTACATCCTTAATAAATATTAATGGCTAAACCCTGGGGTGATTAAGACTCATTTCCATCTTCAATCAAGACTCAGAGATTCAATAAATTCCTTACAAATCACAGAGCTAAACTGGAAAAGAAAAAAACATGGAACGAAGACCCACAAATCTTTCCAACAAAACAGGTCAGCAAAGTTGTTCATCAAGTAAAAAACACTAATCATGCAAGCCTGCAAAACTGACTTCCATTCCAACAATCCATATGAAGCTCAGAATGGTCTCCACCAAGTTGTTCCCTGACCTCTACACTTGTCCCATAGCATATGCACATATACAGAGGAAATTAAGAAAACAGTCAGCTCTATTAGTTTTTGAGATGTGTCTCTCTTCACCCATTAACAACATTAATCACTAGCTTTTATGATCTTTACAGTTTATTTCAGTATTTAACTCTGTGAAAAAAAAGCTGAGGACAGAGTGGCTTGCCTCTAATCACTTAATCCCAACATTCCGGAAGCAGAAGCAGGTGAATCTCTAGGAATTTAAAGCAGCCTGATCTACATGGTATGTTCCAGGACAGTCAGGGCTATATAATGAGACCTTGTCTCAGAATAGGGGAGAGGGGAGACTAAAACTGCCCAAGCAGTTCTGTACAAACAGTATCGATGCATTAAACATCTAGACAAACCAATTAATCCCAAATTCTATGCTTTTCCCTTATAGAATCCTGCTTCCTATCGTACCATAGGAAAAGTCAAATTGCCCTCATATCTAAAACTTCAAAATGAGTAAATGCAAACTGTTTAACACCAAAACCGCCGGATTAAAGCATTTCTAATAAAAGCCGTTTTTCATGATGCACTCGGACATTTGCACTGGCAGATCTAGCTGGAAGCTTGAGTCCAGGTGGTCTAACTACCGTTAATAGGTGAATTACTGCTACGGTCGGCTTGTCTAGGGCTTACCTTATAGACCACCCCCGCGATGGTAGTGCCAGTTTTCCGAGCTTTCGGAAGCTTGAACCCCTTTTTTGCAAAATCAGCTTCCAAGACAGCATTCCTAAGGGAAGGCAGAGAAATCAAGTGTTAGCGGACAAGACCACTGGCGCGAAGAGTGGGTGCTTAGGAGGAAGCGCAGTTTGCTTCCATCCCGGTCTGTTCACTGGATTCTCCTATCATCAGCACCACCCGCGAGGAATTACAGATCGGGGCTGTGACTTCCCCCGGACCCGCAAAGCCACAGGAAGGACCAAATCCTTACACACTGGCACGGGGAGAGGGCCGCGGCGGCCTCAGAAGCAGCCCGCGCTGAGGCCCGATTCCCTGAGTCACACGGCCGCGGGCACCATCCCCACACTCGCCTCACGCCCCGGGCCCAGGCCGCAGCCCAGCTCCGACCTGGGATCCCTACTCGGAGCTCCTACTCGGGTCCCGATCGCGCCCCCGGGCCTGAACACACCTGCGGCAATTATCAAAAGAAAAGCCTCCGACCGGTGGCTGAAACACCGACACAGCCGCCATCTTCCCAAGAAAGTGTTTCCGGGCCGAGGGCGGAGCGACCGAAAAGAACTTAACACTTCCGGCGCTGCGAGCGAACAGGATGAGAGGGCGGGGCAAACTTCGAACCGGCGCGATTGGACATAGAGTTCCTGCGTTCTCACTTCCTAGAGAGGTTCGGATCTTTGAAGTACCGAGGACCAGCCGAAGGGATGGTATTTGTTAAGTCAGATAATAAAATTCTCCCAGTTCCCAAATCTCCTGACGCTCAGACCAGGAGATTTCTACGGTTAAATTAGAATCCGGCGTGTTTCAGGGACATCCACACACGCCAGGTCCCAGGCAAAGCCGCTGTACAAATCCCTTCAACTCACTTATTTCTTCCTGTGTAGGTGTAGCCGAGCTTTCACCTTCCTCAGAAAGCCAAACAGACACATGGAAAGATGTTTCGTGCCCTGAGTCATGAGAAAAAGGCAACCCCAAACCCCTAGTGCGACACTGCTTTTGAACTCACTACAATAACTGGAGTCGGACAGAGAAAATCACAAGTGTTAAAGAGAATGTATAAAAATTTTTAACACTCATATGTGACAGGTGGGAATGTAAAATGATCATCTGCTCCGGAAAATGAACTGGATCTTAAACCAAAATTATCACTGTCATACGTGATATGTTCCAGAAGAACTGGAACGCTAAGTTCACAAATGCTTCTTCACAAATGTGCATAACAACCAGGCAAGTCTGGAAACAGCACAAATGCCCACTGACGGATGAAGGAATAAACAAGTTGTGGTTTATCAACACAGTGGAATTGTATTCGGCCATAAAAGGGACGGTCACCTACTAAATCAGGGGTGACCCTTGAAAACAATTTGCTAAATATAAAGAGGCTAGGCATGGGGAAGAAAAACCACATTGTATAATTACAGTCACATGTGATATCTATGTGCATTCATGTGGTAATCATGTTCACATGCCTGTAAGTGCGTGTATATGGAAGCCCAAGGTTAATGTTGGGAGCCCTCCATCACTCTCCACCTTACTCTTTGGAGGCATAGTCTCTCAATTGAACCCAGAGCTCACCAATACAAGATGGTCAGCCATCTTGCTCCAAGGATCCCTGCCTCTCTCCTCTGAGCACTGGCCTTAAAAGCCAACTCATATGGCCTCCAGCATCTACATGGATCCTGGGGATTTAAACTCTAATCCTCATGCATAGAAAGCTCTTCAACCTCTGGGCCATCTCCCCAGCCCTAGACAGTTCCACTTGTGTGAAGTATCTCAAAATAGGTGTAAAGTGAGTCAGTAGTTGTTAGGGCTGAAGGAGAGGCACTGGATTGTTTAATGGGCACAGAGTTCATAATTCTATTCAGCATTATTAATGCAGTTATGTAAATTTTAACAAAATCTCCTACTAATGGAAATGTAAGGCTTGCTGAGGAAGTAAGGAAAATTTTTTAAAACTTACTCAGACAATAAGTGACACCATGACTATGAAATGAATTCATTTACAAATATTTATTAAACACCTACTATGTGCCTAGCATGGTTCTAGCTGAAGACAGATAGATGAATGAAGGAAGAAATAGCATCCTAAGGGTCTAGAACCAGTGCTTCAACTATGTTTTTAGTAAATGTTCACTGAAAGTTACGTTCTATCTGATTTGCATCTCTGGGTCTTTTGAAATAAAGAAAATTAATTCTAATTTTGAAGCCCTGTGCTAAAAAAAGGCTAGGAGAGGGCTGGAGAGATGGCCCAGTGGTTAAGAGCACTGACTGCTCTTCCAGAGGTCCAGAGTTCATTCCCAGCAACCACATGGTGGCTCACAACCATCTGTAATGGGACCCTATGCCCTCTTCTCATGTGTTTGAAGATAGCTGCAGTGTACTACTCATATACATAAAATAAATAATTCTTTAAAAAAAAAAGACTAGGCTAGGAGAGTGGGTGCTAATCCAGCTTATCTCGAGTCCTTGCTTGTTGACAGCCACAGGTGAAGATAACAACTCCTTGTAATATTTCTGCAGCTGGAGAAAACAAAGACCACCTGTCAAAGCCCCAGGAAATAGGCAAGGGGCTAGACCAGACTCTCGTACATGCCCTCAAAGGGAAGTCACAGTCCTTGTACTTCCAAACTCCTGAACTGTAAGGCAATATGTTTCTGGCGTCTATGCCACCCAGCTTAGAATAATTCGTTACGGCTGCCTATCAGAGTCAGACACCTCACAAGTTTACAGTGCAAAGAAGAGAAAAACCCAGAACAAATCTCTCTGGTGGGGAAGTATGAGTAGCAGTGGGCTGGTTTAGAAGCCTGGGCATGTAAGCCTATGAGACAAACAAGAGGAACAGATGAGCACCGACAAAATCAACCTTTAGACCGTGGTTTTGGGTGGGTGGGCAGGGGTCAGGGTTCTGAACCTGCAGGAAAGGAAGGCATAGCGGTGGGGAAATGATTGTGTCCTTCTGTGGGGTCTGAAGAAAGATGTGGGGCCGCTGACTATTTTCCTGCCAGACTGATCTGAGGAAGCGTCATTGTCTCTAGAGATGGTCGGCAGAGCCCAGCAGAGGGCGCTGGGAGCCTCGAGGAGTCCTGGGAGTAGACAGCAAGTGGCTGAGCCAGAGGCCTGCCAACGAATAGCAGCTCCAGGGAGACCAGGCATCAGCAGCTGCCTTTCGAGCTATCATCAGCAGAGCTTTAGGCCCGGCACAAAGCGCCCTGCTCGGCTTTCCTGTTCCACTTCAGTGCTGCTCCCGGACCTGCCGCCCAGTCCGGAATGCTCATCCTTTGTCCCGGACACTGCCCCATTTACTCCTTGGCGATCAGCGAAGCCAACGCTTCTGCTCTATGTGGCCGTGTGACCTCGGGGGATTCACCAGACTCTCTGTGTCTCCATTCCCAATTAGCACAGTAACAGCCAACAATTGTGAACAGACTCAAGGTCCGGTCCTGATCTCTGTTCTATAGACAGGATCATCCCGGGCACCATCAATATACCAGACACTGGGAAAGCAGGTAACTTGGGAACAGGCACAGCGCTTGCCTGCAGGGAACTGACACACTCTAAGGACCCACTATCACTTTTGTCCAACTGTGCAAATGAAGCACAGAAGGGCAAAGTCTTAGCTCAAGGCCGTACTGTTGATAAATGGCAGAGTCAAGATTCACCCTCACAGCACCTTTACTGTCAGCCCTGACAACTGCAGTTCCCTGACTCCCAAATCTGCTGGGCTCTGACCAAGCAAAAACCAGGTTTTCCCCTCCCCAGCACGTCCCCTCTGTCAGCTCCTTACTAGCCGTGTGATGTCAGGTCAGTCTCTTTATCTCTTTGTAGCTCCATTTTTCCATCCATAAAATGAGAAAACATTGCAGTCTCCCTCGATGCTTAAGTGTGGCATGAACACCTGTTAACAATTCACTCCATTCACTCACTCATTCATTCATTCAGATTTTATTAAGACCCTCTTTGGTGACAAACTTTGTGCAAGATCATAACTTCGAGGGGCATTGTTCTAAGGACTCTATGTCCAGGTCTCTGTGCTAAGTGGCCTGAAGGACACGCTGGGAGCACAGCTAGGTCTCCACATTCACCCAAGGCAGCAGGCAGGCACTCAGATGACAGGAGTTAACAAGAAGACCTAGAGAGCAGACAGCACTTTCTATGAAGAAACTCAGCTCCACAGGCCCCAGCATGCCCCTGAATTTTCCAAGCACGAATAGAAGAGCAGCCCCCACCCTACCACATCTACAGACTGCCTGGGAACCCAGTGCGGGACAGGTGGTGAAGGCCCACCCCAGCCTCCATCAGGATATGCACAGTAGAGGGCTCGCCACAAGAGCTGACTTGGCCCTCTTCCCATTGCAGGGAGAGAGCGGGCCATGATGCTCCTGGTAACCATGGCAACTGGGCCCTTGTTTTTCCTCCTTCATAAATAAGCTATAAATAGACAGGGTAACCTGTGTGCCTTCCTTTGCATGAATTAGCGCAGCTGCTCCAGGCTCCAGGGCCCTTGGCCCAGCACCCAGGTGCCAAGCCGCCCCGCACAGCCCACAGAAGCCAGCTCCAGTGGGAGGGGTGCAGTCAGACACGTGACAATGCCTCCAAGTGTAGAGTCCCTCCACCTGAGACCCACAGAACTACACACACATAAGCACTGGCTGGGTTAGGTGGGTCCTGTGTTTGCCAGTCCTAGCTGATGGTGAGAAGAAACAAGAGACTCCCCTCCTGCTTCTAGTCCAGCCCTTGCAAGCTGCGATGAGATTATCAGCATAGCTCTCACTTTGCTAGCGTGGGAGGATTTACCAACCTCCCACCTGGTTGAGTCATCCTGGTTGATGTTTGTTTGTTGAAATCTTTCAATATGCCAGAGGCTGTGTTAAGTACCTCCTAGGTTCCTGCCCCCATTCATGTCTCATTCCTGGCTTGTAGGCGGTGAACTCTGCCTGTAGAGGAAACGTACACGGCTCACGACTCACAGCCGATTCATACACACCCAGGCCTGACCTTTCCGCAGGGCTTATTCTTAACCCCAAGTCATTTGGGTCAGAAACCTGATTTGCACTCTCCAATGAGGAGAGAGAAAATAAGTGAGCCCTTTAAGTCAGGAGCTTAGAAAGGCCAGGGACCGATTTATAGCCACACAGTGACGCAGTCAGCCAGGGCAGACTCCAGAACCATACATAGCTCTGGAATGCAGGACAAAGCCTGGTCCTCTCATGAGAACATTGGGGAACTGTGGAAGGTATTTAAGCAGAGGTGGACCACATGGTGTTTAAGTAGAGAATCACCAAAAGACAAGACCCCATAAAGGCCACTTTTCTACTTGTTTGTTTGTTTGTTTGTTTGAGACAGGTTCTTATGTAGTCCAGATTGCCCTCAAAATTTCTATGTAGCCAGGAGTGACCTCAAACTTCTGATCCTCCTGCCTTTGCCTCCCAAAAGCTGACTTTACAAATGGGGAGCCACTACATCTCTGTGGTGGTTTGCATAAGGACAGTCCCTATAGATCCACAGATCACATGTTTGACTGCTTAGTCATCGGGGAGTGGCACTACTTGAGAAGGATTAGGAGGTGTGGCTTTGTTTGAGGAAGTGTGCCTCTGAGGGTGGCCTTTGAAGTTTCAGAAGCAGAAGCCAGGCCCAGTCTCTCTCCTCCTGCCATCTGTGGGCCTGGACGTAGAACCCTCAGCTCCTTCTCCAGCACCAATGTCTGCTTGTCTGCTTGCATCCTGCCATGTTCCCCTCCATCCTCCCTCCCATGATGACAATGGACCAAATCTCTGAAACTGTCTCTTCACAGCAGGAGAACATTATATCTGGTTTATGTAGTGCTGAGGATCAAACTCAGAACTTTGTGTATGCCCTCCACTGGCCGAGCCACATCCCCAACCCCTGGTTTCTCCATCAGTTTTGCACAGCCTGCCTTGGTAGTGCCCTTGACTCTCAGGAAAACATACATTATCTTCTACATGGTTCAGAACTCCCTGGCTCTTCAATCATTATCATTCTGCCATTGCTTCATCAGACTCCAGGCCTGTGTCTAGTACCTTGCTGGATGCAGAAACAGGGCTCTACCCTCAAGAGGGAGCACACACATAAAAAAAGGAGAAAGTGAAAGGGTCAGAGGGATCCAATAGGGACTGAAAAACTCCACAGAGCGGCCAGGGAGAGAGAACTCAACTTTCTCAGCAAGTGCTCAGAGGGATAGCCATCAAAGACAAGGCCCGGGCACTGAGAAGGGCCTGAAGAGCTGGAGCCACAGCAAGGAAGGTTACAATAGTCATGTGAACAGAACCATGAAACTGCTGGGCCTGGAGGGGAGCAAACACAAAAATAGTTTCTAGGATGAGGATGAATATAAACTTGGGCAAGGCTTCAGGATTAGGTGCCCATGCCAAGGCTGAAAGCTGGCTCTGGCCATCTCAGCGGCATGGAATGTGTTCACTTTGGCAGTGGGCATGGTGGGGAGCAGGAGAGAAAGAGGCTGTGAGAGGAGAGTAGGGAAGAGTGATGAAGGGGGCCTGGACCACAGTGGTAGCAGGAAGGATAAAGCGGGGACAGTCGCTAGAGGTAGTCCAAGGTGCCAGATAGACCAGGCAAAGATGAAAGTTGGGGGTGGGGACAGAGAGGAGTCCCTGTTGTCCTTTCAGGGTCCAACCTGGGGTGGTGATGCTGATGATAGCTCAAAAGTCCACCTGAGCACCATTGGGTCTCATCACTGGAATTGAAAACCAGTCTGTGCTGGAGACAGGGGCCAGAGGCCCAAAGCCTTGTGGGAAGTCTTGTGTTTCTTGGACTGTTCCAGTGAGTGATAGAGGAGAACTCAGTGTCAGAGGTTTGGTGGTCGGTCAATGGTGGGGACAAGAAGCATGAGCCGGTGCCAGGAGCTGACTTCTCTAATTACAACACTCAGAAATCACAATATCTGACAGGAGGACTTTTCTAACTGCTATTGGGAGAGCTGAGCAGAGCGTGCCTTCTGTAAAGCCATTGGCCAAATGATTCAACATCCTCAGGAAAGGCTTGCACACTTGTCCCCCACAACCTCTTACAAGAGATCTGTTCTCAGCTAAGACAGATGTTTAAAGATATGCCATTGTAGGGGCTGGGGACATGATTCAGCAAGTTAAAAAAAAAAAGTCTTCTATAAGCATAAAGACCTAAGTTTGAACCCCCAACACCCACATAAAAAGCTCTGCGTGTCCGTAACACCAACAGAAGGTGCAGAGACAGGTGGATCCCAGGAACACACTGGCTGGTCACAGCCCAAATACCAGGCTGGGTCAGCCAGAGACCTTGTCTCAAGGCAATAACATCTCTAGAAAAAGATGCCCATGCCCTCCTCTGGACTCTGCATGCACTCACGGAAGCTCACACAACCACACATTCTCATGCACACAGCACACCCTCAATAAATTTAATGAAATAAAGATGTTCATGGCAGCATTATTTACAGTGGCAGATGCTGGAATTTACCAGGGATTATATATTGTGTAATAGATCAGATGTTTGTTATTAGAATGGAGTATAGGTAGTATATAGCGATACTGTACTGAAACTCAGAAATGAATTTACTATCAAACAATAGAATAGTTAAATAATTCATAATGGAATATATGTGACTATTAAAAGTTGCCTTTTCAGCAACAGAATGTCTGTAGTGTGTGTGTGTGTGTGTGTGTGCGCGCGTCCTGTGTCACCAGGTAAGATTCCTCAAGTTGCTCTTAAGTTTTTTTTTCTCCTTGAAGCTCTGTGTATTTTTCTCAATGCTGTAAACATTTATTACTTTCCCCGTGCATTTTTATTTTGAAGCGTTCTAGAATACTCAGCAAACACAGAACCTTGCTACCCTGCGACTGATAAGAGCTCACACTATTTTTTTCCTTACTGTGTATGTTCTTATCCATTTGTGGAGTGTGTGTGTGTGTGTGATCACACACCCTGCCACCCACCACCACCGTGCGTGCAGAGGCCAGAGGGAAGACATTAGGTTCCTTCTTCTCTTACTCTCTATCCTGTTCCTTTGAGACAGAGTCTGTCACTGAACCTGGAGGTCAACTGCTGGCCAGGAAGCCTGGTAATTGTTCTGTCTCTGTTCCACACAGCACTGGGCTTTTAAGCATATGTGATTTTCCTTGATTTTTTTTTTTTAATGTGGATGCTGGAAACAAGTCCTCCTGCTAATGCATCAAGAATTCTTACCTCTCACCACCTCACCACCTCACAGGCCCTGCTGTCCATTCGTGGGCAGTCATTGTTACCCACATATCTTCAGCTATTCCAGACTTAACCCATGGGAGCCCATAGGTTCTCACCAGTGTGAGTTCTTTGTTTCCTGGTCCAGGGAAACACATCCACCGCAGAGTAGAGTGTCATAGTCCACTGTGTCCTTCCTACCGCCTGAGGATTCGCGGGGCTGGGAAGAGGTGAACAGGCAGAGTGTGGCAGCAGTGGAGGGACACGGGGCAGACAGCCCAGCATCCGCTAAGGGGTCTCCCCGAGGACGGAGCCTCGGTGCCAGCCTGTGCGGCATAGGCCTGAGGCGCCGGCTTGCTTAGGCAGCCCCCTTCCCTGCTTTCATAGCTTACTGTTGACTTCCCGAACACAGAGAGAAATTAATCACAGAGCAAATGTGAAGAGAGCCGCATTCTTTTGCAGTTTCCCCGAGGAAAGAAAAAAGTTGAAACCGAGCCCTGATTTTAGAAGGAAAATGTTTACGACTGCCTATGACAATGTGGAGAGTGAAAGGGAGGTGTTATGTGTGAGGTCTGCGGGGGGGGGGGGGGTATGAAAGTTTGAGAAACAGCATTACAAGTGTGTGTGTGTGTGTGTGTCCCAGGTTCTCCATCTTTCTTGCTTCCCTAACTTTTAAAAAAAGATTTATTTATGTATATGAGTACACCATTGCTCTCTTCAGACACACCAGAAGAGGGCCTCAATCCAACTACAGATGGTTGTGAACCACCATGTGGTTGCTGGGAATTGAACTCAGGACCTTTGGGAGAGCAGTCAGTGCTCCTAACTGCTGAGCCAGCTCTCCAGCCCTACTCCCCTAACTTTTTAATGGAGAGGTATGGGGTGGTCCTAGAGGAAAATGTGTAAATAAAGAACATACTATGTTGAGTTTGTGCAGATGTGTGTTCAGCACTTCAGCTTCGATCTAGAACCTTCCACCTCCTCCAGAAAGCTCTCTCAGGCCCCTCCCAGCCAATTTCCATAAGGCAACCATCTCCTAGCACCCAGAAGCCCCAGACCTCTGGAATACACTTTTGGGACCATATACCCTATCCTCCGAGCTAATCGTGGTGGTCAAGCCACAGTGTATACTGCCCTGGGCATATTTTCCTATGGAGAAGGAAGGAGGCTATGGCGTCCTCCATACCCTGTTCCCAGGCTGCCGGAATCCAGCCCAGGCTCCTGCGCTGTCTGGAGGGATGATCTTCCAGGGCTCAGAAACCCGCTGGCCTTGGCAGGAACTGTCTAGCCAGGAGGGAGACTCTTGGCTTAGTCAGCCCCTGAGCCCTTGACTGGGAGGGCCCCCTGGGACTGGAGTGCTGTCCACCTGCCAGCCAGAACAGCACAGCATTGCAGCATCGGTCCTCATGCCGAACATCGCTGTCAATCTGCCCGCTGCCCAGGGTTGTTTACTGGAAGCTGGCCTCCCTGCAAGGGTTCAAAGCTCTGGCCCTGGGCATGTCTGCGGCAGGAAGCAGGCCAGGCAGTAATTGGAGGTCTGGTTGAGCTAAATGGCCAATGCTGACCCACTACCTTCTTCCAGCAGTTGCCTTTGAGTGATTTTACACTGGCCTCCCGGGCCTGTAGGGACTTCCTGCCCAGTGCAGAGCCAGCATCAGGAACAAATTACTCGTTCCCTGAGAAATCTATTAAAAGGTGACAGCAGTCTGGGGACAGGTGGCCCCCAACACATGAAGCCTAATGCCTTCTCTCCCTAAGGGCCACAAGTCATCTCCTGCTGAACTGACTGGCTCAGAGGACACTAAGCTAAGTCTCTAACTTTTGGGGCCAAGGAAAAAGTGACTCAGAACTACTCATCCACCGCTGTCCTTGGGAACCTGTGTGTGGCTTTATGACAGTGAGGGGGTGACAGGACCTTTGTCCCTCTCTTGGTTCTATTTTCCATGTCTTTCTGTGTGACCTCAAGAGACTGACTTAGCCTCTCTAAGTCCACGGGCTTTTCGGGGCTTGCCCCAGCCGTCGGCTGACACAAGACAAGTTCATGTGCACAGCAGGCACATGGCAGACTCTCTGCAGAGCAGAATGGATTGTTTATATTTTCTTTTCTGCTGGGGAGGGAATGGCCCACACTGTACTAGCATCCTAATTGAGGGCAGTGGCTGACATGAGCTAGAACCAAGGTGGGGCTCCAGCTGGTGGGACCATGGGGACAGGCCATGGCAGTTTCTAGTTCACCCAGGTGAGAAGGCCCTGCCGTTTGCAGCCCATTTCGGGCTGAGTCATAGACTCATGACATCACTGGGTGCATGAAAAAGCAAGATGGGAATGGCCCACTCTGTCGTGGCCACATGCAGTCAGCTGAATAATGAGGCCCTGGGGGAGCGCATGACTTTTCTCCTTACTATATGTAGTAAGGCAGTAAGGATTATTTTGTCTCATGGCTCATAGTTTAAGGGGATACAACCCACCATGGTAGGGGTGGGGCATGATAGCCGGAAATTATGAGGCAGCCGGTCACATTATAGTCACAGTCAGGAAGCAGAGAGAGATAAATGTTTCCACTCAGTCCAGTTTCTTCTTTTTATGCGATCCTGGACTGTAGTTCATGGGATGCTGCTGCCTAAATTCAGAAAGGGTCACATCAGTCAACCCAGTCTAGAAAGGATCTCACAGACAGGCCCAAAGATTTGTTTCTATGGTGATTCTGACTTCCAACAAACTTAGACAATTAAGATTAACCACCCTGGTGTGCTTTTATAAAGTTTGAAGTTGTAAGTCACTGGTATTAACAAGATTAGTATAAGAACCAGCAAGATGGTGTAGCTAATAAAGGGGCTTGCTGTGCATCCTGGGAACTTGAGTTCAATCCCTGGACCCATGTAAATGTAGACATAGAGAAATGACTCCACAAGGTTTTCCTGACCTCTGCACTTAGCACATATGTGCTCTCGTTATTCCACGAGTACATACATGCAATAATGACTTAAATGTGATTAATATGGAGTATTTAAGAGGCTCCAGTGTAACCAGAGTCTGTAGAAGCACAGTCAGAAGGTGGAAAAAGCAGAATTTAAAATGTTCAACAGAATCCAGCATGGCTTTAATTCTAGCACTCAGGAGGCAGAAGCAGGAGGATATCTGAGTTTGAGGCCAGCCTGGTCTACAGAGTGAATTCCAGGATAGCCAAGGCTACACAGAGAAACCCCGTCTTGAAAAACCAAAAACAAAATGCAAACAAACAAAAGAAGTGTGACACAGATATGAGAAAAAGGCAAATCAATCGATCAATCATCAATCAATCAATCATCAATCAGTCAGTCAATCCTGAGGTAGAAGGGGTGACCCTGTGAGTGACTGAACCTGCCTTGCTAGCAGGGGGTCCATGAAGAGCCTGAAGAGGAACTGGACCTTTTTTGAGTGTGAGGCCCAATTTCTGATTACGCGTGGCAGCGACCTTGATCCCATGACCTTGGAGACAGCCTGAATGTGCTTATATGTAGATACTCCAGGTTCTTAGGGAAGGTGGCAGTACTCAGAGCAGAGGGCACAACAGAGTCATGCTAGGCTCCTACCTACAAGACCTCAAAGTCACCATGTGTGTGGCTCTAGGCTATCTGTGGTCATTGTAACTCCACATGGAGGAAAGGGGCCAGTCAGTGGCTTCCCCAGAACCCACCTCTACGTGCCAGGCTGTCGGCCTCAGCACCAGCCAGAACTGTTTTCTTCTGAGCCATGACCAAGCCCGGCAATAATATGGCAGCCGGTTCCGATGCTCGACACTATAGCTCCCTATACCCTGATCTGGATAGTGTGTCTTTTAAAGATAAAATTTCATCACAATTATCATTTTGCGGTGTGTTTGTGTACATGCGTGTGTCTGTATGTGTCTGTGTCTGTGCCAAGGCCCACACAGGGAAATTAGGGAAAACATTCCAGCATCAAATCTCTTTTCCCACTATGTCAGACTCGGGAATGACGCTGAGGTTATCAGGGTTGGCAGCAAGCACCTCTCACTGAGGAGCCATCTCACCAGGTTCTGTTTTGTTCATTCACACCGCGCTACTCAAATGGCCAGAAATTCCCTAAGCCTGGCCATTTCCCTGGGATTGGCATAAAACAGGATTCACATAAGTCCTCAGCAATCGTGGAGTGGGATCCTGAGGGTGGGTGACCCCGGAGGAGCAGGCCACCAGCACTTTATGGATGTTTTAGGTAGAGATCTTTCCCAGCCCCTCACCAAAGGCCCAGATACCTCTGTAAGCCACTTGCGCCTAGGACTGACCATCATCAGACGTTTATTTAAATCCTTAAAAAGTGTGTTAAGTCCCATTTGTATTTCAAGTTTTTTATTATGTGGTCACAAGTGGCCCTGTCTTCACATCTTTTTTAACGCTAAAGCCCTAGGATTAGGGATGCTGTTTTTCTCACCCAAAAGGCATCCCAGATAGAGCCCTGAAAGGCACAGATCACACTGTGGTTCAGGCCCAATCGGATGAATTCTGTGTAACGTGTTTGCTGTCAAGGCCAGAGTGAAGGGGAATTTCCCAGAGGTAGGTGGGTTGTCTGTTTAAGTGGTTTGTCTTCTTAGCGTACCTTCAATAGTTATTGCAATTAGCTTTTCAAGTTCACACACCCATACCTTCCCTTTATGACAGAGTCTGTCTTGGAGAAGGGCTCCTGAGCCATTTCTCAAAGGCCAAGACCATGAAGGAGCCCTCTGGGAAGGTCAACTGGAGCTAACAGGTATGGGTCAAGAGGACAGGACCAAGGACTCCAAGGCCACCTCCTGGGAGTACATTCAAGCCAGGACCTCCAGGCACTCCTAGAGGTTGTGTGACCCAGAGTTGCACTGGGGTCAAAGCCTGCAGCTCCAGCTGTGACCGCTTGGTTTCCCTTTGATCTGCCACACAGCTCCTTCACCTCTGTCTGAGCTCGGTCCCCAAGCCTTCCCTGCCCTCTGCCTCCACTTACTTAGCCTCCAAACTGTCCACCTCAACAGCTCCCACCAGAGATGAAGGGATCACCCCTTGGGTCCTGCTGATAAGCCTTCTCTGGGGCAATGTAAAAAAAAAAAAGCCAGAAACCAATGGATCTGATTTCCAAACTGGTGAAATAGAAGCCTGCCTCCAGCTCAGAGTTCCACCCGCATGTGTCACTCCAGTAGGCTAACTGGTGAAGGGTCCATCAGTTAACAGCCCCCTGAGTTCCTGCCTGGGACCACGAGCCCAGACTTAGCTGCTCCATAGATCACGCAAAACTTTCCCCAGATCAAGGCAGGCCTAGTATCCCTAAAAGACTAAGGCAGGAAAAAAGCCTTTTCATTTCTATTATTTATTTTTCACTAATTTAATACTTATCAATTAAAATTGCATTTGCATCCTGTGAGTATAGGCCCACGTTTAACATGGGAAAGCAGCATGTTCTGAGAAACACATCATTTGGGGATCTTGTCATTGTGTGGCTATCACAGTACTCACATACACAAGCCCAGATGATAAGATACGCAAGCCTGCACCACTCTGCTCTATGGTACAGCCTCCTGCTCTGAGGTGACAGGTCCAGACAGCAAATTAATGTACTGAATGCTGAGAGTAACTGTGACATAATGAAATCATGTATTTTTTAAGTGTACATTGGTGTTTGGCCTGAGCATATGTCTGAATGAGTGTGTTGAATCCCTGGAATGGGAGTTACAGACAGTTGTGGGTTGTGGGTGCTGGGAACTGAACCTGGGACTTCTGGAAGAAAAGCCAGTGCTCTTAACCACTAAGCCATCATTTTCAGTTCCCATTATTTTCCTAACAAAAACAAACAAAAAAGAACAACTTTATTTTTAAAGGGTTGTCATATAATCCAGACTTGCCTCGAATTCTCTACATAAATGATAAATCTTGAACTTCTGATCCTCCTGTCTTCATCTCTTCTAGGTTGAGATTACGGGCATGGGCTACCACGCCAGGTTTATGTGGTGCTGTGGATGGGGGGGGGGGGGTGGGGATGGGGGTCCAGGCACCAGCTCAGGACCTTGTAGGCAGGAGGGGAATCAGTATGTTGAAGAGGATTGAGAGGATAGAGGGGACACTACTCTGTTACCAGACTTCCCTGGACCTCACAGAGACCAGTACCTCTGCTTGGAGGGCACTAGATTCCAGAACTATGAGCACCAGAAACTTTACCGACCCTCAGGACCTCCATGCAAGGAGATAAAAGCAAATGTAGGATATACTGAGAACAGACAAAGCCAAGAGGAGGGACTTGGGGACAATGAGAGGTACCTTGCCCATTTCTGGAGAAACCCAGTCGGAGCCCTAGCCTCAGTAGAGAGGAAAAAAAAAAAGCCTTGGCCAATGGCTGGGGACGCCCAGACCCCTCTCCCCTCCCGCCTCCCCCGCCCTCGTGCTGTCCAAGAAGCGGCGATGAAGTTGGAACCAGCCTCTCCGGGATGGCTTGCAGGCTTTCAGACCGGATTGGCACGCGGCCGTCGAGCAGTTGGTGGCAGGAGCCAGGGGACCGGGAGAGCAGGTTTTCGCTGGAGGGGACGTGAGCTTTATTTCCCTCTTGGTTGCTGACAAGGAAGCAGCTGGCCTTCCCTGATTATTTTTACCCGGAGTCACAGCCGTGGCTGCCGAGCCTCCCCCAGCGCCCGCCGCCGCGCGCCCCTCTCAGCCGCGCGCCACCAGCGCCCCCTGCCGCCACCTCCTGCAGCCGCAGAGAGGGTACAGCGACCCTCAGACCATCGCTGGCCACTGGCCTCCAGCTCTGTGATTTTTTTTTCTCTTCTTTTGTACTCTTCCCCTCACTCCCCTCATCCCTTCCCTGTTGTTGTTGTTGTTGTTGTTGTTGTTGTTGTTGTTGTTGCTGTTGCTGTTGCTGTTGTTGTTGTTTGAGAGACAGTCTTACTTTGTAGCCCAGGCTGACGCTGGACTTCATTCTGGGTCACAGGCTGACGTCACTAGACCTGGCCACAGATATGGTTTCAGTTCAGAGACTGACCCTGACTATTACTTTACAGTTAGCACGACGCATCCACATCTGTAGGGTCCGCTGTCAGAAGCTGGATATATCGGGGTGGGAGAGGGCTTAGTGGTTAAGAGCACTTGCTGGTCTTCCAGACTGCAGGAGATGAGTTCGCAGCACTGGCATCTTTTGCCTTAAAGCCAGCCTGTGACTCTGTTCCAAGGGATGTGGTGCCCTCTTCTGACCTCTTCAGATACCTGCACATAGGTGGCATTCACTCACACAGACACATACACATACACATAAAAGATAAAAAACGAATGTAAGAAGAAAAAATACCTGACATGCTGTCAAAGCACAGAAGGGAGGGGCTTGCCTAGAACCACACAATACAAGATTAGGGGAAAATGATAGTTGGATCACAGTCCACCTGACTCTAAATCTTGGTACCACTCATTTGTATCTGTCACAGTGCTTTAAGTGAATGGGGACTTATTTTCCTCATTGGCAGGTGAGTTGGGGAGCCACTCCACAGTGTCAGGAACTCAGAGTCTATAATCCAATATTGCTGCTCTGTCAACCCAGAGAGATCATCTTTAGACACGCTTCCAATTCGAGATCACGCTAGAATTCAGGGTGGAGTTAGGGGGCTGGGAGGAGATGATGTTTGAGGTTGTGATAACTCGCTTTATCAGGAAAGCAAAATATTTCCCTATTTTCTAGCCCTGTACACATACACACACACACAAACCCGTGGGTTCCATTTCAGTAATAACATGACTACCCAAAACTTCGAGGGAGGCTGAGAAAAATCAACATTTCTTGGATAAGGAGGAGGGCGGTAACAACAAATGCTGGGTCAGCAGTCGCAGTATCTGCCCCAACCCACGTGAAGTTGTATTTAGTTGCAATTTTATCGCACAGAGGTTGAATTCTTGCTTCCTACTTTGATCTCTCACTGTGTGGCCACTTGCAGTTTCATTATCACACTGTGTTTCGGTTTGGGGCTTTTTTGAGACAAGTCTCACCATGTAGCTCTGGCTAGTCTAGCATTTCCTTGTAGATCAGGCTGGCCTCCGAGTTATTACAATCCTCCTGTCTCTCATCCTCCCATGTCCTGGGATGACAGGGATGAGTTACAATCCTCGGTACTATGTTGTCTTGATCATTTTCATTTCTAATGGCTTAGTTATTTCTTCAAGTGAACATATCACAGTGTGTGTGCAGGACATACAGAGCTATATTTTTTCAATGCACCTTTGTGTGTATATGCAAGTGCACCTGTGTGTACATGTGGAAATTGGAGGACAACCTTGAGTGTCATCCTCAAGAACAGAACCCATTTCTTTTGAGTCAGGGTGGCTCATAAATCTGGAGGTACCAGTTAGACGAGGCTAGCTGGCTGGTGAATTCCAGGGGTATTTCTTTCTCTGTCGTCCCAGTACTAGGATTACAAATACATGCCCAGATTTTGCTTGTTTTGTGAATTTTGTTGTTGTTTGTTTTGTTTTGTTTTTGAGACAGGGTTTCTCTGTGTAGCCCTGTCTATGGTGGAACTCACTCCGTAGAGCAGAGACCTGCATGCCTCTGTTTCCTGTGTGCTGGGACTAAAGGCATGCGCCATCACCATCTGGCCTGCTTGAATGTTTCATGTGATTCCTAAAAGCAAATGCAGGCCTTTGTGCTTGCGACGTAAATATTATACCAGCTGAGAAATTCCTCCCAGCTTGGAACTACCATGTTTTAGAGTTGTAGAGAATATTCTGATTACTACTTTTAGAAAATATTTTATTATCTATTCTTTTTTTTAAAGATTTATTTATTTATTATGTATACAGTGTTCTGAGTGCATGTATGCCTACACACCAGAAGAGGGCATCAGATCTCATTATAGATAGGTGTGAGTCACCATATGGTTGCTGGGAATTGAACTCAGGACCTCTGAAAGAGCAGCTAGTGCTTTAAACCTCTGAGCCACCTCTCTGGCTCTTATTCTTATTTATTCTTATTTTATGGGTATGCATATTTATGTTTGCCTGCATGGATGTAGTATACCATGTGCATGAAATACTCTGAAAGACCAGAAGAAGGCATCAGATCCCTGGAGCTGGAGTTGCAGATGGTTGTGAGGTGCCATGTATATTACAGGACCTGGGTCTTCTTAGGAGCAGCAGGTGCCCTTACCCAGTGGGCATCTCTCCAGCCCCGTTATCACCACTTTTATGCTCAAAGCATTTACCATAGAGTGAAACCGCCAGTGTCAAAGACTGTTGCATCTTTAGTACTATCAACGCTATGATAGTCCATTGATCTCCAAGTGGGCTGTGCTATTTTACACCGTAGTGGTACCTAAGTATATTTAGGTAATTTCATTACAACTTTGCCAACACAGAATTTTATGATTTTTTAAGAGGCCTTTTTGCCAAATTAGCGTAAGAACATGATATAAATTGTGGTTTTTATTCCTTTGATCCAAACTGAAGAAGAACATTTCTCTTATAGTATGTTTTTATTTATTATTATGAGACAGGGTATCACTATATAGTGCAGGGTAGTCTAGAACTTGCTAGTCTATAAATCAGGCTGTCCTTGAACTCATAGAGATCTGCCTCCTTCTTCCTCCTTAGTGGTAGGATTAAAGGCGTGCACTACCATGTCTACCTCTCCAGTGGTGTTTCTGTCCTTCCTTCCTTCCTTCCTTCCTTCCTTCCTTCCTTCCTTCCTTCCTTCCTTTTCATGACTAGCAATAGAACAAAGGGTATCACATACACTAGGCAAATGTTCTGCCAGTAAACGTCACCCTGATGTCCAGCCATTTTTATTTTTATTTTTCTCTTTTTGTATAGACACAGTGTACATGTATGGGGATGTGGACTGCAGAAGTCAGTGTTGTCAGGCATGCTCGCCATCTTGGTTTTTGAGACAGTGTCTCCCACTGAACTCGGACCTTTCTGTTTCAGCTTGGCTAGCTGGCCAGTCCCTGGGACCCCCGTCTTTGTCCTCTGAGCACTGAGGTCCTTGTACACACCATTAAGCCTGGCTTCTAGTAGATACTGTGAATCTGACCTCAGGTCTTCATGCTGGACAGCACTCATTCTTACCCCCACCCCCACACTCGGTGTTGAACTCACTCTATACTTATCCTCTTTCTTCGGTGGAATCTTTGTGCATCTTTGAAGTGCGAGACTCATTTTTCCCAGCACGACCATGGGCAGCCTCTCGGTGCCCGCTGCTCTTCACTGTCTCATTGGGTCTTGTGAGCTCCTGGGTGGAGGCTAGGACCCCAGGTCCCAGAGGAGGCGTCTGAGCCCCTGAAGTTCATGCAGATGTGGACAGCAGGTTGTCCGGGTCCGAGTTCTGTGTCTTCTCAGTCCCCAGCGAAGCAGATTTTATGTGCTGAAGTTGGCACAGCATCCCACCCAGTCAGAACACACAACTCTGTGCTCCTTTGTGAATTCACGGCTGTTCATTTTTTAATCACAATACACTTGGGAACATTCTTGTCACCCCAAAAAGAAACATTATGCCTAGTGTTCAGAGCCACCAGCCCAATAAACATGAAAATACCTTTAAGCTTAGAGAAGAGAGGCGCCATGGACTTGCTGTTTGGCTGCAGTGTCTTTCCTACTCTGGCTTTTGGTTTCCTTCTAATACAAATAAACATAGTTATTTTCTCATTGTCTGTTTGTCTCATGTATCCCTGGCTACCCTCGAGGTTCTGATCCTCTGCCTTCCCTCTCCAAGTGCTGTGACCCCAGCTCGCCTGGCGTATGCAGTGCTGGAGATGGAGGCCTTTGTGCCTGCTAGCAGAGCACTCTGTCCATTAAGCGTCACCCTCAGCATAGCTTAATGAAACAGTTTTGCTATATAGCCCAGGCTGGCCTTGAACTCACTGTGTAGCTCCAGGCTGGCCCCAAACTTGTAGCAACCCTCTTGTCTCAGCCTTTCAAGTACTGGGATTACAGGCATACGTTACACCTAACTTCAAAGGATCATGTATTCAGTACTTGCTGTGTGCTGGGCACCAAGATGCTGGTGTCACAGATAGACCAAGAACAAAGACTGGGTGAGAAATGTCCTAATGCCCAGGAAAGACCACTAAGTGCATCTGCCCCCCAGAAATATCCCAGAAACAGGTGGGGACAGGCAGAAGAAGAGCTTTTCTTCACAGGCTACGCACACTTGCGCACTTGTGTGTGAGTGCATACGTGTGTGTGCACGCACACACACACACATGGGGGGGGGGGACTAGTACTAAATATTTGTTTCTCTCCAGTAGCCACGGTCAATGGGACAGGTGTCAGGCCTTAGAGGGCTCGTTAAGCAGAGTCCCGCATCAGCCCCCAACCCCAAGACACAGAGCAGACCCGAGTAACAAGGTTTCCACCTGAGTCTGCCCAGCTACGCGGATCATACACGCCCATTCCGTCCAGCTCAGCCCAGGAATCGGAATGGGTGTGTGGTGGGCAAATTACTTGGCATTTTTAGTGACCAGTAGATCCTGACACAGCTCAATATGGGAGGGGGCATGAAGACAACCTAGAACGGTCTATGCTGAGATGTAGAGGATGGGGAAATACGAACCAGAAAAGACTTGGGGATTTCTGCCTCTTCCTAGGCAGAGAATGTTCACCTTGGTCAGAAACTGAGGGAAGAAAGGTTGGAAAAGGAGGGGGCAGACGTGGATGGGTCATGGTAACCATGGGAGGGTGTAGGACTTTCTCCTGGAAGTGGTAGGAGGCCACAGAAGACTTTAGGGACAGGAAGAAACTTGAGAAGGTTTACTCTTTCAGTCCCATGGTGGAAGGTCAACAACCCCATTCCTGGTGACCCTGAGATGAAAGGGCCCATGCTCCTGCTGCCTCCTGGCTGCGGACAAGCAGGGGTCAGCTGAAGGTCTGAGACTGGGCCAACCTCGGGTCCAGAGAAGGCCAGTGTCCTCAGTTCACCCCTCAGGTGTCCCTGGCTGTTCTTCCTCCACTCATTTCTTTTCCCAAACAAAGGGCCTGAGAAGCCTGAGGGCTATCAGTGCCTGCAGCCTCTGGGACCGCAGCCAGATACAATGGGTCTGTCATGACTGCCGTTCACAGAGTTGATGGGTGGCGCTCGCTGGCAATTGGGCATCACCCTGTCTCTGGGAAGAACAAATCCCTGCTTGCTGGACAAGCCTTAGGTGGGGGCCTGTGGACCACCCCAGTGCTGCTCAGCCATCTTCGGGAGTGACCTCTGGAGATGTGGTCACTGTAAGAGGGAGAGAATTAGTAGGGGGGTCCAGGCAAGGACCCTGTGGAGAAGACAAAGATGTTCCAGGCAAACCACAGCTGTTTTGTGTCTGTAAGAGGCCAGAGTGAACATGAAAGAGACTGGTACAACCCCAGCCATGGAGAGAAAGGCCACTGCCTGGGGGCAGACCAGGAGTGCGCACCTTCTTTAAAGAGCCTATTTTCCCTCTGGGATCAACATGCACATGTGTAAAATGGGCTCCTGTGTTGAGTGGATGGCTCGCTTGTGCTGTGTGGATCTGTTCTGCAGTGCTATCACAAGACAACTGAGACAGAGAAGAAAATAAGTTCGTCTGGGCTCAAGATCGTGGAGACCCAAGGGTAAGGGGCTGCATGAGGAATTGGCGTTTGTGCTGACAGGGAGAGGAGTGCACAGAGAGAGGCCAGATGCCCTCTCACTCCCCACCCCTGGCCTTTCCTTAGTTCCACCAGGATTTAAGCCTAAGCACACCGGTGCGATGGTCTTACCCAATCCTAATCACTTTCCCAAGTCTCCATTTCCCAACCACAGAGTCACATTAAATGCTCATCTCCTAAATACTCCACAGCAGAATTTAAATGACACACTGAAACCAAAGCCAAAGAGAGGGAAAAGCCCTGGGAAGGAGGCAGAGGAGGGCTCTGTGCAGGCCTTCTGTTCACTGGCTCTCGACACTGGGACTCGGTGAGGTGGGAACAAGCCAAAAATTGGATAGTTATATCCTACATATACTCTGTTGGCCCCCAAACACACTGAACTCTGCCCCAGACAGGGACTTCTTTTCCCTAAGATTATTTATTTATTTGGATTTTTTTTTGTTTCTTTGGATGGGGGGAGGGGTTGATTTTTGAGACAGGGTCTTCAGTGTAACAGAGTCCTGGTTGTCCTGGACTCCCTTAGTAGGACAGGCTGGCTTCTTAGTCACAGAGATCTCCCTGCCTCTGCTTCCTGAGTGCTGGTATAAAAAGCATGCAACACCACACCCAGCCTGTGTGTTTGGTTTTCAGACAGTCTCCTGTAGTCCAGGCTGGCCTCGGACTCACAATGCAGCTGATGATGGTTTTGAATCCCCAATCCTCCTGCCTGTGATTTGATCCTGAAAGTTACAGGTATGTGCAACAATGCTCAGTTCTGATTTCTATTTTATGTTTTTTTTTTAATTCTCAAGTCCAGAGAAAAGTTGGAAAATTTGCACCAGTGTATCATTTGCTTTGACTCCCCTCCTTTCTAAAAGAAAGCCAGGTGTGGTACCTAGCCGTAACCCTGGCATGTGCAGGCTAATGCACAGAAGTCACAGGTTATAGGCCACCCTTGGCTACATAAGCAAAACCAATAAAATAAAATAGGCCAAGTATGGTAGCACATGCCTTTGACCCAGCATTCAGGGGGTAAAAAGGCAGGCTGATATCTGTGAGTTCAAGGCCACTCCAGTCTATGTGGCAAGTTCCAGGCCAGCCAAAGCTACAAAATGAGATCCAGTCTCCAAAGCAAACAAATAAAATTAAAATAAACTCTCGTGGATAGTAAATTCAATGTGCTGTGTATTTGACCACAGTTTCAAAGATACTGTACTGGCACAGCAACCTCACCTCTGTACTGTTCGGGTAATATTCACCCAGGAGGCAGTGTGAACTTGGCAGTGTGGACCCGAGACCTTGTGGGGCAGCGCCATCAAGCTAGAGAGTTCTTGCCCAAGCATAAGTCCTTGTCAAGACCACAGAGGCAAGTGGGTGGGGCCTCCAGCAGCCCTCGGCTTTCCATTGTACTATTGGCGATGCCCCGCCCCTTCTACCTTCCACAGAAATGGCTCTGGAGGAAACTAATTGTCCATGGTTTGCCTGCAAAACAGAGCGTGCCAAACGTCCTCATGGTGGGGTGGATGTAAGGGAAGGCAGACTAGGGGAGCAATTCAAGGCAGCAATATGCTGAGGGCTGGTCCTCTCTGCTCCCACTAGCTTGGTCTCCACGGTATCCAGAATTTCCAGGATCCTTTAGCTTCCCCAAGTTCATTCTTTAATCCAAGTTTCACAACACCACTCTTTCTAAAAGGGAGCCTTCACCTGTGTGCTGGTAGAAGAACAGGTCAACTGTGCAGCCGCTAAAGGTTTCGTCCCAGACACAAGGGGGCAGGTCTCAGGGAGGAGTCACAGAGTCCCGCCCCTATCCTTCCGACTGGCTAGGCTGCCTAGCGGAGAGCTTGGCTCCAGAAACAGAGCTGACTGGGGACTGGTGGACCAGAGTAAGACAGCACCGGTAAGGCGGGTGAGAACTAGGGGCTGGGAAGAGAAGGGGTAACAGGAGTGAAGGAAGGCTCAGGTCCTAGGCCTCATCTGCCTCGTGGGGACATCTCAGAGTTCTCATGGACAGGAGGAGATCCATGGCAGCAGCCAAATTTACTTGAGCGAGGGAGGTGGGTCCCAAGGGGCTGGAGGGACACAGCACCCTCTGGGCACCACTACAGCACAGAGTGATAAACAGGACCTCAGCTCCCAGCTATTTCCTGGCCACTTTTGTTAGGATCTAGCAGGTAGAAACAGGCTAAAAATGGCAAAATCACAATAAATTGGCGATTTTCAGAGTCCCAAAAAGGTGTACTTCTGAGTCCCCCTGAGCCCGGGACTTATTTTTATATAAAGAAAGGGCATGTATTATTATTGTGAGGGGCCAGACTCCCCAGTGGCATGAGGCCAGGACAGTGCTGTCTGAGTATTTTGTGCATGCCAAGGTTGGGACAGAGACCCAGGAGGCAGATCCCTGGAGCAGCCTCCAAATCACCCGTGACGACCCAGTTTGTACATCTAGGATAGGCCTACCACTAATGTTGGGGGGGGGGCAGGGCTGAGAATGTATCTTGAAGAAGGGACAACTGAGGGTGTGGGATCCAGGTAGAAGGGACAGTGTCGTCAAAGGTCTCAAGAAACGGGGTGGGGTATGGAAATGGGTGATGCTTAAACAGGTGAGTGTAGCGGTCCACAATTGCATCTTCAGGTAGGAGGACCCAAAGGCCAGCTGAGTTACATGGCTGACCCTGACTCAAACAAACACTTAAGAAAACAAACACAGCTGGCTACATAGGGAATGTAGGACAGACAAGGCAGAGCCTTGACCTCCCCCACCCCACCCACACCCCCACCCCCGTCCTCCCACCCAACCCCGCCAAGCTGAGACCCTCCGGAAGACCACATGGTCCTGAGCTCCTGGGCTGTGTCCACTTCCCCCTGGAGAGTGGATTGCTGTAGCCCTTGAAATTCAGCATGGTTACCAGTTCCCAGACTGCGTCCTGAAGACGCTCCTGGAGACTGTCCTTTTGTACCAGCAAATGCCAGCCATCCCTTTTCCTGAGCTCTAACCCCAGGGCTTTGGCCCCCAGCTTAGTGAGGTCTGGAAACCAAGGAAAGGGATGTTTGGATCCTGCAGAACTCCAAGCAGGCTCCGAGGCAACTGACTGAGCAGCTTTTCCCCCCTGTTGTTCTGAAATGGCATCTCATGTGCCCAGGCTGACTTTGACTATGAGGTGGAGGTTGTCCCTCCTGCCTTCACAGCCCAGGCGGTGACCCTGCAAGCGTGTGCCACCGTGCTCAGCTCCCTCACTTCTGTTTCATTGTTTTGGTTTTTTCTCAGTTGACGTTGGCCAGGTGTGTGATTCCCCACTGTCCCTCACCTGCTGTGGCTGCATCCAGAATGACTCCTCTGATTCACTGCCTCCTCTGTCTTCTGGTACCTGATTTCTGGAGGGAAGAGTTCAGCGGGGAGGTCAAGGGAGCCCAAACTAGCTCACTTCCTGTGTGGCTACCACACCTCAGAGAAATGTTAAAGTTAAACCCCTGCGTGCGTGCGTGTGCACTGCACAGAGGCAGCCCCTGGGGGCTCTGCTCCCGACATTCGCTCATCGAGGGGTGTTCCGCCAAGAGCAATCAAAGGGGCTGCAGAGCCCACAGCTTGTCCACCACCCCTGGAGCACACAGTAGGCCTTCAACACCGGGGTGAAGTGCCTATCCAAAGCCACACCCATATATTCCTTCTCAGATCAGAAGTCTCCCTGGGATCTTCTCTAACTCCCCAAGTGGATTAAGAAACCCTTTGGCTGCAGGTTGGTATGATGGGCCCTTTCAGGAAGGTCCTCTTTAGATACAGTCCAGCTGTGTCACACAGTTGGCATATTGGTCTGAATTATGCAGAAAAGGGGAGGAGGTGGTGTTTCCTTCAAACCCCTGTGGGAGGCTCCATCGCATTTCTGTTGTATAGAAAGACTCCAGGGGGCAAGTCACAGAGTAGACAGTCCTGGTCTGGCCCGACAGACTCAGAACTCCATGTCCTCGGCCCTTGTCCAAAGGGTAAGATGCCCATAAAATTCTCTCCTGCGCTTACTCTCCTACGACCTCCAACCCCAGCTGCCCCAGGCCAGACGCTGCAGACTGCAGAGGGGTTGTGCGAATTCACAGGACAGCGGCTGAACTGGTGGCAAGCCCAAGAGTCCTGTGACCAGAGGTTTGGCCACCTGGCACTGGGGCCCCTAGATAAGGCTCTCGCTTCACATCTGCCTACCTCGGTCTGGGTAGGACAAAGAGAGGCCTCATTACGACGATGTCAGCCACAGAGGCGTGAGTATGGGCTCAGCATCTGGTGCAAGCAAGGGGGAGGGGGAAGATAGTGTTTGGACCTCCAGAGATGGGATCTCACTGAGACTGCAGTTTCGGTTGAACAGTGCATGCCCATTCTGGAAGTGGGGGTTAGCCCTGGGCAAGGGGTCTGGAACCCCCCACTTCTCTCTTCTCCAGACTAGAGGAACCCACAATCCCATTACAGGCCCCACAGCTGTGCCAGTGAGTGGCAGGCCCTGTGGCAGTTAGGGAAACTGAGGCTCTGCCGCGTGTCCCCACAGGTAAGCACACCACGGCTGCGCTGGTGTTCCATGAGAGGAGCGCTGACAGGGCCGCTCGACTGCTCCAGGTCCTGCCTGCGCTGCCCGCGCTCACAGCTTGTGTGCATGTTCAGTGGGATGAGACAGCCACAGAGGTGGCCACTCTCTTCTCCATGGCCACGCCCACTGTCACCAACGCACTGCAGCTGCGCGCCTTCGCAGAGCCCAGAGGCTCTGTGCGCGCAGCACTAGTGGTGCACGGCCACCATGCGCCCTTCAACGCTGTCTTCCGCTCTGACCACCGCTGGCACCACGTGTGCGCCACGTGGGAGCAGCACAGCGGGCGCTGGGCGCTGTTCGCTGATGGGAAGCGACGCGCTGGGGCTCAGGGACTCAGCGCGGGTCACCCAGTGCCGCCCGACGGAGTGCTTGTGCTGGGTCAGGATCAGGACTCCCTGGGTGGTGGGTTCTCAGCCCGCGACGCCTTCAGTGGCAACCTCACTGACTTCTACCTGTGGGACCGGGTGCTGAGCCTCGAGCAAGTGCGCCGAGCTCGTGCTTGCACGCCACCCCCCGGGGGCTTGCTCTTTCAGTGGGACCCAGAGGCCCTGGACGTCGCGCCCTCGCTGTTGCCCACCGTGCTTGTGCGCCTGCTCTGTCCTGGTAAGACATCGGCTTCCAACTGCCCAGATGCTCTGTTCTTCCCCTGGCTGGCCCTTTGAATCTGGCCCCGCCCCTGTCTAGCACCAGTCTCCAGCTCAGCCTTGGCTAATTTGATCTCGCCCGGTTCTGGCCACTCCCTCTTCAGGCTAACAGTTCCTGTCCAGAGGCTTATTTAGTGTGGTGATAGCTTCAGAGCCTCGCTCCCTGATCTCGACATGCCCCATAGTGTGGTGATACTGCATGCTGGTTCCCAATCAAAAGGGCAAGCGCCTTTTGTGCCTGCATGGGTAAATAGCCAAGCTGTGGTCTTGACTCTTTGCTACTCTGGCCAGTACCCTCAGAGGAGTGCCCCACGTGGAACCCAGGACCTGGCACCCCGGGCTCTGAACTCTGTCTGCACCTACAGCCCTTTCTCTGCTGCTACCCAAAAGGTGGGCCTAGCTGTGCCAGAACTCTGCTGAATAGTAGAGAAGTCAGGGCATTTACAATCTCCGGGTTTGAGGCCTCCACAGATCTAGACAACAGGGCAGTCTGTCTGGACAGGCCTGGGGGCAAATCTCAGCTGTGTGACTTTGAAAAAGTGATTCTGCCATGTCGTGCCTCAGTTTCCCCATCTGCCACGTTGTTTAATATTTCAGACACTGCCTCAGATATGATTTTTCTCCCCCCACCCCAGAACAGTACTTTGAGGGTGGTCATGGAGCAGGCTGGCCCCTCCTTTGCCCGGGGTCCAACCTGGCCTCCTCCTTTTGCAGAGACCTATCAGCAGCTTCAAGACTTCCAGTCATGGCTGGATCAGGACATTATCAGCAGAGTCAATGCTTTGGCCAATGCCACTGTGGTGAGCCCATCCCTGGAGACTGGAAAGTCTGGGGTGCTGTGGGCCAGCTCCCTGTGTCTTATTTTCTTTACCTGTAAAGACACACCCATCTAAAATATCTACAGGGACACCATTTGTTCCTGCACTTGCTTTAGATGCCCTGACAGCTGGGAGCTTGTAACAAATTTGACCCACCAAGAAGACCCTGGCAGTGCCCAGCATCTGGAGAGTTCCCTCCTGTTAGTTACCCCTCTACCCACAGCTTCTCCCAAGCCCCCTGTCTGAAGCCCCCGGAATCCTGTCCTTGGACAAGGCTTCCCGCTTCCTGGGTCTCCTGGAGAAAGTCCTGGCAGAGAAGCCAGGTCCGCTGGGGCCTGTTGCCCTCCTGGCCATCCTGCACTTCCTGAAGAGGGTGACTGCTCTCAGGGCTGAGGAGCCAGAGCTGCCGACCCAGCCCTGGGAGGAGCTTGGCAGAGGCTTCGTGTCTGTGGCCAGCCTGACCCTGGAGGAGCAGTCAGCCAGTGTGTGGCTGTCTATCGGTGAGGTGAGGCAGGCAGGGCTGGGATATGCCCTTTCAGCCCCTTTATTCTGTAACTGTGGGTGAGTCCACACCTATTTGAGGGCTGCATCTCTCCACGCCATCGGAGAGGCTCCTTTTGTCACCGTGAGTGGAAAGTCCACTTGAACGCAGCACAGAGTTAAGAACGGTATTGAGAGCCATTGGTGCTAAGGGTCCTCCCCAAAGCCAAGAATCTGCCAATTGCCTCAAGTGGGGCATCCTCTCCGTGGAGTGGTCCACCCATCATGTCTGCCTCAATACTCAGGCGGGTGCTCTGGAGAACAGGAAGTTTCTCTGGAGGAAGAGGCTATTAGAAAATTCATCCTTGCAAAGTACCAGTGGACAGGATTAGGGACAGACAGAGTATAAGAGTAGATAGGAACATGACAACCAGTGAGGTATGGTGCTCACCCAGACAGTAGGGTGTGTGAAGCCCACCCTCCCACATGTATGAAGCCCACCTATAACTACAGATCCAGGGCGCTGTAGTTGAAGAGGGAATGCCGGGCTGCGGACCTCAGTTTTCTTACCTAGAGAATGGGATTCTCACACTTGCCTGACTGAGGCAATGACCAAGTGAACAGGGCGATGTTCACAACGGAAAGTAGGTAACCACTCAGTGAATTTGGGTTTGGTTTGGTTTGGTTTGGTTTGGTTTTAATGTGAAACCTGAGCACGTATACTATGAGTTTGGCTCTAAGTCAGTGGCCCAGCCAGAGTGGACTCCAGGTAGTAAACAACAGACCAGTAGCCACAGGGCATGCAAGCTAGGAGACCTGCAGCTTGACTTGATAGACAGAATTGGAGAAGCCAGAGGAGGCTGAGGCTGACAGGGAACTCGGGCCTTGATCTTGAGGCCATTAAGGGTTTGGAGCCGGAACCCCAAGTGTCTATGGACCCCAGGTCAGGGCCCAGATCTGGGGCCTGGAGTGGGCGTCGGAGCCCAGCTACAGCTTCCTCCCAGGTGGTTAGAGGACCTATGGCCCTGGTGATGGGTGTGCAGCGCCTGGCATCCCTGCTGAGCTCCATGCTGACCCCTGCGCAGCCTCGAATCCACATCAAGCATCATCTTGCTGGTGAGCGACTATCCACTTACTCCACGGCAAATCCCAGCCGTCCGTCCTTCCTCAAGGTGGTCCCCGAGAGATCGCTGTCTGTGGGATCTCACTTCACAATATTTCCTTCCTTTACCCAGGCTGTATCTTCTGCCCACAATGCCCTTTCTTCCTTGGTCTAGCAAATTCCTCCCCTTGGGGCCCTATTTGGGTACCAACTCCCTCAACACGCGCACACGCACACACACACACATACACACACACACCACGTGAGTTCTCTCTTGATGGCTTAGTTTTCCCTCCTCAGTTAGTCTAACATCTTGAACATGAAACCAGGGCCTCATGATTGGCAAGTGCTCTGGCCCAGAGACACACTTCTAGCCCAGGCTAGCTCTCATTCCCCTGAAGTCCAACATGGAGAAGACTCCCCGAATATCATCCTGGGAACATACTCCTATAATGGACTGATGTGATTGTATGTGTAGATGTGTGGATGTACCATATATTCATTTATTTCATTATTTTAGTTATGCAGCCCTGGGATGACATCCTTAACGATGATGCCAGTCTTTAGACACCATCCTAAAGGACCGCATAATAGGGCTGCCCTCCTCTTCCTGAGCTATTTGAACAGTCTTTACTCAGAGCTAGACCCACATTCATTGAGTGCTTGGAGAACCATTTGGAGACTCTCACAGTAATCTTTAACCAAAGCTTCCTCTCACTGCTGCATCTGGTCCCAGGCCTGGAGGTGCAAAGCCTGCGTCTGAAGGAGGCCAGCACTGCAGGGCACACATTCATCATTCCTGGCGGGCATCCAGATGGACCAGGCCGCATCCACATCCCCGCAGGTGAAGTGAGGCGGCTCCTTAGGAAAGGTGAGGGGGGAGAGTTGACTAGAACCCTGTTGTGTTCCAGGTGAGACGTCTGGCATCCATGTAGTCTCCTCCAGTGAGGCCACATGGTTTCCTCAGAAGTGACTAGGTGAAAAAGGTCCCAGCCCTGACCACTCAGGGTTTTGGAACCAGTGTACACAGGACAGACGAAGAGATTTGAAGCTACATGTGTTAACCGTGGCTGGTTGGAATTCTGCATTAGCCACTTTTCTGTCATGTGGTCTTAGAAAAGTCACTGGCTTCTGACCCTCAGTTCCCCTGTGAAATGGAAAGGGCAATGCCTTCAGAGACAGCTAGGGCCTCCCACCCTCCCAGGCCTTGCTGAAGTCACGGTCATCCACACCTGGTTCACCTCAAGAATCTTCCAGCATACCCTAGGGGCACCTGGCCTAGAGCTCCAGGCTGCTAACGGCTCAAAGGAGGCAAGAATGCAGAGGTGAGTAGCCCCCTCCCAGTAGATTGAAGAGACCTGTGTCTCCCTCACACCCCAGGAAGCCAGGCCTCCATCTCTTCCCAGACCTCCATCATGGTGGGCAGGTCAACGTTTATCAGTGTGCTGGGTCTGCAGAAAGGAGCCTGGTAGAGCCCTGTCCCCTTCTTATCTGGAGTCTGGCTTTAGAGCTGAGACTCTGAGAGAAGACAGGGCCCTGAGGCTGGACCTCAGGGCCTCAAGTCATGGTCTAGTGCTCTCCCCTGGGCTGAAATGACCCAGGGCACACGTTATCATTCCCAACATCCACAACCACCCTTAAAAGCTCCATTTGTTCCCACAGGTCCCTAAGCACCCAAGTGGGCTCAGCTATACTCTCCTCTGAGGTGTGGGACACTGCTGGGGAGCAGAGCACAGCTGTGACCTTTCACCTGCGGCACCAGGCCCAGGTACCGGGTGGTGCAGCACTTGTCTGACTAGCCCCTTTCCTGATCCCCTGCCCTGCGCTTGCCAATATTTGTTCACTGGAAAGCCAAGATCTAAACATGCTCAAAAGAGCATATTCGGGTTGGGAACGATGGCTCAGTAGTTAAAAACTGCTCTTCCTGAAGGCCCGGATTCATCCCCAGTCACAGGGGATACAATGTCCTCCTTTGATCTCTGAGGGAGCTACACATATGTGGTGCACAGATATACATACATGCAAGACATGTGCATGCACGTGTGTATGCATGCATGCGAGCTCGAGCACACACACACACACACACACACACGTCCAGTCGTCTTCATCCCCAATGATTTCCTCCATTCTGAAGGGATCAGAAGTGGGGGTAATGTGCACTTTTCGCAATAGCTCCATAAATGATTTAAGCAACTTTCACTGAGCCCCCCAATGCCTATTCCCCTGGTGTGCAGAAAGACTATGTGATTGGCACCATCTTTGGGGATGTCATCCCAGGGCTGTATAACTAAAATAAATAAATGAATATATGATACATACACACATCTGCATGTACAATCACACCAGTCCATTGTGGGAGTATGTTCCCAGGATGATATTTGGGGAGCCTTCTCCATGCTGCGTTTCAGGGGAATGAGAGCTAGCCTGGGCTAGTGGTGTGTCTCTGGGCCAGAGCATTTGCCAATCATGAGGCCCTGGGTTCTGTCCCCAGGATTTAAAAATAAAAACATGCAACCTCAATGACAAAGGAAGGGTAGTACTCAAAAAACCCTGGAGAGCTACATAGTCGAGTGAAGGACTGGTCACTGTGGTTGCATGAAGAGGAAGGGGGTTTTCTATAAACTGGCATGGGAAGGCTTTCATGCTGTGAGGTTTGGTTTCATGGTATGCAGTGTCCGAAGTCCTGGGTTTTTTTTTTAACCCTTGTGGCATTTTAAAGAAAGCTTAGGGGTCTGTTGCTCACAGGGGGTCATTGTGGATGCACGTGTGCACCTAGTGTGGCGTCTGTTTCAGTTTGTCTGCATGTCCTCCCACGTCTCAGTCAGCTTGGGGGCAGTGTGCCCTCATGAACCCTCAGCCTTGAGTGGGTGGTTCTAGAACCACCTGAACCCAGAGATAGGTGTTCAAATCCCTTATTCAGAATGGCTTGGAAGCTACAGTGCCTTACAGACACTTTTCTAGATGTTCCCCGGTCCCTTTAGCTCACTCATGGTATCCAATACAACGTCAGTGATGTGAACAGCTATATACTAGGGTCTGGTGCAGGACATCACGACCAGAAAAAGTCTCTATATGTTTAGGACAGAGGCAGGTTTTTTTTTGTTTGTTTGTTTGTTTGTTTGTTTTAGTATTTTCTGTCTTTTTTCTCTCTCTCTTATTTTTTTAGTTGATATATTCTTTATTTACATTTCAAATGATTTTCCCTTTCCTGGATCCCCCCTCCCTGAAAGTCCCATAAGCCCTCTTTCCCTCCCCCTGTTTCCCAATCCACCCCTTCCCACTTCCCTGTCCTGGTATTCCCCTACACTGCTGCATTGAGCCCTTCCAGGACCAGGGGCCTCCCCTTCCTTCTTCTTGAGCATCATTTGATATGTGAATTGTGTCTTGGGTATTCCAAGCTTCTAGGCTAATATCCGTTTATCAGTGAGTGCATACCATGTGTGTTCTTTTGAGACTGGGTTATCTCATTTAGGATGATGTTCTCCAGTTTTATCCATTTGTCTAAGAATTTCATGAATTCATTAGTATTTTCTGTCTTAAAAATTATTTTTGATCTGTGGTTTGTTGGATACATGGCAGAACTCAAGAATACAGAGGAGAGAGTGAATAAATATGTAGTTTAGTGAACTACTTGACATCATTTCAGTTAAGATTTTAGTTACCATTTAAATAATAGACTTTATTATTACATTTTCATATCTGTATATCATACTCTACCCATCTATTACCCTTATTATTCTTTCCCTCCAGTGTCCTCCATCCTTCCTATCCATACATTATATACACCTATACATTATATGTGTATATATGTGTATATATGTGTATATATATGTGTGTATATGTATATGTGTATATATGTGTGTATATGTATATGTGTGTATATATGTGTGTATATTTATATGTGTATATATATATGTGTGTATGTGTGTATATGTATATGTGTGTATATATGTGTGTATATGTATATATATATGAGTGTGTATATGTATATGTATATATATATATATATATATATATATATATATATGCATACTAGCATTCTGTGTGTATATATGGTGCATGCCAGAAGCGGGCATCAGATCCCATTACAGATGATTGCCGGGAATTGAACTCAGAACCTCTGGAAAAGCATCCAGTGCTCTTAATTGTGGAACCATCTCTCCAACTCCCATATATGGTTGTTTGGTTTGGTTTGGTTTGGTTTAGTTTGGTTTGGTTGAGACAGAGTTTCTCTGTGTAGCCCTGGCTATCCTGGAACTCCCTCTGTAGGCCAGGCTGGCCTTCAACTCAAAGATCCACCTGTCTTGCCTCCTGAGTGCTGGGATTACAGGCATGTGCCACCACCGCCCCGCTAAAATAATCTGTTTTTTTGAAGATCCTCTACACTAATTTCCATAGCCTTTGAACCAGTTTATATCCCGCCAGCAGTGTATAGGGTTCTTTCTTCCCCACATCTTTGTCAGTATGTATTGTTGCTTGTTTTCTGTTTTAACAGGCTTATTTGTATTCTTTTAGGTTTTTTTGTACATGTGGGGGGGGTACGGGTGCCCACAGAGGTCAGAAGTGTTGGATCCTCCTGGATCTGGAGTTACAGGCAGCTGTGAGTTGCCCAACATGAGTGCTGGGAACCCAGCTTCTAACCTCTGCATCAGCAATGCATGCTCTTAACCACAGAGCCAGCTCTTCAGCCTCCGTTGCTTGTTTTCTTGATGATGCAATGGTGAGAGGAATCTCAAAGCTGTTTTGATTCGCAGTTCCCTGGTGACTAAGGATGTTGAACATTTTTACCATATATTTATCAGCCATTTGCTGTCCTCTTTGAGACCTGTCAGTTCAGTTCATTAGTCCATTTATAAATTGAATCGTTTGTTTGGGGGAGGTGATGTTTAATTTTTAGGGTTCTTCATAGATTCTAAATATTAACTTCTGGTCATATGGATAGTTAGCAAAGATTTTCCCATTCTGAAGCCTGTCTTTTCACTTGACCCACTATCTCCTCCTTTTGTGCAGAACCTTTTTAATTCCATACAATCCCATTTGTTAATTCTTATTTTATTTTATTTGAGACAAGGTCTCACTTGCATAGCCCTGGCCGACCTAGAACTTGCTATGTAAACAAGGCATGCATCCAATGTATAAATATCAACTGCCTCTGCCTCCAGAGTGCCGGGATTAAAGGCGTGCACCACCATGTCCAGCCCCAATTCAAGGTTTCATGTGTTATATTAAGGTTTATATTTACATTTATTTATGTATATGTGCACATGCATGTACATACATACATATGAGCCAGAGTGTGTGTGTGTGTGTGTGTGTGTGTGTGTGTGTGTGTGTAGGTCAGAGAACAACTTGCAGGATGTTCTCTCTTTCTACAATGTGTGCCCCAGAGAGTACACTCAGGCCGTCAGTAGCAAGTAGCTTCACCTGCTGAGCCATCTCCCAGTCCCAGCATTGGGTTTTATATAAGGTGAGAATTAGAGGCAGGCAGATTTCTGAGTTCGAGGCCTGCCTGATCTACAAATTGAGTTCCAGACTGGTCAGGGCTACACAGAGAAACCCTGTCTCGAAAAAATATATAAATATAAGGTGAGAATTAGGGATCTAGTTTCCTTTTTTTGTTTTGTTTTTCGAGACAGGGTTTCTCTGTGTAGCCCTGGCTGTCCTGGAACTCACTCTGTAGGCCAGGCTGGCCTCAAACTCAGAAATCCACCTGCCTCTGCCTCCCAAGTGCTGGGATTAAAGGTATGCGCCACCACCACCCTGCAAAGAGACTTTGAACTTCTTTTTTCAAGATTTATTTATTTATTTAAGTACACTGTAGCTGTCTTCAGACAGTCCAGAAGAGGGTGTCAGATTTCACTATGGATGGTTATGAGCCACCATGTGGTGGCTGGGATTTGAACTCAGGACCTTCGGAAGAACAGTCAGTGTTCTTACCTGCTGAGCCATCTCTCCAGCCCCCTAGTTATCTACAAGTGGATATCCAGCTTTCTCAACACTACCTGTGGGAATGACTGACTTTTCTATAATTCATGTTTGTGGTACCTTTGTAGAAAATCACACACACACACACACACACACACTCTCTCTCTCTCTCTCTCTCACACTCGCACACTCACACACACTCATACACATCACACACATCACACACACACACACACAAGCACACCTGCCCCATGTCCCTATACACACTCATATACCTGCCCTGTCCTCATGTCTTACCCCTAGGTCTTTCCACAGAAGATTCTAGAGCCTGCCTGTGGTTTTTGGAACTTCAGTGCCAAGTAAGTTTCCACATTTATTTATTTGTGTCTTTGCACATGTGTGGAAGTCAGGGGACATCTTGCAAGAGTCACTCTTTCTACCATGTGGGTCCTGGCGATTAAACTCAGACTATCAGGTTTGCCTGGCAGCAAGGGTCTTTGCCTGTTAAACCATCTCACCCAACTCTAAATCAGACCATTTAAATAATGATGTCCCCCCCCCCCCGCGCTTGTAAAGGAACTAGGACTTGGCAGTGTTTGGGGTCTCCCAAAACTGCTTTCCAGACCCCGTAAAGCTTCAGGAGAAGCAGGGGTGAGGAGGATGTGTCACCCACATGGCATCGAGTGGCGTCCTCTGGTGCTTATGAAGGAGGTAGCGAAGACTCTGGGAGAGGTCCTCAAAGAGACTCAACTATCCAGTGGCTGCTAGAGAGATTCGTTCCTATGAGGCTGTGGCCCTGAGCATTGTCAGAGTCTCCTCCTGGGTCTTCAGCAGAAGGAATGACACCACCCACAAATGTTTAGCAACCAGTACAGGCAAGAAGCAGAGGCCATCGAGTCTTCTGACCTCCTCTGGTCCTACCATCCCTGAGAAAATTAAGCACATTTGTTGGATGGGAAACTGGGGCCCAGAGAGTTAGTTACTGGCCAAGGACATATCACTGGCTGGAGGCAAAGCAGCCCTTCAGGCTTCAGGTAGAGACACCTCTGTGTGCCCTGTGTTCCCCCGCATCTCAAGAGCCCTTTTGCTAACCCCAAGCTCAGCTGCAGGGGGCTCCTGGGCCACCACTGGCTGCTTAGTGCTCGCTCTACACCGGGACTCCACCACCTGCCTCTGCAACCACAGCACCAGCTTTGCCATCCTGCTGCAGGTGTATGAAGTCCAGGTGAGCAGGGCGGACGGCTTAACCACATCTGCAGAGGGAGGCCATGCTTGAGGCCAAGTCATCCTGAGACCTTGCACTGGACACCTGGAGGGCGGGTCAGGGACTAAGGCCGAGCTGGACAGGGGGCTTAGAGAAGACCCGGGTGGGGAAATGGTGGGGTGTCAGGTAGGGCTGTGTCTAGGAGTAGGGTTCAGGGGGGTGTCCTGATGATCACGAAGAACCTGGATAAATCATGAATCCAGGCGAGTTTGAGAGGAAGAGGAGACTCAATCAAGAGGGAAGCCAACTCCAGAGCAGACTAAGAGAAGGAACCTAGTGGTCATTTGCCAAAAGGTCCAGCTAGACAGAGCCACAGCCTTAGGAAGACTCTGGGTCTGAAAGAGCCCCCAGGAAAGCTTACATGCTTATTTCCTGTAAATGTCACATTATAACCCATCAGTAGCTTCATCTTTAATAGCAGCCCATGATCCGTGTGGGTATCGCCTGCCTCCCAGCACCATGCCCTTGGGTTTGTCAATCACTTCCAGTTCTGGACTCTGCTGAGTCAGTGGAATCTTGGCATGTGGGGCAGCTTTTAGGGAGATCCAGCGAGAGAGACATTCATTCACTCATTTGTTAAGCACCTACTGTGCGCAAGCCTAGTGCCTGGTGTTTGGTACCATTGCGATCCTTGATTCCTTAGGGAGCCTTGACATCAGCAGACGGGGTGAGTCTTGGGCAAGTCAGGATGAGGATGGGCTCCTCCCTGTCCTTCCCTGCAGGGAGGTCCTGAAGAGGAGTCGCTGCTGAGGACTCTGTCATTTGTGGGCTGTGGTGTGTCCCTCTGTGCTCTTGCTACCGCCTTCTTGCTCTTCGTTGTGACTGGGTGAGGAAGTCTCCCACATTGGGGCTTGTCTCAGACTCCACAGCCATCCCCATGAGACGTCGGTCTGGGGCTTCCCTTAGGGTGAGCTGGGCCCCCTGCTGGCTACATGAGCCCAACCACCAGAAACCCCTAGCCTTCCCCCCTCCCCCAGGCCTGGCTGAAAGTGCACGAGGCTGGTGGGGCTGTCCTCCTTAGCCAACCCCCCTACCCATACAGGGTTCCCACTTCTGAGCGGACCACCATCCATAAGAATCTTATTCTTTCCCTGGCCTCCGCTGAGGCCTTCCTCATGACCAGCGAGTGGGCGAAGACCAGCAAGGTAGGCAACCAGCAGGTGACTTGCAAGCTCTGGGGCCATAAGAAGCCTTTGGAGGTCTCCTCCCCTGTTACCTGCTGGTGGCGTCCTTGCCCTGGCGGAGAGCGAATCCCAGGGAAGAAAGACCCAGATGGTACAAATGGCAGAGCTGTTCCCCTGACTCTTCCTTGGATGAGCATGCTAAATATGACTGTGGGGTCAGGGTAAGTTGTGCCCAGAGCCGAGCTTCATGGTGACCTCCATCCCCGTCCCCCTACCCCCACCCCAGGTGACCTGTGTGGCTGTCACAGTGGCCATGCATCTTCTCTTTCTGGTTGCCTTCTCCTGGATGCTGGCGGAGGGACTGCTGCTTTGGAGCAAGGTGGTAGCCGTGAGCATGCACCCAGGTCCCAGGATGAGACTGTACTATGCAGCAGGCTGGGGTGAGGACCCCTGATCCCTACTCTTGTTCTTTCCATTGCTGTCCAATACCTCCCCATACCAGTACCACCCAGACCCATGCTCGGGCACATTGGCACCATTCAGCATCCAACAGCACCTAAGAACTACCAGATACCCAGTACCCAGTACCACTGAACACCCCACACTCAATACTACACTCTACCAGTTTCACCCAGTGGCACCTGATACTTGTCTCTGATGTGAGCTCAGGTTCCCCAGTTACAGCTGCATCCAGTCTGTTTTCCTTAAGTCCCCTCCACTCAGCAGCCTCAGTCTCCACCTCTTAGGTTGGTCCAGGGGACGGTTGTGGGCTGGATCCTAGACATCGAGGAGTGGTGGTATGACCTGAGTCTATTTGCTCCTTCCCTAGGCATTCCTGTGGCCATTGTGGCCATCACCCTAGCATTGCACCCTCATGACTATGTGGCTTCTGGACACTGCTGGCTCAATGTTCACACGAATGCCATCTGGGCCTTTGTGGGGCCCGTCCTGTTTGTGCTGACTGTGAGCTGGGAGGTGTGGGTGCCACAAGGGAGGGGCATGTTGGGAAGGGGGGACTCCTCTTGCTCACTGGCACCCCACCTCCAGGCCAATACCTACATCCTGGTCCGTGTGGTGATGGTCACTGTATCCAGCGCCCACCGCCATGCAGGCATGCTGAGCCCACAGCCTGACCTACAGCAGAAGATCAAGTTCCACATGTGGTGAGTCTCAGCTAGACAGCAGGATGAGAAAGGGGTGCAGGGCCAGCTGGCACCTCACATGAGCCTGGTTTAGTGTGAGCACATGTGTCTCTGTTGGGATGTGTGGCCAAGTGTGAACCTGTGTTAATAAGCAGTGAGTACATGGGTGGTCTTACATGGCACTGGGGCATGTCAGGCTGTGTGAGACACTGTGGATCCCAGCCACTGTCCCGGGGCCTCACTGTCTGCAGAAGGTGCTGAGGGTTTGCTTGAGACAAGATAGGAGGAATCTCCAAGTCAGGCCATGCACAGTTCAGCCTCAGAGTGAGCATTCAGGCCTCTAGCTTGACCAAGGACCCTTCCCACTCCCCAGCACTATGCCCGCTGGGGCACAGTGGGGTGACCTTACTCCTATAGCCCAGCTTCCTCTGTGGCTTCCTCACTTGACTAGTCCTTGCTGCAGCAGAACTACTCAAGCCAGCAAGTGCCTGAGCAGACAGGGAGGCCAGGCCACTGGAGAGGGCTACAGAGCCTTCCTGATTCGTGCTCCCTTTCCCTGCCCAGTTCTGGGCAGCTGCCTCACTTTTGCAAACCAGACTTGGGAATGAATGAAGTCTTATCTCCCAGAACCATCACTCCTACTAAGAAGGAAGCGAGGTCCACCCAAAGGCTTTGCAGAGCCTTCTCCCAATCTGCCCCCCCTCTCCATGTGCTTCCTGGGAACTGCATCATCCATCAGACACTAGAGAATCACCTGGCCCCTCAGCTCTGCCTCCTTTCCACACAGGGCCATGGTGAAACCAGTGCTGGCCCTGTTACCCATCCTGGGCCTGACCTGGCTGTTTGGCCTCCTGGTACACATCAGCCCAACCTGGGCCTACGCTGCCGTGCTTCTCAATTCCTTCCAGGTATGTCTAGGCCCTGAGCACACAGAATGGGGGCTTTGGAACATTGGAACTCAGAGAGGGAATGCGGTTTACCAAGACTAAGCGGGAGGTGAGCCTACGTCACAGAATGCACCCCACAGCAAAGTGGGGCACTCTGCAAAGAGAGGGGGTCAGGGAGGCATGGCAAATGGTGGCCTCACGTCCACACGTGGGGCATGACAAGGACTTTTGGTTCACTGCACAGTTGAGGAAGGCTCTCCAGCCCTGCTGGAAGGTGGGGGGAGGAGGTCAGAGATGCAGCCAGCCTAACACCTTAGGCTACCCATCTCCCCCCACCATCTATGGCTTCTTTTGTTTCTGACCTGTCTCTGATTCTTTCTGTCTCTCAGGCTTACCAAGGGGATGGTAAGTGTCTGGGCCACTTCAAGGATCACCAGGAGGCCAGTGAGGGCATACAGGAAACTTGTGTCCTCTCCTTAGGTGTCTCTAGCTTACTGTGGGGTTGGCTCAAGCCACCCTATCTGTGATGACAAAGGTTAGGACAGGGTTTAATCAGGAGACTGATACTAAAATCACACAAGAAAACCATCCATCACAGCTCCGTGACAGAGAAGTATCTGAGCACTTGAGTGTTCCTGTCTACAGGATTTATAGGCCTGTTGGGGACCAAGACAGGAACAGAGGGTGCCAGCCTCAGGAGTAGATGACAAGACAGTGAGGGTCCCAAGGAGTGGTTCCTGTCACTGCTATCCTGACCCTTGCAGGACTGATCCCTTTGTCCACACCAGCTCGCCCTACCCCCACTCCCTCTCAGGGCCAAAAAGAACAACTCAGGGCAAGGCTGAACAAAGGCATGCTCCCCCAATCAGGGGCCAGCTCTGTCTAGGGCCCTGGGGGCAGGAGCAGTGAGCCTCTCTCAGAGAAGAGGACTGAGTCAATAAGGCCTGCTTCTGATGCCCATGTGATCGCTCTGGCCCAGCTCACAGTTTGATCTCAAAATAAAGTGTCACGGCCAGAGAAACAGGCCTTGTACAGTTGCTTTCCCAAGGCCTCAAGGCAAGGAGAAATAAGATGGGTCCTATATTCCGTGTGTGGATTCTTAGTTCTGGGTGTAGTCAGCTTTGACTGTGGGCAAGTCCCCGCACAATCCTCAGGAGGGGAGCGCTCACTACTACTCTTCCGATCATGTCATAGCCAGTGGTTACCTACCATGGTGTGAAGTGCTAGGATACAGCAGAGGAAAGTCATGTTGAAGCTGATTTTCCACTTCTGGAAGTGGAAGCCAACCATGATCCAGATAGAGGGTGGCACAGTTGTGAGGGGGCAAGGCGGGGATGGGAGAAGCCCTTCCCCCTGGACCTGGGAGACTTGTCTATTCTCTGCTAAATTAGCATAGAGATGGGAAAAAGCAAGGAGTTCCAGGGTGTGTGTGTGTGTGTGTGTGTGTGTGTGTGGTGCTTAGTAGTTGAACTGAAGTACTTGCTGTGCAAGGACAAGAACCTGGATTCTGATCCCTAGCACAGAAAAGATGTTGGGTGCTGCAGTAGATGCCTGTGACCCCAGCTCTAGGGAGGAAGAGACAGGCTCCCTGGATCGCACTAGCCAGCCAGACTAGCTGAGTGAGAGTTGCAAGTCCAGAGAGAGACCCTGCTCAAAAGATAAAGTGGGCCAGGCGGTGGTGGCACACGCCTGTAACCCCAGCACTTTGGGAGACAGAGGCAGGCAGATTTCTGAGTTTGAGGCCAGCCTGGTCTACAGAGTGAGTTCCAGGATAGCCAGGGCTACACAGAGAAACCCTGTCTCGAAAAAAACCAAATCCAAAACACACACACACACACACACACACACACACACACACAAAGATAAAGTGGATAGCAGTTGAGGTTGAGACCTGACATCGACTTGTGACCGCCACACACATGCATATACATATGCTCACACTCATGCAGAAATACATGTATACACCACACGGATATGCACATGGGATGGGGGCAAGATGAAAGGGATTTGCTGTGGACGAAGAGGGCCTCACCAACCCCTGGCAATGGTTAGGAGAAAGCATGGTCCCTGCTACCCTGTCGGCCTAAACAGCAGAGCACTGGGTGCCTGTCCTTTCCTGGCATAGAGTCCCCAGTACTCTGAGGCTCTATCCCAGCTCTTCCTGCATGTCTAAGTGACCCTGGTGGGGTTTCTCTAGCTCAAAACAGGACACTGAAGGTAACAGAAGCTCGTTGTCATGGTGATTACTTCAGCTTGCTGGCAGTACCCCCTCCACGACCAGGAATGCTCTCCAGGCCTGCTGGGGGAGTGGGCTCAGAGGTGTAACCAGTAGAACACCTTAGGTTCCCCATCTCTCCACCCCACACACACACCTGTGGCTTCTTTTGTTTCTGGACTTTCTCTAATTCTTCCTGTCTCTCAGGCTGTCACTGTCTTCTCTGCTGATTTGCATTGTCCCTGGGATCTTCTCCATCTTCTAAGCTCTCTCCTATCCCAGTCTGTGGCTCCTTCTCTGGCCTGCTCCTGGTTCCTCTGGGTGTGGTGCTGTCAGGCAGGTCCCTGATACATTCCAAGGCTGTGTCCTTGGCACCTGGATACCTTGTGACCGACCGTCTCCAGGCCTCTCTTTTCTCCTCTCCTCCTGTATCTGTGTCTCTCTTCCTCCACTACACCTGAAGCCCTGCCCTTCTGTCTTCGGCATAAACTAGGCAGGATACACCCCAGGACAGTGACAAGGTTCAGAGAGACCAAAATGGATATGGCCTCACTTGCTATTCAGGAATGATTTTGTTTTCTTTTAACCCACACTATGTCTGCTTTTGCGGAAGGAAACCAATGCCTCACCTCTATAGCCAGCTGTAGCTCACATCTACCTTGGTGGACCCGTCTAATGGGGATTGAAGTCCTCTGTGCCTCAAGGAATCTTCTGGTGATGCAACTGAGACAACCTTTACAAAGGGCTGAACACAATACCTGGTGCACACCAAAGCTCTGTGAATGGAGACTCCTTCATTCATTCATTCATTCATTCATGCTTTTCAGATTCTCCCCATCCCTAGTCCAGTTGCTGGTTCACAACCCAAAACACAGTATCCATCTCATACTACCTATCCATGGTGTGGTACCACAGAGGCCGAGAGGGCAAAGGACAGCCAAGACAGTATGGAAGTAGAGGGAATTCTTACGTGGAAGGACTGATGTAAAAGCTATATGAGGAGGGGGTCATTGTGGGACCCAGGGGAATGGGCAACATGAGGAGGGCTGGTGAGAAATGGGTAAGGAGGGGACATGGGACCCTACTCTTCTGACTCCGAAGTTTCTATAAGGGACTCCAGTTTTATTGTGGGGTGTGCGAGCCATGGACGACGCCTTTCTTTGCTGGTGTAGGCTATCAAAAGGAAACTCATGGGGAAGGCAATGCAGAGGCTGCAAAAGGGACAGGCTGGCTCTGGGTTTAGCGCTCCATCTTAGGAGTTAAAGAATGGTGATGTCAACCCGTTATGCCTGGGGACCAGAGGCCCAAAGGCTGGAAGACCTAGGAGTCCGATGCCCTCTGCCCCTGGCCTCAGGCTTGAACAGGCTTGAACAGCCTTTTATGCTGTCACATGGTGTCTGAGGAAGTTCCAGGCTCTAGTTCTAGTCTGACCCACTGGACCACACTATCTTGGGAAACTCTGCCCATCCACACGAGACTCAAATGCAGTGGTACTTTGTGAATGCCAAGGCCCTGCTGGTCCCTGTACCTGTGGAGAGCAGTCAGCTCTGCCTTAGCCCTGAATGCTGAGCCCTTCACACTCAAACTCAGAAGGAAATAAGAAACTCTATGGGCCGCAGAGTAAAGGGCTAGGAGGAGGGCGGGGCAGGCTTTGAGTGCTTCTGCCTCTCAATGCCCCTCAGTGCACCTACTGTGGTCCCGGCCTCTTGATCCAAGTAACGTCAGAGGCCAGGCCACAGAGCAGGTGGGGATTCCTTCTCAATGACACGAGGCCTGCCCGCAGGGCCCGTACATCTTCCTTGTCTACGCTGCTTACAATGGAGAGGTGAGTATGGCGAACAGGCTGTGGGGAAAAATCAAGGGAGGTGGACTGGGGTCCTTATCCCTGCTTCCCACAGATTCAGGGATGGACTTGCCTGTAGGGCTCCAGGGAGGGTCAAGGCCTGACCTGTGCTACCCTGCAGGTGCAGAACGCACTACGGAGGATGACAGAGAGGAAAGCAGCTGAGGTGATCATGGTGGAGCAGGTGCACCTGGCCAAGGGCGAGGCGGGCATCCTGGCGCTAGGTGGGCAGAGCCAAGCACACCACCTCTCCCTTCACACCCTTTCTGGCCCTTCTGACCTCCAGGTTTCATGTCCCTGGACCACGGTCCAGGAGAACGCCCAGGCCTGGGATCCTCTGAGAAGATCTGTTGCTCTCAGAGGTACAATCTATCTCCATGCCTAGTCAAACAGAGCTAGGAGAACAATGGCAGACTCTGTAAGCCCACTAGAAAGACAAAGAAACTGAGGCCTTGGGGAACAGATGGATGTCCAACCAGACGTGGGTTTTACTTAGAACTCCTGTCTAGGGTTCCCAGCCTGGGGTGGGGAGGAAGAGGAGGAAGGGTACCTGAGCCCCTGACACAAGAACTGGGTGGGCCTCAGTTTCCTCAACACTAATCTGAGAGTAATGTTCTGAGCAAATTTTTATGATGTCTGATAGTGGGGGCCCAATGTCTTAGCCTGCGCACAGTTCATCAAAGATCTCCCGCTTTTAGGGACCCACGGACCCAGGATTCCCACAGCCTTCTCTTCCATTACAGAACCCAGGAGACCAGTAAGACTGCAACAAAGGACCAGCTAGTATAATGGCAGGGTTGGGGGCACAGCAAAGGCTAGGACAGGGCAGGTGGGTGCTGACCCCAGGGACCTTGTCCTCAGCACTGGGAAGCTAGAGCCTATAGACTGGCAGCCCCAAATGCCAATGCCTCTCGGGAAGGGTCAAGAGTCCCCAGGGTATAGGGGGCAGGAGAAAGGGAGCATCTTTCCTGTTCTCTTTTTCAGGCTGTGAAGCTGACAGCTTTTAGGACTTCAGGTACCTCTCTTCCTGGGCAAACTCCCTCATCCCTCCTCTCCCACAGTGCTCCAAGATGAAATTGATTTGAGACTTAACCACACAGGAACCAATCTTAGATCAACAATGCCTAACCTCAAACTATACCCACGGCTGGCGGGAAGAGAGGCCTGCTTTCAGAACTCTTGCTGGGGTTAGGCTCAGTGCCCAACCCCAGGCCGATGCTGGTCCTGGTCCACTAGTCAGTCAAGGGAGGCTGTTTTCCTCGAAGTGTGCAGACGCTAAGGTATCCAAAGGAGCTGCAACTAGGCAGCCAGTGGCGCAACAGGAACCAGGCTCACCTGCACAGACAGGGCAACTGAGGCATGGCAATAGTCATAGGGGTGTGATCCACAGACCAAGGTTTGTAGCAGCCTTGAATGTTCAGCTTCCGGTCCGCTAAAAGGGGCCGGAGCGCCCCCTGCAGGCAGATCGGGGCGCAGGGCTAGGCAAGAGCGCGCAGCCGCCCCTCACCCGAAGGGCCCAGCCCCCCCCCCCCCCGCGCCCAGCCCCCCTCCACCCAGCCCCCACCTCAGGCACAGCCGTCTGCGAGAACAAGAGCCACTGCAGCGCCTCTGTGCCTTTGTCTCTGCTGAATGGGTGCGTTGCTAGGGCTGTCCGTAGCAACGAAGCCGCTTCCACTTCGGCCCCACCTTCCCGACCCCTACCCTGGCCCGACGATCCCTGCGTCTGGCCCCCAGCTCCTCCCAAACACGACTCAGGCAACCTGGGCAAAGGTCCCGGCGGGGGGTGGCTGCTGGCCACAAGTCCTTTCCGAAAGCTCTGAGGACAGTAGGTGCATGCAGGTGTTCTGATGTAGAGAAACCGGCTCAGAGAGACCATGAGGAGCAGGCTGGGGTGTCAGGGTTTTCCTCCAAGTCTCTGTTCCCAGACCCTGCCTAATCTTGGCCATTCCTGCCAGCACTGCCCAAAGAGAGCCCTTGCACTTTCCTTACAGGGGTCTAAAAGGCGCGTGCAGGGTTTTCCTCCCAGCCTTTCAGGAGCTCAATGGCCAGAGGACCTCAGCCCATCCTCGGAAACCCAGACTGAAAAGTACAGCTGGCAGCCCCAAGTGAGAGAAAAGCAGCTCCGGACCAGCCCGGCGGGTTCTTCTGTTTGCTTTGGTTCCTTCCACTTCTTTAGATGTGCCTGTCAGTGTGTGATAATAAACCAGGTATTGAAGCTTTCTGCCTCTGCCGCCCCCAACCCTTGGTGGGACGGGGTGGAGTTGTCTTCCTGGCCAGGAAGGAGAAGGTGGACAGGGCTGTCGGGAGGTAGGGGAGCAGAGAAGGTGTCAGTTTGACTTTGGGATTCTGCAGTGCCACCCGGCCTTGCTAGTTCTAGCTAGCACTTTAAAAAAAAAAAAAAACCAAACAAACACCTGGGCGGTGGTGGCGCACACCTGTAATCCCAGCACTCTGGGAGGCAGGGGCAGGTGGATTTCTGATTTCGAGGCCAGCCTGGTCTACAAAGTGAGATCCAGGACAGCCCGGGCTACACAGAGAAACCCTGTCTCGAAAAAAGCAAATCCAAAACCAAACAAACAAACAAAAAAACAAAAAACCATTTATCTCGTGTGTGTGCATGTGCCCGGATGTTTGTGTGGAGGTCAGGGGACAGCTTACATGAGTCAGTTCTCCCCTTTTACCATGTAGGCTCTGGGCATAAAGTTCAAGTCATCAAGGTTTGTGGCAAGTGCTTTTAGTCCCTGAGTCATCTCTTCTGCCCAGCAGTCAGTCCATTCAGCACCTGCAGTGTCCCTGGCCTGAGGCTGTGCTTCCTCACTCTGCCTGGAGATTGCCTCCATCCTAACTGTGCAGACACAAGCCTGAGGCTTCCCTGCTGGAGGCCTAAGCCCGTGGGCAATGGGTGTGGGCCCAAAACACCTAGGCACTGATTTCTGGAGGTGCCACAGGTAGCTGGGATTCACTTGGGAATGAGGGAACAGTTGTCTCGCTGAGGAGGAACCTACGTGGCAGTCCACTGAAAACAGGCCAGGGCACCCCCTCACGGTGCCGCCACTGGTCACGTCCCCAACACCATCCAGCCTGCCTCCCTTGGGGCTACAGAGCTGGGTCAGGGTGGGCTCAGGACAAGTGAGACAAAGAGAGCAGGGTGAGTGAGAAACCCACAAGGGCCAGGGAGGCACAGACAGTCCCAGGGCTTTGGTGGCTTCCTCCCCGAACCCTATGTGTGTTGCAACTGGGACACCATTTCTGGAGAGCATTGGCTCATCTATGCAAGCCCAGGTCTCCAGGCATTTATTTCTGGGGACCTAGGATGTGGAAGAACTTGAAGCCCTGCCTGTCTGTCATTTGCAGAATGAGGGATAACAGGCTTTCTCTCAGAAGACGTTGTGATACAGTCTTATGCTAGTTTGGGGCATGGCAACTACCCCGCACCCACTAAGTCCACAAAGAAGGCCAGCTGTGACCAGAGACATGTAGGGCTGTAGGCAGAGGAAGCTGTGTTCAAGGCATTGAAGGCTCTGTGTGGGGAGGCGAGAGATTCACAAGAGAGAACAGACAGCAGGCAGCAGAGTCCCTGCTTTTCACTGGGAAGGCAGGCAGAAGCCCAGGAGGATGAAAGGCTGGGCCATTTGGCCATTCCCTCTGGAGCAGGTGGGCTTTGCTAAGTATCAGCAGAATACATGCTCAGCCCTGGCAGAACCCAGGGCCTGGGCTAGGGGCCCAGCAGGCATGCAAGGAGGTAGAAGGGACTGGGTCCTTGGTGGCACATAACCACCTGCATTTCCATTCGCCCTAAGTCCCTTCCCTGTTCCAATCATAAAGGTTTGGGGATCACGGGACAGGACTAAGGGTCTCTTTCCAGGCCTTTCCATCCTACATATTCTTCTTCCTCCCACACCCTCTGTGCTCCAGCCAAACACAGTCAGCTGGCGTCACCCTCTTTCTTCTTATTGCTACGATGTTCTTTCTGGACCGTCTCTGTTTCTGTTAAGCTGGTGAATTCCTGGGCATCCTTAAAATCTGAATTTGGGGCCGGGTGGTAGTGGTGCACGCCTGTAATCCCAGCACTCTGGGAGGCAGAGGCAGGCAGATTTCTGAGTTCGAGGCCAGCCTGGTCTACAGAGTGAGTTCCAGGACAGCCAGGGCTATACAGAGAAACCCTGTCTCAGAAAAAAAAAAATCTGAATTTGGGTGACCCCTCAGCCTTTTCCCGTGAGGTGAACCAACGACTTTCTTAGCTGTGGTTCAGTTACATAAGGGATCATATCCTATCATCTGGTTAATTAAGGCAGTCTTCTTTAAGCCTGGACATTGCCCTGGGACAGGCACAAAGCAGGAGAGGAACATCTTTTTCTGCCACCTCCCCCTAAAGGGGGTGGTACCCTTTTTCTAGTTGTTTTAGAAGCTCCAGGTGGACCAAGTGTGGCCCTAGGTTAATCATATTGGGTGAAGTGTGTGGGAGGGACAGTGACTGAGCACCGCCTCTGCTATGTGAATGTGGAGAGCCTACCAAGATGGCTGCTCTGATGGAACCTGAGGTGCTGGAGCACTCAGAGGTTGGTCGAGCTCAGTGCTGCCACCTAGCAGGAATCATCAGCGAGGGTGGGGACTGAGGGCAGGGTAGAAAGGGAGAGCTGAGTTGGAATCCGGGTCCCCACACTGAAAGGCACCCCTGCTGGAGTCTCTATGAGGACAGAGAGCTGAGGGAGGGTTTTGCAAGGTGTTCATGAAATGGACGCGTTTTCAGTATGGAGCAGAACTGGCATGACCGGGTGCAGCTGAGGTGAGACCCCAGAAAGTCACAACATCTCCCAGGCTTGAGACCCAGGCTTGGGGTGGGGCCCAAAGCCTCATAGTATCTGCTGTCTCTCTACCCTGGACTCTCTGACTGTCTCCTACCTCATCTTTAAAAATCTCTTCAATGCCTATGGTATGTATATAGTCACACAGATATACACCCCCTCCTATCACATCCATCTCCCACTGCTCAGTTCCCAGGACGCTCTCCACATTCTCCTCCCAACTTCCTTAGTTCATTTTCATAGTCTGCTGAGTCCACTTGGTGAAGCCTGTAGGTGCATAGGTGCAGGGTCTTCCAGAGGCGCACTGGAGCGTAGGTTAGGATCACATCCCTGAAGACATCTGACTCTCCCACCCCCAGAAGCCACTGATGGCCAGGAGTAGGGGATATGTGAGTTCTTCTTGGAATGTTGAGTGGCTTGGCCTTGTACAGGTTCTAAGTGTGTGTGTGTGTGTGTGTGTGTGTGTGTGGCACATAGGTCAGAGGACAACTTATGGGCGTTAGTTCTCTCCTTCTCCATGTGGGTTCAGGGCATCAGGCCTGCAAGCACCTTTCCCTGCTGAGCCATTTCAACAGCGCCCCTTCGCAGAGGTTTGAGCTGAACACCATTTTGGTAGCAGGCAGACCATGACTCCCGCCCAGAACCTTCCCCAGGGACTGCACCTCACTTTGGAATGCAAACTCACAAATGCTACTGGAAACTAATTGCAAAATTTATTTCAGGGCTGCAGGGGTTTATAAGGGCACTTCTTGTCTTGGGGCTGTGGGTCTCTGGCCTTGGTGGGCGCACGCATCTCAGGGGCAGAGGTGGGGGTCTGAGTCAGGGTGGTAGAAGAGAGGAGACAGCCTTGTCCAGTTGGGCAGGCCTAGCATAAGCTGTAAATCTGACGTGAAAGCAGGAAAGACAGTGGATGCCCAGTCTGAAACAGAAGGTGGCTTAACCTCTTGCCCCAGTGCTTGGCCCTGCAGAGTGACTTTTAGGAGGCAAAGCAGCAGCCAGGGAACTGAGGCCAGCTTCAAGGGTTGTGGCAAGGGACCCAAAAGGATGGAGCCATGAGAAAATCCCCAGCACTGTCCTCATACAAAGATCCATGAAATCTCCTAGGCTCACCCACATCCCCACCTGCAAGGACTCTCAGCCCCTGCAGGCCTCCTGTTGCTCCCCCAGTGGGGCTGGGGCAGAGGGCAAACAACAACTCTTCTCAGGAGTGAGGTGGGGGACACAAAGATGGCCGCACGCCAGCCTGACTCTTGGAAGGAGATGTCAGGAGAAAGCTTTGGTGCTAATCCCCATATCCCAGCTCAGTCCTCTGTCCGTCTCCTGCCTGTTTCTCTCTCACATACTTTCCAAGGACTATCTAGGTGAAAGGAAGAGAATCCTGGTGACTGCAACCTTGCAGATAAGCACCAGCCCAGCCAGCTGGTGGTGGGCAGGGCTAGGGCAGGAATGTTGACTACAGCAGACTCCTCCTCCCTGGGTAGCTGGGACCTGGGAGAAGGATGATCCCAACAAAGTCCTTTTACAGGTAGTGGATTAGAATTAGATGGGTAGAGGGCTGGAGGGGGTCTTTTTGCCCTACCCACCCACACGGTGTCCTCTAGGGACCCAATTTCACAAACTCAGTTTACAACAGTGGACTTCCTTCCCTGCTTCAGGGGAGTCTGGAGACCCTCCTCCTCTGCCCTCAATGATGCCCGCAGACCTTCCTCTGCCTCTGATTACAGGAGAGAGGGAAAGGATGATCTCTGACCCAAGGGACATTCAGGCCCATCAGGAAATCCCAAGCCTCCTCCTGGGACCTCAGATACCAGGAAAAAAAAAGCTGGGGGCAGATGGAAGAAGGAGTGGTTAGAAGCCACCCCTTTGGGGCAGTCCAAGTGACAGACACAGGCCAGTGGCTAGTGAAGGCAACCTGCTCCAGCCAGTTCCCGCCCATCCTTGCCCGTCATCCCAAACACACAGCTCTGGAGCTCAGGGGCAGGGGCTTAGGGACAGGGCTCCTGGATCACCTAATGCAAGGAGTCTTTTGGAGGCAGTGGCATCCCTGCCTACTGCCGGCTGCCCGGTGCCCAGGCTCAAGTCTGCTTGGCCTGCAGCATCTCAATGAGAAGGTTGTTACGGGGCATCTCGTTGCCCAGATGCTTGTGGTACAGGTATTCCTTGGCCTGCATGCTCAGTGCCCGCACCTCCACCAGGCACAAGAGCAATTGCTGGAATTTGTCCCCGCAGTGTGGGTAGTGACACAAGGTGTAATCCAGCAGGGCAGCGTTGGCCTTCTCCTGGGCGTCCTTTACCAGGCTGTGGTTGTTCAGGAATTTCACATCTGCAACGGGAGCAGCCCATCACCCTCTTGTCACTGTGCCACCAACAAAGTTAGGCTGACACAGTCACCAGTGTTACCAATACCACCACAGTCCCAGGGGATACCAACCTGTGGACGCAGAGACTGCTATGAGCCTCTCAGTGGCCATCTCCCTATCCCCGTCCTGTGGCCACCATCGCTGACATCACTTGCATACTGTCCCCAATCTTTTTCCTCTGCCTTCTCTGTCTTTGGTTTTTCTGTTTGTTTGTTTTCTTTCTTTTTGAGACAAGATCTCACTATGTCTCCCTGGCTGGCCTGGACCTCACAGGGATCCACCTGCTTCTCTCTGAAGGGCATGTGCCACCACACCTAGAAAATCCCTGTGTCCTATCCCCAGTATGGCCACCACTATCACCAATCACTAAGCCACATCACTGGTTCAGTCATCATTACTGTTGTCACCATGGATACTTGACAGTCAAGATCGTCAGGAGCATCAGCAGATGTACTGATAGTGTGGTGTTTACGTCTCTCTATTTTCTCATCTATGAAATGGGGTGCACTTGTCTCTCCCAGGATATAAGGTAGCAGTGTGTGAGAAAGCATTTCAAAGCCATCACTCCTGCCCCGATAGACATCACCATCAGCATCACTGTCCAAAGGGCCTGTCTTAGGTGTCAGACCCACGAGCACTCTGGGCATGCCCTGGAAAGAGGTTCCATAAATTCAGTCAGGGAACCCTGGGGTCAGCTGCTTTGCAGCACTGTTCGTGGTGGGTCACATCTGGGCAGCTGTGGACTGGATACACCTGGAGCACATGGAGCCGTGTCGAAAAGCAGGGCAGAGTGGGAGGCCAGAGAGAATGGGAAGAACTGAAGGTTTGCAAGGCAAAGCCGTTTACATAAATTTAAAATGGCACTGAAGCAAAGAGTCGCTTAGCGCATACTGTTGGCCTGGCACACACAGGCCCTGGTCCTATCCCCTATACTATCAAAAAATAAAAAGAGACGGTTGGGGGAGGGTGGAAAGAAGGCGGGGCAGGCGAACAGGCAGGCAGTCTGGCTCACTAGCCCTCTCCACACAGACGCGCTGTGTGAGAACAATGGTCGCCACGAAGCTGAGGATAGACATGGACGCCCAGCTCGAGGTGAGAGGGAGAGGAGCAGGTGGCTCAGTGAGGACCAAGTGAGACCGGGGCTGCAGCGTGAGAGGAGCATCCTGGGCCTTAGACACAAAGGAGGCCCTTGGAGTTGGTTAGGAGTGAGCTGCCCTGTGCAAGAGTCTCTGCCTGTTCTGCATAAAAGGTCACCTTCCTCAGGGAAGGGGGCTGGAAACAGAGTGTCCGAGTCCCTTCCTTGTCGCCCAAGCCCCTGTCCCAACTCTCAGCCTCAATCAGCTCCTGCCCTGCTTAGGAGTTTAATTAACATCAGCCCCAGCCCTCACAGCCTACCCTGGCCTCTGCTGGGCTGTTGCTTCCAGAGGTTCACAAGATGGGTCACTCCTCGGCTTTCCTCCCTGGGGTAGGTACCCCCTGTCTTTCTACTGTGGGGGAGTTTGTCCAGCATGCGCTCTTGGCCCTCTAATCCCTCTTAACACCCACTGCGCCAGGAAAGCTGAGGTGCCTGGCAACCCTGATCCTCAGCCGCCCCCAGCATACCCGCTGAGGCCCGTGTTGTCCAAAGATGGATTTAGGGAAACCGGAGCTGGGCCTGCGTTGTCGTATGGCAGGATTTGGCAGCTGCTGGCTTCTACCTCGGCTCCCATCACTCCCCAGTAAGTGAGCTAGGGTCATTTTCTTCCTCCCCTCTCTGGGATAGCCACCAGCTCACAGACATCTTTATGCCCTTTAGGGGGAAAAAAGCTCCCTTTGCCTAGAGAGATGCTCCTACATTCCAGTCCAGTCCTTCCTGCCTCAGTGTCCCTGGACAGCAACACCTACCCGACTGTACGGAGCAGCCCAGATTTCTAGCCTCCTGGCTCCGGGTACATGTTAAGGTGACCACAGGAAGTCATTCCACCAAGCTGGTCTCCTGGAAGCGAGCGATGCCTACTGATCCCATCTGTCCTTGTCCCAAGCCCTTCCCCATCTTTTATCATCAGCCAGCACCCCCATACTGTCCCTGGGTTGTTCTGACATTCTTAATAGGAGAAAGACGGGGTCTGTCTCAAGGCTACCCCGTAAAGGGGCTCAGAAGAAAGAGATGCAGGGGAGGAGGATGGGCCAGGATGCTGCTCAGATGGAAGGGATGGAGACACCAGGACCTGGGCTTCCAGCTTTACCTGGATTTACTGTTCTCGGCAGCAGGCAGCAGGGATGAGAGTGGAGAGTGGAGTAGAAGGGGGGGGTGCAAGGCAAGGACAACTTTCAGGGACAGCCCCTCTCTAAGAAGGCCCCTGGACTCTCGGTTCCCACTTCGTAAGACCTCCATGGCCCCGAGGCACGGAGGCAGCTGTTGCGTGGATAGACAGACACAGCACCCACAGGCCAGGGCTGGGATCCACAGCATGGCGCCAGCCTGGTTCCTCCCTTCAGACGTCTAGACTGCAAGAAGTGCATCTTGCAAGACTGTGCCTAGACCAGCCACACACTGCAGGCTAGGACGCAGACACAAGCCTGTCTGATTCTAGGAGCTGCAGGACTTCCTGCTGTGAGCAGGGCTGAACTGGGCTTCCCAGAGCTGGAAGGTTTCAGAACCAGGTTCTCTGCAACCTATGAGGTTAGTCTAAGATCCCACCCTGGGTCTGGGTCGGACTTTAGATCGACTTCTCCCTCACCTGGAAGCCTTAGATCAGTTCACCACTCTGCTCCACTTTCCTCAGCTCACCCAGTCTAAGGGATGGAATACAGACATGTCACACTGAGTGTGCTACCTTTTGCCTTTAGACCTAGGAACAGGCATCGTCCCAGAACCTGGAGATTCTCCCCTCACGGGCCAAGGGGTTCAGACCCCAGCTCTGCAACCAGAAGCTGCCTCAGAACCTATCTTCTGCAAGGTAGAGCAGGTCAGGACAGGGACCCTTGCTGAATACCAGCCTGGGACCCGAGCCTGCAGTGCCCACCTCCCTGGAGGCGGAGGGGATGGGAGATGGCACCCCACCCTGGGAGCAGCCGCCAGCTCCACGAGCTGGGGGCCCCCGGGATCTCAGAAAAGCCCCCTTTTCACGGTTTAATTGAATATTTGAATAATCCTTTCATTCCAGCGAGGCATAAAGAATGTTGTCCCAATAGCAGTGACTCAGGCAGGCGCCCCCGCGCACAATGGCCCCTCGAGTGGCACTGCTATTCAGTCCGTCTTTTGTTGGCTTGGAGCGGTGGGTAAATTGCAAACGCTTAAGGGAATGCTGCCGTGCGCCTCAATGGGAATCAGGAAATCGAATGTTAGGTCAATCCATTAAGCTTCGATTAAGTCCTCGGGGGAACAATGCCGGCCGGGCCCATCTTCATAAACACCGCGATTGCCAGGAGAGAGGCACTAATTTTAATTAAGCCTCCTTACCTGCCTCTGAGCTGCCTGAGATGCTATTTAGACGCCAAATGGCACCCTTCTGCAGAGACAGGCGAGAAGGAGGTGTGTAGAGGGGGAACAAGGTGGGGGGTGGGTGACAGTTACTGCCTGGGGCTGAGGCTACCCAGCCTAGGGCGGTGATGCTGAGGGTACAACACGCAAGCTGACTGGAAGTCTGTGGACAGGTGGCCAGCCCTGTCTTGAGGTCTAGTTTTCCTGAAAGCTCAGCTCTGTTGAGGAGTCCTGCGTGTCGGAGGCAGAGGGCCATACACCATCACCCAGCTACAGGTGTTGCCTGTGGCAGGGCTCCATCTATCAACCTACTGACCTACCCCAGGCTGGAGCTGGAAGGACCTTAGATGGTGATAGGCAGATGTGAGGTAGTCACGTTATTCCTAGAGTGGGAGCCATTCCAGAGGAAGGCTCAAGGTACCCAATAACCAACGCCATGCAGCACAGTTCACCCCATCTACCTTGTGGCCTCCTCTCTACCCTCCCCCTCCCCATAACTTCCAACAGGCTGTTCCTTCTGCATCCCGACCCAGTAGAGTTGCCTCAACTCTGATCATACTAGACTGCTCACCTCCTGTCCTAACACAAAGTCTCTTTCCAAGGACTCTGTGACCTAGTGTGCCTCTGTCATTGTCCCTTCATTCTAGGATCCAGTAGGTTGAGGTTCCAGAATCACTGTCTCCTGTGCCTCTGACACCTGCAACCTCAACCCAACAACGCCAGGCTGGCCGCCATGGCTGGGCCTGAGACAATAAAGCCCTCGGTTAGACACAGAGCATGACTAAAGATTGAGCCTGCAGGGGCTGGTTTGTTCGGTCCTTCTGGCTCATCTGTTTATGAACTCAATGATGATGATTAATAAAGAACACGAGCACGAACTTCTGGGGGCCAAGATTGTGGTGGAATGACCTCATGGTGTCCTTGCAGCATGTCAAGGACACTTACGGATGTAATTTCACACATGGGGAAACAGAGGCTCGGAGAGTGACTTGCTCAGTTGCATAGAGCCGGAGTCAGGATCCAGGCAGCCATGGACTTAGACAAGCTTTTCCCATGCTCCCCACTCTTAGCATTCACCTCTCCAAGTTACTGGAGGTGAAGTTAGTACAGCGGACGGGAGTGGGGTGCTGAGCCTAGCCCCGGGGGGAAATAGGGAGGCCAATGTCCAATTGGACTTAGTCCCTTTGCTTCTGGGAGAAAGAGAGCTGTGGGGTTCTCTTTAAGGGAGCGGCTGGAGCTCTGACTGGAGCTAAGAATCCCCACCCAAGATCCTCCCAAGCTTGGCCAGGGCCCCTAAGGCCCTGCTACACTCTAAGATGGCAACTTCACTATGGTCATTTCCTAACACTCTGTAGAACCCTAGCCAGGCCCTTGTCCCTAGCCACGTGGACGTGGACGTGGATGTGGACGTGGACGTGGCAAGTAGGCCAACTCTGAGCCTTGGACATCCTCACCAGCTCCTTTCTCTCTGTTTCCAAACTCTTCCAAGTCCTAGGAAGCATCATTGCCAGACCACCACAAAGACATATCTCTGTTCTGTTTTCCCTCCTGTTCCAAAACTGCTTCCCTGCTGAAGAATCCTCCACCCAACTCACCCACTAAGACTTTCTCTCCCAAGCTCTCTATCCTGGGACTTGGGTTCTCTGAGGCATACCTTCATATTTGATGGATCGTGTTGCCTTGCGGTCCCCCATCTATGCATTCTGCCCTTCATAAGACACTTGCTGTCCCCTAAGTGGATGGCTCTGAGGGGCAGCAGCTGGGGTCTTTCCCATTGGCTACGTTGCCTCCAGTGCCTGGCACCAGGCAGATGTTCAGCAGATGTTTGTAGAATGAATGAATGAATACACAGGTGGGGGGGATCTAGAATCAGAACTCGGGTCTCTGTAGTTCAGGGACTTAGGGAGAGTAGGGATCCTGGATGGGAGCCAGGGAAAAGAGTCCTAAATGCAGCAGGCATTTAAGCATGCTAGGTAGGAAGAGCAATTTCCAACATGATTAGCCAGAAACAAATCAGATGTTCAGAAAGGGCCTCACCCTGTTAAAAGTAAGGCATCTCAGCCTTTGGGATTTCACAGTCCCTCCAGGGAGCAGCCAGGCCCTGACCACAGGGTGCCCTTGTAACACTCACTAAAGGAGGATCCTTATCCCTTGGGCTTTCTAACCACAGTAGGGCCCCCAGTGTCTTTACCACCCTCCTCTGCAGAGCCTCCCGAGACCACTCACCGAGGCTGAAGAGGATGAGGAACTTGAGACAGACGAACTCTTGGCGGTCCAGCTGCAGCGCGTGCAGCTGCAGCACTAACTCCTGGGCCCGCAGCACCAGGCTGTGCAGCAGGGAACCAGCCTGCACGGCCACCGTGCTCAGCTCCACCTGCACGGCAGAGGGGTGGGTCAGGGAGGTGGGCAGAGGGACAGGGACTCGGGTGAGAGGGCTCGGGGCAGAAGGTTCTGACGGGCGATTTGAGTGGAACACCGAGCCTCAGGATCACTATTCTGTCAGCTTTGTTCCATCTGGTGAACCAAGCTAAGTACCCAGGGCTGGCCTTGTGTTTAGTGGCTTTGGAGCAGGCACCCGGCAGCGGGAACCCTGGGGAGCTGAAGGATTCTTTATTTACAAAGGACTGCCTCCGGCCCTGTAGTGTGAACAGTTCTTGTACAGGTGACTGTGACAAGTGCTGTTCCCTGGGGAGGAGGCAGCAGGGGTGATTCTGCTGATGACAGGAAATGGCCACCATATAAGAACCAGTTCATCACTACCTACCTTGTTCTCTCTTGTTCTCTCTCTCTCTCTCTCTCTCTCTCTCTCTCTCTCTCTCTCACTCACACACACACACACACACACACACACACACACACACACAGATATATTCACAAGGCTGTTCCCTGTTCTCTGAAGCTGTGGTGCTCGTGTCTGCACACCCACGCCCGCTCCTGCCCTTCAGTGGCCATTCTCAGCAACACAGGTGCACACCTGCATATGCATTCGTGCTCACACTGTGCCAGGCAGCTATGGACACCCACGCATCTCTGGATGTGCAGAGTCACACAATCAAACACAGGTGGCTGGCTACACCCCAGATGTCCCCGCAGTCCGCGTACCCTCACTCATACCCCAGGTCCTGCCTTTGCGCTCTTGTGGCCCAGAGTAACCCCTTGGGACCAGCATCCCCCGTTCCTTCTTCCAATGGCCTGAAACATGGGAGATATGAGCCCAAGATGAGGACATGGGTCCTGAGAGGCAGGAGGAGGGAAGTGGGACCTTGATCTACATTTTGTTCCAGTACCAACTGTGCCCACTCTTCATCCTGTGTCCCCTGCTGCGGCCACTCTCCTGTCTCCAGGAGTTTCCTTTTCTTCTCCTACTTTTCCCTGTATCTCCTCTCACCACCTCTGTGCTGTCCTCTTTAAATGTGTCACCAGACCCCAGCACTTCAGGCTCCTTCTCCCACATCACTGGCAACCCTCATGTCCCTCCTGTTGGGGACGGAGTTCAGGCGTTCCCAGGCCTTCTCCACGGCTTCCTACTCCTGTCATGTTACATTCTCTGATCTAAAAGGGCCAAATTCTGAGTCTGAGCTCTCTGGGCCTTTCACCCTCTCTTGTGTTCATTCATTCATTCATTCGTTAATCCATTCATTCATCATTTAAGAGAATGGAGACCCTACAAGGTCTCACCTGCTCACCAGCCCCTAGCAATGCCTGGAGCCTTATCTCTCACATTTGCCACCCCACAGTCCCTTGGCCCTACTCTGAACCCCTTTTCAGGGTCCTTGAGTCTACAGCTTTCACATGTGTGACAGCATAGACTGCTACCTGTCACTTCAGTACCAGCTGACCAACTCTGCCTTATTTGGGGGAAACCCAATTCTACTGTTATCTCCTGTAAGAACTTCCACTGGCCTTTTCACACTGTGGCTCCTCAACAGGTCCCAGAACACAGAGACCTCTGGCTAGTGCATGTCCCTGAATTTGGAATTTGGGGTATCCCAAACCAGCCTGGAGAGGCCTGAGATTATGCAGGGCTGGGGGTTGGACCAGTTGAGTCACCTCTTGTCCAGTAACCAGCAGGATGCTGTCTTCCTTGCCGTACTGGACCTGGCGGTAGATATGGTCCAACACCAGCAGCTCGCTCCAGCAGTTCTGCAGCAGTGTCATCTGGTCAGCCACCTGTCGGGAAGAATCACGCAGAGGTCCAGCTGGGGACTGTCCTCTGGGCCCTTCTCTCAGCTCTCTACCCAAAGTCTCAGATGGTCCCATCTGCCCTCCTGTTTACCTCACTGGGGCCGAGTGAGGGCCTTCTTCAGGACCCAGTTCAGTCTTTCATTAGATGTGTAACCTCACACACATCCCAGAGCCTTTCTCTACCTCCATTTTCTCAGTCTCTCAGTGATTCGAGTGTTTGGAGAGGGTCAGGCCCATATCCCACCCCCAGGCATTTGCAAAGACTAGGAGCTAATGCTGTGAAGACCAACCCTCACCCTGTATGCCCTGTGAGGGCCTGTGATCATGGCTGCCCCCTGAAGGGTCCCTGGGGTTGGGGGGAGCTGTAGAGGTACCTAGAGGCTCCTGAGAAAGATAGAGGGGCTACTTGGCTCATGGATACCTCAGCTGTCTGCAGCAATGACAGAACAATGGGCAAGGTAGACTCTAACCATCAGGGTGCAGTTGGGCCTTGGAGTGCAGGAGAAGACAGTCCCTGCTGAGTACCCCCAGCTCTGGGGTCATAGCATCCTCCCACAGAACAGGCAGATGCTCCTGACAGGAGCAGCTTCTGCTTAGAGCCATGAGAACAGCAGCCAGGGATGCCTTGTTACTCCTGCTCACGCCCTACACCTAACCTCTCCTCCCCCACTGCCCCATAGTCACCACCTCCCCCTCCCTGCCCAGCCCAAAGGCCTTTCTTTTTAAAATAATTGTTTTAAATTTATTGGTGTGTGTGTGTGTGTGTGTGTGTGTGCCACAGTGTGTGTGTAGAGGTCAGTTCCCTTCTTCCCCACATGGGTTTTCCAGGAATGGGACTGAGGTTGGCTTAGATACTTCCATCTCTCCCTGGGCCACACCTTGCAGCGACTACCAACCTTGCTGCATGTCAACCCCGCTGATAGTCGCCATCACTTTACAAAGAGAAGAGACTGAACACTGAGCTCAGGCAAGGCACCGATGGTTGTATAGGTCAGTGTGGCTCTAGGTCCATGCTCTTTACCACGAGGCATAGAAGACAACCTGCCCCCTTGTCCCCCTTGCCACCAGGACTTCAGAGTCTCCTATGGACTGGTTACCTCGCCCATGAAGCCCTGCTCAAACCCAATCTCTCACTACCCTGTGGAGTACCAATCCGTGCCTGTCTTTCCTGGTACTTTGGAGTATGCAAGGTCAGGACTGGTTTTCCCTCTGCCACTGTTGGTCCTCCAGGTACCAGCAAGAGGCTGATGAGGGGCATTTGCTTCATAAAATATCCATCTTTCCCTCAAACCCAGGCCCAAGGAGAGAGAACTAGACATAAAAACTAGCTCTGTCCTCAGCTTAGCAGCCTTTCCGTCTTCCCTGGGGTGTCCTCGGGCAGGTGTTGAGAAAGGAGAGGGCAGGTGTGTGGGCTACTTTTATGTCAACTTGACACACCTAGAGTCATCTGAGAGGAGGGAACCTCAGCTGGAAAAAATGTCTCCATACTGTTGGGCTGTCAGCAGGCCTGTAGGACATTTTTTTAATTAGTGATTGGCGTGTGTGTGTGTGTGTGTGTGTGTGTGTGTGTGTGTGACCCACCATCACTCTAAACTAGTCCTGGTTCTATACAGAGGCAGGCTGCACAAGCCACGGGAAACAAGCCAGTAAGCAGCAGTCCTCCTTGCCTTCTGCATCAGCTCCTGCCTCTGGGTTCCTGCCCACTTTGAGTTTCTGTCTTGGCTTCCCTCAATGGCTGTAGCTCAGGATATGTAAGCCAAAAAACCCTTTCATGCCTAAATTGATTTTGGTCATGGCGTTTCAGGATAGCCATAGCAATCCTAACAAAGACAGAGGACAAAAGGAAAGAACATGCCGGCAAGTCCTGCAGGCTCCTCAGGGTCCCTCCCACCCACTCGGTCCAACACAGGGCAGGGGTGCCGGTCCCTACCCACCTCCTCTCTGGGTTCCAAGCCCAGGCCTCTGCCTGTCCTGAGCCCCATCACTGTTAGAACAGAGACCCAGCGTCTGACCGCAGGCTACCCCCATCTCTCTCACACCACTCTTTGCAAGGAGTAAACCAAAACTCCAGAAACACAATGCCAGAGCCTCTCGTGCCTGCCTAGGCGACAGATACTCATGGGACAGACAATCAGCCAGAATCACCCAGGTGACACCAGGCAGGGGGATCTGGGAAGTTCTTGGGGGCCCCTGAGAACTTCTGGACACCTGGGTGGAAAAAGCAACAAAATAAATACACACCCATGTGGGTGACCCAGAAAGAGGCCAGCAGGGCTGCGCATGCTCTGCCCCCATCCCAGGCATAGGCGCAGATACCCTTGTGCCCAGATGGAAGAAGCGGGGCAGGAGAAATGATAGAGTGTTAGCAGATAAGCAGACTGAGCCTTGGCAGAAGGCAGAGAGGTCATAGTGACCTGGGTGCCCAGCCCTGCAGCAGACTCTACCCAGACCTCAGCTGTGGGGCTGGGTGGCTCGGCTTGGGGCCTGGTGAGAAGACTGCACATGAGGCTACACTGAGCACGCCAGACCCAGTGTTCCAGTCCTTCACCTGGCCATGCCCTCTCCTCAACCGTAATTTCCTGATCTGTGATAGGAAAGGACACTCTTCTCTCTTCTGCACTGAGACAATCAGGCACAGGTGGCACTGGGGAGAGCATGGGACACCTGGACCAGCTCCAAAGGTTCTAAAGAACCTGTTGGGCTCCATTTTCCTTTTGGCCAGGCAAATTTTCCCGTCATGCCTATCTCTTCCTGTGGGTGGGCAGATGGACACACGGACATCCAACTCCAACCTACTGCAGCTGCCTGTGCTCTCCACAAGAACCCGAGTGTGTAAGAGCATCTCTCGTCCTAAAGAGGATGAGAAGAAGGCTCCCACCTTCCCTTTGCCACCTTGGGAACAAGGTTGTTTGCAGCCCTGGCTTGGGGTCCCTGGCCAGCCCAGCCTGCCTGTTGAGTCCTCCTATGGCCCACCACAAATCTTGGAACCTTGACAGTGCAGTCTGTATCCAAGAAGGGTATTGATGGTGCTGCACTGACCTCTCCCTCAGCAGGCCTCTCTGGAGTCCCTGGGGTCTGATCAGTCTGGCAGCCAAGGCCAACGGGCTCAGTAATTCTTCAGGGTCTGACACTCCATGGCTGCCCATGGCACACTCCTGGCTGAGCAATTGTTTATCAGCCCAGTACTGACAGACTTACTGTGTCTCAATAAGCCATCTATCTGAGCAGTTATCTGCTGCCCATGGGGGCCTCCGTGGGGAAGGAGAGTGGGACATTGAGGAGGGACCCACGTCAAGATGGCCTCCTAGGTAAAGGTGAGTCTACCACTGTTCGGGTAACAAGTTGGTACACCACCGGGGCAAAGTGGATCCCATTTTACAGAGCTCAGAGGTGTGTGGGCCTTGCGTGCCCTTCCCTATGCTCGTCCTGGGAATGGAGAGTCTTCTTTATGCTACAAATAGGGGCAGTCCAGAGGGGAGGAATGGACTCCAGTAGGGCTTCTTGTGTTCTGAGCTACATGTCAAATTCTTTACCTGTTCTAGCTCACCCAGCCTTTACGAGGCTCCGGGAAAATATTAGTTAGGCTCCTCCTACCTTACAGATGAAGAAACTGAGGCCAGCGAAGCAGAGTTACTGGCTAAGTCCACAGGTTGTGTGCCCTGGCCTGCCTTCTGACCCCCTCAACAGAGAAGCCTTTGACTGCCACAGATGTGGTAGCGCTTTCCCCGGGTCCTCTATTTCTCTCCACATGAGGACCCCAGGGACCTGCTCCTTGACAGTCTACACATGTCGTCTAGCCCTCCCTGCAGGTTCCTGAGCCCAGTCCATTCCCACGTCCCCGGGGCCCATCTCAGAGGCTGCCCTAGTCACAGAGCCACAGAGCCCCCTCTCCCATGGCCTAAAATTTGCGCATGGCTCGGTGAGAACCAGCTCACTGGGCAGCCTCAACTCTTCCGACCTGCATGCCTGGTCTCTGCGACACACACACACACACACACACACACACACACACACACACGCACACGCACACGCCCCAGCCTTGCGAAGCATGCTGGCTCAGGAGAGGCTGTGAGGGCCGGGAGCTCGGGCTTATCTGCAAGGTCCCTCAGAAGCAGCACTGGCTATGGCTAAGATCCCTGGGCTCCTCTCACAGGTTCTGGGAAGGGGAAGCAGGAAGGTTTGGGCCACAGAGAAGCCAGAAGCAGGAAAAAACACTCAGCAACGCTAAGACAAAAGCCCTTCCCATCCTGCATGACCCCCCCCCCCCAAACCAGGAAGTCGGCCAGAGGAAGTGCCCTGCCCCTGGATCCAAGATCCAGGAAAGCTGGGAACGCTTAGCTTCCACTCTCTGTTCAGAGACTTCAGGAGACACCCGCAGTATCTTGGGGGGTGTGGGGGGAAGAGATCTTCCAGAGCACTCAGTACAGGGCAGGTAGAGGGTCTACTGTCCACCAATATCTACCTCCTGCCTCAGCTGGCCTAGAAAGGGTCAGTGAGAGAAGTCACCCCAAGACAGAGACATGGCATGTCCTTAGTCATGGCAGGCCTTAGTCAGTCATCAGTTCCTAACTCCCAGAGACCCCTGGGTCAGAGCTTGAGGTGCCCCCCATGCTGTACCTTCCTCCCCTCGATGCCAGGCAGGCAGGCAGTGCCCCCAGCCCATCTGGCCACACGCCCAAAGGAAGCCCAGGCAGAGTGACGTCAGCAGAGACAGCCGCTCAAGGCTGCAGGGCTTCCCGCAGGGAGGGCAGCGGCCTGCTGTTTATAGCTAGCCGCAGAACACCCAGGGGGGCTTGACCTAGGAGGGTCAGGTTGGGTTGTACCCGAGCCAGGCAGCAGTGAGTCTCGCTCAGGATTCTGGCGGCTTGGGGGTGGTGCACGTAAGGAGCTAGGTAGGGCACTGCAGAGTCAGCTCTCAGGCCCGAGGGCTTCACACCAATAGATGAAATGACTAGAAAGTTCTTCCTGTTGCTAGCCTTAGTCCCTCCTGCTGTGATCCCCACTTTCTTTACCTTCATGTGCACTAACCCTGGGAGAAAGAGGGCACTGAGGTAAGGGGGGAGGGCAGTTGCATGTGGCAGGAATTCCATCTAGTTATCCTACATTCTCGTGCATACACATTTGCACACACACACCACCATCACCACCACCACCACCACCACCATCATCACCATCACCATAACCATCATCATCATCATCACAGGGTAGTAAATCGCATTAGCTAGGTAGTGCTCAGGTCCACAGACACACAAAGCCATACACCCAGAGCCACATCTATGACAACTGAGGATGGTGGGATTGGTGTGTTCTTTCTGAATGAGAGACTAGGATGAAGGGACCTACTTCTGACATAGGCTGGGGATTTGGGGGCAAATGTTTGAGGGTGCCCAGGGTCTCAGAGAAAGAGGGAGCCTGCCAGTAGCAATGCCAACTGGAAGAGCAGCACAACCTGGCAGAACACGGAGGTGCGGAGAGACCACAGCCAGGGAGAGGACACAAGAGTGAAAGACGCCAAGAGAGAGAGAGACTGAAGGGAGAGGGAGAGGTATGGACGGGCAGGGGGCGGGCAGCGAGCACCAGGAAGCTGTGATACCTCAGAAATGCCCTCCTTCCATGCAGTGGTACTGCCCCAGACACTGCCTGAAGAAGCCACTGGGCAGGACTGCCCATCAAAAGGGCGACGCTGGGCAGCCAAGATTAGTAGCTAGAGCCAGGGGCCCGGGGCTATGAGGAGGTACCCACCTCCAGCTCCTTAAAGACCATGCACCTTCGTGCCCAGTCGACAATGGAGATAAAGGTCTGGTCCGCCATCCTGCAGAGGAGGCTGAAGGGCGCTGGCTGGTCGGAACGGCTTTTGCCTGGCTCCTGCAGACAGCCCACGATGCGAGCCCGCACCTGGTCCTCCTCTGGCTCTAGTTGCAGCAGCTGCAATATGAGCTCTGGTACATTGGGCCCTCCCGAGAAGGGCTCTGGATAGCTGTAGGGTGGCCCTGGCTGTTGAGGGGGGCTGGCATAGGGCTCTGGATACTCAGACTTGATGGTGCGGTTAGAGAAGGCAGGATAGAGGTAGCCAGCCAGGGGCCCATGGGGACCAGGCACGGCCATGGGCAGAGATGGGGCTCCAAAGTCACCCAGCGGCCCACTGGGTGGTCCAGAGACCAGGGCCTTGGGCTCGGGTGCATGCAGGCTAGGGGGTAGCATGTAGTCCGGTGGGGGAGGGGGTGGCGGGGGCACCCCCATCGGTGGCCCAGTCTCCAGCTTGAAGCCGTTGGCCCGAATCTGTGCTTTCTTCTGCTGCTTCAAGGCTCGGTCTCTCTTGTACATGGGCCCAAACTTGTTCCGGCCGCCCCGCATTCGATCAGCACGCACAGCTGTGGGCAGGAGCAGTCTGTCAGGTTCTACCTTCCCAACTGTCTGCTACAGAGCTTCCCCCCCCCCCAAATGTCCTTCTCACACACGCATATACCACGCCCCCAGCCCTGTTCAGTGGCCTTCTCTGCTCACAGCTGAAAGCAACAGCCTTGGCGGCACCCCAGGCCTTTCTCCACGTTCTTGTGACCCCCTTCTCTCTCCCCTCCGCCCACTCACCCACCCTCCCCTCCGCTTGAAACCCTTTTCTTTTTCTTGCATTTACTTAACACCCAGTCCAATGTTGCCACCTCCAGGAAGTCTCAGGATTTCCCCCCAGGCAGAATGTCCTGTCCTGTCCCATATGAATGCCTCAGGCTGAGCGCTCCTGGGTTCAGGTGCCCAGTCCAGGCTCTGACAGGGAGAGGGTGAAAGCGAAGGGCCCCCAGTCCGCTTTGCTCGCAGTGGGGCGCCTTCATGATTCTACAAAGCTTCCCCCACTGCAGTCTACTGTGAGCCTGGCTTTGTGCTGGAGGAGGGGATCTATTTTGCTGACCAGATGTTTTTCTCCTGGCCAAGAATGTGTCACCAGCCAGACTCAACAGGTGCATCTCTGCAGCTCCAGTGTGGCTCCAGCCCTTGCTCAGACAGGACCCCACCCAAGCTCTGAGAAAAGGGAGAGAGGGGTGGTGTTCCACAGAACTGAAGGCTTGGGAGCCCGCCCGCCCAACACAGATCTTCCTGTCAGAGGTGAACAGCATGCTCTGCTCCCCTGGCGGCTGCCACCCACGATAGCCAGCTCTCTGCCTGCTCAGGACCTGGACCTATGCATGAGGGCTCCGGACACAGGACGGGGTACCTCCTTCAATCCGACTCCCTCTCTAGGTAGCAGGATATAGCCATAGTTTTCCCCCAGCATTTAGGGCCTTCCCTGCAAAAACTTTAGCCAACAGCTGCCGGCTGGGCGCTCAGCCCGGCTGGGGCCAGCAGGGTAGAAGCTATGACTGTCCACTTTCTGAGTCTGAGTCCCTCCTGATGGACCATTGCTGTCCTCTCTGGACCAGAACAGAAGGGGGAGAGGCAGCTCTGGCCACTCTTCACCCCAACCTTCTCAGGGCTGGACTCTGAATGCATGGGAAGGAATCTCAATTCCTGTGACACTTAGACAGACAGACAGACAGATGCACAGTCTGAAGAGCGATGGACAAATAGCAGCAGAAAGTGTGGTAATAAAGACAGTTACAGCTATCCTGCCGAGTCTTTCTCCTCACAGCAGGCAACTCCCGCTTGTTTTTAGCCCCCCTCCCCAACAGTCCCACAGTCCTCCTACTAACACAAGGTGAGCATTACTTTTTTACTTCATTATTCAAATGGGGACATCTGCAGCTCAGAGAAGTCCCCAGCCTACAAATGATAAAGCTGGGATTTGAACATGGTCAAGTTATTGAGAGCTATGGCTTTGGCTGGTGTGGGGGAATTTATGGGGACATCTGGGAGCTTCTCACACAGTGGTTCTATTGGGGCTCTGCTCTGTCCTGGAGAAAGGCTTACCTCCCTGGGGGTGGGGGAGGGGATACTGGATCTCAATACACAGCTCATGACTGGCAACCACCTTGCCTCAGTCTCCAGAGTCCTAGGATTGCAGGGATGGATCACCACACTCTGAAGTCTCACTTTTGATATTTTGGGACTGAGCCCAGGCAAGCCCTACACGCAGGGACTCTTCTGGCGCTAGACTCCCTAGTTGCCTCTGCTCCCTGCAGAGCTGGGGCCCCAACGCCACGCCGAGGGGCCAATCACCTGGATCCAGAAACTGCTCCGCTTTCCCCTCAGCCCCTCTCCCAGGCCCGCCCGCGGCTCCCTGGGGCGGCCAGCAGTCAGGGGTCCCGGGCGTGCAGGACGCGCACCTTCCAGGCGCATGCCCACCGTCAGGCACTTCTGGAAGCGGCAGAAGGGACAGCGCTTACGCTGCGTCTTGTCGATTTTGCAGCTCTGACTCTCGGTGCACGTGTAATGCTTGTTGTTCTGGACTGTGCGCTTGAAGAAGCCCTGCTCCAGAGGAAGGGAATGAGCGCCAGGTCCCGACCGTCGTTCGCCGCCCGCACCCTTGCCACCCGCAGCCTACACCCTCCCTGCTCCCGCTTCGCACTCACCTTGCAGCTCTCGCACGTGAGCAGCCCGTAGTGGTAGCCCGACACCTTGTCACCACACACCGGACACAGCTCGTCCAGGTCCTCGTCGTACGAATAGTCCATGCCCGCGGCGTCCGCCTGTGGAAGGAGGATCGGGTCAGCGCAGGCCGACGGCGACCGGCTTGGGGTTGCCCTGGTCTGTGCACGCGAGGGGGTCCCCAGCACCGGCCGGGTGCGGGGGTTTGCGGGCCACATCCCCGCGCTGCAGCTCAGCCACCCGCCGCGCTCCAGGGCTGCTTCCTCGCCGCCTCTGCCGCGCCCGATCCGGGACCCTCGGATTCGATGCGTTTCCATCCCGATTCGTTTGTCTGAGAACAAAACCCCGATTCTGAGAAAATCAGATAGGCTCGGGCGCGCGGAAGACAGACGTCAGGGAACCAGGGCGAAGTAGGGCACACAGCTGGAGTGGTGTGGGGGCCCAACAGAGACCTAAGTCTAGAAGAGACAGAGAGACACCCCAGCCAGAACTGCTCAACGGAGAGGGGATCCTGGGTGACGGGGACAAGAAAGCCGTGCCAACGACACTGGGAGAGATTCATAGATGGTTGATTGCTAGCTAGGTAGGTGGGTAGATATTGATAGATTATGTAGATAGATGATAGATAATGATAGATAAATGATAGGTGAGATGGATGATGGACAAATGATGATCGGTGACTGATAGATGACCTAAAGATCGATATGCAGTACATAGTAAAAAGATGAGAGAGCAGTGATGGGTAACGAAAAAGACAGGATCAGAGGCTAGGAGTGACAGGCCCAACGAGAAAACCACAGAGACACAGAATCTGAGACACAGTGAGAGACACCGAGCAAGGAGAGACACCCTGGGAAGACCGAGGCAGCGAGAGTGACAGAAACACAAACGGAAAACCTGGAGAGACGAGGTGCCCAGCGAGAGGGTCGGGGATGGGGAGACAGACTCTCGGCGGGCTGCGGCGCGGGCAGAGCTCCCAGGCGTGGCCCCGTGGAGGGACAGGGGCCGACCCTGAGAAGCAGAGAACCCTGGCGCCGGGCCGCTGGGTCCGCAGACAAAGCCACGCAGCGACGGCACCCACCGGCGAGCCGAGACGTCGGGCCGGGAGCGGGCGTGGAGGGCGCAGCGGGGTCGCGGGCGTGGGGTGGAGACCTCCGGCGGAGACGGGGTACAGAGAGTGGGATACAGGCTGCGGTAGACCTCAGACGGAGAGTCCAGATCCCGAGAGCCGTGGCCGGGAACGTGAGAGCCGGTACGACGGCGGCGCCCACCCAGGCCGCTCCGGCGAGCAGCACCCCGCGTTCGGCCCGCACCGAGCCCCGCACCTTTTGACCACGCCGCCGCCCGCGATGAAGCCGCACCCGGGCTCGGCACCGCCCGCCCGCAATGACGGCCACTCGGGCCGGGGGCGGGGAGACCGTCCCGCTCTGCCCCCGCCTCCCCGCGCCCGCCGCCCGCGGGGCTGCTCGAGGCGCACCTGGGACCCGGGCCCCTCCGCCGCACTGCGCGCTTCGCGAACCCGCCGCGCGGGGCCGGGGTGGCCGCTCTATATGCGCGCCTGCGGTATCCGGGGGCGGAGGCGCGGTCCCTGTCCTCCCCACAACCTGGCCTGTGCCCTGCCCTCCCTCCAGCCCCGCTCGCCCTTCACCCTCACCTCCTGGCCCTCCAGCCCCAGCTCGATCCTCCGAAGCCCGCGAGTTCTAAGAGAATTGGGGACCCTGAGCACCCCGGAATCCGGTCAGGTGCCCTGCGCGGGGAAGCGTCGGGCCTCCCCCTGCGCAAGGAGGAGGCGAGCTCCCGTTTGCTAGTCCAGTTTAGGGGCGCCAAGGCCTGAACGCTGCTCGTTTGGCCGCGTGAGAGTGGTTAAGGGCGTGAGTGGGGCGGTGGGCAAGGCAGAAACTAGACTTTTGAATCAGCACTGCCACATTTGCCTACTCGGGCGGCACGCACCCACTCCAGCCCTGTTTCTTAATCCAGAGGGTGGCTGAAAATGGATGCGGTGCAGTGGACAGCAAGAGTTCGGGGGCGAAGCCCATTTCCAGGAGTCCCCCTCAGGGTGCTCGTCTGGAAATGGGAAGCATAGGCATCCCTCTCAGCGACATCCCAGGGTCTGGTAAGCGGCCGGAGCTCCATGGGCGCAGAGGCAGAAAAGCGAAGCCGTGGGGGCTGCACCCATGCGCCCCTGTGGCTAGGGAGGGGGGAGGGGAGAGCTCGGCGGGTGAGGCCTCGGAGCTGTTGCTCTGGGCTGGAAACGTGCACCAGACCACACGGCTTTGCAAGTTAAGTAACTGAGGTTGAGAGAGCTTTGAAGAGGCCTACTCAATCCAGCCCAGGCTCCTTAGCCACCAGGGGTGGAAGTCAGTGCCAGGGCTGGAAATGGACGCCAGCAAGCCTCAGTGGGGAAGCACAGCAAGTCATGCCTTTGCAAAGACCCACCCATTCAAAACTCTGTGTGGATCCCACCCGTGGCTCGGGTTTCTGTGGGGCCTCGACTAGGGTGCTTGGACACGGCTGAAGACCCAGCACAGCGAACCTCTCAAGTCATTCACCCGATGGAGAGAAGCACCACCGAATCTGACCGACCGACTTGGCTGTCCAGTCCCAGCTCAGGCAAGTCTCTTCCCTTCGGTCCTACAGAGCTGAGTTGAGTGAAATCCTGTGGCTCAAGTGGATGAGTAGTAAACAGAGAGAGAGCCAGGCCTTCTCCCCACACTGAGAACTTAAACCTCAGGGATAGGGGCTGTACGGGCTTATGAACAAATTCCCTTCAGATAGAAACCCTCAGAAAGTGAAACTGGGGAGGGAATGGGGTTCAATGGTAGACCACGCCCAGTGTGAGGCTCTGCCGTTGTTCATTTCCAGCATCGCAAAAACACAAACAAAACCAAAACAAAAGCCACCAGATGAACCTAGGCACAGAGGCCAGGAGGCTACGGGATGAAGGAATGGGGGCTGGGCTCCTGACTGGGCATCTCTAGAGTAGCCCACCAGGGGCATCTTGGATACTGTGGACACTCCTCTGGGCTAAATCCCTAGTGGGATGGGGGTTGGGCACCGAGCTGCTCTCTACCTTTCTGCCTGTCTTAGCCCTTTCCTCCAGGGCTCCACTGAGTGCCCCCTTTCCTGTATACCGTTGTAGTGACTCACAGCCCTTCAGGGAAACAAAATAGACACTGGCCCTGACAGTAGAAACACAGACATACACATATGGAGGTTCAGATATCTCCATAGATGCAACCCAGACACTCAGACAACAAGACCCCCAAGACCAGAAGACAAACCTAAGAGACCCTCAGGACAGACAGAACACCACACCTTCAGGAACCCCCGGCTACCTCTAAGACACCACCAACCACCCTCAGACTCTACTGGGTCTGTCGCCGTAGGCCTAGCTCCTCTGTAACACACCATAGGAAAGATGAGGGGTATTGTAATGGGGGGATGGATCTAGAGAGACCCCTGGCCTTTTCCCTGCCCAGACTGGTGGGCACTGGTCATTTTGTAGAGCAGGCAGTGGCCAGTCTAGGCCGGACGGAGCAAGGCACTGAGGAGGGAGGCTGGCCATTAGAGGCCTGGGCCCCGGCCTTCACTTACTGAACGGAAGGAGAATTCTCAGCCGGATAAGAGTGGACACTGGGCACCCAGGGTCCTGGTGGGGACGCTCCCAGGCCCCAGGTAGGGCAGTGGCTAGCGGGCTCTCAGAAACTTCTTCACCCAGCAGCGGGCGGGCAGCAGCGGACTGCAAACTGGCCCTGTCCGATCGTCCTTTCCTCCTCCCCTCGTGGGTGGGGGGGGCCACCGGAGGCCCAATTGGTCTCTGCCCCCACGTGACTCTGCAGGCCTTTCTCCTCCTTTGTTGGTGTTTCTCTTCATTTGGGTCTATATCTTTTTTCACTCTTCTAAAAGAAAAAAAATATCCCTATCTTTATGGGGGCCCCGGGTGGGGGCATAGGCCAAGGCACCGGGGAGGCCTTGGCCAGCTGGCCGTCCGGGCTGCTGTGGGAGCCTGAGGCGGGACCCCACGTAGGCGGATAGGCAGCGGCTTGTTAGCGACTGGGTGGGAGTGGGCCCTGATTTATGGCCCGCTCCCTCACCAGGCTGGGAGTTTCTCCCCTTGAATGGCTTCCTCCCTGGGTCCTGGCCTGGGCTGAGTGGTCCAGCTTGTCCCACATCTGAGTGAGGAGTCAGAATGGCTAGTGTGGAGAAATGGCATGGTGGAACCCATCAGGTGGGGTTCGTCTGGCCTTTTTGGTGTCTTCTCTGAATATCACTATGCATTGGGTGCTGCAAACATGGTCCATTGATAGCTGGGGAAACTGAGGCTGTGTCAAGACTGCTGGACTAAGGGCGTGGCTTCAGAGATTTCAGGTAGGACTATGTGGGTACTAGGTCCAGGTAGGAAAGGAGGTTTTTTGTTTGTTTGTTTGTTTGTTTGTTTGTTTGTTTTTTATCTAGAAGGCCAGGCATCCCTACTTAGCCAGTTCCTGAACTGGCCTAGATTGGACCCTGATGGCTGAGCTCTTCCTGGTCCTCCATCCCACACCTCTCGAGTGACCGTCTGTGTATTCCTTCCACATCTCCTTTAGACTGTGAGCTTTGTGAGCGAAGCACTGTTTGAGGCACTAGGGGACACCATGAGGAGGACCAGGGAGCCTCAGTCACAAGAGAATTTGTAAGCATTTGTTCTGAGGAGTAGCTCAGGGGCATGAAGCTACCAAGTAGGGACCCCGTTGAGAACTCCCGGGCCACTTGAAGAGACAGGCAAGCCAGGCAAAGCTTCTCATTTATGTAGCTCTGGATGATAGGGCCTTTTCTGAATAACTGAGCCAATTAGATTTGAGTTCAGAGTGTCTTCTACTGGTGTTACCACTTAGGGTTTTTTTGCTGTTTAGCTTTGAGACAGTGTCTCATTATGTAGCTTGGGCTGGTCTCTAACTTTCCAGCTACTCCCTTGTGAGGGCTGGGATTATAAGCATGGGCCACTGCAGCCTGCTTCAAGTTAAAAAAAAATACTGAGTTCCTATTAATGATACTCTGTTATGCTTGCAGACAGGAGCCTAGCATAACCTTCCCCTAAGAGGCTCGAGCCAGCATCTGGCTGAAATAGATGCAGAGACCTACAGCCACACATTGGAGTGAGTCCAGGGAGTCTTGTGGGGGTTGGGGGGTGGAAGAACTGAGGGCTCTGAAGGGGATAGGAACTCCATAGAAGACCAAGAGTCAAGTAACCTGGACCCTTGGGGCTCTCAGAGACTGAGCCACCAACGGAAAACAAGCATTGGCCGGCCCTAGGCCTCCCCCACATATGTAGCAGATGTGCAGCTTGGTCTTCATGGGGTCCCCCAACAACTGGAGGGGGGCTGTCCCTGACTCTGTTGCTGGCCAGTGGATTCTGTTCCCCTAACTGGACTGTCTTGTATGGCCCCAGTGGGACAGGATGTGCCAGGTGGGGTTGGTACAGGGGAGGGAGGGCCTCCTTCTTTGAGGAGAAAGGGGCACAGGGAGGAGGGGTTATGCAAGAGGCAGGGCTGGTAGAGGGCTTCAATAAAAAAAGAAAAAAAATTGTGAGTTCAACAGTACTTTCACTACTATCCGACATAACAATTGAGTAAATTCAATATGCTCATGTGAATTATATCTATATCACTGCATACAACTTTCCTCGATACTCTGGCTTCAGTCATGCCTCTTTAATCCAGAAAATCATATTTTTCTTGTACAGAACTAGGACTTAACCACACCCCTTTGTTTCATTCTTATTATTTCTCAGTTCCCCATTTCATTTCATTATTTTTGTTTCATTTAAACATTTTGTTTTTCTGATTTTTTTTTTAATTTTTGTAGGAGATAAGCTACCACTCTGTAGTCCAGGCTAGCCTCTGATTGGTGGCAATTCTCCTGCATCGGCCTTCAGTGCTGGAATCGCGGTGTAAGCTGCCACGCCTGACTCTATTCTCTGACCTTCATGTACACGCTCTCACTCTGGGATCCATTCTGCTCAGCCTCTGAGTCTAGTAAAGAAATAGACTAGAAAATACCATTTTACCCTGTGGCATGCACAGTACCACAAAAGCCTGACTCTTTGCACTCTTTTGATGGGAGACTTCATGAAGTAAGTTCTACATCTCCTGGTGTGTGTGTGGGGTTGTGTGTGTGGTGTGTGTGGTGTTACTGCGGTTCAAACCATGGCTTTGGAAATGCCAAGTCTGCCTTCTTTTTAGAAAATATTTTTATTTCTATTTTTTTGGAAAATATGTATTATTTTTTAAGACCAGGTCTTACTGTGTAGACCAGACTTTCTTGGAACACACAAAGATCTACCAGCCTCTGCCTTCTCAGTACTAGGATTACAGGTGTGTACCACCACTGCCTGACAGAACCTGACTTTTTAAAGAGGTTAAATGGGATCTTTCAGCACCATGGTGCTTTGGAAATAGCCAGCTAGCTTAGCTGGGATGTCCTGGCAAGTCCTTGAGATTTGAGAGTTGGCTGGCAGAGACTGAGTTCCATTCCAACTCGGCCCTTCTCTGGCTGTGTGGCCTGTTTACGTCTCGTGCTCTCCCTTTATAAAAGGGGTGTGAACAGTGATGGTACATGTAAGTTACCTTAGTAAGCCATGTATGCTCAGTAAATGTCAGCTATACACACATGCACACACACACTCACACACATGCACACACACACTCACACACATGCACACACACACACACACACACACACACGCACACACACATGCATGCACACATATGCACATACGTACAACCTGCTTGGCTGTTCTGTCCTTAGAGGTTCTTTACTTGTTGAGTCTGCCATTGCAACATCACTGTCACCATTGCTTACCCTTCTGTGATCGTGTGACTCCCCTTAGCTGAGGGGAGAACCCTCTTGGGAAGACTTGATTTATCTCTAGGTACGCAGCACTGTTGAATACATCTCTGAAAGGCTAAGTTCTGCTCCTTCTTGTGTTGTCCCCTCTAGGAGGTAGCTGTCAGTAACACCTAGGCAGGGTGCTCCTCATTTCTAGCCCCCCTTGGATATGCTAGACCCACATCTTCAGGGCTGCCCCCTATTCTGGTCCACTGGCCTCAACTCACAGAGGTGCTCCACCACTGGACCAGACAGAGCAGGAAGGAGTAGGGGTTGTAAACATGGGAATAGCACTACATCCCTGCGAATCATTACACACCTAGGTTTAGTCTCAAACCCGTGCTACCTACCATCCTGGGAATGGGGTAGAGTATCTTCATCTCACCCACTGTGAGCAACGTTCAGGACCCAGCTGCGTCAGGAGGCATCCCTCTAAGGTTACCCAAGCACAGGCAGCCTAGCAGCGGGGAAGCCGGACCTGCACGCCAGCCATCCGCTGGGTCCTGGGCAGCCTGCGCCTGTGTAAGCTCAGCCCCAGTGCTGGGGGAGCAGGCTAGGGGACCTATGTCGAGGAAGCAGAGTCACAGGCCTGATTCAGCGCTGCCTCCCCAAGGGGAACAAAGCCTAAGAGGCTCACTCCTGAGGAGGGACTTTCCCAAAGTACCAGGCTTGTTTCCTGCAGGTAGAAAAAAAAGGACAAAAGAAGCAGAGACCCACACACTGAAAGGAAGGGGAGGGGGGACAATTGTGACTGGGGGACAGTGGGGAGAAACAGCTGGGAAAAAACTAGGGAGAGAGGAAGGGAGAAGGACAGAGACCTGCTAATGGTAAGGAAGACCCATAGACGGTGGAGGGGAAGAATGAGAGAACTTAAAGAGGACAGAGAAGGAACTGTGCAGGAAGGGAGAGGAAGGGAGGGGAGAGAGAGATAGAGACAGAGAGATGGAGGCAGAAAATGGACTAAAGGCCAAGGGGTCCAGGGAGCTGGAGGCAGGAGCTAGCCGTGGAGACCCTGTTCCGGGCAGTGTAGGGGGCGGGCCTGCTGGCAGCCGCGGAGGCTGTTTCCGCTGCACCCCTTATCAGCCTGCTGCCAGATGTTCAGATCCGATGCCAATGTCAGAGAAGTCCCTAGTGCTGGGTCAAGGCCGTGGCCAGCGGGAGCCTCAGCTGCATCATGAGGAGGGTGGTGGGGAGGGGGGCCTTCATTAGACCTGCAGGCTTCTCCTCCTCCAGTGGCTCACAGGGCTGGACCACCTGGAGAGGGGTGGGGGAGACCAAGCACTTCTAGCGGCTACTTCTCAAGACTGAGAGCCAGGGACTCGGTGGAGGCAGTGCGTAGAGACTGGCGACATGTAGATGAGCACACCACTGCACCCCTACCCCAACACTGGAGGTAGTGTGTGGACGCGCGCTCGCAGAATCACATGGGGACAACTTGGGGTTCATTCAGAACTGACTGCCCCAATATCTCTCTGCATCTCAAGCATCCCTGCTCTGCAAGAGCCCTTAGTGATCATCCCCTTCCTTCCCATCCTCCAAACCTGAGCCAAGACTGCAGCCAGACCTGGAGCTGCCAGCTAAGTGCCTCTTGGTGGCTGGTGCTGTTCCAACAGATGCCCTTAGAAACTGCATGGCTTCCAAGGAAGGCAGGGCCAAAGGGACTCGGGACCTTCTAGAGTGAAGCCTGGTAGAGCCCCTCCGGCCAGAGGCAGGTGCTGGGTGTCTGGCAGGGCCGGACCTCCAGCCTTGGGCCTGGGCCTCTCTGCCATGCTCCTGGAGCGTGGGGAGCAGCTGCGGCCCCTTCCTAGGGCAGCTTATCTCCGAGCGCACACGCTTGGCCCTCACAGGGTGACCCAGCCTTGCTCCCCACATTCCTCTCCAGTTCTGCAGCCGGTGGGCCCCCCACAGCTCTGAGACTGGGCCTGAGCTTGGGAGGTAATCAGAGCTGCCGCTGGGCCCAAGCCCACCGTGGTCTCTTGGCTTTCTCTGCTCCCCTGCCTTGGTGGATCTGTTTATTCCCGGCTCTTCCTCTTGGATTAGCCCACTTTGTCTCTCTCTGCTACCTTCAATGTTCTAATATATTTTTACTTTGCTTTTTCTCCAGGGTCCCTGAATTAGATTAAAATCTCGGGGACATCTCTGCTCTTCTGACTCAATGACCAACGTCAATGGGAAGAGTTAGACTGAGGTGAGAGGACTGAAAGGTCTGGGAAAGGGAAGACTGTCCTGGGAACGGTGGGGTGACGGGAACGTTTAGGCTCCCTTTCACCCACCTAGGAAGCCGTCCCCAGTAGATGCATGGAGCAGGATTTGGTGGTCTCCTCCATGTACTGGAGCAGGCTGGGGCGCGCTGGGGGAGGGGGTGGTCGGGGAAGGGGAGGAAATTGGGACTGGAGGTCTTAGCCTAAGGACCTCCTTCCTGTTTGTAGGGAAGTGACTGCCTCAGAAAGCTGCTGGGGGAGAGGAGGTCAGGGCGACTTCCTGGGAAGCTGACGAAGGCCCACCCTCCCTGTGCCCACAGGGGGCTCTCCAGTCCTGGCTTAAAATAGTGCAGCTCTGCCACTGATGCTGGACCCAGCCTGGACCTCAAAGGGTTGCAACCACGGTTTGCGCTGCCATAGGAGCTGTGGGTATGTGTGAGGGTCTACCTAGCTATCTAGTTCAAATCAGACTGCGGCCTATGGCCACAGGGACTGAAAAAAACCCACAGACCCCAGACATGAAGCTTTGGATGCAAGTTTCAGCTCTTGCACTGATCAGCTCTGAGACTTTGGTCTGGTGTCTGCCTGGCTTTCAACTGCGATGAGACAGTGGCATAGCCCAGCCTTGCCAGGCATAAAGTGGGTGCACGGGCGGGATGCCTGTCACCTCCATCCTGCACTCTGCTATACCTACATGCTCTGAGGACTGGGTGTAGCGCAGGGAAGGCTTGTGGACAGGGAGCTTGCAAGGAGGGCAAGGATGGGGCTGTGGTCTCCATGGTGAGACTTGTTGCCAAGGGAACAAAGTCTCCAGGAGCCCTGGGTCTGGCAGTTGGGCACTTTTGCCACAGGAGCTGGCAGGCTAATTGTCATTGCACCCAAACTCCTGATGGGCCATCAGGCCAAGGCCAGGCAGAACAGAGAGGAGGCTCCTGGCTCTGTTTGGCCTCTGCTGCTGGAGTGGAGGGGCTGCAGGTTCAGCACACAGCCTCCATGTATGTCTGGACTTCAGTGCAGCCGGTTAGAGCTAGCCATAGTCATCCCTAACCACCTCAGCCACAGGCACCATCCTCTACTGATACCAGTGGGGATGGACCAAGGAGGCATCTATGTGGGTCAACGTCAAACTCCACCGTGGAGGGGACCGTTGATGTTGCTGTTGGCTCGCAGGTCACCTGAGGGAAGTCAACCCTGGAAAGGACTCCCTGCAGCCAGATCATCCGATTCCAGCAGCCTCCCCCGTCATCACTTCTGCATGTTTCTGGCTCCACCGTTGGAACCTGGAGCACCAGATTTCAGAGTAACCTCCAGCCTGGTGAGGAACTCATCTCAGAGAACACAGATACTTCCGATAATCACCCACCATTTATTCCTATGCATTCCTGAATGCTCCCTAGTTAGGTCTCCTTACACAAATTATGAATTATCTGTGGCTTCAGTTTTCTCTTCTGTAAAACGGGATCATAACAGCACACACGTCACTGAGTTGCTCTGGGAAGTGACCTCATGGATGTCGGTACAGTCACCTACTCTGTGTCTACATCACTTCGTACTTTAGTGCTGAAACAGAACCTGTGGTTTCACGCTAAGCTATAATCCTCCATCCGTTCTTCCTAGACTGTCATAACATATGCCAGGAAGCTCAAAGCTCACCATTACTTAAAAAGCAACTTAGATATTTGGGAGAACACTACCCCAAATTTTACCCCGTGGAATGCTGACTCAACAGAACTTTTATAGAAGACAAAAGTAAACCTGACAAACAGTAGTTTTGGTGCATCCTGGTTGGGCTAAGTGGGCTATTTCTTCAGGTAGGACTTCCCAGAGCCTTGGCTATACACAAAGGAGCTTTGGGAGTCTGGGGATAAAGAGTGTGTGTGGTATTTCCTCGGTTTCTGGCATACACTTGATTTCCAGAACTGTTTCCTTTTTGACAAAGCCTTCATGAACGACTATGTTCGGGGATGTCACAGGCCGGGATCTTGGGGCATCATTGCTTTCAGCCTGATTAGGTTGAGCCCGTTTATACAGTTTGCAGGGTTAATCTTTCATTGGTTGGCTTGTTTTTGAATAGTGAAAGGTTCAACCAAAGGCCGTTTGTTCCTAAGCTTTGTTACAAACTCCATTTGTGCTCAAAGCTGCTGAAAGAACAGGGAGGAAGCTGTTGTAACTTTGGTATCAGATAGACCTGAATTCAAAAGTTAATTCTCCGGCTTGCTCATGTGCCCTCTTAGGCACGTGGTTAAACTTCCCTGGGCCTGTCTGCTTCTGAGCAAAGGGATGACAGGGCAGGGGCAGGCGGCTACAGGGTGTAACTGTCGCTAGGCAGCCAGTCTACTCCCTGCTCGTGTGCCTGTTCCTATCTGCTCCCTCTTGTGAGGCTGTGAAGACAGCCTATTACCTCCTGCTGCTGTGGGCCTTTGTTTCAAATCACTTCTTTCAAGCCTCAAGAGCTCTTGGGTACCTTGTGCTGGGCCCGGAGCATAGAAGGCAGCTGGGTGCTTCTGTCTCATGCAGGACAATTTAATAGACTGATGAGACTCCTCTGGCCTTTATCCTGCCATTGTGGACCCTCCCTGTGTGAGTGTGTGAGCAGGACAAGATGGCTGGGTTTCGTAACTGGGTGGATCTGGGTTCAAGGCACTTCCTGTGTTGCCTCTGTCTGTCCCTTGACTTTTCAGTCACAATTTGTCACAGCCTACAGAAGTTATAAAGAATCTTAACAGTTTTCTGGAGAGTCAGGTATTAACTTGCAAGGCCAGTCGCTGAGCAGGGAAGGCAAGCAAGCTACCACTACCCAAGGCACTGTTGTCGCAGACATAGCTGAGACTCAGCACACGGCCTTCTCCCAAACTCCAAACTCCTTCCAGCAGCTCCAGGACTCCACAGTGTGCCCAAACTCAGTTCCTTCCTCAGGTTCTTTGTTTTATAGGTTCTTTTTTTTTTTTTTTTTTTTTTTTTTTCATCTTAGAAAGTGTCATGGTGACTCTACCCTGGTGGGTAGTTCTCAGTTTGGAGACTTTCTCATCTGGGAGGCCCCTCCTCACTACCTGTGCCCATCCCAAGTCCCAATACTCTCCTGACAGTGCTTCTAAGGCCTGTGTATCTCCCACCTAGGATCCCCTAGTTGTGCCTTTTTCTGGCTGAAAACCTTGTGCAAGCCTTTTCATCATTCTCAACCTTAGTTTCTTCATTTACAAAAAGAGGCAATAGTCCTTAAAAACTCATGGTGGTCTGGGTTTATGAAAAATCAACAGAGTGCCCGCTGCTTGCCGGGCACTCCCCGGCTCCTGAGGGTCAGGAGCAGACCGTCTTCTGCCAAGCCCTCAGCAACAGAGATGGGAGAGGCGTTGGCTAGGCCATCCCTTCCCCAGGCCCCAGAGAAGCTTCACAGACAGATGGCATGTGCAGAGGATTCACATTTATTGGTTCAAATACAGTACCTAATATTTGCTAAACATGCATCTCATACTAATTGGTCACATTTCCACAGGTAGTCAATTCACAGGACAGGGCCCACCCCTTGCCAGCAGGCAAGTGTGGGAGGTAGCAGAGGGCCTGAGCAGCCTGCAGAGCCCGCCAACTATCATTTGGTCATGCAGGGTTGATGGAGCCAGGCTGGCAGGCAGCCCTCGGCCGGCCCTTCGGGAACAAGGGCTCAGAGACATCCATTCATTCGATTCCTACACAGGACTGTGGGAGGACTGGAGGTAGCCTGAGGTAGGTTCATGATGCGCTTGCCATCGGATCCCTGAAATCCGAGCTATGGAGCATAGGAAGGGGTTGGAGGCCTCTTCTAGCGATGGCTTGTCCCTAGCTGGGCAGGTGGACAGGACTCCCCAGACACTGCCCAGACATTACAATGCAGCCACAAGCCCCTATCGCAGGCCTGGGATGGCAACACAGACAAAAACACAACAGTCCAGGGCATCGTTCCCGACAGGAACATGTAAACAGCAGGGAGCTACAGGATTCTTTTCCCACAGGACTCCTCAGCGAGGAACCGACCAGGATGTCACTCAGGAGGTAGTCTTTTTCCCCATGGAAATTTGAGTAAAAATCATTATCACCTATTATATTCCGGCTAAGAAAAAGGTCAGCAAAGAGCGAGAGAACCCTTTGGCTGCCAGGGCTGGCTTCAGGGTGGGAAGACTGGCTTCTACCAGTAGCATGCTTTTCCTGGGTTTGGAGCAGGCCTTAACCCTTCCCACAGCTTCCATCTGAGCCTACAGCTCGGTCAAGCGAGCTGGGCGGACTCAGGACTGCCAGGTAAGAGGAGGGTTTGTCCTGGGCAGAGGGTCCAGGCTTCTCATGAGCACCAGAGAGGCTCAAGAGTCTTGAGAAGCCCAGACCTACAGACAGGCTTGCTTTCAGTTCAGTGGCCTGGGGCTGCTCACTCTGAGGAAGTTGTGAGGGTCTGACTCTCAAGTCCAGGAAAGATGCTACTTGTTGGCAGCCAAGAGAGGGCTTTCTGGGGACCCTGTAATTAAATACACATCCCTGAGCTGTGGTCCCAGAGTGCCTGCTTCAAGGCTGACCAGTGTCCAGCACCTGGTGGGATGATTGCCGTTTTTCATCCTAAGAAACAGATAAAACTCTACTTCACAGACACTGCATGAGGAGAAGGGAGGAGGGTGGGCGGCAGAGGGTGTAGGCATTCCCACAGACCGAGGTGGGGGAGTCAGTGAGTGGGCTTTCTTTTTTCTTTTTCTTTTTTTTTTAAGTTTAAAAAAAAGAATCAAAGTTTAGTGTAAGAGCTGGTCTGAAAGGTTGACTTTCTTAAAATAACTGCAATTAAAACAAAACCCCAAACCCCAGTATTCTAAAGCCAGAGATGTGTGGGGTGTTCTTAACTTCCACTGTTCTAAGATCAGGATGGGGAGGCTCCTCCTGCCTCCCTCTACCCTAGAGGCCTGCCTCCTTCGCTTGTAGGTTGGCCCTGGGGACCGGGTGTCCGGAGCCAGGTAGAGTGCTCTGAGATGAGTTGTAGGGAATGTCTCCTGAGGGCGAGACTGCCAAGCCTTGCAGAGGGAGGGCACCCGTGGCCTACAAAGGGAGCCAGAGAACACAACTTACAGAGCTCTGAGACTCCACACTTACACTTGGGTCACGGAAGCATACATAAGGAAAGGAAGGGAGAGAACCTAGATGTTTCGGCATAGTGTAAGGAGGAGGTGGCTCTCCTTCTCCACGTGGCTTTGGGGGCTATGTTTTTTTTTCTGGTTGAAAAATTCTCACTCAAAGTGAGTATTTTTAGTGGCCTGGATCAGAGGGGACAGGAGAGAGAGGAATGAGATATAACATGCACAAGTTTTTCCTTCTTCCACTAGCTAAAAGGCTGCCTGTTAACCAAACATTATAGGAAAAAAGGCAAAAAACAAGCATACCAAACCTCCTCCTCCAACCTTTCTCTGTGTCCTTCAAACCAAAATCACAAATACATCTAGTGGCTGACCTAATGTCTCCACGCTGCTAGCTACACTCCTACCTTCTCCTCATAATACCTGAGTTTGCAATGCAACACATTTACTTTACCCTGTTTAAAAGAAGCCCATGTCATAAAAGGACTGGGTGCAGAAGACATTAAAGGCGGTCCACAGGTCAGGCTCCAGCTCGGAACACACAGCCACTTGGCTCAGAGATTCTGCAGGGCTCTTGGCAATGAATGGGCTCTTTGTTCTGTGGAATCTGCTGCAAACATTTGTAAAAATGGATTTGTACAATGGCAACTTGCAGAACCTTTCCCCCACTCCACAAATTAACAACTTGCTCTGTTTAATACTGCATTAGTGGAGAGAGATGTTCTTGCCTCATCAGAGCTTTGACATTCAACACAACAGGTAAAATGCTAATGTGAAAAGCAATTTAAAAAACTAACAACTTGACAAATGGAGGGCTAAGCAAAGAGAGCTGCTGTGTGTCCACAGCACTGGCTCTCATCTGTGTCTCTGATCTCCAGCTTGAGGAAAGCAGCTGAGAATCTGGCCCAGAGCCAAAGACCGTGATCTGGTTGGTTAAATATAAAAATTCAGGCAAACAAGAAAATACTGTGAACTCAGAAACAGATATACCAACACATATATCTTCTCACAAGCATGTGAAAAACATTCTATCTGGAACTTTCTCGAGGAACACCCTTCTCTCTCTCTCTCTCTCTCTCTCTCTCTCTCTCTCTCTCTCTCTCACTAGGGAATAAGAATGAGAAGAAATATGCTCTGAACTTTGGAGATCAAAGGACATATTATCACTTTGCTGGTACCCGTAATATTTCACTAGAGAGAAAAACCGACCAGTGGAGACAACCTAGGAGGCACAGGATGGGGTGGCCTCCAGGGTAAGTTAAAACAGGCGTCACTGGGGAAGCATAAACAGTTCCTGACAAAACAGGCTAAAAGGGATAGTGTGGGTGAGGCAGGCCCATCAAGGGACACAAGCCAGTGGAGCACACGTCTGGGGTCCTGGTGGTAGGAGAGCCTGGTACAAACACAGGGAAAAGCAGCTAAAACAACTCTAAGACAAACCTAGCTGCTCTGGCCAAAGTCTGGAGGGCAAGAACTCTTCCTAGAACTAGATGGGGTAGGCAGTAAAGCACAGGGGGTCTAGCCTGCATCTGCAGAGCAGCAGGCTAGCCCTTAGAAACATGAGGTAGTTTAAAGCCCCTTTCCCTTCTAGGCTGCTCTGGCTCCATCCCTCCACACCTTGGTAGGCCAGACCCCTGAGAACACTTGAAGGAATAGCTGGGCTTCTCTGGGTCTTGGCTTTCTGTTCTAGATCCTGGCAAATGAATCTCATTTTGGGAATAATGGGAGAACAAGATTTGGGAGCAAAGTTTCTGATCCTTTCTACTGTTTAAAAATGGCAGTTTTGGATTTGGTTCAGGGGATAAGGTGGGGTGAGAACAGGGACCTCCAACGGAGTCTTTATTCATTCAGCAGCCTGGTCTTTGTCCCTCTACCTTCTGAGGGAAACAATGTAAAGAACAAATCAGAGATGGCATCGGAATTCAGAACATGGCATCTTCCTGCCACCTTTCTAAAGGACTGACAGGAAGTCAAATTCATAAAGAGGGAGGGATGGAGTCTGAAGAAGGTAGGCCTTGGTAGATGTGGGCCAGGAAACTAGGCAGTTATGAGCCCCAGGGTGCTGGGAGGCAAGTTCTATAGACTTATTGTCAGGACTCTAACTGGACGAAAACTTGTCAGCAGCATCAACAGACAACAGCGTGCGGGGGAGGGGTACAGCAGAAGGTAAGGCAGAGTTCTTGCCTTCCGGCCTGGGGGGGGGGGACGATGATCAACATCAAAATTGCCTCTCTGCCCCCCCCCCCCACCATTACTGAATCTCCCTGTACCGCTTAGCTCCTTTGGTGTTCTCTTACTTACAAGTCTGTGGCTATAAAAGGCAGTTTGCTCTCTACAGACAAGTGTGTATCTGCAGAGAAAATGTGGAAAAGGTAGGGATGGTCATACACCTGTTTCCATTGAGGTAGTTGTCTTTGTCAAGGTTATGGAAATACTCATCTAGTCCATCCTACCCTCTCCCTCAAAATACAAAACAACCTATCTCTAAACAATGACAACACGGTAACATTAAACATCTTCACATTCTGTAAACTGCATGGAAATGCATCTGCTGCATTCACACAAAAGCATGTGCATCATGTTGAAGGCCATACATTCAACTCTGTCGTGAAATAAATATATAGAAAACTGAGGTTAAAACAGACAAACAAACAAACTCTTCTCGGATGGAGGCAGCTGCTCCACAGTCTCCATCTTGGTCTCTGGCTCTTTCCTCTGGAGCCTGTGCTGCCTCTCCAGGGCGCTGAGCGGCCGAGGAGGGGCGGGCACACGTCACTCCTTCACCGTGCTTGTCTTGCAGGAGTGCAGCACCACCTTAAAGAGGAGGGGCAGCTGCTCCAGGGGCACATTCACCATCTTGCCTAGGTAAAGGGAAGAGACGAGTTAGCAGCAGCCAGCAAAGACGAAAAGCCTGTCTTGTCTCCACCCAGGCTGCTGGATCGCCTGGGTACAGCACAAGGGCAAGGGCATCGGGTTACGGGGTGTCTGTGCTCACTCTCCATCTGCTACACTTGTTCTGTGCCAGTCGGTTTAATGCACTGTCTCATGTGACTCAGTGTCTCTGTCTGTGATTGCCTCTTACCCTGCTCTACAGCTGACAGAGATGGCGTACTACTGAGCTTTTCACAACCGAAAGACTACAGGACACGTGCTTCCCACCAACTCTCTAGCATTCTATAAAACATTACTCTTCAAAACAGAGTAAGTGATTAATAAAAGTTCCAGGGAAGAAAGGAGAATAGTTACAGGGGTAAATAAATTTGAAATGTCTAGAGATAAAAAGAGTATGACAGTTTTTTTTTTTCACTGACAAACTTCTTGAAGCTTTAAGTACAGAAATACTGCAAGCAAAATATGCAAGGCTGTGAGTATATTCTCCCTGACAGTACCTTAGAATCACTTTGAGGGCATTAAAAACCCTGATGCCTGACCTTCACCCCATACCAGTTGTCAGCAAGTCCAGAGATGCAACCTATCAGACCCTGTTGTTTTTCAAAAGCTTTTTAGGTGATTGAAAACACTGCCAGGTCCAACCTACATCTGCTGCACTGCTCTGAGGCTCAAGAAATAGAGAAAAAAATTCTGTCATATTGACATGTTTTCCTTTAAAAGTTGTGTTCCTAAATTTTACAGAAAAACAAAACAACCCAGCCTAAACATCATCCTAGTGAGTGCTGGACGACAAAACCAACATTCCTCATTTAAATGTCGTAAAGCAACAACAAAGCCAAGGTTATACACTGAAGCAGACCTACTAATTGTCAGGAACTTAGCAGAGGGTGCAAGACAACAAACACAACACACAAAATTCCTTGGTAAGCACATAAGCTTACGGTGCCACTTTATATGGCCCTGGAAAGAGTTTGTGTAATCCTATGAAATAAAGTCTTTGAAAATTGGCATATAATACACATATAAAATTCACTATCTAAAAGTGACAGTTCAGGGTCAGAGAGATGGCTCAGTGGTTAAGAGCACTGACTGTTCTTCTAGAGGTCCTCAGTTCAATTCCTAGTAACCATGTGGTAATAGGATCCAATGCCCTCTTCTGATGTATCTGAAGACAGTGACAGTGTAATCACATACATAAAATAAATAAATCTTTAAAAAAATTACTTCTGAAAAAAATATATAGTTCAGAACATAAAGTGGAGACACAGCCTGCTTTCTGCATCCACACTACCTGCACCTAACAGGAGCCGGGCAAATGCCAGTTTCTCTTTTCTAAAAGGAAACACTGGCTTGCCATAACAGAACTTATCTGAGGGCAAGGGTAGTGACTTCCTGCAGTTGGTGACAGCCTGGAGTGAGCGTCCCAGGAGCACTGCTCATCTCAATCCCTTCACAAGCTTGGAGAAGCAAGGAAGAGCGGAGGCCTGGACCCAGGACATTACCTGCGATGTAGCGGATCTCTGGCAAGCACATCATCAGATCAGGAAAGCGGTTTGGCTGATGTGTATACTTATATTCAGTGAAATCCTGACAAATGTACCAATACCGCTTGTTCAGTTGTTCCAGCTGCGAGGCACTGGTCAGACCCCTGATATCTGAAAACAAAAACAGAAATCACCTAGGGAATGGGGTGGGGGTGGGGGTCAGGCACCAGATTTGTAAAAAATGAGACATTGTTAAATGTCATAACAAAGATTTTTCTTTTTCTAATGTGGAGAAACTAAGATCTGGATAAGGGAAAATAAGATAGAAAAGGAAAAATATGCAAAGGACAGTCCTTTGCCTGCACCATAGAGTGCTGAGCTCTTAATAAAGGGTTTGGTGGCACAAAACAGGCACCAGCAAGTGTGGTGCTAACTCCTTCAGAGCATCTTTGAAGCAGAGGTTGTCAGGAGCCTGACCTAGATCATCTTCAGTGTCCCTGTGTTTACTATTCTGTCTTGATACACACGCATATGTATGTAAGTGTATCTTATTCTTATGAATAACATACAGGAGATGAACAAATATTCCGCATGTAAAGTATACCAAACGTCTGAGGCCCAGGACACATTGTCCTCCTCTAAGAAGTTGCTACCAGTCTCCTCCCATATACAGTACAATCAGTGTGTTGAGTGTTACTGGCATGTAACATTCAGGGACCTGGGCGCTGGCCTGGTTTTTATTTTTCTCCTTCCCCCAACCCCTGCCAATATCCTTAATACATGGTATTGGGCTTGGCTAGAGAAGGCATGTAGGTCATCTGATAAATGCATGATGGTATACAGACAGGAGTAGTAGGTTTATACAGCACTGGAAAGTTGAGTGGGGAACAGTGGTAAAAAGGAAGGACTGATCAAAAATCTCCGAATTGGAAAACTGAGCACTTTTAAAGCTACAGGAACAAAATCAGTCAGGTCTACTCTGGGAATGGGGCATTCACATGCTGCTTTGCCTTTCACAGGCCAGTTACCAGCCACTACCACATGCCCCTTACTGGCAATATGCCTACAAATCAACTGGACTCCTCTGCCGCAAGAGCGGGCTTCGTGTGCACATGGACCCTGCGTACCACTACTCGTCCTGGGACTTGAGAGCCATGCTCAGCCTGCCAACCTGTCTTCTCGCCAACAGTTTCATCATCACCCCCCTTCTTCGGTTGCTTGTAAACTTGTACATGTTCTTAAATGACGCATGTTCTGTCCTTGATGTCTGTGCTTAAATGCATTAAAACTGACTAAACAAAGTGAATCCTCTTCCTTCCTCTGTGAGTTATAGACATTGTGGCATTTAGCTTTCAAGAAAAAAAAATCTAAGCATTCCTTGCCCTGTAGCGTGGCAGGGTGATGATTAGCGGGTGCAGGCCTTCCGAGACTAACAGTCACATGGTATGACAGACTCTGTGACAGTCCTGCGGGCAGGTGGGGGCAGGGAGTTGTATATGTGATACAGAAGGGCAAGTGCTTACTGGCAAAAATAAGCACATAAAACAAATCGCTGCTCTTGCCCACCACCTCCTCACCTTGATTCAGGAAGTTAATGGCTTTCATGCACGCATACTCCTCGTTGCTGACCTTCAGCTGATGGAACTTGTGGTATAGGTAGATGAGTCGCTCAATCACCTCCATCCCTTCATCACTAAATCTGGAGAGCAGACACAGGTTTTTTACCTTGGATACAAGCAAAGGCCTGGAAGGGCGCACAGACGCCATTGATGATGGAAAAGAAGCTCCGCTTGGGAAGAGGGAACCCGCAGGGAAATCCACGCTTTTTATCGCAGCCAGTATAGATTTCTGGAGGTCAGACAGTCACGTAAAACCAGGTTCGGATCCAACTGCCCCACAGACAGCTGTGAGATTCTGGGAAAGTCATTTGACCCTGGAAGCTTTTAGGTCTCCCTCTGCAAAATAACATTTGCCTGCTTATGCTAACAAGAGCTGAAGGAGATCTGGGGTAGAAATGAAGAGGAGTGTGACAATTTTAAGTCACAGCTTTTGTGGAGATGCAGTCTCTAGTATCAATGGCAGCTGCCATGGCGACTCTATGAGAGCCTCAGCCACAATGTGGAAAATGCTTCCAATTATGTTTGTTTAGGTTCACTGTTTCTAGCAAGACTGAGATTATATACAATAAAGAAATCTTACTGGCATTCCTGACTTCAGTCCAAGGCAGGAGGAAACACTTGCTGAGTCTTTCTCCACAAGAGGCTATGTGCTAGGCACCTTCTGTTCCTTCTTAGCCCTAAGAGCTGGCGAGACAGTCACTGCTAGCATACAGCTGAGAAACTCAAGTTCAACATGGAAAGCGGACTGGCCCACCAACACACACCCAGCCTCTGGTGGGATGGGAACCTGGCACCTGACTAGCTCCCAAGGCTCTTCTAGGATCCAGGGTAGTTGGCTCACGTAGAACAGACGGGCTTCATGAACTATTTGCACATGACTTCTTTTTACCCGATGAATTCTTGCATAGGTAATAAAACAGGCATACAAATCTAACACTAATAATAAACCACAGTGCAATTCATCTTATTTCTACTCTTTATGTTTCGGTGTATGTGGTGTGCGTGCGTGCGTGTGTGTGTGTGTGTGTGTGTGTGTGTGTGTGTGTGTGTGTGCGCGCGCGCGCGCGCGCGCGTGTGTGTGTGTGTGTGTGTGTGTGTGTAATTGAATTCTGAATCTCACTGATTTGGCTAGACTGGCTGGCCAGCAAGCTGTGGGGACTTGCCTGTTTCTGTTTCCATTCAGTGCTGCAGTTACAGACATTCCGAGGTTTTTACATGAGTACAGGTACCTGAACTAGGGGTCCTCATGCCATAAGTACTTCTTCACCTATTAAGTACTTTTCTCCAGTCCCAATACATTTAAGACAATTCTTTGACATACAATTTTACCATTTATTAAAGATAAAATCAATTTTGAATACAAATGAAATAGATGTGCTTGCCTTTTTTTTTGAAATGAAGAATTGCTTCTGTGTGACACTTCTATTTGACACTGCAGGACACACACCAAAGTTTTCAGAGTTAATCTTTTTTTATTTTTTTGGAGACCGAGTTTCTAGAACCCTGGCTAGCCTAGAAGTCACTACATAAAACAGGATGGCCTCAAATTCAGAGATATACTCATCCCTGCCTCCTGAGTTGGAGATTAAATGAATATTCTAGCACATCTGGCTTAATTGATATTTTGATCTTATAACCATCAATGGCTTAGGTATTAAGTAGAAGATTTAGGGTTATTTCAGAAATTGTTAAAAATTGTACCCTAATCCCAAGTCAAATTTATTTAACAATTTTTCAAAATTAATTTCAAGTCAGAAACTCAAACAGCAAACTTGTTTTTAAAACAGAGTCTCAGCCCAAGCTGGCTTTGATCTCGGCCTGCAGTAGAAATGGCCTTCAAATGCTAAGATTTCAAGACATGTACCACCACACCTGGCTAAAACTTGACATAATCTAAAAACACATAATTTGATACTTAAAATAATGAGGAGTGATGACAGGATGATCCTCGGAGTCTTTATCTCCCATAATTAAGCCATCTTGTTTCTAGAAGAACAGAAGTGACAATACCCTGGGATGTGCGCTAAGGTCTCTGCAGCAGCGTCTACGGACGAGGGCCTGTGTGATCACTGTGTTCAGAGCCAAGATGGCAGGGAAGCTCCGATGACACGCTGCCAGAGGCGCAGTGTTCCTAGGCAGACACTGGGATACGTAGTGAGTTTGATTTTGAATTAGTGTTTGTTTGTTGAAGGTTTAGAAATCTTTTAGTAATGCCTTTACACTCAGTTCCACAGCCTCGTGCAGGGTGTGACATGCAGCTTAGGAAGCTGGGCTCTAGCCCAGGACCAATCTGGCCATACTTTCTCCTCTGGGCTAGAAAATGAGCACCCTGGGGATGGAGCATGCTTAGGTAAGGAGGCCCCAGACACGCCACCAGAGCAAGAAACCTCTCAGTTCCTGTGTGAGCTGCTGTAAGCTGTGAAGGCTAATCAAGTTCCTCACTGTTCTATGGTCCCAGACGGATTACTAGACAAATTCATAGTGAGTATCCACTCTAAAATCCTTACCAACCATTCTATTGCATGTTGAATGATGGGTACTTTTAGCATTATACATACATACATACATACATACATACATACATACATACATACATACATACGTAGCCTCATACTCCCAATTAAAAAAAAGTGTATTAATCAAATTTCCGTTGTTCCTGTGTGAGAATGAAGGCTCAGAGCAAGCACTGATAGTGCTCCTGACGTAAAGGCCTTTTCATAGGCATTCTTATTTTCCTGAGAACTTGTGAGATGAACCATATATACCTCTGTATTAGGATAAGGAAGAGGTGACTCTCCCAAAGTAACATAAGAGTCAGGGGCTTTAAATTCCAAGCACAGGGGCTTTCCTAGTGCTGTACTACCCACCCCAACCCTGTCAAGGTCTTACATGCTACCTGGGAAAGACTGCCACATGCTATCTCATCAGACACTGCAATAGCATCTTATCCTGGGGCCTGGCCCTAGGGGGTGCCAGGCACTTCTGTGCCACTTGCTTGATGATGAATCTTGTAGGATGTAGTGTGCCTAGGGGTGAAGACCACTCCTTATAATAGCACTTGCTGGCTACTTAAGCTGTTGAGAGAGAGAGATTCCCTAGCTATATGCATGGAGCAGTAGGGTGGGATGAGTAAGGTGGAGCATGACGCAGAAGGTGGGGAGAGTGCTGTTGACATTTGTCTAGTAGCTGAGCGAAGCAGGCAGCACAAATAATGCTCTGTCCCTTAATCAGCAAGCTCTCGCTCCAAGTGCTCACTGTTGCACGGTAGGATATGCAGGTGTGTGGCTATCATCCAGACCCTGAGCTGGCAGTGCCAAGCCTGTTCCTGGCTATCGTGACCTGGGGGACACAAAGGCGTACTCAAGTGTTTGGACATGTACATATGCCCAGGATCTGCACTTTCTCTTGGGAATAGTACACCCCTCTTTCCCAAGTATCTTTCAAGAAGAAGCCATCGCAGTCCCTTGGCAGTGGCTGGGCTGGCGGCCAGCCCAGCAGTCCCCACTCAGTCTCCACAGCTTGGCTGCAAAGCTTTCCTCCACACCGCATCCCACCCTTTGATAAACAAAGTTGTTCTCTGTTCCACGAGCCTGCTTTCTCTTCCAGCCGGTCCTCCTCCACATCTGTCCACTCCACAGTTCTGATGCCCCTGTATTCCCTGTCTACAAATTATCAGCATTCAAAGCCATAAAGCCAGACAAACACACCCATTCTTCTCCCAGGTTCCTATCGCACAAGCATTCTAGGACAAGGAAAACATTCCTGCCAGGATCCCCCAAACCAGTGGACCATTCAGTCGGCAATTGAAGCTGACACCCTGTAAGTTATATCCTCCTCAGGGCAGAGAGGACCAGCTCTCTTTCCCATTCATCTAAACGTACCCTCCCCAGCAGCAGTCTTCAGCTACAGTGTTTAAGGAACTGTCATCTTTGTACCACATACAAATTAGATTACAGCTCCATGACACATTCTAGAAAATCATTCCTCCTAAGAGTTTGGTGTAGTATAATGGTTGAGGGAGCTCTGGCTTTGGAGCACCACAGACCTGTGTAGCAATCTTAGTTTCATCTTTTTCTACCTTTGTAGCCTTGCTTTTTTTTTTTTTTTTCTCTAAAACTCAAGGACTATATATCTACAGGGGCTAATAGTACAGGTCTCACAGGATGGTGGCAAGGACTTGACAGCAATAATGTAAGTAAAACAATAATAGTTGGTACAACAGCTCTATTGGTTGGTAGACACAGTGTCTCTATTGCCATTCTTCTGTGAAAAGGAGTAAAAAGACTGTGTTTGCCAGCTGGAGAACTAGTATCCGTTAAAGTCTGTCTGACTCAAAGGATCTTTACAGGGAGTGAGAGGGTGTTGATTAGGGCTAGGAGCAGTCACTGGCTGGTGCTACAATCTGCTTTAAATCACATTTGTCCACCTCTCTGTCTGATAACAGTCTGATGAGGAATAGGCCCCATAAACTCGCTTCAGTATTGAGAGGAGAGAAGGAGCTGGTCATGTATCATCTGGGAAGCCTTTTCCTGACAGCAGGCACTCACACTCAGGAGCTAGGAAGAAGCAAAGGCTGCCCGGGGGAGTGGGAGGAGTACAGCAAAATAGGAAAGAGCTATGGCCAATTAGACTCCTCACCCTGGAATTCTAGCAGAAAGGGGATGCTTGGCAGTGATTAACCTAACCCCAGAGGCTCAACCTCCAGATCTGATAACCTCCTGGTCCTTCCTGTATGCAATCAGACTTCAGGACACCCAAACCATCACAGAGTGGCTTATCTCCCGCTGTGTTCTTCCCAGGGTTTGGTCCGAGCTAAGACAACTTGGGCCCACAACCTTCCTTACTCAGAGTCCTGCTGAAGTTACAGCCTTGACATCCCTAGCTTGGAGCTGTCCTCTCTTCCCAAGTCACTGCTGTGCCATCCTGCCTTGTCTTCCTCTCCATAGATACAGAGTAGCTCAGCTGTGCTCTAATCTTGCCCACACCAAACACTTTCTCAAATGCAACCTGTCCAACATATCGAATCCAAAGTCGTCTTTTCTTCTTAAAAACAAGGGGGCTGGAGAGATGGATCAGCAGTTAAGAGCACTAACTGCTCTTCTGAAGGTCCTGAGTTCAAATCCCAGCAACCACATGGTGGCTCACAACCATTCGTGATGAGATCTGACACCCCCTTCTGGTGCGTCTGAAGACAGCTACGGTGTACTTACATATAATAAATAAATAAATCTTTAAAACCAAAACCAAAACCAAAACACCAAACAAGGTGGTGGTGTACATCTTCAGTTCCAACACTCAAGAGGCAGAGGCAAGAAGAAGAATATCTCTGTGAGTTTGAGGCAGCCTGGTCTACAGAGCAAGTTCCAGGACAGTCAGTGTGCTGCACAGAGAAACCCTGTCTTGAAAGACAAACAAACAACAAAACCCCCCCAAACAACCACCACCATCACCACCTCAGGTTTCATGCAATCTAGGTGGGCCTCAAACTCATACTCTTCCTAACTCCATTTCCAAAAGTGCTGGCACTACAGGTATGCATGTTTTCAAGTGCACCTCTGAACTACCTTGTCTGTACTCTGTCTCCATTCACTTCTCTTCCCTCAGTTTTCTGCTCCCTATATCCTAATACTCAGGACTGATTTTGGAGCCTTACACATACAGTCACCTAAGATTATTTTTAGGTGACCCACCCTTCCTCCCTTCCTCCCTCCCTCCCTCCCTCCCTTCCTTCCTTCCTTCCTTCCTTCCTTCCTTCCTTCTTTCCTTCCTTCCTTTCTAGGCCGGGTCTTACTGTGTGTCCTCGGCTGTCCTGGAACTCACTCTGTAAAGCAGGTTAACCTTGAACTCAGAAATTTGCCTGCTTCTGCCCAGTTCTGGGACTAAAGGCATGAGCCACCATGCTTAGCTCTTATGGGAGTTCTTTTAGTCTCCTACCTTTACATTGATCTCTATACTGTACTTAAAAAATTCTCACTTCAAAATGCAGCTCAAATGTCTATTCTTGGGGCAAGTCAAGTACGAAAGTATAGCCTTCTCTCAGTGTTTGAATAGTCCTTACACTCTGTGAAATCTATTCAATATGACTTGCACTATAGATTATATCTGCTACTATAAAATAAGAATTGGAACTTAAACATGTCTAAGCTAGGTGTGGTACTCAGAAGACTGAGGAAGGAGAATTCTAAGTTGGAAGTCTGCCTGGGAAATTTAGTGAGATCTTATCTCAAAATAAATGAAGAAGGGGCTGGGGATGCCATCCCAATGGCAGAGCACTTATATAGCATATGTCAAGAGGCTGGGAATATCATCTCAATCATTGAGCACTTACACTGCACTTGTAAGACCCTGGGTTTAAATCTATGGAACTAGACATTAAGGGAGGAAAAGAAGGTGAGAAAAAGGAACGATAGACAGATACTTTATCTACATGGTCTCTGTTCCTAGAAGCCTTGCCCCCAACAACTCCCAACATATGTAATACCTTCAGAGTATCTGCCTGGAAAACCGTTCATACTTCAGGCAGCAGAATTTAAAGGCTGATCATTTTTCTTCCTCCTCCTCCTCTACCACCACCACCACCACCACCACCACCACCACCACCACCACCACCACCACAGGTAATCAGTCCCAGAAAGAGCTAGTAGATCCTAAGCAAACAGGGAAGCCAGGCTCCCTGAGGCCAAGTCTACAAACCAACAATATCACAGCAAACTTACTGCTACTCAAACAGCCCTTCAATACAAAGTTATAAGCTAGAACGGGAAATCTGATAGAAACAATGAATTAGACACTATAGACAAGGGGTTGGTTCATCTGTCTAAAGGACAAAATATCAGGTAGGGGCACCCTGCGGACAGCGAGCAAGGCAATGCTAGAAAAGCAAAAGAGAGAGCCAGTCCCAAGATTCCCACTCAGCTGTGCACAGAGCTCCTAAAGGCCTTGAAGCTGTGCTCTCTCCTTAAGTGTTGGCCTTGTTTTTATGTAAAATATAGGATGGTGGGAACTGATGCACCCCCGACCTGTGAAGAGAATTATAGAAACTAGTACCCCATCTTTTCCATATCTCATTTATCCTTGTTCTGGGTACCGTTAAATCATATAACTTCTATTATTCAAACTGTCCCCCAAAAAGTACTTTATTGAAATGTGTATTTAAATGTGAATTAAGTTATGTAAGATATTTCATATGAATAAATTAATAAACCAGAGAAATTATTGAAAGAAATACTTGTCTTAATTTGGGGATCAGAAATCAAGGGTCTCATCTGCCCAAGATCATCAAAGAAAGTGAGTAGAGTAGTATTTTGGACAGGACAGGACAGCATGGAGGAAAGAGCTGTTCTGGAGGAGGAGTTAGAGTGCGCCCAGCTAGAAGGGAGCCTGCCAGGAGTCTGCTTGGCTCACTGCTCGCTCTGCACCTCATTGGACCTCAGGTCCCACAACAGAGCCCAAGCACGCAGGCAGGCTGCAGACTGAGATCAAAAACCCTTAAGGGCTGGATTCCACGAACTTCAACTTTCTCATCCTAAACAAGTTCAACAGCACCTATACTACCTAAGCTGTGAGAAAGAACCAGTAATATAAAGCTGCCTACACCTGATCCCAAGGCGACCCCCAAGTCCCTGAAGGTTAGAATTCAGATTTTGTCTTTCCCAGATATACCGTCCTACTAACCTAGATAACCCTTTAAAGCCACAGCTTAGCATTCTGCCAGTCTGACTGCACTTCCTCGCCATCGTCACTTTGTGGGAGAGGGGCTTACTGTGCCACTGGCCTATCCATTTAGGACCCGTGGCTATGTGGCAGGGTGAGGGTTCCGATTTGGGTCTACAGGACTTGCTGCTCCTCCTTTGGAGGCTGGCAGCCTGGCCTCAGCGGGAGGATGGCGGCTTGGTTTCCCCAGGCAGCGCTCTCACCTGTGTAGTTCTTCATCAGAGGGTGAGTACTTGGCAGTGACATCAGCCAGCTCCCCAAAGATCTGCTTGCTGTAAACCGTGAGGGACGAGAGCAGGATTAACTCCTGCCACGTGGAGCTCAAGAGGCACGTGTAATCCTTGATGGAGAGCTCGCAGAAGAAGGGCAGCTTCTTGATCCAGGCGATCTGCCTGAAGAGCAGCTCGTCCGCCAGGCGGCAAAGCAGAGCAAACAGTTCTGCCTGGGTCACAGCATACCTGGGGTGGGACAGGACAGTCACCTCCATCAGCTGGAGAGCGAGGCTAGGGGCACAGGAGAGGGGATTCCTCAGGAGTAGGCCTCTTGCCCTTGACCACAGATTTCCCTTTTCACTCAACTTCTTATAAAGGGGTTAGGGTTGAGGCCAGAAAAAGCTGAGGTGGGGGAGCGGAGAGGGCACAGTGAGATGATCTGGTGAGTAGAGGCTGCTGAGGGGTAAGGAGGCTTAGAAACTTCTGGAATTATGAGGGATTATCCCTCTTAATGGTGGTGTTCTCTGATGTTTCAAGCCTTAGAAGAAATCCTTACTCATTCTTGTTCTAATTTTGGCAATGTAAACTTCAATGGGGTGGGTCTGGAGCATACCCAGTATAAGGGACAACACCTACACGTGCAGGAAAATCGAAACAAAACCCAAAGCCAAACAAACATGCCCAAGGGCAGGAGGCGGAGAAGATGCTGAGAACAGAGGCATTCAGAAGCCTTTCCTGTTCTTACTGCGCCCCCTGGTGGTGACAGTCCAGGAACCAGCGCTGCTCAGCCTTTCCTATAAGATATTTCTCTAGTCCATTCTTCTCAAGGTCCATGGTCTCCTTCTCATCCCCTTCCTCCAAACTACACGAAAGCTTTGTGAGATCCTTTCTGTAGGTACTTAGGTCTCCTCTTCTGAAACTGGAGCCTATCTTAGGATCTCAGGACGCCCTCTGGGGGTGTTAGATTAAGATTCTAGCAACCCATGCTTTTTACCTAAGAAGTACTGGGTACAACAATAGGTGACCCAGATGGCTAACCACACAACACTCAAGTAGAACTAAATGCAGACTGAGATCTCTTCCACATAGCCATGCCTACAGAGGCTATCAGTCATGTGCCATTGGTTGGTTACTCGTGGGCTGTTGTTGGCCAGGTCAACCCTAGGCCTGATATAGAGCCTGATTTTGTGCCAGAAGGCACAAGAGCAAACATTCCAGGGCTTGGGTTACTTAGATCCAATGAGAAACAAAGGCCTGGCTATCCCAATTTCACAGGAACTGAAAAGTAACCAGAATTCTCTGATAAAATGATTAAGGAAACATGAAGAACCAAAGCCTTCATTGACAAAGCTGGGATACAATGGATGCATGGTAGGGATGGTTTGAGATTGTAAGGGGCCAAACAGGACAGAATTCACTCACCCATCTTCAATTAACATAGGTGTGCCCAGCGGCTCCAGATCTTCGGCTGACATCAGCTGGTGAATCAGACTGTAGGACTGAGGGTCCAGGCTTCGAGCTTGTGGGGGCAAAAGTGGTGAGTGGCCAGAATAGCTAAAAAGGTGTGGTATGTATTGATAATGTGGAGGCACCGACATCCCCATGTACTGATCCCTGAACGTCACGAATCCATTTAGTTCCACGGATCTACTGGGGAGAAAAACTTCACATCAGGAAAAGCCATGGCAGGTTGAGTACCTGCTCAAAGAAAATAACTCAGAGATGCCTTGTTCTTTGGTCATGAAGTCTGTGAATAATCAAGATAGAATTAAAGGTTACATACATGTCCACACTATTAAATTCTACCCACAAGACAAGGTCACACTAATGTGACCAGCAGAATAGGGGAATGTAAGTAACTATCAATTGGAGGATGTCTTTGTACTAATGTCACACCTAGCACCTTGCTCATGCTAGGCAGGTTCTTTGCTACTGTGCTATATCTTAGCCCTCTTTTAACATATTTTGGGACAGGCTCTCACTCAGTTGGAGGGCTAACTGAATTTACTCTGTAGCCCAGGAGCCTCAGCCTCCTAGATAACTGGGACAGTAGACCTTTATCACAAGGCCCGGCTTTGAAGAGTTTGTAATATATACTCTTAATCTAGGGTGACTAAAATGTGTGCTTTTATTGTTGCTTTACCATTAGGAAAATAATGGCATAGGACAGGCTAAGTGGACTTAGTCTAAAACCCTAATCTAGTATCTAGCTAGCATGGAGCATACCCTGAGGTCCGGAAGTCTCTAACTGTTAAAAGTTCCTAACTATTAAAAAGAAAGAACAGGGATACAACTGAATGGAATAAAACACTCTAGTTGCCTCTGAAGAAGATGGTTTCCTGCTTCCTCTCCTTTGGAGAAGCCTAACCATTTCCCCAATTAACTGTAAAAAATTCCATCTATACATATGCATATATACACGTGTAAGGGCTCACGAGTGAGGGAATCCACAGTGCCTGTGTGAGAGGACAACCTTGGGAGTTCTCTTCTTCCACCACGTGGGTCCTGGGGCATCTCAGGTGGCCAGGCCTTGCAGCAGGGGCCTTTACTACATGAGCCACCTCACCAGCCCAGTGCTAATTAAAATTTTAAAAATCATTTAGCTTTCATGGATGTATCTCTTATAACTGAATTTGGCAAACTGCACCTATAGGCCAGATCTAGCCCATGACCTATTTTTGACAAATTAAGTTTTCCTTGAATAAAGCCATATGCATTGCTTTATATGGAGTGTGTGCTGTGCTACTTTTGAGGCACTAAAGCAAAGCTGGGGAGTTAGGACCCAGGCTAGGCTTACAAAGTCTAAAATAGTAACTATATGACTTTTTAAAGTTTTATTCATTTATTTATTTGTTTGTTTGGAGACTGGCTTTAAGTAGCCCTGCCTGTCCTAGAATGACCCTTTTAAACAGGAGAATTTCTTTTATCATTTGTGTATGTGCTTGTACACATTTGTGTAGGCCTGAAATTGACATCAAGTGTCCTTCTCAACTGCTCTCCACCTTATACTTTTGACACAGGGTGTAACAGGACCTGGAGCGTATTGATTCAGCTAAGTTAGCCAGTGAGCCCCAGAGATCCTCCTATCTGTTTCTCTAGTGCTGAGAGGAGACAAAATCCATTTGTTACTCACAGCACCTAGCTTTTATGTGGGTGCTAGGAATCGAACTTAGGGACTCACACTTGCAGATCAATCACTTTGATCTACTCTGATCTACAACTGAGCTATCTCCACAGGCTCCATCTGCTCTGTGATATTCTACTTATTTATGTATATGAGTGCTCTCTGCATGTTTTGTTTGTATGCTAGAAGAGGTCACTGGATCCCATTATAGATGGTTGTTAGCTACTATATGGTTGCTGGGAATTGAACTTAGGACCAGTGGAAGAGCAGTCAGTGCTGTTAACTTTTGAGTCATCTTTCTAATGCCCTACTATGACATTTCATAAAAATATCTGCTAATTCTTGTCTTAAATGAAAGATTTCTGGGGTAAGGAGCCTTCCCATGGTAGCTCAAAGCTATCCTTACAACTATCAGCTAACTTAAGAAAGCAAGATTGCCTCAAGAGGCTTTAATCTAGAATTTCCCGATAACACCAACGCTGGCAAGTCAGAAAAACTCTAACTCAGTTCAACAGTCTACTGAAACATTACTGCTAAACAAGTAGGCATGCACAAGGAGCCGCACTGAGCAGTCTGCAAATGAGATGGATCATGCTTTGTTCTGGACTTTGTTAAAGACCTGGCCTTGCACCATCCTGTTCCCCACGAGTCTGAGGGCCCAGGGGCATGAAGCAGACAGTGGCAGAGGTGGACTCTCCTGCAGTTCTCTGGAGGATCACTCATTGCATGGGGCCCATATGACGACACTGGGTTTGCTTTTAGCTCACCTGGATGACAGTGTGGAGCCTGGTGAGGGCTGGTTGCTCTCTGAAGCCCTGTTTCCAGGGGAACTGTGGTCACTATCACCATGGTTGCTCCAGTGGTTGGCTTCTTCCTCAAACTCCTGGCCAGACATGATTCTTTCAATTTCTTCTTCTGATATCTTTGATAAGAAATGGATACATGTTAGCTTTGGTGCCACAGATACCTTCTGTTCTCTCTTTAGGAATCAGAGTTTATACTCAAGGTCTCTCATAATCACAAGCGAGAACCGTGGTTCATTACTGCTCTCCCCTGGGCCCTTTACTTGACCTTCGAGCCCCTTTTGAGTCTTCACCTTCCTAAAGGAAACTCCGTTTTCCAGGACAATCTTCTACTTGCCCTACCCAATAAAAAGTATTACCTCCTTGTTAAATTTCCGACTGCTATTTACACGCTCCTAATTATGTGGATTCTGAGAAAGGAAATAAAATATTGTGGTAATGGTGTAATTCTGGGGGCAGACCTGTGTTCAAATCTAGAGTACACCACTTGTAGCACAGCGTTGGGAAAGTTATTGACTTATCTGAAGCTAAGTACTTCCATCTGTTTGGTAGATAGAACAAAAGCCCTACCTCATTTGATTCTTGTGAGGATTAATCAAATCAGATACTTACTTAGAAAGGGGCCTAGCAACAGTAACTACTATGGAAGCACTGAGAGTTACAATATCATTTTGGGGTTGCTTTTTCTTTTGAGAGAGGGTCTTGTTTACAGTGCCCCAGGCTGGTCTTAAATTCCAAGATTCAAGCAGTCCTTCTGCTTTAGCCTTCCAAGTGGTTCAGACTACAGGTTTGTGTCACCATACTGACTGTCATTATTATAGAACTCTTACAGTAACATATCACAAAGCATCCTCTTTAATACTTAAGACCACAATAGAACCTAGAAAAAAAGTAGTACTCAATAAATGGATATTGAGTAAGTAAGTGTTTATTTGTTAAGTACTGGTACACACTTTCATATGGATTTTTTAAAAGAAAGATATCCCCAAGTCTATTGAATAAAACTTGAGGAAATCAGAGTTTGCATTAAGACATGTGTGCCTAGATATGGCCAGGGGTATGAGGAAGGAACACAGATGTTAGTAAGCAGTCTAGTACTCTATAGAGAACAACTATCTTTGATACAGTTTCTAATCTAGGGCTGAGGCCTAACCAGTCAGTCAACACAGCAAAGTACTAAGGAGGAGGAGCCAGAGGAATTTTTACATGTTGTTTCTATGGAAACCTCAAAGGCCATTTTCCCCCAGGCCCGTCTGGCTCAAACTTGCAATTGTATTTGCTCTAGTAGTCTCTGAGACAACCCTTAAGTGTTATGATCATAAGTAGAAGCTTTTAGACAGCTAAGCAAGCAGGGCCAGTGGGATGTCTCAGCAGGTAAAGGTGCTTGTCATGCAAGCCTGAGGACTTGCGTTTGATCCCTAGAACCCATATAAAAGTGAAAGGAGAGGTCAGACTTCCCCAAAGTTGTCCTCTAACCTCCAACAATGAATTATGGCACTAATGTGCTTGTACACACATGTGAACATGCATGGGCACATGTGTAAAAACATCATCATCATCATCATCATCATCATCATAATGTTTTATTTTTTTTAAAAAAGGACCGAATGCTAATGAGACTACAGGGCAGAAGGATTTAACTAGAAGATAAACAAAGGGGTTGGTCCGAAATTGTTTGGTGTATACACTGAAATGGAGTAATTGTGTCTGAAAATTAAGTCATAAATACATAAAAAACAAACTCCAGCTTTTCCTTTCAGGGTTCTTAGTACTCTGAAATCACTGCAGCCAGACTGATGGTGGGGGGACAACAAGAACAGAGTTTGAGAACATGAAATAAAGATTGGTTGGTGAGAAGAGTCGACCCATGAAGGCAGTTTACTTGTCTAGGAGTTGGACCACCTCTCCCCCATAACCCCATGGGGACCATCTCTCCCCCGTAACCCCATGGGGCAGGACTGTGGGCAACCACGGACACGCTGTCAACATGGAGGACAGAACTTGTTGGGAATGCTTAACCTGGTTCAGACTTCATTTTTTTTTTTCCCAGCTAGATGCTTCTGGGCAAGACAAGTCCCACAAGCTCTCTGTTTCAGAGGCAAAAGAGGCAATATTACTCTTTTGTAGCTCATGGCTATCACATTGAAGCTAGAGCAGAGAAGTATGCAGGTCAAAGTCAGACAGACTTGGAAGTTAACCAAAGATAAAGTTATAAAATATGACATAAAATATTTTTTCAATAAAATGAAAACCCATCTCTCCTTCATTGAGACTAGCTAAACCCAAGCTGGGCGTGCACACAGGCTTACCCCAGCAGCACTCAGAAGGCAAAGGCAGGCGGACCCGACCAAGAACTTACAGATCACAGCTCTAATACATCATTAATAAATAGGGAAAACAAAACACAACCAAACAAAACAATATGTCCAGTATTAAAAACAAACACAGCAGCAAATGAGCATTGGTGTCTCAGTTCTGAAAGGAACCGTTTACACTCCTTCTGGCACAGCAGAAGACTTACACAGCACTACGAATGTGGTTGGTGCTACTAGAGCTGTGACCCTTTAATACAGTTCCTCATGTTGTGGTGACCCCAACCATAACATTATTTTTGCTGCTACTTTATAATTGTAACTTTGCTACTATTATAAGTTATAATGTAAATATCTGTGTTTTCTGATGCTCTTAGGTGACCCCTGTGAAAGGGTTCAACCCTTCCAAAGGGGTCAAAACTGTACTAGAGGATTTTTTTATTGTAAAAATACTTAAGAATTTCCCCCACTAAATGATCTATTACACCTAAATATGAAAAGAATGAATAAGGGTCAGGTATGAAAGACCCAAAGCTAGTGTCAGATGTTGAATATTGAAAGATTTTTCCCTAAATACAAGAGCAGAATAAAGGTGCCAACCTCAGTACTCTTATTCAATGGAGTATTGGAAATCTCAGACCAAGTAATTAAATAATAAAAAGAAATTCAAGGCAGCTAAGCAGAAAGAAGCTAATTATCTGTGTTCACAGAGGACATGAAATCAAAAACTCTTAAGATCCTATAAAAATGTTAGACTTAGGGCTGGAGAGATGGCTCAGTGGTTAAGAGCACTGACTGCTCCTCCAAAGATCCTGAGTTCAAGTCCCAGCAACCACATGATGGCTCACAACCATCTGTAATGCGATCTGATACCCTCTTCTGGTATGTCTGAAGGCAGCTCCAGTGTTCTTAGATATAATAATAAATAAATCTTTAAAAAAAAAAAAAAAAAAATGTTAGACTTAGCCCATGAATTCAACAAAGACTTAAAATCCATAATCAACACAAACCAATTCTTTTGTGATATGCTATCAATAAACAATCTAAAGAAATTTTTAAGAAAACATTTTCACATAGAATAGCATACAAATGTAACAAAATTATAAAACGATAAAAGACCTACACAGTGAAAAGCACCCCCTCCACACATGTAACACACACAATATATACACACACACACACACACAAGCAATCACATGTTTTTAGTATAGACTAAAATAAATTAATTTTCAAGAGATAAATAACAGGTATAAAATGCCTGATTAATCAAATCAAAACAGTAAAGTTAGAAGTTTTACATACAAGCCGGGCAGTGGTGGCACATGCCCGTAATCCCAGCACTCTGGGAGGCAGAGGCAGGCGGATTTCTGAGTTCGAGGCCAGCCTGGTCTACAGAGTGAGTTCTAGGACACCCAGGGCTACACAGAGAAACCCTGTCTCGAAAAAAACCAAAATCAAAAAAAAAAAAAAAAGTTTTACATACAAATATGCACAACTAAAACCCTGGTTTTAGTATGTACTGTGTATTCCCACAGCAGGAAATTTCCCATATATCTGTACATATCTCTAGATTCTGGTCTTTCATCTGTTTATACTTAACTGGAGAAATTCTATTAACTTTCTTCTTGTTGTTTGTTTTTGTTTTTGTTTTTTCAAGACAGGGTTTTTCTGTATAGCTCTGGCTGGTCTTGAACCTAGAAATCTGCCTGCCAAGTGCTGGGATCAAAGGTGTGCGCCACCACTGCCCCACTCTATTAACTTTCTTATGAGCTATCTCTTGGTTCTCTTTTCACATTCTGATCTGCGCTCATTGTACTACTTCAAACTATTACCTGTATCTCTTTGAATATGTGTGTCTCTCTGCAAATCCATTTAAAACCATTCTCATAAGATTTTTTTTTTTTTCGAGACAGGGTTTCTCCGTGTAGACCAGGCTGGCCTCGAACTCAGAAATCTGCCTCTCAGAGTGCTGGGATTACAGGCGTGTGCCACCACCACCCAGCATAAGAATTTTTTTTATCTCTATATGACACTCTCCTGTATTTGCAAAAGCAATTGTTTCTTGGTACATAGCAAAAATTCACAAAACTGATCCCAGCTCTTCATGTGCTTGGGGATTCATTTGATGGGTATGTCATAAAATAGATCCAGTTCCCTTAACCCGAGGCTCTTCTGCTAGCAAGTAAGAACAGGAAGTACAGGCTGGTCCCACAAACGCTTTTCTCAGGAGACATGGTAAAGACAGCTGAGGTCACTCTTTAGAGGCTGCCACTCTATGACATGTGCCTAATGGTCCAGTTTCATTAAATACCTCTGTGATTCTCTAAGGATCTGTGGGTCATTTCAGTCCATTCTCTCTAGCTTTGATAAACCTTGCTTAGGTTCTTAACACACCTATTTCGTCCTTTCCCTTCAAGAATCAGTTCAAAAGCACCTTAAAGAACCATTTCCCGAGTGTTTCCAGCCTCCAAAAAGAAGAGAAGCTTCTCTGGGCACCTTCTCTTAGGTCTCATTGTACCTTGGTGTCTATCTACCATCTGACTCTCTCATTAGACTGAGCCCACAGTATATAGATTGGCATAGTAGGAACTTGGTAGATACCTAGGGGACAAAGTGAAATATAATTATTCCTATTTTACTCTAAGAACATGAACAACAAGGTGTTTTTTGCAGGCTAAGTCACTTATAACTTTAAGTGATGGATCAAAGTGGAAGAATAACTTTTTGTATGGGTTAGAATCAGAACTGAGTTCATTGCCTATGAAATTTTAGGAAGGATTGAGGGATCATAGGAAGAGACTGAACCCATTAACTCCAACACTTGAAACTTTAAGAATGGGGGATGGAGAAATGGTTCTGCGGTTAAGAGCACTGAATGCTCTTTCAGAGGGCCCAGGTACAGTTCCCAGCACCCACATGGCAACTCTGTCTGTAATTCCAAAACCTGGTACCCTCACCCAGACATGCTTGCAGGCAAAACACCAATGCACATTATTAAAAAAAAATAAAAGACTCTAAAAGTGTTTTCACACTCAGACTATAAAAGCAGTTTTTACAGAAGTGAAAGCAAAGGCGGCAGAGGAGAGCACAAGGCAAATAGCCCCAGGAGCACGTACGTTACTGAGCTTCTAGAACACACTAAGAGAATGGGCATAGGACTCACCTGGACTGGGCCAATGCTCTTGTTCCGGCCTCCGGGCATGCCATCTTCTCTAATAGCTAGAAGGAAACAGAAGACCGTCAGAGCACATTCAAGGTTGTTTACGAGCAAAATGAAAACTTATCTGTTCCAGCTCTCGGTAGGCAGGGGCAGGCTGATCTCTGTGCCGTCTGGGCCAGCCTACATAGTGAGTTCCAGGACAGCCAGAGGCACATAGTTAAACAAACAAACCAACCACACATACATACATGTAAACTTACCTAGCTAAAAGTAAAATGTAGTAAGCAGTGAAACTAAGATTAGAACACAGGCTTTTCTGGACCCAAGTGTACTTTATTACTGTAAGTTGCTCTATAAGCAGCAGATACTTTTGGATCCCCAAGGCACTAGATGTATATTATACATACTGTATACATTCAAGATATTCAGCAAAAATGGTGATATTGTTAACAAGTCCCAGGTACAAATATCTCTCCAGAATGTGGCCACATCTCAAGTCTGAGGGACATTTTAGTGGGAGAAGAGAACAACACCTGCATTTTAATATGAAATATATTTCATTCTCTTCCTAAGTTTAATTTAAAGAATCAGGACAAGGTTTTTGGCTTTACTTATTTGCTTTATATTGTCGTGTTTATGGGACTTGAGCCAGCAGTTCATACATGCTAAGAAGCACACTCCTGTCCAGGCAGGTGCCCGACCCTGGAAAACAGGGCTTTTGATTTTTAGTTTTTATTAACTGGAACATCGGCCTCACTAATTCTTCCTTACAAAAAAGGAAGCTGAAGCTGAAGGAACTTACACACATACACACCACGTGTGTGTGTGTGTATGTGTGTGTGCGTATGCCTTGTGCCACAGAGGTTATCTGGGTCCTCTGCAACAGCAGCATGTACTCTTAACCATTGAGCCATTTTAACCATCCCCCAAATGGTACTTAGATAGGGGTTTGTTGTTATTGTTTCATGCATATTGGGGTTTTGCCTGCATGTATGTCTGTGCACCAAATGTACTTGGTGCCTAGGGAGGCTGGCCAAGGGTGCTAGGTACCCTGGGACCAGAGTTTCAGACAAGCAAAACAAAACAATACCAACAACCATTACTATTATTATCATCATTTTATCAATCAATCAATCAATCAATCAATCAATTAAAATTTTAAAGATAGTCTTAAGTAACGCAGACAGGCTGTGACCTTGTTTTGTAGATAAGGTGGGCCTCAAACTTCTATTACCCCCAAGTGCTGGGAATAAAGGAGAGCACCTTGTATATAGTGAGTGTGACCTTTGGCTGAGGCTGATCTAGAACTCCTTTGCCATCTGCTCCTATATGCTGGCATTATATGCATGACACACATCACTATGCCGTGCATCACTGTAAATGGAAGTTCCTAATAAGGGGGCACCACGCAGGGAACTGAATCTTATAGGAGGATTTAGGAAGGTAGAAAAAGATTACTTCAAGTTCAATAAAGAGTGACTTGACGGGCTCAACAGGAGGTAGTGTGCTCTCCCTTAATGCCAGCACTTGGGAGGCAGAGACAGGCAGATCTCTAAGAGTTTGAGGCCAACCTGGTCTACAAAATGAGCTCCAGGACAGCCAAGGGTACAAAGAGAGACATCCTGTCTTGAAAAATCAAAATAAATAAGTAAACAGGAACGAAGGAAGGAAGGAAGGAAGGAAGGAAGGAAGGAAGGAAGGAAGGAAGGAAGGAAGGAAGGAAGGAAGGAAGGAAGGAAGGAAAAGGGTGTACTAAAAGGCTCAAAGATTATTTATTCTGGGAACTTCCAAACGGTTACATCAGGAGAAAGCATTCAGGGAGGATGAGGTATGTGTGAGAAGAATAGTGAGTACTGAGGCCAGAGAGCTAATACAGGCAGGACCTAAGAAGCCAAGGCTGCCAGTCTTGTGGACTCTAGCTGCCGAGCATGGAGACAGCAGCAATGCAGGGAGTGATGTTGTCCCCAGCAGCTTTCTGAACAACTGTGATGAGGGTCTGAGGGAAGCAGTATTAACACCAACAACCCAGGGCAAACCAACACGCCATGTGAAAACAAGTCAGCTATAACAACCTTGGGGTGGGGGTGTTGCCTCAAAAGGTGGGCGCTCCAAATATGACAGCTTCTGTAGTAATGAGAGCCCAAAAGGAGTTGCATCTTCTTTCAAGTAAACATTCTCGGTGTACTCAAAGATTATATACTTCTGAACAGACAGGTGTGGCCCTAAATCCTGCCTGCTCTGTGTAATTATGGTCAAATTTCTTCATTCTTCTGAATCTAGGATATCAACAGCAAAGGGAATATTGGTTCTTGTCATCTTATATCACAAACAGTGTGGCTAAAAGCTGTGGCTAGAAGCTGGCAGATAAAGAGGCTCACGGTAACGATCCCTTCTCCAGGGTCTTTGCTAAGGACACAGGGATTAATTAAACCAGGAGTCCTTTTTCAAGTTTGCATGAGTTGTTAATATTGTCATCTATATAAGGGATAACATAGTCTACTGAATTTAGAAAACAAAAAGCCTATATTGAAAATAAATGTATACTAACTGTTGTCCAGAACTCCTCTTTCAACCTAACTTTAAAATTTAAAAGTCTTTAAAATACGTTCCTCATCTTTCACAGTGGATGGCAACACTGAAACATTCCCAATTTCAATAGTGACATCTCACATGTTTTATTTACCTTTAACTCCCAGCTACAGAAGGCTTATCACTGACAGATAAAACTGGAGACATACTTGAGAAGAGATCCAACATTCACTGTTCTTAAGACGAGAAGAACTTTGCAAACCTCACTCTTGTTTAAAGGACCACTCATCTCAGACTTTAAAAAAGTGCACATGATACTGTGTGTTAAAATACTATTGTCTTGGGCAAAACTCAAAATTAGTCCACTCCCACTGAGACTCAAAAAAATGAGGCGACAGCAGAAACAGCCCTAGAGTTTGGCTTCTCCCTAGTTTTACTTCCTATACTACAAGTGTCTTAGAGTAGAAATATAAGACTTTTAGATGGTATATAAACTCAAGTATATATTTAATCTACTGTGTATTAAAATACTCGTAGTGGCTCATGCCTTTAATCCCAGCACTCAGGAGGCAGAAGCAGACCAATCTCTAAGTTCAAGGCTAGCCTTGTCTACAGAGTGAGTTCCAGGATAGCCAGGACTACTTATAGGAATCCTGTCTTGAACACCCCACCCCCCTCAAAAAAAAAAAAAGCCGATTTAAAGCTGGTTTAAAGAATGTAAAGTTAACAATAATACTCATTGATCAGAGATGGTAAAATCTGTCAAGACAGCATGAAAATGCTTAATGCCTTTGCTAAAATGACTAATGCCTTTGATAAAACCCATCTCAAAGTCTCTAATACTGTCAGACAATGTTTCCTTAGATCTTCACAACTCCCCACACATTTCTAGACAAAGCAACCAGGCAGATACCTGCTCAGAGCTGCACAGGGAAGATGGCAGCTGGAACTTCAGTCTAGGTCTTCTAATTCTGAAGCGCTTAGTCTTATTTTTTTATTATTATTTTTTTTTCTTTATAGTTTGTTGGGACAGGGTCTCATGTAGCCCAAACTTGCCTCGAGCTAACTGTAGTTGAGGCTAACCCTGAATTCCCAATCATACCAGCACACAGAACTCAGTGTTACAGGAGAGCCTCTCTTGAGGTTCTAGTCCTAGCTTATGAAAACAGCGACATCATTTCTTTATCTGCGCAGAAGCAGCATGTACACTTTCCCTACACAGGACCTCACACATCTGTCATCCTCAACCAGAAAATGACACAACCTACACCAAAACCCTGTTCAAAACCTGTTGGTGGCTTTCTCTAGTCTGGTGGCTAAGTCTGAGCTTGTCAGATTGTCAAGATCCTTTGTGATCTGTTTCCTGGGAGATTTCCAATCCTTATTTCTTACCATAAGTAGGACATCCATTATCTACAGAGCCCTTTATACAAGCGACATCATTTCACTCTATGATTCAAGTTAATACCAGCAATAGTGTAACAAATATATCAAATGCTTTTGTTATGTTTGATATATACTAAGGATGTAGCGTCACTTCTATGACATTCCTGCCCAAACTATGTAACCTGAATCTAATGAAATCTAAATTGAAGACTAATCCATGAAATAAACCACCTACTTGCTTTAAAAATCAACAGTGTTACTAAAGACAAAGAAAATGAAGAACTATTTTTAATTAAAGGCCATAATAAGAGACATAAAAACAAAAGATGGCTCAGTACTTAAGAGCAATGAATGTTCTTCCAGAGGTCCTGAGTTCAATTCTCAGCAACCACATGGTGGCTCACAACCATCTGTAATGGGTTTGATTTCCTCTTCTGGTGTGTCTGAACACTAGACACTCATATTCATAAAATCAATCAATCAATCAATCAATCAATCAATCAGTTAATCAATCTTTTTAGAAAAAGTACAATATGTGAACCTAGACTGGCTTTTGGGTTAGAAAAAAATTTAGAATTGTTACACACACACAAAAAAGTAACAAAACAAACTTTTTATATTAAAATGTTATGTTTATTAAATGAAAATGTGTGTGCACATGTAGCTATGCATGTGCCATGGTATGCATATGAAGGTCAGAAGACAACTTGTGGGATCTGGGAATTGAATATACGTCAACAGACTTAGCAGCAAGTGCTTTTACCACTTAACCATCTCGACAGCCCCACCCCCCTTTTGTAAACATTTTAAGGTAAGGTCACATCTATCGAATAGCAAAACAGCATGGCTAGTTCGACATGCTCTATACCTAGGTTTTTCCTTCCGTCAATCCCTGTATAGCCAGACACTATTCATTAGTACTGAGAAATTAATTTTGGTTCAATGCTATTAGCAAAAGTAAAAGCTTTCATAGCATTTCTTCAGATTCCTGCTGATGTTTTCTCTGCCCAGAAGCCAAACCAGAATCTAACACAGCATTTGGAAATGTCTCTGTTGTTTTCTCCAATTTGTAACAACTTTTCAGTCTTTGTCTTCATAACCTTGACACTTTCCAACAGCATTTCCTACAATGTTGTTTTGAAAGGGACCTCCAATAGGGGCTCCTAAGTTTTCTCATGAGTAATCTGATAATGAACCTCATGCTCATTCTGTCTCTCTCTTGGGGGTCTGTCTGTCTGTCCCTACACCCTCACCTTTGTGTGTATGCCGGAACTTTTCTCAGGATCATCTTACCAGGGTAAACAATACTGCTACACTTACTGGAGATTCTAACTAGGGTTACAGTTAGGGTTAGGGTTGGAGTTGGGGTTGGGGATGGGGATGGGGATGGGATGGGGATGGGGCTGGGGATGGGGATGGGGATGGGGATGGGGATGGGGATGGGGTTAGGGTCTTATGTCAACTTGACACAGGCTAGAGTCATCTGAAAAGATGGACTCTCAATTGAGAAACTGCTTCCATAGACTCAGGCTGTAGGCAAGATTTTATAACATTTTCTTTTCTTTGAAAGAAATTTTTTCAGATTTACTTTATTTTGTGTGTGTGAGTGCTTTGTCTACACATATGTCTGCACCTCATAAGGAAGTGGTGAGACTCCATGTGGGTGCTGGGAATCTAACCCCGGTCCTTTGCAAGAATAACAAGTGCTCTTAACCACGGAGCCAACTTTATAGTCCAAAGAGGGCGTGCTTGTTTGTCTTCTTGTTTTGTCAAAACAGGATTTCTCTGCATAGCCTTGGCTATCCTGGAACTCTGTAGACTAAGCCAGCCTTGAATTCATATAGTCCCTCTTGCCTCTGCCTTCCAAGTGCTGGAATTAAAGGCGGGCACTCCCACTGCCCTGCGTATAGCATTTTCTTAATCAGTGATTGAGAGGGATAGGGCCCAGCCTTCATAGTGGGTGAGGACATCCCTGGGTAGATGGTCCTGGGTTTCATAAAAAAGTAGCCATGAAGCAAGCCATGAAGGGTAAGCTGTGAGAGAGCCAGCAGACAGCACCAGTCCACAGCCTCTGCGTCGGCTCCCGCCTTCAGGGTCCCACTCCAACTTCCTTCAGTGATGAACACTGGGATCCTCTGTGACTTGTTTTGTGGTCATGGTGTTTTACCACAGCAGTAGTAACCCTGACTAAGACTCCAACCCTCACTACATTCTAGCTAAATTAAATTATCCTTGGAAACAATTTCCCCTTTCTAGTTATTAATTATTTTTAGACTTTTTTTTAAAAACCAATGCTCATTTCTATTGGGCTCCATTCAATGAATTTGGCTGCAAGTCAGAACTATTGTGTCGTGTGTCTAATAGTGACTAGTATTTCTATCATGGAAGTCTTTCATACAGAAGAAAGGTCACTTGTGTTCATTCAATTAGTTATTTCTATCAGTGTGAGCATGCACATTCTTATTCTCAAGCCAACAGACAAATCTAGAGATATTTTGTTACCAAGTTAGAACCACAGTGGTTCCTGGAAGCTCTCAGGTTGAGTTCTGTGTCCTTTCACTGTGCCCTGTGCACTCACACATTCCCACAGACTGTCCTTCTTATTTATTAAGTGTATGTGGGTTCCTGTGAAGGTCAGAAAGGGGTCCTGAATCTCCCAGAGATTGACTTTAAGGTGACTGTGAGCTGCCTGACATGAGTGCTGGCATCCAGACTCTGTACTTCTGCAAAAGCAGCAAATGCTCTTAACCATTAAGCCATTTCTTCAGGCTCCCCACCCCATTCTCTCTCTAAGTTCCTCCTGTTTTAGCATTCTAACACTCTCCTGGCTTTCTTTTATTTTTCTTGTTCTAGCTCTGCATCCAACTAGTCTTCCATGGAGACCTCACTCTTTTTACTGACACTTAAAATAAGACATGGGTGTTCCTCCTCTCTCTCTCTCTCTCTCTCTCTCTTTCTCTCTCTGTGCGCGCACACACACGCGTGTGCGCGCACATGTGTATCCTCATACAGTGGTTAGTTTAGAAATACATGCATGTGTACTCACTCACCCCACCTACCTACCTAACCACCCACCCACCCACCCATCACTTCCATATTGCTATCACTTATTCTGACCCAAATGTTCATTCTAGTCTTTCTTGGTTGATGACTCTCAAATATAGTGTACGTATTTACTTGTTCAACTACAGTATTCAATTAAAGTAGAGACAGAATTCCTTACATACAACCTTGAGAGAAACAATTTTACAAACCAGAGTGCTTTGTTTGTATATGATTGTTTTGTCCTTACCATTACAATATGTAGTCAAAACACTGCTTTCCAAGGCCAGCTCCCTTCCCCCCACCACCTCAGTATGGTTATGTGATTCAGTTTAATACCATCCTCACAGTGTTGACTACATCTCTCCACTGCAACACATTTGGTTTGATTAACTTTTTATATCCATTAAAATTCACTGTTTTGTAATATGCGGTTCTATGAGTTTTAAAAAATAAATAAAATTATGCATCACCAGCCATAAAAGTTTCAGAGTTTTTTTACTTCCAAAATAGTCCCAGTGCATATGTAATTTAGTCTGGTATTCTTAAGACCAACCAGAAGGTGGCAGTTTCCCTCAGCAGCCTTTACTGGGTTATTAAACAGCTTCTGGGAGGGCAGACAGGACACTGTCTGCATTCATGTGCTAGTCTCTGGGCTGTAGCTTAGGGTTCTCAGAGATGTTATGCTGTCAAGAAGGTATCCTATAACCTTGAGGCTTGAGGTATTTAGCACTCACAGGCCCTGGGCAATGAAGGAAGATGAAAAAAGTGAATAAAAGCTAAATCAGGGGGCTGGAGAGATGGCTCAGTGGTTAAGAGCACTCACTGACTGCTCTTCCAGAGGTCTTGAGTTCAATTTCTGGCAACGGCATGGTGGCTCACAACCATCTGTAACAAGATCTGACGCCCTGTTTTGGAGTGTCTGAAGATAGCTACAGTGTACTTATATATAATAAATAAATAAACCTTTAAAAAAATATTATTAGCCAAGCAGTGCTGGCACATGTCTTTCATCCCAGCATTTGGGAAGCAGAGGCAGGCAGATTTCTGAGTTTGAGGCCAGCCTGGTCTACATACATAGTGAGTTCCAGGACAGCCAGGACTACACAGAGAAACCCTGTCTCGAAAAACCAAAAAGCAAATCAGGGTGAGGTTAGAAAGACAGACTGGGGCTAGAGAGATGACTCAGTGGTTAAGAGCACTGACTGCTCTTCCAGAGGTCCTGAGTTCAATTCCCAGCAACCGCATGGTGGCTCACAACCATCTGTAATAGGATTCGATGCCCTCATCTGAAGACAGTGACAGTGTACTCATATAAATAAAATCGTAAAAAAAGAAAGAGAGAAAACGAAAGAAAGAAAGAAAGAAAGAAAGAAAGAAAGAAAGAAAGAAAGAAAGAAAGAAAGAAAGAAAGAAAGAAAGAAAGGAAGGAAGGAAGGAAGGAAGGAAGGAAGGAAGGAAGGAAGGAAGGAAGGAAGGAAGGAAGGAGGAAAGAAAGAAAGGAAGAAAGAAGGAAAGACAGACAGACAGACAGGTAGGTTTGTAACTGGTAACTGACCAGGATTTCTGAATGAGACAAGTAATAGTAGGGAAGATAATGGACTTCCAGGTAGAAGAACAAACTTAAGCACACGTGGAATGGCATAACACTTGGCCCTGAGACCTTCCTCTAGCCAGAGAAGTTACAAAGAAAGGCAGGGAACAATCTTGGCAACACCTCTAATGCCCTACTATGGTATTTGTTTAGCATAAGTCAACACGCATATTCTAATATGCAAATAGCTATGCCACACAGGAGATCCTGGAACAGTATTGTGATTAGGCACAGCTCTGCTTAATAACACGTTGTAACTTCAAAATGATTAAATATCATCATAATCTAAGCATTACTAAGCTGCATATGTAAAGTGGGAGTAAGAATCAATAGGATTAGTGAGTGTGAAGAAGATGATGAATGCTAAGTACAGAACAGTTCACAGAGAAGAAGGCATCAGGTCTGCAGTAGCTGGAGTCCGTCCAGTTCTGAGCTGACACGTGGTACTGGGAACTGAAGCAGAGTCCCTTACCAGAGCAGGGTGTGCTCTCTCCAGGCCCCTCCTGGGCATTTCTAAAAACTTTCTAATTGGTTACTTTGCTTTCTCTACTCAATTCTTCAAAGCTTATTAGATTCAGTGTAGTCATGGCATCTCAGGCTAATAGCTCCCAGAAAACTTCTCAATAATAGACCCAGTATCTGGGCATGCTATGGTTTTGTTGTTGCTTTTTCAAGACAGGGTTTCTCTGTATAGCTCTGACTGAACTGGAACTCACTGTAGAAGAGGTTGGTCTCAGACTCAGAGATCTGCCTGCCTCTGCCTCCTGAGTGCTGGAACTAAAGGCTTGCACTGTCTCCACTGCCTGGCTGAGTATGCTGCTTTTAGAACACAAAATGACATCAAGTCCCACTTCATGCCTTTCCAATTAAACGCCTGACATTCCTTGAAAGTTTGTGGAGTATAGAGTGCATGGTGAAAAACTAACTAAAAAGTAAAGTAGTTGCAGATGAGTGAGTGGACAGGGTAGGCAGAGCCCTGAGCACCGACTCACCCTTCCTGTTCATGCCCATCTGGAGACACTTGAGCAGGCGGCAGTACTGGCATCTGTTTCTCTGCTTCCGGGACATGACACAGTTCTTGTCGCGACTGCATCGATACACTCGTTTGTTGCAAATGCTTCTCTTGAAGAAGCCCTTGCAGCCCTCGCAGGAGATGATGCCATAGTGCAAGCCTGTAGCGCGGTCCCCACAGATCAGACATGTTCGTTGTTCAGCTCGGTCATCTGGAACAGAAACTGAACATGTACAAGTCAGCACGGTGAAAACAATGGGGTCACGTTTACAGCTCCTAAAACCTCAGCCCTGCTCTGGGTAAGTCACAAAGACCACAACACAGGAAGTGCCTTCTCCAAATCATCTACCCATTAGCCTTTGGGGAAGAGTTGCATTTGTAGTTCTGTGCTTTTAATCTGGTAGTGCAGTGTTCTTCCTTTGTGTCATTCCTAAATCAGTGTTAAGAAAAATGGACAAACAAGCACTTCACAGTCAAGACCAAAGCTCAAAGTCGACACGGCTGAGGAAGGGTTAAGTTTACCACAAAACATGTATCGGAAACCCTGACTGAGTAAATTTATCCAAAAAAAAAAAAAAAAAAAGATAAAAAAAATAGTCTGGGCAAAGGAATTTATCAGAGAAACAACACATTTGCAGTAGAAAGGTTCAGACTTAAAATAGTCTCTAAGTAGGAGCTGTGACACTCCGAGGGAATTTGCTGATCCCAGTACAGAGTAGACAACATACAAGATGAGCTTTGTTGTGGTATTCAAACCACATGACGCCATGTCCAAAGGGAAAATGACAGAGTATGAAAATCTTTCACTAGTCTAAAACAAAGCAAGCTACACACCAGAAAGGATAATGAGGGAATAAGGCCAGTGAGGTGGCTTGGAGGTCAAAGCACAAGTCTTTGCATGAGTTCAGTCTCCAGAACCCATGGCAGATGGACCAAACCAACTACCAAAAGCTGTCCTTCGTCACCACAAGCACATGACCCTGCCATGCACCTCACACAATAACTTTAACATTTTCAAACTCAAAAATCAATAGACTTGTTAAGAACATTAAAAATGAAAAGCCTTGTGAGTTATCTGTCACTGAAAGTTGCCAGGACCTGAATTCAAAATTTAAAAATATGTTAAATAAAGGAAAGGGGAGTGGAATCGAGCATTTAATCATGTCTTGTTCCCTGTCCCAAGAGTTAAGAGAAGGGAACAAGATGCAAAGGCAGTTTAGAAATTTTAAACTGACCAACCAGGCAGCATACACCAGTTGATATGAGGCCCCCAACACACACAGTAGAGGACTCCCAGGTCTGTGTTCAATCAGAGATGATGCACCTAACTCTCAAGAGACTGGAGGCCCCAGGGAGTTTAGAGGTCAGGTGGGGTGGGGGTGGGGACATCCACATGGAGAAGGGAGGAGGGGGTATGGGGAGGAGGGATGGGATGTGGAACAGTTGGAAGGTGGATGGAGGTGGGGGGAAATATGGAGTGTAAAAAAATAAACAAGTTTAAAAAAAAGAAATTCTAAACTATTGAACTTCATGCTTAGTAGAGAATTATTAGCATTTGGTGAAGAGCTAGATATATACAACATGGTAGGAACAGCTCACCCAAAGGCCCCCTGCACAGGAATCCCAGGGGCAGGATAACTAAGTCTTTAGGCCTCTGGGCTCAAAACTTAGGCTCTGCCACTTGTTAGCTCTGTCTCTGAAAAGAACTGGCAATTTTTGAAGTGTAACTCCCTACGAGCAAGACAAGTGGAGAAGAGGGTGTAACTAGAAGTAACCTTTGCCAGGATGATTTTTAAATGTAGTGCTAGATAGCACTCTTCAATGTGGGTTTACTGAGAGAGAGTCAACACTCCTTTCTAAAGTACCCAAATAACTCACTAAGCTTCATCAAGAAGAGCTCTGGGGAACCATCTGGTGGTTCTCTGGACACACAATACGGACACATAGTAACTATCTAGCTACCCTAATATGGAAAAGTCATATTATGACCATAGCTTTATTCTGAAAAATTCTCTTTTTGTTGACTCAGATGCCATGTAGCTGAGACTGTCTTTGAACTCCCGATCCACTTGTCTACATACATACATACATACATACATACATACATACATAATACATACATACATATGTGCTGGGATTATAAGCATGTGCCACCATGCCGAGCTATTTCCAAAATGTTTCTGGTCATTTATGGTAGCCAACAGTAAGTGACGTAAAACATTGGCCCCAGTTATACACAACATGCAAGAGTGGGGCAAGACTGCTCATGGCAAAAGGCCAGTAGTCATGTCAAAGGATGGCTGCGAAGCAGTGAAAAGCAAGTTTAGGAATTAAGGTAAATGGGACAAAACCACAACTTCTGGAAACAAAAAAGTCCTGCATGTGGCCGTTACACATGTAGTCTTGCAAACCTTAAGAGCAATCTTTTTTTTTTTTAATTGAAAAGGGAAGTAAACATATTTTATGATAAAATTAAAGATTTACATGGAAAATATTTCAGATAAAATAGAAGAGATATATAGAAAAACACGTTAAAATTGACAATTTTCATGGAAAATTAGAGTAAAGTGGTGTACATAAAAACATTGCTAAGTTAATTGAAATATGAAATAGAAACATTTTATGATAGAATTGAAGATTTATGTGGAAAATATTTCTGATAAAATTGTAGAAAAATGTAGAAAAACATGTTAGAATTAAAGATTATCATGGAAAATTTTATATAGATATAATAATGGTAGGCATAAATGTATTCCTAAGTTGATTGAAAGTGGAATTATAAACATTTTCTGATAAACTTGAAGATTCACATGGAAAATATTTCTTATAAAATTGAAGAAATATATAGAAAAACATGATAAAATTAAAGAGTATCATGGAAATTATACAGATAAAATGATAGGCATAAAGATGATTCTAAGTTGATTGAAGGTGGAATTATAAACATTTCCAGATAAAATTGAAGATTTACATGGAAAATATTTCTGGTAAAATTCAAGAAATATATAGACAAATACATTAAAATTGACTATTTCATGAAAAATTTTACATATAAAATGGTAGATATAAAAACTCTAAATTAATTGAAAGTGGAATTAGAAACATTTGTGATAAAATCAAAGATTTACATTGAAAACATTTCTGCTCTGCGGACAAATATTAATACTCAGATGTAGAAATGTCACAGTGAAAAAAGAAAAAGAGAAATAAAACAAACAAACAAAAAACCCCAACAACACTGAAAATGCTAAGGCAGCTGATGAAGTCGCCTAGGAGGCTGTCCCCGGCCACTGCTTTAGAGCAGCACCATGCTGCATTTGCTTGATGAATGTATGTATTCATCTTCACATCATTAACAGCAACAAGAAAGCAAGTGTGGTCATTAATTTGACTAAAAGGATATACATATTGGTTCTTGTTACATCACATCTAACCAAATTTAGTGCCAAGTCCACTCTAGAAAAGGTATATTTTTGGTTTTGGTTCTGGAATTTGAACCTAGGATCTCCCTTGTTTGTTTGTTTATTATAGACAGACTTGCTAAGTTAAACTAAAGGCAAGTCTCAGATATGTAATTTCTGCCTCAGTCTCCCATAAAGTTGAGAAAATATCCTACATCATCAGGTCTAGCTTGTACTCTTTTGAATAAATGTATATGTGGGTAAACAGTATGACTTTGTGAAGTGTTTCAGAATTACAAGTTATAACACACAGCATTGTGATTTTTTTTAAAAAAATAATAAATAGGGGCTGGAGAGAGGGCTCAGAGGTTAAGGGCACTGCTCTTCCAGAGGTCCTGAGTTCAATTCCTAGCAACAACATGGTGGCTCCTAACCATTTATACTGGGATCTGATGCTCTCTTCTGGCATGTAGGCATAAGACTATATAATAAATAAATAAATAAACAAATAAACAAAATCTTAAAACCCCAACTATTTATAGGTTATAATCCATATAAAGACTGATAGAGTGCTGGGAGATAGCTCAGTCAAAACAGTGCCTGTCATATGGCACGACAGCGCAGCTCGCACTCAGACCCTAACACCAACCGTCTGTGAGCCCCAAGACTGCATGCCGGAAAGGAAGGCTGCTGGGACTCAGGCAGTCACTGGCCAACCAGGCAACTGGCCAACCAACAAGCCCTGGCCCCTAGAAGAACAAAATAGACAGAAATAGAGAAAGACTCCAGTGTCACCCTCCAACATCCCCAGGCACCTGTACAAACACACACACACACACACACACACACACACACACACACACACATGTGCTTGCATACACATGTGCACAAGCCCTCACAAACATACACCATGCATATTTACATGTATAAGAGTGTCAGATAACAGTTTGTTAGAAGCAGCAATACATTCAAGAAGATTGCTTTTAATATTTATAGAATTGCTTTAATATTTAAAGAAGATAAACGTAGAAACAAAGACTTTGAAGAGAAGAATGATTAACGCCCCAGTACCATGTGGGCTATGTGGAATAAAATATAATTTGGATTTACTTAATAAATTCAATTGTGCCTTAAAAGTAAAATCAATTAATTTTAAAAGTTATTCTTATGTTTATTATTTTTATGTTTTTAAAAAAGTGACTCACAGGGTGGAGAGATGGCTAAGATGGTTAAGATGGTTAAGAGCACTGACTGCTCTTCCAGAGGTTCTGAGTTTAATCCCAAGCAACCACATGGTGGCTCACAACCATCTGTAATGGGATCTAATGCCCTCTTCTGGTGTGTCTGAAGACACCGACAGTATACTCAAATAAGAATTTAAACAAACAAACAAACAATACAAATAAACAAATCTTTAAAAAAACAAAAGTAACTCTCAGAAAACTCTCAAAAAACTAATGTGATTTGCTCGGGGCAAGCCAGAGAGCTATGTGAGCTTGGACGGCACCTCTTTCTCAAGGTAGATCAAGGCCTTCCTGTGATGCCAGCCGCCTGTCCTGAGGTGAGGGAAGGAAAGGATGGGGCCTGTGATAAGCATGGCAAGACATGCATTTGTCTTATTTATTCAAAAACAAACTTCAGCAGTGATAAAAAATGTGAAAAAAAAAAAAACCCTAACTACATACTGTCCTACCAACCAATAAATAGGAGTCCAAATAAGAAAACACTCACTTATAATTTGGCTAGGTACAGGCTAAAGCCTGTCACACAAACACCCCTGACTCTCATTCTTTACTAAGCCCTGCTGTTACTAAATACCATCCCAATCCCTAAGGACATTTTACCCATTTCATAGGCTTAGGTTACACAAATTACAACTTGGAAACTGATTTTTATCAAAACCTGTTATTCAAGCCGTGATGAAGGCCAGATTTAGAAAACAGTACAGCTGTTCACTTGACCAAAATTATACTAAGACCCAAAACAATGTGAACGTGCCTGACTAAAGGTTTGTTAAAGCAAAAGGAATCTGTTTTACCTAAATTACCAGTTTGAACTTCTAGATCTGCTGCACGTTTTCTGGACTGAATCCAGCCAGTTTCCTAGGTTGCCATCATCTAAAATGAAAGCTTCAAGGTGGGGTGACAGAATTGAAACTCAAATTCTCATTTAGAAGTAGGGCTTCGCCTCTGTTTGCATACCACTCCTCTGCTTACTACTGTTAAGATCAATCTCAAGAGGCCACTTACTGAGCTCTTCAGGAGACCTTTCCAAAACCTCCCCTCACCTAAATGAAAACAAGCAAGCCTCCCATAAAACAGGTGTGGGCTGGCTGACAGTAGTTAAGTGCCAGTGCTGGGGGAGGGGCCTCAGCAGCTGACTACAGCTCACAACAGGTTACCATGGAGTACAAGAAACTGATGGTTGCTAACATAAGGAAATGATACATGCTTAAGGAGATGGAATGCTAATTATCCTAAATCTGCTCACTACACATTCTATACATGTGTGGAATTATCACACTATACCCCATAAATATGCAAATTTTTAAAGATTTTTTTTTGAGATAGGGTTTTGCTATGTAGCCCAGGCTGGCCCCAAATTTGTTGCTTGGGTCACCGGCATGCATCACAATGAACAGATCAAAAAATATGCATGGACTGAACATTTGGAACTTGTTTTTAATGACTGATAAACAGAAAATGGAGAAAAGGCAAAAGGAAAGCTGACGGATGTTATTAACTACTTAGACCTAAAAGTAAAAGTGAAATGAGTCACAGATTACAACTGGCTGAAGCTACAATAATCCAAACAGAAGGTGACCCATTTACTCAAACTCCCAAATGAAAACAGAGGCAAGCAAAATTTAGATTATAGTCCCTGCTTCCCTCCTGTACTCTGTGTGCTAGCGTCTTTGAGTCCAGAGTCAGATGTCTAGGTGTGAAGACACGATTTTCATGTTTATCTAAATTTAGATTTTCCAGTTGAGAAAAGGCCTTGTAAATCTGCTGTTTGTTCTACTTGGATTTTCATTGAGAATTTTAAGGATTTTTTGTTCACCTACATTATTAAAAAATATTGAATCTGATGAAAAAACATAAAATTATCTTTAAAAAAGACGTACTGATATTTTATCAATTTATAACTTGAGCACATACACTCATTTGAAGTCAGAAATATAAAGGAAACATCGATTCACTATTAAACAATTAGCTTCTTGATTCTAAACATCTTAAATGTATTCACTGAGTCAACTCTTCAGAGGGCAGAGAGCAGTGATAGTGTGAGATGGAAGAAGGAAGGAGTTACCCTGAGTAGCACAGGGACAGAGCCTTGGGAGTCGAGGGTGCCATGGGGATTTCAGTCAGAGGACACAGCACAGACAGCTGCAGTGTACGAGTTAGCTGTTTGAGGAGTATGAAGATGAGGAGGTGGGCTAAGAACACTAAACTGTGATTCAAATCAGCCTGGAAAGTCCTGTAGGGAGACTGGATGGACAGACAGTGGCTTCTGTAGCACCTGCCTTCTGAGTTGTCTGTTTACACCAGGCTTCCGTTCTTTGAGAACTGAACTGGACATTGCTTCCTTGTAAGACACTTGGTTTACATTGTAGACAAGTGTATAGAGACAGTTAAGGTTACTGCTTCTTGGACTGAAAAAGGATACTTATTGAAGTTGATCCATTGAAATTCTCTGGCCCTGAGATTTTGAACTGTAGACAGTTAGCATCTTATAAGACTGGGTCTGTTTTAGAAGACCATGCTTGGCTATGTAGAAGTGATGATGATCACAGACAGGGAGTAAAGTAAGGCAAAGGTGCTAGGCCACATTGCCTGAGAGCCTGAGGGCGGCTATACCTATATCTAGAGGTCAAAAAGAATACAGAGAGACAGAGAAATGTGTACTTTATCAGGAAGGGAAAACACAATATTGGGGGAATAATACAATATTGGGGGAATCACAGAAAAAAAAAGAGTTGTACAAAATAAGGGGTAGCACAGGGAAACTAGACAGAGCAAGCCAAGGGACAATTGGAAATGGTGTTAGATCTGGAGGGTAGACACTCATGGTGATTAAGCTGAGCATGGTGGCCCATGCCTTTAATCCCAGCACGTCGAAGGCAGATGCAGGTGTATCTCCGTGAGTTCCAGGCCACCCTGGTCTACCGAGTGAGTTCCAGACCAGCCAAAGCTACCTACACAGAGAAACCCTGACTTACAAACAAACAAACAAACAAACAAACAAACAAAACATATAGTATGAAGATTTCAAGTTAGAACAAGGAAGAGTTCAGTGATGGTCAAAGTTGTGGTCTAATGTGAAGTATTGAGAGTCTCATATACAAAATTATAATAGCATTCACCACTTTCTAAAAGCAAGGTATGGACAAACCCGAGACGTAGGATGTAATAGGAAGAGGACTATGGACATTACACGAGTGGCAGTCTTTTCTGGGGATGAGTTGCTCCCTAAGCCCTAAGCATTAGACAGTGTAAACACTATAGGCAGTTGTTTCCCCAAGGAATAGGCACAAGAAAGCACCAAAGTTGGGTCCAAAGGATACTGATAGTATTGTTCTGGCATGAGACAGGCCAAATACAGGATATGAAACCTAATGGGCTTTGCAATTTACTTGTTTGTAGTTCTGAAATGTTTACAGCCACAAACAATGCCAAAATTTCTGGATTCCCCAATTCACAGGTAATACATCTACACAATAAAAAGAACAAATAGAAAACCTTGCCCATCTGAAGAGCATCGTGGAAGCTGCAATTTCTCTTGAGCTGGTAGAATTTCAGCTCCTTGGTGCTTAAAGGGCACCAGAGGGTCATTTCCTCCAATCTAAGTAATAAATGCTGGCATACAAATCTAAATGAAGTACTATTACTTTATCATTACAGCTCTAACTAAACACAGACATGCATTATTTGCATTCTCATGTTGCTGCCAAGGTCTGACCATCTGAGCTCAATCCCAGGGATCCACACAGTCAGTAGAAGAAGAGAACCAACTCCCACACGCTGTCCTCTGACTTCTACCCCAGTGGCACATGCACACCCACACAAACAATATGTTAAAAGACTTTAAGTGACTGGTGAACTACACATTTAGGGAGTGTTGAAGTGGTGATGCTAGTTCCACAGTATGGACTCAGGGACTCAAGAGACTCAGCCTTTAGCTCTCACAGAGCAGTCAAATCGAAGACAAAAATATGTGACAGTGTGCTCATGTTTAAACAGCTCCTTGTGAGCTCGATGATGAATGCAAGCAGACTCCAAGATTTATTCTTGTGATATGGAAAAAGTTATAAAAGCTCTTTTTGGTAAATAGGATGAGAATGTTAAAAACAAAACAAAAAAATGTGGCTACATGCAGGATTTATTAAGTCAAATCTGGTCAGAATTCTAAAGAAAGTGGCAGTGATGGTTAATCTTGAGTGTCGATTATGTACAGCAGACCTTTCTGCATGTGTGCTGACGTTTTTTCCAGAGAAGATTAGCCAAGGTAATGGTACATCCTAAATATGGGCAATACTATCCTACCAGCTGGGGAATCCAGATGGAATAGAAGGGAAATGGAGAGAGCACCAGATGGACAGACATCCTCTTTCCTAGATGCCATGTGAACTACTGTGCTCTGCCGCAGCCTTCCTGAAGGACATACTACAGCTGAAACTGTGGGCTAGAACAAATCCTCCCTCCGTCAAGCTGGAGGTCATGCTCTTGCTCACAGTAACTCCAAAGTCTTACGACACACTCCTTTTAGTGACGTAGCGTGGCAACTGCATTCTACGACATTCCTAAAGCATGTGGCTTCACTTAAAGCAGATCTCAGGAGGGACCTAGCTCTGGGCACAGATCCACAAGCTCTGTCCTGGCCCACTCATTTGTTACCTGGAGTTCTCATAAACTGTGTGCTTTTAAACAAAATCATATTTCATTTGTTTATTTTATGTATATTTGTACCTGCTTGTGTGGCGGTCAGAAGATGATTTTGGGGAGTCAGCCCTCCTTTCACAATGTGGATCTGGAGGACTGAACTCGGGTTATACAGCTTGGCATCAGATGCCTTTACCCACTGAACTATCTTGCCAAACGGTGTGCTTTCACTTAAAGATAGAAACTACACTGTTCATTAATTCAACTGGTATTTTCTGGTGATCACTTTGTGTTTACTTTGGGGCTAAGTATTAGGGGTACAGAAAAAAATCCCTCTATGTCCCGTGATACATTCTCGTTGAAGCAAATAGTTCTAAACATTTAAAAGTGTAGCAAAGTACTAGAAGCATAATGATAGCAACACAGGACACAGAAGGTATGCTGGCCGATAAGGACTAAGCCACAGCAGTGGAAAGCAGCATGAGAGACAGTGAGTGTCTCCCAGGCTGGAGATGTGGTAAAGTCTCCTAAGCAGGAGAACATAAGCAAACATATGACAATTGTGGTGGTTTGAATAAGAACGCCCCCCCATAAGCTCATGTATTTGAATGCTGTGACCAGTGAATGGAATTGTTTGAAAAAAACTACAAGCTATAGAGTAGGTGTGGCCCTGTTAGAGGAAGTGGGTCACATTGAGGTTTTTTTCTTTTTTAAAGATTTATTTATTTATTATATGTAAGTACATTGTAGCTGTCTTCAACACTCCAGAAGAGGGCATCAGATCCCATTACAGATGGTTGTGAGCCACCATGTGGTTGCTGGGAATTGAACTCAGGACCTTTGGAAGAGCAGTCGGTGCTCTTAACCACTGAGCCATCTCTCCAGCCCCACATTGAGGTTTTAACAATTCATGGCAGGCTCTGTCCGTCCGTCCGTTAGTCAGTCCATCTGTCTGTCTGCCATGGACCAGGATTTAGCTCTCAGCTACTGCTTCAGCATCACACTCCCTTCCATGATGACAAAGGACTATGCCTCTGAAACTGGAAGCAAGATCCCTAATTTAATTAATGCTTCCTATTTTTTATGAGTTGTCTTGGACTAGAACAGTGACTAAGACAACAATATAAAGATACTTGGTAGTGTTTGCAGCATAAGTTAGTTTGTGACAGGATCTCATGTCCCTGATCTCTAACTCCCACATATTGTTAAGGATGACTTGAACCAGTTCTTCTGCCTTTAAGCACTAAGGTCATCACATCCAGTTAACAGTACGCTAGAGATTAAATCCAGGGCTTCCGACATGCTAGGTGAGCAAGCAGTCTACCAACAGTTACATCTCCAGTTCCCCTCAAAGGTTCATCACTTCAAGAGATGCACCTGGGATTTAGGAAGAGTGTATGATAGTCTCACCACTGTGATAAACTGCCAGGTACTTTGGTGGGAGAAGCCCACATTAAGAGGCTCTAAGGAGTTATTCTCTGCACAGAGTTCATCTGTCCTGGGAGAATGCTCTACACAGAAATGATGGAGGACTATTGTGTCCAGCCACAACTCCAAGTGATAAAGAGAAAATGCAGTCTTTATAATTATCTAGTTTTTTTCACTAGTTAAAAATCTCTTTTCTTTTTTTTTGGGGGGGGGGGCGGGAAGCAATGCTTGCTTTGCTGAAATCTTTGTATTCTTATTTGTGAGAGTTGATCTAGTAACTAAAGTATCAAAGTTCTTTTGCATAGAGACTTCACGGTTCTTTTGGTTTAAATTTCATTTTATAGTCCATACTCAGTAAAAATGAGATTTGCAAAAATAGAGAAGGAGAGGGGCATACTGATCTAAGATTACAGATCTGTGCACCACTGTCACCACCACAGTCAAGCTACAGGATAGTTTCCTTAACTGCAAACCCTCCTTCATGGTCTTCCGTGCCACTTACACAGCCACTCTGCTCTCAGTCCCTACAGTCCCTGATCTGTTCTGCTATTCTGGAGAACATCATGCAGATACAAACTTTTTTTTTTCCAAAAAATATACATGAGTTAATAGTTTATCTTTTTTATTTTTTTTAATTTTTTTATTCGATATAATTTATTTACATTTCAAATGATTTCCCTTTTCTAGCCCCCCCACTCCCCGAAAGTCCCATAAGCCCCCTTCTCTTCCCCTGTCCTCCCACCCACCCCTTCCCACTTCCCCGTTCTGGTTTTGCCGAATACTGTTTCACTGTCTTTTTTTATTTTTTAAAAATAGTTTTTATTTTTATTTTGCAATGTGCTGTATCAAATCCAGAGACAAATGCATATCTCTAAAACCAGGGTTTGTTTGTTTTTCATAGCTGAGCAGTATTTCATCACGTTTGTTGAGGTATTTTTTTTTTAAAAAGACCTATTTATTTTATGTATGTGAGTATACTGTCCTGGTCTTCGGATACACCAGAATAGGGCATTGGATCCCATTACAGATAGTTATAAGCCACCATGTGGTTGCTGAGAACTGAAATCAGGACTTCTGGAAGAGCAGTCAGTGTTCTTAACCACTGAGTCCTCTCTCCAGCCCACAAACAATGTTTTTTGTTTTGTTTTGTTTTTAACAATTATTTATTTTATATATGTGAGTACATTGTTGCTGTCTTTAGACACCAGAAGAGGGCATCAGCTCTCATTGCAGATGGCTGTGAGTCACCATGTGGTTGCTGGGAATTGAACTCAGGACCTCTGGAAGAACAGTCAGTACTCAGGACCTCTGGAAGAACAGTCAGTGCTTAACTGCTGAGCCATCTTTCCAGCCCACAAACAATGTTTTAAAAAACAGATTTATTTCTTATCTTATGTATACAAGAGTTTGCCTCAATATATGTAAATGGACCATGTGCATACCTGGGTGCCCTTGAAAGTCAGAAGAGAGGGTCAGATTCCCTTGAGTTTGGGGTGGTTGTAAACTTGCCATGTGGGTGCTGGGAACCAAATGCTGTTCCTCTACAGGAGCAGCAAGTACTCTTAATCATTGAGCCCATTCATCTCTTGTCCCTGAACAGGATTTCTTAATTAAAAGTTAAGTGACAGATGGAAAGGGGATTCAACTTCTTAGTTACTGAAGTGACCTGTTCATACCTCACACCATGTTGCTCAACCCTCTCCTTAATAGTCGAGAGAACCTCTCTGAGACCTATTCCAAGTCTACAGTCCTTTGTGAGATCTTAAAATGATAGGCAACTGAACTAGTGTATTTGATAGTCTTTGGTAATCCTTGTCACAGACTAACCTGCTTTGGAATGTGGGTAGAGAGAAAGGATTATACCTAGTGAGGGAGTGGGAGACGTGTAGAATTAAGTGAGGCCAGAGAATTAGGCTGCAGCTTAATCACAGCTTTCATTTTATGTTCTGGAAGTAGTGATTAGAACGTTTCAGCAAAAGCATTCAAAGATCCCTTTGATGATACTGTAGAGCGGACTGGAGGATGAACTCCAGGGAACTCATGAGGAGACACACAGTAGGTGACAAAGCCAGCTCAAGCTGGGTGGTTAGAGGATGCTGTGTGGATATTTGAGATCTATTTTGGTGAGAGAATTGGCAGAGCTAGGTGATGGAATTAAGGAAATAAGGGATGACTCCCAGGTTTTAGTTTTAAACAATTAAAGGATTTTGATCTTTTACCAAGATAAGGGGAGATCACTCAGGAAACAGGTTGACATGAGGTATAGAAACAGAGTCTACTATTCTGTTTGACACTGATAAGCTTTTGGTACCCATCAGAAACTAAAAATTAACACAGTTTAGACACAAAACTCTGAAGCTCAAGGAAGGTTCCTGCTTAAAGATAAACTTTGTGTAGCAGTTCCAATATAGACGAATGACCAAAGTCAGCGAAAGAGAAAAGGACTACCTCCTCCAGGAACATACCGACATTTACAAGTCTCAAAAGATACTGAGCAACTGTGGGTCTGAAATGTTTTAATCAGGGGAGTATAGCTCACTTGGCAGATGCTTGTTTAGCATGATAGCTTAGGTTCTATCCCCAGCATCACATGTAACTGAGATGACAGTTTCAGCTCTCAAGAGGCAGAGGAAAGAGGATTCTAACTGCAAGGTAACTCCTCTCTGTAGGGATCTGAGGCCAGCTTGGGCTACCATATCCTATCTTGAGTGGGGGGAGGTATTGGGAAGACTTGTGTACTTGAAGTCAAGGGGAAAGGTACCTCAAAAGGGAGAGACAATTCAAATATCAATTACTCGTATTTGGAGAACAGAAATTCAAGACCAGCCTGGGCTACAGGGTAAAATCAAGACAAATTTGTACAATGTAGTAAAAATTTGTGTCAAAGTAAAAAAGTAAAAAATAGGACTGAAGATATAGCAGCTCTGTAGAGAACACTTGTCTAGCATGTTCAAGGCCCTGGATTCAAACAAAAACAAATACCAGGCAGAGGGGAGATTCAGATTTGGCCATTTTCTTTCATCTACTAGCAAAAAGTGTATCTACGAGCTTTCACAGTATCAGACCACAAGGATAGACACAGGAGTGATCAAATTAGTGCACAATATATTAATGGTTTCAATTGAAGCTATATAGAAATTCAAAGGGCCTTAAATCTCATGTTGCTGTCTTAAAGCTCATGGCAACTTCAGAAAATTTCCGATTTCTGCAAAAAGCTATCAATTCACTAGGAAGGAAGGTTAGTATACAAAATACATTAATCCAGAAGAGCTGCCCAAGCATTGTAAGTACACAGATCTCCTTTGTTTAACTGTTTATTTACTTACTTATTCAGAGACAGAGTCTTATAATGTAGCCTTGGCTGGCCTGTACCACATAGACCAGGGATGGCCTGGAATTCATTGAAATCCACCTGCCTCTGCCTCCCAAGTGCTAGGATTAAGAGCATAAACCACTACCACTGTAGGTAGAGTACTCTTTCTTTTTTCTTTTTCTTTTTTCTTTTTTTAAGATTTATTTATTTACTTATTATATGTAAGTACACTATAGCGTCTTCAGACACCCCAGAAGAGGGGGCGTCAGATCTCATTACAGATGGTTGTGAACACCATATAGTGGCTGGGATTTGAACTCAGGACCTTCTGAAGAGCAGTCAGTACTCTTAACCGCTGAGCTACCTCTCCTGCCCCATTCTTTTTTTCTTTTTTGGTTTTCCAAGAAAGGGTTTCTCTGCATAGCTCCAGCTGTTCAGGAGCTTGCTCTATAGACCAGGCTGTCCCGGAGCTGCCTCTCAGAGCTAGGAATAAAGGTGTGCGCCACCACTGTCCAGGTAGGTGTGTGTGTTGCTTTTTCTTAATAAAAAAAACAAAAATAAACAAACAAACCTCAGTAGCCAAATGAACCCAGTGTCTGATGATGGGAGCACAAGATCTTTTTTTTTTTTTTTTGATTTGGTGTTTTTGTGACAGGGTTTCTCTGGGTAGCCCTGGCTGTCCTGGAACTCACTTTGTACACCAGGCTGGCTTTGAACTCAGAAATCCACCTGCCTCTGCCTCCCAAGTGCTGGGATTACAGGCGTATAATAATACCTGAACAAAATACAACTAGATTTATTGATTCACATCTTTATAGCATACAACAAGTCTTTTATGAATAGTCTCTTGTTTTACATCGACTCCACTAAGTACAGTTTAATCTTTCTTATTGGGTGTGTAGTATTTAAGAGTCTCAGTTTCAGTCTAAGTTGCATGGTAGTGGTGCTGGCGGCTCGCGCCTTTAATACCAGCACTCAGCAGAGGCTGGCGGAGTTCCAAATTTTCTTTCTCCTCTACACAACATAAAAGGTTCTAGCAGAGAAAAAGCTCAAGGAGTTTGCAGATATTCACTCAATTTTCACTAGGACAGCACTTGGTCTGGAAAGTGCTCTGCAGCTTGCCTCACAGGTCCTACAACATTTCAAGGCTGCATTTCTACAGCACTGATAATTGTCTTCTGAACTGAAGCAGTTGCTGGAGACTTTTCCCTTAAGGTATAAACAGCATGAGCCACAGGCTTACCTAAGAACTCTCTTTCCTAATCTTCCTAAATTTGCTACTCTTTGAAAAATCATGCCCATTTCAAGCTATATTAAACACCACACAGGTACTCTCACAGAGGCTCTCTATTTAGTGTCCCTAGCAGTTTGCCTAGGATAGGTATTACTGTCCCCTATTGTATATAAATGAAACTGTGGCCCATACACCCAAATGATTTGGCTAAGTAACAGAATCAGGCTGATGAAATTCACTCCCCAGTTCTAGAGAAAGCCAGAAGCAAGGTACTAGATGTAGTGCAGTGTGAGCCATCCAGGCAGCAGGGGCTAGCCTTTACCACAGAAACCAAGGGATCCACTGAGAGGTAACAGAAATAGCAGCAGTTTGAGGGCTTGTTTTGATGGCTTAAAAATCCAAAAGAATTAGAGACATCAGCCTCATCTCTCCCCGTTTCTCCCTCTAATGAATGAAAGGTCCTTGGATCATAGTGTGAACATCAAGACCTTGTTAGAGTAAGCAATTCGCTTTATATTTTTCAGAATTTTCAAAATATGTAAAACAGTGGGCATTGGGAATATCCTCAAATTCTCAACCCTGACATATAGGCAACTTTTTCATAAATATCATGTTCTTATCCAAGCTTTAGAAAAATAATTTTGTACTACTAAAAAAATATTTGAGATGTGAATGTTTTTCGGTTGCTTCGGCAAACTACTGAGGCATGTTGAAAGAAGAATCTTGCAAAAAAATTTTTTTTAATTCCTTGGATTAAAAAGAAATCTCAGTAGCAAGGTGACACAAGAATGATCTTTAAAAAATTTTGGTGGTGGAGGGATTGTTGGGCCTCATACTAGTCCCTCTATATTCTTTTTTTTCTCCCACCTCTAAATCAAACATGATCACAGCGATGTCTGTGTGTGAAAATGACAAAAGCCCAATTCCCAACCCCACCTTGAACCCTGAAGACTTTTATGACTTTTCCTTCACTAGACCTTCCCCTAATACATATTAAAGACCACACTGTTCAAAGAGATTTCATATCCCATTTTAATACAAATGTACATGGTAAGTAAACCTCCAAGTTTTTTGTTAAATATATTCTTTTATTTAAGCTTTGGTGCATAGTTACAATGTATCTGAGAAGGAGAAAAATATGCTACCAGGCAGGCTCTAGTTGCAGTAATTAAATCAGAGTTTCTTTTCATAGATTTTTCTTCAACAAAGGGATATGGACGAAAGGATGTTAAAGATATGTATCCAAAAGATCCATGAAATGCCTAAGTATTTGCCCCAATTGTTCAAAATAAGTCAGATCTCATTTCAAGCTTAAATAAACTGAACTTGTTGCTAATTTCAAATGCAGGTTCCCTCTCTCCCCTTTCTGATTCCATTTGTATGTCTGCAAGCCACATTATGGACCCCAGCTGTTTGATTCATGTATTCCTGTAAGATTTCAAGGGAGAAGAATTAGAGGCTATTTTTAATTCCATTTTCTCAGTTCTTCCAAGCAACTGTCACCTATACTTTGAAGGGTTTGAGGAAAGAGACAGCAACTATTCTTTTGGCATCACTCGTTTAACTGCTAAAAATAGTTTGCATAATAAAATAGCCACTGAAGTAACCCCTTGGTCCTCTGGGAAAAGATGCAACAAAATAGGGACCTTACAGTTGGACTTGGGAAAAGAAGCTTGGCGGATGAAAATCTTCACTGGAGCAAAGGGTTTTTAAGAAACTCTTTAAATCTTTAAAACTAGAATTTAATTGGCAGAACTGCTTACTTTTCCCAACTTGGGCATTTTTGTCTAACATTTGTATAATACACTAAAATATCCCATGATTTTATAGCATCAGTGCCAGTGTGTTTTAAGATGAATCTTATGATCTTTGTACATTTCTTAGACTACAAATCTGGGTCCAAATAATCTCCAACTTCAGTACTAAGAGCATCTGTATAGTTCAACTCACGTTTCAAGAGCCAATACCAGCTGTTGGGGGAGGGATTTCACACGTGCTACACAAATCCCAACTCAATCTCGTTGTCACCCCCTCCACCCCATTCTCTCATTGATGGAAAACCATTAAGTAAAGCAAATGTTGGAAGAAAAATGGGTGGAAAGGAAGACAAAATAGTAATTCCAAATCCTTAGAGTTTAGACACATACAACCTCCTCCAAACTGCTCATCCTTTCCAGTGCCACGCAGTGTCCGCATGAGGACAAAAGGCATTTAAACTCTTAAACTCGCTCTGTAGTGAATTCTAACAGGAGTTGCCTAGCTCTACAAGTTGGAGAACGGGAACATCCCCAAATGTTGAAAGTCACTTATTTCACTTATTTTCCTCTTTTAAGGAGCAATCTAGTTTTCACAGGAAATTCATTTTGCAGCACTGTTTTGGTTTTAGGTGGCTTTCGTGCTAGCCAGCCAGGCTGTTCACAAGAGCTGCATCTATCTTGTGTGCACAATAGCCTCTCTCGCGGCTCTCTCTTCCTCGGTTATTGATCCTTACAGACGCTCCAAGACCCTTCCCCCACCTTTCTCCAAATCCCAACCCCCATTCTGAAAGATAGCTTAAGAAATAAGACTTCCTGCCTAGCGACTGGCAGGACTGAAAGACCAGATTGTATGACTCCACAGATCAGGCCTGCCACGAAGAAGGCTTGAATAGAGTTAACCCTCTGTGAACTAAAACAAAACATTTGCATGCCCAGCTGCGACAAAGGTTAATTTAAATGGACAAGGGCCCAATATCTAAAACCAGGCCACCTTTTTTTTTTTTTACAGTAGCATTTTCACTGACTTTTGTAGCAGTCAATTTTGCCTTTTAAGCTTCCAAAGACCTCATTCAGCTGTGATAATTTTGTTTTCTGGCATTTGGCATGAGAATTAGAGTGAAACAATACACTTTCTTGTTTTGTCTGTGCTCCTCTTTTACTGCCCTAAGTTATTTTCTGCCACTTAATGGCTAAGAAAAACTGAAGTTTTAGAACTTAATAAAATATAACTTTGGGAGAATTTTTCAGGCATCAGGAATTAGTAGACTGCACACCTCTAGGAGATTCAAATTGACTAGGGGAAAAAAATCTCTCAAGCCCTAAATTTTTCACAACTGTCACTTCCAAATTCATGTACCCACTGCTGTCCCTAACTCAAATTCATGTAAACACCTCTGCCTATCCCTAACATATCCAATGACTCACAAGAAAATCTTAGTTCTTAAACTATTCCTTTCTATAGAATATATTGAACAATTTCAAGAGCAATTAATAAAGAATTACTGTGTATATTAAGAGGGAAAAAAGCTATTTATGATAAAACTACGGATCTTAGACATAATTCATAATTTCTGCATGCCTTTGTTTCTACTAACTTACAGAACCCAGAGCAGCAATCCTGGCATGGTATGTCTGTAAGGAGGGAGCGCACTGCTCTGAGTAGATGCGATCTTCCTGGTTCATGCACCCCCCCTCCCCACCCCACCCCCCAGTGCTCACAAACCTACAAAGCTGCTTGTGACAGATGTTAGCCATGCTGAGAGGGCCAGGACGCTAGCGAGGACGCGCTCATGAGGTACTGCCAGTACTAGAAATTTATCAATTGCTTCAAAGACTTAAGAGCTCTTTTTTGCTTGATAATGTCTGTCAATAAGGAATCAAACTATTAGATTCTACATTATCAACACAGCATTATTAATGCTAAAACTCACTTTTACACTGTTTGATAGCTGTATTTTTCTTTCCTGGCCCAAAAAATAATGTGGGATTCTAGAGTTTCTCACATAAGCAGTTTATTCCATATAGACAAGTTATAACAATATCTAGTCAGTGTCATTTACAATCACACAGGGAAAAAAAACCTAACTCTACTCACTTAGAAACACTTAAAAAGAAATTAGTAATGGCTTAGTCTTATACTCCAAGCCAGAAAGCTTTAAGTCCTGTAAGAGGATGAGGATACCTTATCAATGGCCTCTCGACCCCCGATCCTATCTATAATTAACAGTACTAAATAAGGTTTTGGCAGATTGTAAACTGGATTAAAGATTTTAAAATATACACAAATTCTGTCAAGAGGTAAAACCCACAATATTTAAAGATAAAATTTACTGTGTACTGAAATATGAAGCTTAAGATTTTTTCAAATCAATATTAAATTCAAATTTATCACCCCTCCCTTTCCTGCTCTTTCTACAACCAATTAATCCACCATTTTCCCATAGCTTCTTTTCTGTATTTCACAACATTTACAGGCAGTTCCTATAAGAAAACTTGCCTGAATTCTACCAAGATACAAGAAAAACAAACAAACAAATAAAAACCAAAACAAAACGCAGTTGTGTGTGACTCGATCGCATCTAAACCTTGCAGGAATGTTTGTAAGCTCTCTGGTCCCAGAGTTGAACGGTCAGTTCCCTTACCTTCCCATGTCTCCATCTCATGCTTCTCCGAGCCTGCTGAGAAGTTCCGCGGGAGCCATGAAGAAGCTGAGATCACAGGGTAAACTCCGCTTGGGGACCACCCTTCCCACACTTGCTCAGTGTCTTTCTCTAAGCCGAACTACGACCGTCTTCCTCACAGGTCAGTTTACAAGCCGGTCATGTGATTACAAAGTTCAGGCTCTAAGGTCACAGTGTGCATGGAGTTCGTTTATTACCAAAGGTTATCTGAGTGGAACTGATAGACCTATTTTCCTCAGTTAACAATACTGCCCCACACGCTTTCCTGAGAACGAATACAGGAACATTTGAAGTGAAATGCTCCTTTAGTTTGAAGCAGATCCTAAAAAAAACAACACAAAACACAACAAAAACTAAAGACATTTCTGAAGAACTCAATTTAAAAGGGTTCTACTGTGTAGGGCTTTTCTTTTTTTCTTTTTCACCCTAAGTCCTGTGTTACATTATGTTTTTAAACCCTGGATTAAAACACTTAGTGTTAAAAGCTTTGACAATTTGGGCAAAACAATTCAGAGCAAGCATAAAGGGCTTGTTTTTTTTTTGTTTTTTTTTTTTTTTTAAGAGTTCTGTTTTTTGTCATTATAATAAATAACGACAGGCAAATTCTTTTGCTGAGCTCGGGGCAGGATCCCCTTTACCTTTCAGGCTCTGGCTGGGTGGATTCGGGACGATACATACTTGAAAGAATGTGGAAAAGGAAACTAGGACTTCAAGATCCTGGTTAGAATTCCTGCCCCCAGCCGAAGGCTGCATCTTTTAAAGCAGGCTTCTTGCTTCATTCCCCAAGTGCCAAAGATCTTAAGTAAACACCTAGCTACAGCCTTCCTGATTCTTGAACACTATGAATAAGAAAGGGTTTGCACAGGCAGGGAATCTGGGTCATATGCAAATGACACCTGGTCAAACACTCAGCTGCCCATTCAGGTATCAGCAGGCTTTGACTTTGATCCCCAGCACTACCCAAAAGGAGGGGGGCAGGTCCCACTAAGAAGGTGGAATAGAACTGAATTCCTAAGGATAAATGCTATATACATTACTGTGATGTGCTTCATTCTAACAAAAGCCCCCTTTTCTCCAACTTAGCTTAAAAAACAAACAAACAACAACAGAAGGAAGGAAGGAAGGAAGGAAGGAAGGAAGGAAGGAAGGAAGGAAGGAAGGAAGGAAGGAAGGAAGGAAGGAAGGAAGGAAGGTTCTCCTTGCATAGTAGTGGAACTTGTCACCTGGCAGCCATGTAACTGAATGGTGACTATTCCTATCACCATTAATGGTGTCCTTAACCAACAGTGGGCACCAGGATCATCTTCCAAAGAAAGGCTAAGAAAAAAGACACCAATCACTTAGAGAACAAGAACAAGATGCAATTCACCTAAAAATAAATGCTTTGCCACTGCATTCCTTATCTAACCAACCCGCGCCCCCCCCCCAAGAGAGACACAGACAGACAGACAGACACACACACAGAGACAGAGAGGGACAGAAACAGAGAGAGCCTTTACTAGTTTTCCCATCACCATAAAACAAGAGATTGAAAGCTACACAGAGAAACCCTGTCTCTGACTTCAGAGGGGGAAAGATTTTTCAGTTTCTATCAAACTTAATAATGCTTTTGATTAATTTTACTCAAGTAACAGTAAGTAGAATGAGAACAAAGCCACAGAATGATAATTTAGCATGCACCAAGCCAGAGCCCATCCACAGAACAGTAGAGGTGGGTAGGGGAGGATGTGGATCAAAACCCAAACAGGGAGATGGACCATTAACCCAAAGCCATTCAATTGGAAACATTTATTTTCAAAGAGCAGTTTCTAGCTCCCCGAAGGAGATGGGCTTATCATAGTTTACACCTCTGCACAACTGAGGTCTGTAAACTCCTCTCTGTACCACAACTACAGTACAAGAATAAGATAAACAGCCTGGTGAGCAGACTGAAGCAGAGAGCTTAACTCTACTTGCTGCTGTTGCATTCTGAGGATCAAACCAAAAGCACTGCATATTCTAAACAAGCATACTGCCGCCTCGTGGTTCTGCTGCTCCCCTTGCTCTGCCCTTTTTTTTTTTTTGAGAGACAGGATCTCACTATGCAGCCTTGGATGGCCTGGAACTAACTTATTTTGTAGAGCAGAATGGTGGGGATTAAAGGCATAGGCCACCATGCACCATGCCTGGTCATCCTAACAATTCTTGATATACCTATAAGCTTAAAAACAATTTAAAACATTAAACTTGCTGGGCAGTGGTGGTGCACACCTGTAATCCCAGCACTTGGGAGGCAGAGGCAGGCAGATTTCTGAGTTTGAGGCCAACCTGGTCTACAGAGTAAGTTCCAGGACAGCCAGGGTTACACAGAGAAACCCTGCCTCGAAAAACCAAAACAAACAAACAAACAAAAAATTAAACTTATTTCATATTTTAATTATAATTTAAAGTTATCTTAAAAACATAATTATTTTAAGACAGGCAAGGTTTAGCTTGGATCCCAGAGCTGTCTCCATATTCTCATTTCCATAGACTTTTTGAGAACACGTTATAGGATTTTCTGGTAGGCAACAAAAGAAAGGTGACCATGTGCCTCATTGCCTATAAGATGTCAAAGATAAGTTCTGATATCAGCTAAGGCTCTGGTCACTGCTGAAAAGCTACTGCGGAGAACACAAATCACTCTGGATTTTTTTTTTTTTTTAATTCTTTAACTTTTATTTATATGAGTACACTGTAGCTGTCTTCAGACACACCACAAGAGGGCATCAGATCTCATTACAGATGGCTGTAAGCCACCATGTGGTTGCTGGGAATTGAACTCAGGACCTCTAGAAGAACAGTCAGTGCTCTTAATCTCTGAGCCATCTCTCCAGCCCATTTTAAAACTTTTTATTTAGGCCCAAAGACTCTGGTATTCATGCATCAGACCTTTTGATAGCGACATCTCCCATGACAAAAGAGCAGGGTTTACTTCAGCTAATAATAAAGAAAGCACAGCCAAGAGAAGATCACACTACTAGGGCTGTGAAGGGAGGCTCCTGCCTGCTGCAGGGGACCGACTGGAGTGCGCACAGGAGGGGTTCCACGATCCCCTCCTCCACTGGAAAGGAGCCCTAAGGGCTTCAACTGAGAGGGGGGCTGAGGTATTAGGACTAATAAAGCACTCCAGAAACTGGAGATTTTCATCCAATTCTAGAAACACACATTCTCTGCCATGAGGAAGATACTATGGTGTGTATGGTGACATGTGATCCTTGTTCTACAGGTGTCTACACTCCAGCCTCGCTTCTCCACTGCTCAGTACTAATCCACTGTTAAAGAAATATACTAAACACAGAAATGACGATATACTGTTAGGAATACCTTGACAAAATTGGATAAGAAAATTATTATGGAAATACAAATGAAATGGTTTAGCAGGTAAAGGCACTTGCAATGAGAACCCATGTATTAGGTCCTGGCTATATAAGCATTTTCTATTTTTACACTTACTTGATGCTAGACCTTCTGCTGAAAATCTAGTTCTTGAAGTAAAAAAATTCCTACCATTATCTTATATTTACTATATATTATGGGATATGTAATGTGATACATACACATTATATATCCACTGTTAGATTCTAAGCTATTTGAGACTATGCTTGTGTTTTTGACGACCATTGCATAGGTAGTGCGTGACCAAAAAGGAAGTAAAGAAGAGTTGGTCCTGAATTCAGCAACAAGGAAAAAGGAAAGAAAATTCCTTCAAGAACATAACTAATCACCTCAGCCTCTAGGTCATTTCTGCAAAGCCAAAACCAGTTCTCCCAGTCCCAATTCTAAGGCAAGTATGCTCACCCATATCCAAGGCTTTCCTTTAACTGAGGGAATGAATGTAATAAAGCTGAAGACCAAGAGGACCAGTTGGTAGTAAGCTGACCAGATAGTAATCTACTATCAACAACCTCTGTCAGCTACTCGTTACTAATACAGTCTCACAAAAGAGAAAGCAACTGAGTCTTACCAGTCTTCTTTGGGGTAGGACTTTGCTCCAACAAACAGATAAAGTTTTATCAATTATCAAACAAGAATTTAATTCAAATCTGAGTCAAGAATACAAAACCACCAAGCTCTTTCCTGTGTCCTGGAGTCAAATACTGCTTCTTGGAGCCTCAATAGCTGTTTCCAGGACATCCTCACCTAAGGTACACCTATCTGAAGCCCTTGATACATCTTTTCTTTAAAACTTGCTCTTTGTCTGGACTCTTCTCAATTAATGACATTAACAAGTCTCCGAAGCCCAAAACCTATGGCTCCTTCTTTGATTGCTTTTTCCTCCCTGAATACCACCAACTTCTGATCTTTTCTACCCACTCAAAAAATATAGAATCAGCCACTGTGAAGAGGTACCAGTAACCAATAGTGGAACAATTCAAGCATCTTTAAATACACAATCAATTGAAATACAAATGTTTAAATCTTCAGGATGAGATTAGGAGCATAAGTCACTGGTGGAATATTTGCCAAGTCTATGAAACTGAGTTCATTTGCCAATACCACCAAAAAGAAAAGAAAAAAAAAATCTATGAATTAATGATGCTAGCAGTGGGATATAGTTCAGCTGGAATAGTGTTTGCCTAGCACGAATGATGCCTTTAGGTTTGATGTGTATACCAAATAAACCAGGCTCAGTAGCTGAAAGGTTCTGTCCAGGCTTCATGATGTCTGGAAGAGAGGAGAAGTGAGGACAGAAGAGAGATGCTGAAAAATTCCCCTATCATCAATGGTTAAATGTTCTTGAGAAGATATTAACTTGAAAATTACTGAGCAAGGTAAAGAAGCTTTCAATCTGCCTTTTCTAGATGAATTACACTATGTGTGCTGGCTAGTTCTGTGTTGACATGGCATAAACCACAGTCATTTTGGAAGAGGCACTCTCAGTTGAGACAATGCTCCACTAAATTGGCCTGTGGGCGAGTCTGTGGAATATTTTCTTGATTGGTGATTAATGTAGATGGCCAGAGCCCACTGGTAGCCACTGATGGCCTGGTTGTCCTGGGTGTATAAGAGCGAAGGCTGTGCAGGCAGGCTATGAGAAGCAACCCATTAAGCCGAGTTCCTCCACAGCCTTTGCACCAGCTCTTGACCTGATTCCCTGAACTATAAGATTAAATAATTCCTTTCTGCTCCACGTTGCTTTGGGTCATGATATTTTATCACAGCAACTGAGAAGTAACTAATATACTATGGAACAAAGTATATTATGAAAAAGAAAAATTGGAGTTAGAATATTACTATGAAATAACACTAGGTACTGATCATCACGATATTACAAGAATATTACAAGAATAGAAAATACAACAACTCAACATCCTCATGGAGTATTCTCCTCAAAAGTTGAGTCTGTGAAGATGATAGTCTCTAGCCCCCATCTACTAAACTAATACAACTACAAGATTCTGAAAGACATGTTCATCTACATCACAAAGACCCTTCCCAACACCCAAGGCTGTCAACGCAATGTGCTAGCAAGTTCTGGTGGCTCACAACCATCTGTAATGGGATCAGATACCCACTTCTGGTGTGTCTGAAGACAGCTATAGTGTACTCATACACATAAGATAAAGAAATAAATCTTTAAAAAACAAAACAAACAAACAAATAACAAAGGCTGGCTTGGCATGGTTGTGCACAGCTTTAATCCAAGCATTCAGGACGCAGAGGCAGATGGATCTCTATATATTTGAAGTCAGTCTGATCTTCAAAACAAATCCAGGATAGCCAGGGCTGTTACACAGAGAAACCAGTCTCAAAAACAACAACAAAACAAAACAAAAACCAAACAAGAACAAAACAAACCCAGAATAACCTGGAGGGGTGTCTCCGAGGGAAACTGAACTGAACTGTGCAGCAGTGCTGCTAGGAAAGCCTACTGGGTTCCAGGGCACTTTTGCTTTCTGATAAACTTTCTAAGTAAACAAGGAATTAAAACTATTTATCAAATAAAAGGTGTTGGGCTTCCACTGGTGGCTTGCACACTGTCTCGGTGCCTACTTTCAGATAGACTCTTGGGAGCAAACCTTCTGGAACCAAAGGCATGATCTCTGCAGTCCTTCCAACTCACTCTGGGCTTTGCTGCTAAGACAACAGCAGATGGCAAACGGTGAGAGAATGTGAGGAAAGACCAACGACTCTAAGGAATTCTTGCCTTGAACTTGTCTAAGCATCTCTTCCTAATAATGTTTCTTAGAAAAAAAGCATTACTGCAGGATTTGAATGTGTCACTTCAGCCAAAAGAAAGCAAAAACAAAACAAAACAAAACAACAACAACACAACTCTCAGGGATACAGGCAAAGGAGTGCATACTGGATAGTACCCAAAGTAATCTTATAGATTATCCCCTTCTCTGAATTTCTCAACTGAGTTAGTCAGTTGCAATTCTTATCAGTCTAAGAATCTGCTTGGTCATGCCCTTAAAAATTACCTACTGACAATTCTTATGCTATTGGGAAAGTAAATTCTCCTATATAATGGATCACTATCAAAACCAGTTTTCAGGATCACTGTTTAGCATCTTCTATTACAAAGTTATCACATGGGGCTGGAGAGATGGCTCAGCGATTAAGAGCACTGACTCTTCTTCCTAAGGTCCTGAGTTAAAATCCCAGCAACCACATGGTGGCTCACAACCATCCGTAATGAGATCTGATGCCCTCTGGTGGGGTGTCTGAAGACAGCTATAGTGTACTTACATATAATAAATAAATAAATCTTAAAAAAAAAAAAAAACAAAGTTATCACATAAGCTGGTACATTGAGAGATCATCAGTGGTGCTTGTTGTGATCATAAAAAGAGAAAGAGGTTTAGACATTGTGAGATACGGCAGTGTTGGGGAAGGGGGTGCCCCAGCAGACCTGTGCCAAGGCATCCCTTCCCCTCTGAGGGACCTGACACACACAGACATAGTATACAATAGAGTTTATTCAGGGCAAAGGATGGGAGTTAATGGGGGAAGTGGAGGCAGAGAAAGGTAGAGAGAGTAGAGAGCAGAGTAGAGGCTGGCCATGACCACATGGAGAGAGGGAGGAGGGGAGGAGAGCCCAAGAGGGGAGTAAGAGAAAGAGAGAGCAAGAGAGGAAGAGAGGAAGAGAGAGGAGGGGCTAGCAGCCCCTTTTACAGCAGGCCAGGCCTACCTGGCTGTTGCCAGGTAATGGTGGGGTGGTGCTTAGACAGAATGCTAACAGTGCTGTTTCTTATAACCAAGTCCATCTTTAAAATGCACATGCTATTTAATCCAGCAACCTGAACACATCTAGGAGTGTATAACCTATGGAAATTCTTGTATATGCAGGAGTAGGAAAGATATCAGTGCAGGGGGCTGGAGATTTATCTGCTCTTAGAGTGATTGCCTAGTAGGCTTGATTTCCAAGTTCTGCATAAACCAGGCATGGCTGCTCACATCTCATAACTAACACAGAGGTGGAGGAAAGAGGATAACGGGTTGCAGGTCACCCACGGCTTCTAAGCCAGCTTGAGCTACTATAAACCCTGACCCTCTCTCCAAAATATAGCTCTTTTTAGTATTTTATATAATCTTCTTCTGCCTCCCGGGCACTGGGCAATGGTGTGCACTGCCATGACCAGCTAAAGATTTTAAAGTGTAGGCTAGGTCAAGGCAGGTAAAGACACTTGCCACCAAACCTGATAATCGGAATCTGATCCCTGGGTCTGCATGATGGAAGAAGAAACTGCTTCTCAAGGGTGGGTAGTCCTCTGACCTCCATATGTACATCGTAGAATATATGCTACACCCCCCAAATAAAAAGTAATAAACAAAATGCAAGTATATGGAAGCATAGGGCTTGGGCATATTTCTGGCAACAGAGCACCATGCACTAGGCTCTAGGTTTGATCCCTAGCAATGCATAAAACTGGATCTGTTGCTTTATGCCAGCAATCCCAGTACTCTTGGGGGTAAAGGCAGGAGAATCTGAAGTTTAAAGTCATCCACAGCTACATAGTGAGTTTGAGGTCAGCCTGGACAACTTAAGACCTAACCAGCCCCACCCCACCACACCCAGATGTAAGACACATATGTACATCAATATCTCTTGCTGAATTAGAGTTATAGAATAAACTAAGCAACCATGGTACTTGTCAGAGTGTATAAAGCAACAGTTCCAGGTACTAGACTTCAGGAGATGAAGGACAATGGTTCCTGGGAGGCAAACAGAATATGGTGAGTGGATCTCTGTCCTACGTAACTATTTACAGCAGTGGTTCAAAACCTGTGGGTCGGGACTCCCTTGGCAAACCTCTATCTCCTCCTGCCCCCAAATTACATTATGATCCACAAGAGAAGCAAGACTAGAGTTATAAAGCAGCAATGAAAATAGTCATACAGTGTGGATCAACACAATAGGAGGTGTTAGCAGTCTGTCTACAGTTACCTGACAATAGCCAGGTAGGGCTAGCCCACTATAAGAGGGGCTGCTTGCCCCCTTCTCTCTTTTGCCTCTCTTACTCTCTTGCCTCTTTCTCTGGCCTCTTGCCCCCCTGCTCCCCCCTCTCCATGTGGTCAAGGCCGGCCTCTACTTCTCTACTCACTCCTCCTCTCTGCCTTTCTCTGCCTCTACTATCCACTTAACCCCTCTCCCCATGCCCTGAATAAACTCTAGTCTATCCTATACCATTGTGGTTGTGTGGCTGGTCCCTCAGGGGGAAGAGGTGCCTTAGCATGAGCCCACTGAGGCACTGCCTTTCCCCATACCTCACCACACCTCCATAGAACATATCTTTTTTTTTAAAAGATTTTATTTTATTTATTATTATTATATTTAAGTACACTGTAGCTGTCTTCAGACATACCAGAGGAGGGTGTCAGATCTCATTACCGATGGTTGTGAGTCACCATGTGGTTGCTGAGATTTGAACTCAGGACCTTTGGGAGAGCAGTCAGTGCTCTTACCCGCTTGAGCCATCTCACCAGCCCCTGCCCCCATAGAGCATATCTTAATAGCCCTTTATCTTTTTATAATCTCAACATGAAGAACTGTATTACAGGGTCATAGCATTAAGAAAATTGAGAAAGACTGGGTTAGAAGTTTTTCTAGGCTAGAAAGAAATGAAGCATCCAGGTATAGCCTAACAGTTTTCCAGAGTTACAGACATGTGGCTAGAAGTCAAGGAGGTTGATAAAACTGGGAGAAGCTCATAGGGCACTGGGCAGAGGAAGAGGGCTGCACTGAGTGCAAACTGAGACCTGCATAGGTTTTCTATGTCTTTAGCTGCAGATTTTTCTGTGCAGGTATAAGAGAAAACTACCCAAGCTGAGGAAATGAATTCCCAAGGAGAGTAAAGAAAAACAGTCTTTTGTGCTCTTTCAGGACTAAGATCTTTCCTCCAACACTGGGGATAGAACCAGAGGACTTTATGCAAGTCAGGCAGGTGCTCTGGAGCTAAGTAGCTAAGAATTCCTGGGTTAGAGACCTTCCTGAAGAATGTGATCAGCACTCACATACCTCCCAATACCCACCCTGCAGGTGCTCTCCTTGGTGCTTGCTGGCTTATCAGACTTACTACTTGATTCATTCTGTTCAAATGACAGACTCCAGGCAAGTGGTGACTGGTTTGTGGAATGAAAGATGAAGTCAGCAGGAGCCAGCTGAGACAAGTCCAACAGGTTAAGAGGACAGCAGATCTTAATAAACTTTGCCTTGGCCTCCTCTTAATAGAGACAAAAGTCCAACAGTATAAGCAGAAATTCCCTTTGCTCCATAGCTTAATACAAATGACTCAAAAAAAAAATCATCATGACTTTGTTTCAATGACCCTTACACTGAATTTTTCTATTGGATACTTTTAAGGGCTCTACAATGCCCTATACAGTGGACCTTAACAATGCATTAAGATAATCCTTGTGAGCCTATTCCGAGAAAACGGTTCTTTACAATCTTACATGCTTAAGATCGACTCTAATGAGGTAATTTTGAACTCAGGTTGGTATTGTCTCTTTATGTTTTTTACTCAGTTTCACACAAGTAAGACACAGATTCTGCTGAATATCTCTGCCCAGATTAAGTTGAGAAGTTTGGATCCTTAATTGTGTAACATCAAGATTTTTCAGATGAATGAGGCATGAAACAGAAAACATCAAGAATACAATTATAAACAAACAAACAAACAAACAAACAAAATAGCCAGGCGGTGGTGGCGCACGCCTTTAATCCTGGCACTTGGGAGGCAGAGGCAGGCAGATTTCTGAGTTTGAGGCCAGCCTGGTCTACAGAGTGAGTTCCAGGACAGCTAGGACTATACAGAGAAACCCTGTCTCAGAAAAAAGCCAACCAACTAATCAAACAAACCAAAAAACAATTATATCATCCTAGTGTCCCTATTTTAAAAAGAAAACTCATTGCAGAGAAAACAAAAATAAACTGGGCTGGGAATGTTTTAGGTGTGTGCTTCACAGTAAGAGACAAAACAAGTAACGTAGTGATACGACTTGACAGACCATAGAAAGGCACTGAAAAGGCTACATGGAGTTGAGCGCCTGAGGATGAGAACAAGGTATAGAACTGGAAGTAAAATACTATTGCATTAAGTGGCAACACAGCTGTAGAAATCAATAGCATGTTTATGACTGATCCTGTAGATACTATATGCTGCAGACTAGAGAGGCAAACTAGGCCAGCAGCAACACAATATTTCAACTATTTCATAATCCCACCATTCCCATTCTTTATTCTGCTACCAAGCACATAAAATACCTTTCAAAAACACTGTAAGGTTTTTTTATTTGTTTGGCTTAGTTTTTCCTCAAAGGATGGAAAGCTACTTCTTTTATAGAAGTACTCAAATGAGGAGTCTCAGGCTTCTTTCAGGGCAATAAAAATAAAAGAGTTAATGTAAGTCTGCATGCATACTCATTCTTCACCTGCATAATTTGGAGCAGAATACATAATACCAAATACTCAGGAGTGTTCCGAGAACAAGTTAGGATGGGTATAAAATATTTTATAAGCAGATGCACCATACAAGTGCTATTTTGATAACAGAAACACACTCAGCCAGAAAAGACTGTTAGGAAAAGAACAGCAGTGTGGGGTGAGCTACTGATAAAAAAGCTGACTTGTTCCCAAGTCTACAAATGCAAAAAAAATAAAAATAAAAATAATAATAATAATAATAATAATAATAATAATCATGAACAAATGGGCATACTGTTTTGATTTTTAATCTTTCTTGGCTAGGGAGGCCATTTTTTCAAAAAAATCTTGCTAACTCATTAAATACTAATTTTTTGATATATAAAAGAACTAATTACATACAAAGTCGACTGAAGTATAGAAGAATGAGAGGAAGAAAGTGGGAGAAAGTCTAAGCATGACATGAATTCCATGTACCACTGAGGGAAACAAGTTGTAATTACCCTTCTGTTAATGTCTAACCTCCAAGAAGCACATAGGTTTAAACACAGACATCTGTAGATGTATTTATTAAACATAAAGAGTTCCAATAAATCAGTAATAAAAAGATACACAAAACTGCCAATGGACAAAGAATGGGTGCATGTAAAGACTTCTTACAAAAGACTACTGGTTTGTCAGGGCTTAGAGCAGGCTGAGTAGTTGAAGAGAACTTGTTCTTCTTCCAGAGGACCTGAGTTGGGCTCTCAGTACACACATTAGGCGCTCACAGCCATCTGTAACTCTAGCTCCAGGAGATCTCTTCTGACTTCTCAGGGCACTTGCACTTTCATGCAAATGTACACATACATATAATTAAAAATAAATCTCTTTAAAAAATTAGTGTGGTGTATACAATAAAAAGTCACTTTCAGCTATTACCAACTGTTTGGAATTCCTAGTTTGGAATGTAGCTGAGTGGTAGGATACCTAGGTATACCTTATAGCAACACACACACACACATACACACACACATACACACATACACAAAAGAGATAAGAGGGAACCATAAACCACCCATTAGATTGCAAATAGTGTGATTATTTTATTTTACTTTGAGAAAATGGGTATGCTTTACAGTTCTGATGTATACAGCTCCTTTCAACTATATATTTAAACTATACATACCTCATAGCTCAAGAATCCCATTTCTTCTTACAGAAGTCCTCACTCTTTCTCACAAAGATGAATGTATAAGAATGACAATGGAATATCTGTCACAATTTTGGAGGAATAGTGAAGATGGGAAAATGAGGTAAGAAAGCAGACTGCCCCACCTTGGCTGGTCTCCCTATACACCCTCACTCTAGACTCCAGCTAGGCTGTGAGTCATTTGGGTAGACCCTTTCTACACTGCTCACTAACAATACTACTATTGATAGTAGATACAAGGAATTTATCTCTTCTTTTAACAACTCCGTTTGCGAGTTAGAGGTTAGCTCTGTGCTACATGAGATAGATCTTTCAATGTTGCAATTTCTGTGTTGTTTGGGGGTTATTTTGTGCTATGTTGTGCTTTGCCTGGCCACATTTAGCAGTTGTGACCACTGTTCTGCATAGATATATAATTAAGTAGTGCTCAAGAGCTTGGTAATATCTTTTGTACTTACACACAGTAAGTACCATACAATGAAAGCTTCTGAATATATATCTTTTCTAATGTCTACCAAATAATTTTCAAATGAATAAGTCTTGGGATCGGGTCATGGATACTAAAGAAAAAAGTATGACTCCATGACTTTGCTAGGTCACAGTGATCAACTCATTCAAACTATTGAGGGTGTTCTTCATCCCACCAGCAGAGGGCAGCATTTCCCATATTACCGAGACGTCAAGATGCAGAACTCAAACTGAAGAATGAGAAGTCATGATCAGATCACAAAGGCAAACTCCACAAAGTATGGTAACAACTGTACTATAGAACAGACCCTAGTTTCTCCAAGATCATACAACAGAAACTTAGAACTAACAGCACCTAACACTGTGTACTGCATGATGGAAAATAACACACACACACACACACACACACACACACACACACACACAAATCAGCCATAATATATATGGCATACCTATATTAAATTGGATCTTACTAGCAACAAAAATTCCTGGAGCCCTACACCTAAGAGATTAGAGGGTCAATTCACACTTGAACCTACTTTTCCATTTTTTGCTACAAAAAAGAATGAAAGGAGCAAACCCCTTGATCTACCATAGATGTTTGTATGTATCTGTGGGTATGAGGTACACAGAGGAGAGAGAGAGCTATACAGATGTGAGCTACACAGACACATGTATAAGCTGGGATTTACTTCTCAATACTATCACCATTGCTTTCTTTATTGTTTTACTAAGTTTTACTAGCATGCATATATATACATATATACACACATTTACATACATACATACATACATACATACATACATAACAAGTCTATAATCCCATAAGCAAGCGGGTCTACATAGAGAGTACCAGGACAGCAGAGAAGTCTACATGGAGAGACCCTGTCTCAAAGAAACAAAATCAAACTTTTCAGTGGACTTTGAGATTGCTGCTTTACTTAGACTGGCTGACCAGTGAGCCCCTGTGTTCCTCCTTTCTCTGATATTATATACATGGCATGCCCAGATTACATATATGTGCTGGCTTTCATAGAAGAGGACCTGAACTCAGATCTTCATGCTTAAATAGCAAATACTTGACCCACTAATCACCCCCAGCCATGACCATGCTCAGCTTCACATTAGCAGAACAAGGGAGTAAAGAGATCAGAAAGAAACAACTAGGTCATGTGGTGGTGGTGCATGCCTTTAATTAAAGTAGTGGGGAGGCAGAGGTTGGTGGATTAAGTTCAAGGCCAGTCTGGTATAATTCCAGATCAGCCAAGGCTACACAGAAACAAGAAGAAGAGGAAGAGGAAGAAGAGGAGGAAGAGGAGGAAGAGGAGGAAGAGGGGGAGGAAGAGGGAGAGGAAGAGGAAGAAGAGAAAGAGGAGGAGGAAGAAAAGGAAGAGGAAGAGGAAGAGGGGGAGGAAGAGGGAGAGGGAGGAGAGGAGGAAGAAGAAGAAGAGAAGGAAGAAGAAAAGAAGAAAAGAGAGAGAGAGAGAGAGAGAGAGAGAGAGAGAGAGAGAGAGAGAGAGAGAGAGGAGGGAGGGAGAGATCACTAGTTCAAAGCAGATGATAGAATTACAAGTCTAAAAAAATGCAAATATCTACAGTTAAAATGTCTCAGCCATGGGCTGGAGAGTTGGCTCAAGCCTTTATTAGCACTTCTTGGTTTTACAAAGGACCTGGGTTCAATTCCTAGCACGCGCGTGCACACACACACACACACACACACACACACACACACACACACGGCAGTTTACAACCATTTGTAAGTCAGGTCCTAGGGGATTTGACACCCTTGTCGGATTTCAAAGAGCATCAGTGGGTGTACTTGGTATACATACATACAAGTAGACCTCCTGAATGCTGGGATTAAAGCCACCATGCCTGGCTTTCACTGTCTTCTTAACTGGACTCACCACGAAAACATACCCCTGGATTAATCTCTGAGACTTCCAGAGAAGTTTAAAAAAGAGGGAAAGTCCGTCCTAAGTATGGGTGGCGCCATTCCAGTGAGACAGATGAACCTCAGCATTCATTTCTCTCTGCCTTCTGACTTCACATGTAAATGCCTTCCACCCCTGGGTGGTCTCAGGGTGTATGAGGAGGTGAAGGGAAGAGCCTGGTGGGGTCGAGCCTGGGTTCCAGCCGGGAAGAAAGGAAAAAGCATTCCTTACAGAGGGCGCAGAGACACGAGCTATGCTTTATGACTCTGGTTATTTAAAGTCCTTATATTCTGTCTTACTACAAATATGACATAAAGAAAGCCTATTCAATCATTCTAGATCTGTATCAGCTATATTATAGGTTCTTAAGGAGAAAAACATTTATTTCTGCTTCTGTCAGGGTTGAAGAGTGGTCAAATATTTACAGTTAAAATGTCTCAGCCATGGGCTGGAGAGTTGGCTCAAGCCTTTACTAGCTAGCACTTCTTGGTTTTACAAAGGACCTGGGTTCAATGACTGATGACTGGCTTGTAGAAAATGTAATTTATAGCCAGGCTGTGGTGCCGCACACCTTTAATCCCAGCACTTGGGAGGCAGAGGCAGGTGGATTTCTGAGTTTGAGGCCAGCCTGGTCTACAGAGTGAGTTCCAGGACAGCCAGGTATACACAGAGAAAGAAACCCTGTCTTGGAAAAACAACACCCCCCCCCCAAAAAAAAAAGAAAAGAAAGAAAGAAAAGTCAGAATACACACCCTTGGGACATGAGTGTCTGAGAACTAAGGCACAGTTAACTTCTGTGGTATTAGTGGTAACCATAAGACTCCAAGGACACTGTGGGTCACAAGGGAGATTTTACTTAATTTACCCCTCATGAGGAGTTCCTACCCAACAAATGACAACATTCCTATGTTTTGAGGGATGTGGCAATTTCCTTGTATACAGTAGCAACTGGACTGCAGTCAGGGTCAGCAAAGCATCATGAGAGCTCCGGATGTTCCCATCTCTGCACCGTCTCCCTGTCCATTGTTAAATACTACTACAGTGTACGCACTGTAGTAGTATTTAACACTACTGTAAGACTCCTTTATAATTTTAATTCTTTCTATAAATGGGTAATATTTAGCTCCTCTAACTAATTTCACATTAATTATCCTTTCTTTCAAAATCCCTGATGTCCACGGGGCTGAATGCTGGGATGAGAGCCCATTCCAGAACTGTTCAGAACTATCCTCCCAAGCCCATTGGTACGCGTCCCTAAAAAAACACAGGAATCAAGAAAACAGATCTCTTGAATCTATAAAACAAAACTCTTCCAAGACATCAAATACTGTGGCTGGAGTCATCAAATCTTGTGGCCAGAGCTCAAAGCCAATGAGCTTCTGCAGCTTGCTCTGTGCCTTAGGTTTTGCTCCAGACCAATTACATTTCACCAGTGCCCCCCTCCTCATGGCCTACAGGAAACAGCAGCACAGAGCACTAGAAAGTCGCAGCACAGCTCTGCTGTTTACGCTGATCACCACAGCTGGACATTATTCTTTGTTGCTAACTTGTCTGTCTGCCCCTCCCTTCCTCCCTCCCTCCCTTCTTCCTTCCCTTCCCCCACCCTCTCAGAGTATCATTAAAGACACCTGAAAACAAAATCCTTACATTCTGTCCATATATTACTAGTTAACTTTCTACCCTGAAATGGTTTTGAGAAAATACTGGCTATGAGAAGGTCACAAGACCATTTCCAGGTTTCCTCAAGGACAAAGAGGGCATAGGCAAGCAACAAGTGCTGAGGGCTGGAGTTAGAAGACCACTTGCGGGCTGCAGCTCTGCTTGCTATCTTTATAATCTCCAGCAAGTCTCCAAGTGTCCAGAGCTGAGGATACTTTGGATAAGTGAAGTAGCATTGCTACTCTGATAACATTATAGGAGATACTAAGATGATCAGATGAGATAACATGTGAAAACAGTGGCAAAGCCACACACTCACTAAAAAAAGAAGTACAAAAAGGATTGTCAAGGGCTGGGGCTTACTTAGTACGTATGAAGTACAAGGTTCAAACACTAGTAAAATAAAATAAAATAGAACAAAATAAAATAAAAAAATGGTTAATACTGCAAATATCTTCATTAAATCTATTTTTATTGCATACATAATGTATCTGTTTGGATCTTAAGATTCCCAGATATTTGGAGACCCACAGTGTGGATAGGTCTCAATCAGTTGCAGGCCTGGAATGAAGGTAATACCAGCAGCAGTAGCCTCTCTCATACATTTTCCCTCTAGCACACTACACTTGCCTTTAGATTCAAACTGGAACATTAGTTCCCAGGGCTATCTGCCCTGAAAGCCTTCAGACTGTAACTGTAGGATAGGTTCCCAATCTGCTAATACCTCTTGTAGATTTCTTTTTTTTTTTTAATTTGTTAGCCTCCATAGTCATATAAACCAATGCAGTATGATAAATCATCCACCCAGCTACCCATCCACTCATCCATTCTATTAAATCAGCTTCCCTCTCCCCAAAAAACAAAACAAAAACAAAAAAAACACAAGACTAATAAATACATCTAGGGTTGAGTTTTATTTAGAATTCACAATGATCCAATGCTCAAATAAAGGACAAAAATATCATGGATAAACTAAACCCAGTTTATCTTGTTTATCTCCATATTACTCAGGCCAGCTGTTGAAGAGTAGAGGCTCCCCCAGTGATAATCCTGAGTCTATGGACAAAGGGTCATTAGGAAGCTATCCTTATAGGAGATGATCACTATGTAAGTATAAAAACAATGTATCTATTCAGACAATGCTTTTGGAAGAATATGAGGTTTGCTGAGCAATTCTCCAGCACTAAGCAGTGGGCTGGCTGTGTGACTCAGCTCAAGGTTCCTGAGACACTAAGCTTGCTTACTTCCCACCTCACAGCTCAGGTCAATTTGCAAAGGAGACCGTGATGTTTACTTATGCATTTATACAAGAGGCCTAGGTAGCTCAGGCTGGTCTGGGACTCTGTAGATCAAGTTGTCCTTGAACTCAGATATAACATGCCTGTCTCCCGAAGGCTAGGATTAAATCCATGAACAACCAAAGCTCAGCTTTTTCTAAATTTAATTTTTCTTGCTTTTTTTTTTTTTTAAAAAAAGGAAAGCAACAGAAAATACAACAGTCACAATGCACTAAATGTAAATGTCTTGGCCGGTACACTCAGTGTTAAGAAGCCATACATCCCTTCTGATGCAAGTGACAAATCAAGTCAAAGACAGGCCAAAGAGGTCTCTGGTCTCCTACAATGCTCCATTTTTCCTCTTTGAAGGCCTTTCAGGATCCTTAATTAACAGTTCTTCTTGCCACCACTGGTTATAGTTGAAAAGAGAAACTCTTTATACATTTTTAAAAAAAAAAAAACATATTGATTCATTTGTTTATTTTCTCAGTCCAACAGCATCTGTAGTTTTTTTAAGGTTTATTTATTTTATTTATGTGAGTACACTGCCGCTGTCTTCAGACACACCAGAAGAGGGCATCAGTATCGGATCCCATTACAGATGATTGTGAGCCCACCATGTAGCTGCTGGGAATTGAAGTCAGGACCTCTGGAATAGCAGTCGGTGCTCTTACCCGCTGAGCCATCTCTTCAGCCCCACTTTTTTTTTTTTTTTTTAAATCTGTGGTGAAGAGCCTATCTACAAACACAGGTTGGAACTTGTAAAATGATTGGAAGTAAAGTGAGAACCATTTACTATTAGCCTAATTAAATTCCATTTTAATTACATTAAATGGGCCAAGTAGAACTTGCTATATAACTAGAAGGTATTTTACCTGCAACAAACTGTGAGAATAAGTGTGTGTGTGTGTGTGTGTGTGCGCGCGTGTGCGTGTAGTATAATTATTGTTAGAAAGAATTACATCACTGGAAAATGTCATAACTCATGTCATTGCTTAAAAGCAATCAAAAATGCTTAACTCCATTTACCCCACCCACCCAAGTGTGTGTGTGTGCTGGACCACGTGCAGAGGTAGGAGGACAACTAGCCAGATCCAGTTCTCTCCTTCCACTACTGGGAATAGAATTCATGACACCAGCCTTGGCAGCAAGCACCTCGGCTCACTGAGTCGTCTTATCACCTTTAAAACATCCTGATCATTTTATAAGAAGCTGTCATTAGCTTCAATTTACCAGTGACAAATCAGGAACACAAAAACTAAAACCCAAACAACGATGATGATGACAACAACAACAACAACAACAACAACACAACAACAAGGCAGTCAGATGTCTGAGTAGGCGGAGCTTGACTAAGTTTAGAGTCCCAAGGGCCCCAGGTCCTACCGGGTCCCTTTACTTCTAACAGCCTCCACTGCCCTGGAGGCACAGAATGTTTTCCTCTTCTACCTAAAGGCAATGGTATTTGTACAACATGGATAAATACTATAATTATGTCTTCTATTCATTTCAATTTGAAGAGCAAAATCACACAAGCTTTAAGTTCCTTGCAAGGGTTTTCCAAACTCTGTCACTGGCACAAGGTAGGAATTAACCCAGTGGCTCAGACTGTCCCCTCAACACGATTGTAAGTACTCCGGGAACAATGAGCAAGAATCTTTGCCAAATGAACATGTTCTATTCTTTCTTCTCCCCTTCCCTCTTTCCTTTTCTTACTTTTTTCCAAGACAGCATTTCTCCATGTAGCACTAGCTGTCCTGGAACTCATTATGTAGCCAAGGCTAGCCTTGGCTCACAGATACACCTGCCTTTGCCTCCTGAGTGCTGGGATTAAAGATGTGTGCCACCGCTGCCTGGCTCAAATGAACATTTTAAATGCTGATTCTTTACAGGGCAAAAGAACAAAACCATGTCTTCCAATTTTTTCATACATTATCAAAATAACAGAATTTGAAAATGATGGTTCCAGACCAAAATGACTATTTATGAAACTGTTAGATATGAATTCTAATTTACAGTACAATATCTAGAATTAAAACTTAAGACTCTGTTAGAGCCACTAATCTTTCTAAACTTATCCTTTCCAGTCCCCTTAATCAGCCGCTTCTGAAAAACAGCAGAGGCTGCCTGTGGTAAGGGAGAGAAAGTAGATTCTGTGGTGAGACAGAACCTCTGTATGGTGGCTCTACTGCTTGAGGCTTCTGACATTTGGCCAAGTTATTAAATTGCTTCAAGTTTCAGTTTTCCCCTATAAAGTTGGAGACAGCATCCCTGGCCTTTCCTGGTCCTTATGAGGCATAAAGTAAATGGACTAGCACGGGGCAAGCTCAGCTCCTGGGAAAGCCCGCTGCACAGTGATGGGTGCCCAGGGGACAGGGTGATGACTCGGCTTTAAATGGCTTATAACGAATGTCAGCTGCAGCTAACCTCGCCTAAAGACGGAAACTGAAGATTAATGACAGAGTTGATAAAAAGTTATTTCTATCTCTAGTTTTTCTGCATTTTAGCATTTATAATAAGATGGATTAAATATGGTCAACACTGAAAATGATCTTTAAGATAAAATATTTGGATATTTGCTCACTGTTCCCAGAGTACTTACAAGTGATTAAATAGTAATTATTTTTTCTTTTTACTCTACATATTAAATAATCTCTAAATTGCTACAAAGAAAAAAACCACTGTAACACAGTTTGTACTTATGCAGAATAGCTTTAAAAGAAATGAAACCATCCTGTAATCCCATAGATTATGTTTAAAAATAGAACGATAGGCCAGCTGTCAGATGCACACACTTTACACAGAATGGGGCCAAGAATCTCCTCCTGAAACCTTTGTCCTTCCTATGGCACCTGCCCTCACCAGATGGGACACTCCATCCCACCCACGGCTAGCGGCTCATTACCCCTCCCCACTAAGAGCTGACTTTTTATCTCCTAGCTGCTTCAAACTCACTAGCCCACCTACCTCTGCCTCCCCAGGGCTGGGACTCAAGGCACGTGCCATCACACTTGGCTACTGAATTCAGGCAGGAAGTTGGATGTAGAATGTGGTGAAACTGCCTGTGAGACCTTCCTAAACTTACAACATGCTATCCCTGACAGACACATGATGGAAAAGCCGTATGATAGACAATCTCTCTTTCAATGTAACTTTTTTAAAATGTGTGTGTGTGGTGTGGTGAGGAACAATAAGGAAGTGTCCTATTGAGCACACACAAATGCATTCATTCAAATACTGAGTACCCACCACCAAGCAATTTGCACCTTCAGCTAGAGCTAGAGAGACGACAGAGAGACTATAAAAGTGTTCAGCCTCATATCTTTCCACTTCATACTGATAATTGAGAAAAGGCCTAACTTACTTCAATGCCTCTCAAAGTTAGCAGTTTCAAAGAAAAATAATTATATATGGTATGTGACCAAGAAGTTGTTGAGACAATACCGTTAAAAGTAATGTATATGCTTATTTATTTCACCCTATCCAGAAATGATGGCATCAATAAACAGAAAAGGATAGAGTAGAAATCTAAGAGTGCATGGTTTCAGAGCTGTCTACTCTGAGCCCTTTGCGAAACAGGAGATGCAAACTGATGCAGGGGACAGAACTGCTCAACCATTGTTTCCCTACATCAAGAGTTAAGGCTGCTCCAGTAGAAAGGAGTAGAAAGGCTTTGGGGAGTGCTGAGTGCTGGAAATCATGTGTTCTGGCAGGCAATGGTTAATGATCAGAGACTTGGTGTGTCTTTTATCTGGAAACTAAATGGTCAAAGGCGGGGTAGAAACCCCAGATCTGGATTACAAATTTCTACAACAGCAATCTCTCTAGCCCGAGTTCCATTTATTCTAGAGAACCCTGACTAATACAGCATCTTTCTTAAATCAGGTCTGTCTGTTTCCAAAAAGTATTTAATCTCTCAAAAAACAGACTCTAGCTCCTGATTCCAAACATCCCAGGTTCCTTCCAACACACTGCAGGCTGTTTAAGAATGATAGTTTGGTTACTGCAAACAGGAAGTAGAGTAAAAACTCATAGAACTTTGAGAGCCCTGCAAAAAAACTACTACACAGGGCTTAGTAGAGTAGCACACCTGCTCACTCTTTCTTGGCAGTCTCCAAAACACAGATACTAAGAAACCCATGATTAATTGTTCCTATAGTACTTGTATGAAAGTTTTCACTCCCATAACTGGACAGCACTTGATCTTCAAAGAACAAAATTATTGGTTAAACAGAATACCACAAAGTCTAGTATCTAGCTATGAACATTCAATGTTGAGATAATAGTCGCTTTGTGCACTGTGTCCAGGCTTTAAAGTTCATGGGCCGGTCGAGCTCGGCCCTGTTGCCTAACTTTTCTGAGACTGAGCCTCTTCTGTTTCAAAACAGAGTAATAAGCAACACCTTCTGGATAGTAATAACAACTAAGACAGAATAAATAATGTGAGGGGAGGACTTGACCTAGGGCGTGGTTGACGTTGAAACCTACTCCCCTTCTGAGTAGGCAGCCAGTTAGTTATCACTCTGCTCACCCCATGGAATCCCGGGAGGCTCAAATAAGGTAAGGTGTGTGAAAGCCCTGAAATATGCCACCATAACCACATCCAAAACACTATTCAAGACACAAGAATGAATATTCTCATAATCTTTAAGAGGTTAACCCTGATTTAACCAAGCACACCTTTAATCCCAGTACTCGGGAGGCAGAGGCAGGTAGATCTCTAAGTTTGAGGCCAGCCTGGTCTACAGAGTGAGTTCCAGGATAGCCAGAGCTATACAGAGAAACTCTGCCTTAAAACAAAACCAAACCAAACAGAGGTCAAGCCCCTAAAAAGGAGCTGTAAGTGTGCAAGTGTTCCAAAGGCAGGAAGTAGGATGTGCTAGAAGACTGGTAACAGTACGTAAATAAATGAGCACTTAACAAAAGTACACAACAGCTAAATATTTGCTCATATTTATACATTTGTGACGCGGCAAATTTAAAATCCAACAATTCTTGGTTCTAGAACTTATACTACTAGAGAAGGAAAAGTGTGTTAAAGAAGCGGAGCTATACAGAAACAACAGACTGCTGACATTTGCGAAGTACTCCGAGTATTCTGTGCCTTGTGCTAAGTACCTCATAGGCAAGCTTTGACTCACTCCCAGCAGCCCTGGGAGCTGGACAACATGCTGAGCATTTTACAGATGAGTTAAAAGTCTAAGCAGATCCGTTACTTTGTTCAAAGTCTCATGGACAGTTATCAGAGTCAGACCTTCAGTTTGGCCCCTCATGAGGTGTGGGAAGCAGATGCCATTAGCCTCTATTCTCTAGCAGTCAGGTTTAAGCGGGGTCCCGAAAACCAACTCGAGTATGTATCACTTAGCATGAGGCACATGACACTCTGGACCAAAGGCACTATCAAAGCACTGCAGAGAGGACACCTAGAAACTTTTTTTTAAAGGTACTGGTACCTGGGTGTTGGTGCACTTTAATTCCAGCACTCCAGAGGTAGAGGCAGGTGGATCCCTGTGTGGAGTTCACCCTGGTCTACAGAGTGAGTTCCAGGATGGCCAGTGCTACACAGAGAGACCCCCGTCTCAAAAAAACAAACAAAAAAGTGCTGGCAATATTATTGATACATAAAACATTCAATATTTTTTGTATACTGTTCACATACACGAATAAATACATGTGTAAACACATGTTATGTAAGAGAAACTCTTGGGGAAGAGGATATAAGGGAGGACTCAGGTAACAGAGGTGAGAGATAAAGGAGATGGAAGTTGCTGAAATATATTTTATTTGAAAATGACATAATGATATCTAATATTTCATATAATAACCTTAAAAACACTAAAGAGAAAATTTTGGAGTGCAGAGAAGAACAAATCTAGGGGCTTCAGATATCCTAAACAATTACTCTGGCACTTAGCTACAGTCTTAGTGCATTATTTTAAATAAAAATAAGATCATTTTACTTTATGATTCCTGAAATCTCAGGTGGGTATATTATTATTATAGGATACTTAGGAATACATTTACTCAAAAATAATAAAATTTAGGTGGAGAAGTTGTAGGGCTAGATATATTAAAATACATTGTATATACGTAATCTCCAAGAATCAAAATTTTCTTTTTTCTTCCTCCCTCCCCCCCCCCCCATTTCTTTTGTTGTTGTTTGCTTTGTTTTTATCCAGACAGGGTTTTCTGTGTGTATTTCTGGCTGTCCTGAACTTACTTTATAGACCAGGCTGGCCTTGAATCAAGACAGATCTGCCCGCCTGTGCCTCCTGAGTTCTGGGATAAAAGGTATCACCACACCACTGCCCAGCTGATAAGTCATTTTCTTTTATTAAAAAAAAATGCAGCAAGTTCTAGAAAGTTTGAAGTAATTTAGGAAAAAACATTTTGGAAAGAGGGTTTTGAATCCATGCTAGGAAACCAAAGCAACACTCTGTATCGGAAGACTGGAAGCAGAGGAGCAGCAGGAGTCAAGGCACAAGCAATATTTAAGATGGATTCAAACAGAGAGAATAGAGGCAACGAGATCAGAAGCAGCACACTGTGACAGTCCCGGAAGTGAGTGTACTCACCACCACTCAGGCGCTCAACAAACAGACCAATGTTGAATTTGGCTCCTATCACTTACTAGTTGCAATGACTTTCTTTAATCAACTACTTAATTCTTTAAGACTCAGGTTTATCCTCTGCCTTTGAGGCCAACAAGATCTCATATCTAATCTACATAGTAAGTTACAGAACAGAAAGGGCTACATAATAAAAAGTCCCTATCTCAACAAAACAAAACAAAATAAAAACTACAAAGCCAGTCAGAAAAATTATCTATACTACTAGGGATATAAAACCCACCTAAATAGATATAACGAGAGTTAAACGATGAGCAGCACTATACAGTCTATACAGTCTGACTGCCAAGGATCCTCGAGCACCATCAGGGGAAATGAACACAGCTGATCCAAGGCAGCCAAGCAGTGACTGTGCTCTAGATATCCAACTGAGTCAGATATCCCAAGTTCTAAAGCATTCCTATATCGGACTAGACAACTATTTTTTTTTAAGACAACTATTTTTATGTGAAAAAGTTCTAAAGTAATGGTGTATCAGGCTAAACAATTATTTTATGTGAAAATGTGCTGTGCATAACAGCAAGTTATATCACGCACAGACTAGAGGCCAATTCTGAATACCACCAATCATAATAAAAAGTTGTTTCCAGATATTGACTTGACTTTAGTTGAGAAATATAGTTTCTGGTATATAAATTGATCAACAGAAGTAAGATTTGGAGGGAAAAACCTGCTGGGGGGGAGGGGGGAGATAAGGTGCTTGTTTGTTAATGGTGGCAGAAATTAAAAATAAAATGGCAGCCAGGCAGTGGTGGCACACACCTTTAGTCCCAGCATTTGGGAGGCAGAGGCAGGAGGATTTCTGAGTTCAAAGCCAGCCTGGTTTACAGAGTGAGTTCCAGGACAGCCAGAGCCGCAGAGAGAAACTCTGTCTCAGAAAACAAACCAAACAAAACAATACTGGCCTAGAGCCAAGAAAGGTTGGAAGAGGCCCCTACGTCAATTACCAAAACCATTCCTTATGTCTCCTGAGGTCTTTAGAGTTTTATCCAGCAACTCTACGATGAATAGTAATTATATGCATTAATTATTATTATGATTAAGTGTAAAGTATAATTAATTAATTATTAAGTGTAAAGCCCTGAAGAATAAAGTTATGACACATTTGACAATGAATATAGGTTTGCTCTCTGAACTTAGAAAATGGCACTCTGTTTTGTAAACAAAGATGATGAAAACTAAACATGTAAAATTATATATACTTTTATAAATATAAATAAACACTGTAAACTTACATATATAACAAAAGACAAGAAGATACCTGTCCTCTCCCTTGTCCTATATACCTATAATCAGATGTGCACTGATGAATCCTGCTGAGTATTACATTACAGAGTTTTTAAATATGGGCCACACATTTTAGATATACTGGTGTTAAGAGGAAAAACCACACACAAATTGATATGCATCCAAAGTCCAGATAATAACGATGAAGAAGCCAGATCTGACAGTCCTTCCTCCTTTCCCACTTTGCTTGTGACACAGCTTACAGCCTTTGTCTCAAAACCTAAGCAAACAAGTCTGCACCCTGCCCTCTGCACCTACTGTACACTGTGAACCCTTGGTTATTCAAGGACTCGTCAGAGTGGAGAGACTGGAAATGACCTCAGACACCCATATTCAGTGACTGTACTTTAATTTCTTCTTGTTGTTGTTGCTTTTTTTTTTTTTTTTTTTTTTTTTAGTATAGAATAGATTTTATTCAGTGCATTGGATGGGAGTTAAGAGGGTAGTAGAAGCAGAGAAAGGCAGAGAGAGGGAGAGAGTAGAGAAGCAGAGGCCGGCCATGACCACCTGGAGAGAGGGGGGAGGGAGGAGAGCCCAAGAGAAGGCAAGAGATGTAAGAGAGATAAGAGGTTGTTGTTGCTTTTTATTGGCTTGCATCAACATGTGTACACTACATGTGTGTTTGGTATCCGAGGTCAGAAGAAGGTGATGGATTCTCCTGGAACTGGAGTTACTGACAGTTACAAGCTACCCATGTATGTGGGTGCTGGGAACTAGAACCAGGTCCTCTGGAAGATTAATAAGTGCTCTTAAGCCATTTCTCCTACCTCTTAAAATCTCTAACAATATTCTGACCCATTGTCTCCCTGAATCAATATTCAACAAATTCTAATATTCAGGAATTAAAACTATATCTGCATTTAAAGGTCCATGCTATGTCATTACATATTTGCAAAACATACAGACTGCATGAGATATCAAGAACGAACCTGCCTGGCAGTGGTGGTGCACACGCCTTTAATCCCAGCACTTGGGAGGCAGAGGCAGGTGGATTTCTGAGTTCGAGGCCAGCCTGGTCTACAGAGTGAGTTCCAGGACAGCCAGGGCTACATAGAGAAACCCTGTCTCAAAACAACAACAACAACAAAAAACAAAACAAACAAACAAAAAAAAACACCCAAAAAACAAAAAAATAAAGAATGAACCTTAATGCAAATGCTCTGAATATGTGTGTATGCGCAAGCATGTTTTTACAACAGTAATGAGGCAAAGGATAAAAAACTAAATATTTTTATGAGCTGGGCAGTAGTGCCACATGCCTTTAATCTCAGTACTTCAGAGGCAGAGGCAGGCAGATCTCTAAATTCGAGGCCAGTCAAAGTGAGTTCCAGGATAGTCAGGCTACACACAGAGAAACCCTATGTCAAAAATAAATAAATAAATAAAAATAAAATGAAAGAAAGAAAGAAAGAAAGAAAGAAAGAAAGAAAGAAGGAAGGAAGGAAGGAAGGAAGGAAGGAAGGAAGGAAGGAAGGAAGGAAGGAAGGAAGGAAGGAAGGAAGGAAGAAAGAAAGAAAGAAAGAAAGAAAGAAAGAAAGAAAGAAAGAAAGAAAGAAAGAAAGAAAGAAAGAAAGAAAGAAAGAAAGAGGAATATTTTTATGATTATAATTTATATACACTATTTGGAAATAGACTGTTATTTGAAGACTGTCTTAGAATAGCTGTGAATATATATTGGTCTTGTTAGGCCAACTATTGAAAGAAGATTCTAAAAGTGATACAATAAGAAAGGAATAAAACATAAACAAAATGCTCAAATTACAAAAGGCAAAAACATATGGGAGAAAAATCAAAGATAATAAGAAATAGTAAAAAGTTCAACTCTATTAAAAAAGTCACTTTGAATGTCAATGCAATCACCTGTTGTAATTCACACTTTGCCAGAGCAGCAAGAAATAAAACCCAACTCCATTTTATCTACAGTAAACCCACTTAAAAATAAACAGTGAAGAAATTAAGGAAATACTACATACTGTGCTAACACCACTTAAAAGAAAGTAGAAGTAGCTATTACTTAAGAAAGAGAAGACTCCAGAGCAACGTTAACAGGTAATGTATAAGTCAATTCTCCAAGAAGATTTATGTGTATACACCTAACAAAGGGGTCAAAATACACGAAGCATTTTCCATTGTTTGTTTTTAAAACGTATTGAGGATTTCATATGGTATATTTTTTTTTTATCATACTGTTTCCTGTTGAAGGAAGCAGGTTTTCCTTCAACATTGGCTGTGATGGGTAAAAGCTTTTTTCCCATGGGTGGCATGTACACCCATTCTCCTACACCCGTGCTGGGATTTTGTCTGGCTTGAGCTTGTGTGTGCCATTGCAGTCTCTGTGAATTTGTATATGCATCAGCCCTGGTGTGTCTGAAAAATGCTGTTTCCTTAAAATCATTCACCAACTCTGGCTCTTAGAATATTTTTGTTCCTCTTTCACATAGATCCTTGAACCAAGGTAATGCCACTTTTAAAATTGGAAAATTCACATAGGGTGTTCTGAATCATCAGACTTATGTAAACAAAAATTTGAAATTATGTATCATATAATATCTGCTGTCTGACCACAACTGGAATTAAACTAGAGATCAGCAAAAGATAACCTGAAAAAAAATCAAAATACTTAAAACACTAAAATAATATAAACTATGGATCAAAGAAATTGTTCAGAGAAAATAGTTTGAATGAGCCAAGCACACAATGTGTATTCCTATTCCCATGGTCCTAGCACCTTGAAAGCTGAGGCAGAAAGACTATTTGAGACCAAGAGCTCAAGACCAAATCAGGCAACATGATGAGATCCCCACAAGTAACAAAAAAGGAAAAATAACCTAAGTGAAAATGAAAACCACCTCTGAGCAAGTTTGTGAGGCACAATAAAAGCAGTGCTTAGACAGAATGCAGAAGAGGAGGAGGAGGAGAAGGAGGAGGAGGAGGAGGAGGAGGAGGAGGAGGAGGAGGAGGAGGAGGAGGAGGAGGAGGAGGAGGAGGAGAAGGAGGAGGAGGAGGAAAGAAGAAAGAAAGGAGGGGGGGGAGGAGGAGGAGGAGAAAAGAAAGAAAGGAGGGGGAGGGGGAGGAAGAAGCAGTAGCAAGAGAGGATGATGAGTGAGGGGGAGGAGGAGGAGATCACATAAGCTTCCACTTAAGAAAATCAGAGAAATGACTGAAGAGACAGCTCAGTGTGTAACGCGTTTGCTGTGAATGGGGCGCCTGGGGAGGCAGACACAGACAGACCCCTGGGTTTAGCCTAGTCTGATTTGCAAGTCCCTAGTCCCAATGAGAGACCCTATCTCAAAAAAGGTGGGAAAAGATAGGAGGCTGAAACCTGGCTTCTACATGAACACCTTCAGCATGTGTGTATGTGCATGGGAGGGGGGGCAGGAGGGAAGGAGGGGCGGGAAGGAAGGAAGGAGGGGCGGGAGGGAGGGAGGGAGGGAGGGAGGGAGGAAGAAGTAATACAGTAGGCGAGTAAAACAACAACAACTTGGGGTTGGAGGGTGGCTCAGTTGGTTAAAAGAACTGGCTGTTCTTACAAAGAATCCAGGTTCAATTCCTAGTACTCACAAGGTGGCTTACAACCATCTCAAACTCCAGTTCCAGGGCCTCCCTGGGCATTATTGGCAAATGTGGTACACACACTTGTCAGCAGGTAAAACTCTAATATACAGAATCTTTTTTTCAAAAATTAAAAAAAGTAAAAATTATGGCAAAGATAAGTGAATTTAAAAGCAGGTAATAAAAAAAAATAAAACAAAAGCTGATTCTTTGAGAAGTTCAATAAAATCAATAAACCTTTAACAAAGTCAACTAAGACCATAAAGAAAAAAAATCAATATAGGAAAGCACATTTCAGGAAAATGACAAAATTAGATTATATATCAATTAAGCTGGAGAGACAAAAATAAAAGGAACCGTCACTATATTGCCCATGAACACTAAAAGGAAAATAAGACAGACAGCAGGGTGAGGCAAATCTAAGTATAATAACACACACGTATGGAAACAACAAATGAAATCCCTTTATCTGGTATGCCAAACTGTTATTTAAATTTTCAGAGTTTTTTTTTTTTTTGACAGCAGTGGGTGTGGTGTGGGGAGGGAGTGTACTGTGAGCAGAGGGTGTGATAGAGGGGCAGTGCACTATGAGCAGAGGGTGTGGTGGAGGGAGGGGCAGTGCACAGTGAGCAGAGGGTGTGGTGGAGGGGCAGTGCACTGTGAGCAGAGGGTGTGGTGGAGGGGGGGCAGTACACTGTGAGCAGAGAGTGTGGTGGTGGGGGGCAATGCACTGTGAGCAGAGGGTGTGGTGGAGGGAGGGGCAGTACACTGAGAGCAGAGGGTGTGGTGGAGGGAGGGGCAGTGCACTGTGAGCAGAGGGTAACTGGCTAGAGTTTGCTCTCTTTTCCTTATGTGTCCTGGGATCAAACTACCAGCATCACACTTGGCAGCAAGTGTCCACCTATTCAGCCTCAACTAAAAATAATTCAAAAGAAAATAAAGTGGTATAATAAACAAATGTATTCTCATACATTTGATGATCTAGTGATAACTAGTCCACTTTAAATGTCCTTAAAGATACAATCTGCTAAAATTTACAAAATAAAGCCAGTTTAAATAGATCTGTACCTATTAATGAACTGAATCAATACCCAATAACTTTTTTTGTGTCAGTTCTTTTTTGACTTATTAATCATTTTATTTGTTTACATCTCAAATGTTATCCTCTTTCCCTTGTCACCTCCATGACCCCCCACTCCTCCCTACCCAATAACTTCCTAAAACCGAAAGTTCCAGGTCTAGCTGGGCTTACAGGTGAATTCTACCTAATGCAAAAGAAATTATATCAATTCTCTGCCATCCTTTTTCAAATTTGAAATTTTCAGAAATAACTTATGAGAAAAAGTTTGGGGCCAGGGAAAGACCTTAACTGAGGAAATGCTTGCAGCACAAGCCTGCGGTCCTGAATTTTAATTCCCAGAACCCAAGGCTCAGTGACTAGCCTGTCTGGTGCACTCCATGCCAGGGAGAGACCAGGAAATCAAACTATGGCTGAGAAATGAAGAAAGCCAAAGACAGACCTTTCATCCATGAGCATGCGCAAACAGGGGCACCCACGGAAATACTTAAGAACACCTGTGTGTGCATGCATGCACTGCTCACAGGGAAATGAAAAATGCAAAAGAAGTCTGACCTAAGGCGTGGAATTACCACTATCATCCCTAGGACGTACCATCTGCAGTCTATCTAGTGAACACATTGTGTGGTCTCAACAGAATGGTTCACAGAGGCTCATAAACTTGAATGATTACCAGGGAGGGAAACTGTTTTCAGAAGGATCGGGAGATGTGGCCTTGTTGGAGGAGGTGTGTCACTGTGAGTGGGCTTTGGGGTGTCAAAAGCCCTGCCAGGCCTAGCGTCTATGCTCTTAGCCAGGGTTTCAACACTAAGCCTGCCCCCGTGCTGCCATGCCCCCAGCCATGATGACAGTGGACTAACTGAAACTGTTAGAAGCCCCTAATTAAACGCTTTCTTTGAAAGAATTGCCCTTGATCATGTTGTCTCTTCACAGTAACAGAACAGTAACAAAGACAGATATTAATTTGGTTAAAAAAAAAAAAAAGCTTGAGGGGAGGGATATTTAAGTGAGATTAATGGCTCTGCCTAATAAATCATGAAGAGGTTGTTTCTTCACACCTCAGTTTCAGTGTGTGTGTGTGTGTGTGTGTGTGTGTGTGTACACTGATGTTGAAACAATGACAACACTGAAGAGCTTAGATTTATAATTTTGCATCTATAGGGATTAGTCCTTGCTGATTTTGACTGCCCAATCTACTTTGTCATCTTTACCTTGTATGTTATCTACAGAATTGTATTAACTGGAAATTAGGGGAGGGGGCAAAAATGAGTTTTGCCATGTATCTATATTAATACTAACAGAGGCCTTATCTTCTATCTTGAGAAACAATTTTGTGGTTAGCAGGTCATACTGTTCTTGTAGTTTGGTTCCTAAGCACCCATGCTGAGCAGATCCAGCAGTTGGCAAACTCCTGCTGTAGAGCTCCCATGGCCCTGGCCTCTGCAGGCGCCTGCACTGTACCTGCACTGCACCTGTAGAGCTCCCATGGCCCTGGCCTCTGCAGGCACCTGCACTGCACCTGTAGAGCTTCCACGGCCCTGGCCTCTGCAGGCACCTGCACTGTACCTGCACTGCACCTGTAGAGCTCCCATGGCCCTGGCCTCTGCAGGCACCTGCACTGCACCTGTAGAGCTCCCACGGCCCTGGCCTCTGCAGGCACCTGCACTGCACCTGCACTGCACCTGTAGAGCTCCCATGGCCCTGGCCTCTGCAGGCACCTGCACTGCACCTGTAGAGCTTCCACGGCCCTGGCCTCTGCAGGCGCCTGCACTGTACCTGCACTGCACCTGTAGAGCTCCCATGGCCCTGGCCTCTGCAGGCACCTGCACTGCACCTGTAGAGCTCCCACGGCCCTGGCCTCTGCAGGCGCCTGCACTGTACCTGCACTGCACTTGTAGCGCTCCTAGGGCCCTGGCCTCTGCAGGCGCCTGCACTCACATGTACATACCCCGACACACACACACACACACACACACACACACACACACACACACACACACACACAGTCAAACACAGAGGGCTGGGGAGACGGCTCAGCACTTAAAAGCATTTACTATTCTTGCAGAGGAGACTGAGGAGTTTAGTTTGCAGAACTCACATGGTTTACAACAATTTGTAACTCCGATTTCAGGGGATCTGATATCCTTTTCTGCCTCCTCAGGCCCCAGTCATATACAGGCTACAATACGTACAGGCAAACTTTCATATACATAAATTAAAAATAAGTTGCTTCTTATATTACCTCAAATCCTTATAGCTTTGGTTATGCAATCAAATGATTAACATTGGGTTAATCTCTTTTCTGAGAAAATAATCATTTTCCTGGCAGAGTGTAAGAGCTTAAGGTTCAGTCCTCCAACCCAATTCTTTCCACATGACTTAAATATTCTCCCTAGTAGGCATTGGCACTATGTCTACCTCTCCCAGAAAGAAGGATGACCAGAAACTCTGGAGAGTCCCTTTAGTTGAAGTCCAAATGAAAAAGCTATATCCAAGTAATGGCAAAAGATATGAACAAAAAAATCTGAGCTGATTGGCAAATCTGGTCTTAACGTGGCTATAGAGGTCAAGGATGACTGAATTCTTCTGATCATCCAGACTCTACCTCAAGTACTGAATTATAGGCACACAGCACTGTGAAGAATTTAGGAATGGTTGGGTATTGAACCCAGGGCTTCAAGCATGCCAGGGCAAGTGACTATCAACTGAGGTACATCTTCAGCCCTAATTTTTTTATTCAAAAGCTAATTCACAAACAGTGAAAACCAGCCCCAAGTACCTGAATCTAAACAGGTTAAGAAGAGCCCACTACAATACAAAAGCAGCTCTATTTTTTTTCCACCCCACTGGTTTCTTATACAACATATAGAATCTTGCCCCAGGGCCTAGAAATGACCACTCTCTCCAAGAAGAAGGTATAGAGTTTCTGTCCCAACCTCAATACTACCTAGTAATGTGACTGCTCATGACTCATTCCCCTAAATCTTAATTTTTTTTCTCTGCAAAATGAGAATAGCCTTTCCTTTCACAAAATAGCTATGAAAATTGAAGCTTAAATGCGCCCAGCAAATGCAGGATAAGTCATCTGCCTGTTTATGAACCTGGGTTCAATTCCAGGGAAAGGGTAAGTCCCACAGTACATGGCTCACAATCAAGAATCAGAGATGATTCTCTTTCCATTAACTTGCTATATCTTTATGCTCCAATTCTCCTTACATAAAACTAAATCAATCAGGCATAGTGATGCATGTCTTTGATCCCAACATGGGGAGGCAAAGGCAGGCAATCTCTGTGAGTTTGAGCCTAGCCTAACTTATAATAGATAGTGAGTTCCAGGATAGCCAGGGCTATGTGGACAGACCTGAAAACAAACAAACAAACAAACAAACAAAAAACAAACCAGTAACAGGACTAGTTTGGAAATGCCCAAACTGAATCTAAGTTCTAGAAATATCCTTTCCCACATTTGAGCAATAACTCCAAGACTTATTTCAAAAGTTCTCAAAAGAGAGGTCTTAAGACAGGCCTTACAGCTATTATTTCTAAGACAAAAGTAGCTCAAACCAAGGCTAAGTAATTAGATGTAAGTCCTTTGGGTATTTATGGGTTTGCCTCATAACTAGTAAGTACTATCAACTGTATTCTACCCAAGATTATCAGATATTCCAAGTGCCAAAAGAATTCTTCGAAAAGCACTGACACAACAAAGCTAAAGAAGAGAATTTCTACTTCTTCCAGTACACTTTGTTTTTGGAAATTTACATTCTATATAGTAATTATCAAAGTTCATCTCAGGTTGTTAAAGGTTAATGTCACTAGAGGAGCCATCTACTGTGGTAGAACAAATAAAAGTTTCACAACTAGTTTCTGGGTCAAGTCGCACTGTCACTTGACATTGACACTGGACAATATAGTAAAGCTCTCAAAGCTCATTTTCTCAACTGTATTGTTTTCAAAAGTGGACTGTGAAATCAACTCCGTGGTCTGCAATTAACATTTTTCATTTTAAGAAAAAAAAAGACAGAAATATACTGGGTGGTTTTACATGATATTTCACCTACATTTTAAGAAGCTGTTCCTGGAGAGAGGCTCAGTACTACTCGCTGCTTCTACAGAGGGCCTGAGTTTGATGCCTAGCACCCACATCAAGAGGCTCAGAGCCACCTGTAATTCCTGTGGCTTCTGTGTACATCAGCACTGATGCTCATGTAAATGCACACACGTGTGCATGCATAAACATATGCATAATTTTAAAGTAATTAAATTTCTTTTTAAAAGAATGTAACAGATGCCAGTGATCTATTGGACTTAAATTGTATGCTATTTTCTGTATCTGTTTTCCAAAAATTGGAAAAAATAATGAACACTATATGTTAACAGTTAGATTCAAAATACTAAGCACAACCTTATTTAATACTGGAGAAAGTCTTCATAAATCAATTTTATCTTCCCTCTAAAGCAGTTTGTCTTTAATTATATACAGGAAGGCAGCCCACATTATCTGTCATGGGTATGTCCTTCTTATTAACACATAATGGTAAAGTCTAATTAAAATCTAGAGTATAAGTTAACAGTCTGCCAAACTGCTCAGACAATAGTGATTTGTGCAAATGGCATAAGCTGTATCTTGGACAAGTCCCCCTCTTATATGAAAATGGTTATAAAATAAAGATACACCTTATGTCAGTACTATTTTTAAGAATTCCCACCCTGCTAAGATGTGCAAGCTCCTCATAATGCAACTTTATTACTTCAATTAAAAAGAATGTCAATTTAGTTAAATAAAGCAACTGCCTTTTACTAACTAACAACGTCACAACTGACAGTCCTCTATGGCAACCTAGCTTCCCAGTGGCCGAGAAGAAGAGTTGACAAGCCCTAAGGACCCTAGTTCAGACTGTCTAAAGACTGCCAACTAAGGCTGTGCTGCAAGTTTAAAGGCCAGGGCACTGCTCCATGGAGTCTATACTTTCATACCCCCCATCTCCAAAATCCCCCGTATGACTAAAGGGCAATCCTCAAAAAAGAATAATAAGAGATTAAAGCTACTTCCTCATGTGTTCAAAGACTAAAACTTAAAAATTCACTTCTCTGCTGTTCATGCACTTTTCATTAAGTATAATTTGGATCTATAAAACTTCCCTCCCTCCCTCCTTCCTAGATACTATGTTACTATGCAGCTAAATTTTGCCTGGAACTCACAATCCTTCCTACTTCTGCCTCTCAAATGTTAGACTTACTACAGGGACACATCATTTCAGCTTCAAACATCACTTCTATAATTACCTTATAAAACTGCAAAATCAGGACTATGGTCTGGAGAGGAAGCTGGTTAGAATCACAATAATTCCCAAATCAAACAATTAGTTTAGTTACAGCACAATTCATCAACAATAAACTGGCCTAGGACTGTGGCAGTCAGCTGTATTATTATATTTTAGAAAGACTAGTTCCCCCTGGTATGTATATAGGTGTAAGCAACTACTCCGTGGGTCATGCCATCAAACAAAAGCAACACCTACAAAGTCTCTCTCAGTGACTAGAAGCAGCCAGACACTCAAACTGCCAGTCCTGAATTATGGCCTCTGAATGGTGAGGGCTTCACATTTCACCGATCAGGGCACAGCCCAATCAGAAGACAAACCCCTGCCCTGCCGGGGACCAGCAAATCCGCTTTCTTCCAGTGTGCACATGACTGAATGTGCTTCTGTCCATCATCTGGGTCATATATAGTTCAATGCGAGCTATGCAGACAGGGCTGCAGGGAAGTCTGGTGCGGTTCAATACCTTGTCTAGCCTGGGCTCCAGTCTCCTTTTTTTTTTTAACTGACAAACTCATTTTCCTCCTGGGACAGGATGCTGTGCTGGCTGAAGCTCCATTTCTGCAGCAGGAATCCTATCTGGAAGCACAGAAGTTGTCCTCTAGCCACAGCAGCTCCAACTTTTCTGATTGTTGTTGCTGCCTTCTCCTATCACCCCCATCCCCTTTTGACAAAGATCCAACTGTAGAAAGTCTTACGTAACAGTTCAGGACTACTTCTGTTCTTTTACCGGGTAAGCACTTTCATTTTTTTTTCCAGTTAAAAACCATTTTAAAATTGCATCTGTTGAGAGGCTTTGACTAAAACCTTTTAAGTAATTTGTGTAGTGAAATACTGTCACTGATTTTTTTCGTCTCATTTCTGCACGTGCTCCTTTGTTCTCGGAACAGAAGCTTTATACGCTCCCCATAACGCAGCTGCAGAGTTATTAAGTCAGTTATTATAAGGAACACAAAGGTTGCTTTGCATTCTTCGCCTTTAGATAATTAATTTTGAATTTGTTTTTCTTAAAACAATATTTAAATAAGACAGAAATTAACAAAAGAATAAACTGTTAGAGAATTTAGCAAAGTTTGAAGTTTTTACCACCTTTTCTATCTGTAGTTTTGTATGACCAAACACTTGTGCCGCCTGGGGCGTTGGGGGTAGAGGCAAGCATAGACAGAGAGGAACTAAGCCAGACATGGACAAAGGCATGAGCCAAAACCAGACAGTCCTGGCCGTTCGATAGGCCAGCAGTGGGTGAGACAGGTCAGCCAGCTGCAGAGGTAGGAGGGGGGAAAGGGGGCATGGATGTGTGAGGTGCTCATGCGTGCAATCGTGACTAGATTCTGAAACTGCCAGCCATTTTCCAAGCTATGCTTTGTATAATCTAAAGGAATGTGTGTCCCCTGAAGCAGTCTTAGCAGAGCCACTGAAAGAAAGGAGTACAAGCGACACCAGCGGCACACAGAATCAGAAAATACTGGGAACTTGAGTGGGCAAGAGGGAATGCAGAGTGTGTGGAAATTTTTTAGTGATCTGGAATGTGTTGAGTGACAGGAAGTGCCCCAAAGCACTCCCCCCACTCTTCTCAGTCTCGCCTGCTTTTGTCTAACTCTTGTAATCTACACACTACTGCTTACAAAGCTGTCTGAGTTTAAGACAAAAAGAAACATAAAAGGCTCTTCATTTCACAGTACCTGTGATATAGGAGAAATGTAAATACATCGTCCTTTAATCCTATCGAGATTTTTTTTCAGGTATAGAGAAGATACTTAAAATAAAAACTGTTTATATATAAATGAGAATCATAAATTATAGTAGCATTTTAAACCTATAATTAAAAAAGATTAACCGATTCTGGTATAACATAGGTGGGTTCCTAATTTGAAGGCAACTTGTTTTCTTTGGTTTGTATATTATATGTGAAGTTCAATTTTCTTTGTATAGATGTGGGCTTTGGGGAAAATATTCAAAGTAATAAGAAGAAAGTACTTTTAAAAAAGTGAGGTCTGGTTTCCCTTTGTGAGTTGGAAGGAAAGCACTTTAAAGGACTATTAGGTTCCTTGAGAAAAGCAGCTGTCTCTTACTTTTGTTTGTATGCAATCAAGTAACTTTATAATGTAAAAAATAATGCTAAGAAGAAAACTTTTCAGACAATATATTATTATTCTAAGTGAAAAAAAATCTGGCATGTTTCCCAAAGTTCAGAAACACTAAAAAAACAGTCAAATAATTTAATACCTAACCTTACTTACGAAATGGAGAATTAAGCATGTGTCAGATGATTCTAATGTTTTTAGCTCCTACCGCAGAATGTTACTGGGCAGCCTAGGAGTTAATCTTCCCTAGAGTAGCTCTGAGCTTTCATGCCGAGCAGACGTTATTCACATGACGATTCGAAAAGTCCATTCATATATCTCACTACCTGGATTTGAATAGAAACCAGACAGCAATTCTTTAGTTCCAGCCACACTCGCCCCACTGGACAATAGTGATTTGTTAGCACAGAGTCACAGGCTGGAGAGCACAAAGCTCGGGCTGCAGAAAGATGCAGAATTCAGAGAACAGGAAGTTACAGGCTCCACACACTCCTGGCAGCTCGGAGATTTGAAGAGAAAAAAAAGAGAGAGAGAAAAGGGCAACATGGAGATAGGAGATGCCATGTTTAAGAGCTACTCTAGCATTTTAACCACCTCCAGGGCCATAAAAGCTGTGCTGTTAAAGCACATAAAGTCACGAGTCCTGTGTGCACTCTTTCTCACTACAGAACACTTCATTCAAAGCCCTGGAAGAGTCAGCAGCACTAAAGTATCCACAGTGTGCTGGTTGCTTGGTCTGCTCTTAGAGAAAGGAGAGGAGCATTTTATAAATAAAAACTACTAGCACATGCAGAACAAGTATCCTTTTAAATTTATTTCATAAAACCATTCAAAATTAAATGTACTAAAACTCTATAGAAATTATTTTTTCTCCAAGATAACATATAAGATTTATTATTGAATTTCAAACAAAGTTTTCTTAGAAGACACAGTTTAAAACTAGTCTAACATAGAAAACTTTTGTTTTAGGTTGTATTTACCAAACAAAAATTAAAAAAAAAAAAAAAAGCCCCATGCACTTAATTCTGGAAACAAAAGAAAAATCATATTTTTTTCTGGATTAACAAATTATAATCTGTTTCTGTCATGAAATTTTTAAAAGATAGGGCAGATAATTCTTCAATCTGAATTAATGAGGAAAAAAAAGAGGAGTATATGGTTCCTATTCAGACCCTTGTGGTCCAACCTGAGTATCAACAGGCCAGACTGGTATCCATTCCATCCAGGAGAAACAGGAGATCCTTGCAAAAAGAAGCTGTATTTGTTTTGTTTTGGGTTTTTTTCCCTCCCCGAGACAGGGTTTCTCTATGTAGCCCTGGCTGTCCTGGAACTCACTGTGTAGACCAGGTTGGCCTTGAACTCAGAAATCCACCTGCCTCTGCCTTCCAAGTGCTGGGATTAAAGGCATGCGCCACCACTGCCTGGCTAACTGTATTTGTTTTTTGTTTGTTTGGTTGGTTTTGGTTCTGTGATCTATGAGGAAAACCAAGCAATAAATAGGATCATGCCTGAGTTCTCAAACAATCAAAAATTGCTTTGGACACATGAACTGTTCTGCTCAGTTATAGCCCATAATAAGGTTCAGAGTTGGACATATACCAGGTTTCACATGGCTACCAGTGACTAAGCTTCCTCAGCTTCTATCACTATTAGTCAAATGCCACATACCACTTACTACCTTGATCTGTGCACTGTCCAATAGAACAGTCATTAGTCACATGTGGCTATTCTGATTTACATAAAAGAAGAGTTCAATTCTTCATCCCTACTAGCCTTATTTCAACTCCTCAGTAGACACATGTAACTACTGGTTATTACGCTGGATGGCCCAGATAGAAGGTACTTCCATCACCACCGTCACTGTACAAAGGTAATCTAAGACATTCTCATACCACATACATTGTCTTCAACTACACATACAGTTGGACACATGCACAAAATCTTTGGGTAAAAGTACAATAGCATGCATGACAAAATAGTGAAAGGATATTTTATACATAGATTTAAAAAAATAAACCAATTTTGGAGCCAATGGTAAGGCAGAAGGTCCAGATCCATTTTCTTTACTTGGTTTACAAGAGAAACTACAGTTATGAAATAAATAAAAAGAATTGTGGCAGAAGGGAGTAGTGGTCAAAGTAAATGAGCCACAGAAGTTCTTTCCTAACATATGAAATAATTCAACAGTTTCTCTTTCATTACCATTGTTTTGGACTAAACAGAGAGTAGCAGTTGGCTATTGGATCAGTCAGACCTGGGTGACTTTACAAACATTCACTTTCATAGACAGTTGCTACAAGGCAAATTAATTCACTGCTCTCAAACTTATTGGCAAAACAAGTAAATAGTCATGGGACAGGAAATATAAAAGAATCCACAATAAGGCATCTAGTAATATGCCAAAGACAAAAGGGGCAACAATTATTTACTACATTTTCCCTTTAAATCTTTACAGTGTAACTTCTTCTAAACAGATATTATTCAGAACATGAAGTGAGTCTTTAAAAGCAATTTCCCTAAAATACTAATGCTGGCCATGTCAACTAAATAAAATGAAAATATATGGGTGCTGGGCAACTTTTCCAAGCCACTAAATGTAGGTGATATTTGTGACTTTTGAGTCTTAAAACAGTCTTGCAGGGTAGCATTAATATTTCTGTTTTTATTAATGCAGAGTGTGTGGCAGAGGAAGGATGACTTATTTTAGGAAAAATCTCAGGTCATATTTGGTTCAAATAACTAGCATAGTCTCTATGTGTTCAGAACTCTACAGATTGTAGATATTAAACAAAGGCCAGAAGACTGGAGAGCTGGCTCAGTCATAAAATGCTTACTGTGCGAGCATAAGGACTTGAGTCTAAAATCCCAGTGACAGGTAACCAGTGACAGGAAGCCCCTTGGGCTTGTTGCCCAACCCGGCCTAGGCAAAATAGTGAGTTCCAAGTCCAGTAAGAGAGCTTATCATAAAAACCAGGGGAATAAAGTAAATAGAGAAGGTTCGGTTTGTCAACCTTCAACCTCTGACCTCTGCACACATGTACATGTGCACCCACTTCTATAAATACTCTGTAGCCTAAAGAAGAGTAATTTGTCAAGGAATGTCAACAAGTGTCCAAACACCAGGAACCTGACACATGTTCAAGAATAAAGGAAACTCTATTGTATTGGATTTACTTATTGTTTTCAGAGAGCTTGGGTCCTTACACATATAAATGTCAGCAGCTAACTTGTAAGGAGTCAGTTCTCCCATCACCATGAAGGTTTGAGAACTAAACTCAGGCTGTCAAGACTTAGTGGCAAATATCCTTACCCATGAGCCATCTCATTCTACTCAAAAGGGCTATTTGAACTTAGTTTATTGTGAAGATTGAATGCAATGAGCAGTATCTCCTCTCGAGGCTTTGAAACAATAAGAACAGCATGCCAAGTGACTTCTACTTTGACCACAAATTTTAACCCCAAATCTATCAATAAAAGATTTTGATGAGATTCTTAGTCTATGATACCTTTTCTCAACCAATCAATACCAAACCTCCTTAGTGCAAGAAATATATATCAGGGTTGGTAGACATGTCAGAATTCTGGCTCTACCACTTATATATAATGGGTATTGAATGAGCCCCTTTCCCCTCAATCAGAGTCTGCATCAATAAAACAGAAATACTGTCATCTGCAAGACAGCTTTAAGATTCAAGAATCACAAATATGAAAAACCTAACTCTGGTTCTGGCACATGGAAAACAAATTCTCTCCTAACTTCTAAAGGCTTTAAGACCACATCAATAGCTGACACCTTTCCTGTATCCAGAGAATGAAAACAGAAGTGTTCCACCCTGTTCATAGCACCTAGTATTCGCTGTCTGAAGTTAAAATTAAACACATGAATGTAAGAACAGTCAACATTGCACAAGTTATTTAAAATCTTAGAGGAAAAAGACTACATGAAGTAACTGAATCAATACATGAAACTTATTTTAAAAATGAGGCAGGATATCAGATTTTAAATATATACTATATATCATTTAATGTAGAGTGACTTTGTCTGTATGTATGTATACGCACATGTGTGCAGTGCCTGCAGAGAAGAGTGTTAGATTTCCTAGAACTATAGTTATAGTTGTAAGCTACTATTAGGTATCAGGTTGCAATAATGTAACAGATAATTTATTGTTGAAACAAGTTTAGTACTATTATTAGATCTAAAAATGGAGAAATCTTTTGCCCTAAACAATATCTCACTATGAATTGAGGCTGGCCTGGGGTTTTCTACATAGCCCAAGATAGACTTGAATGTGTAATATTACTGCCTGCTTCCAGAATACCAGAACAAAGAATCTTTTCCTTTAACAGATACCATTTTCTAAAGACTCTTTTAGAACATGTTTCTATGGACTCTTCTTGGTAATTTTAATAAATACATGTCCTAAAGTACATACAGTACTTTAGGCTATTAAAGTAGCCAACTGCATGCATGGAGAAAAAAAATCTGTCTTTTAAAAATCAAAACTATATACAAAGAATTCCTAGGCAAAGTATTTCCCAACTGCATCTGTGGATACATGTCGAGTTGAAAACAGCTCAGCAGCAGTAAGAAGCAACAGATCCTTGACTAGTGCGAGCGACCGACCAGCAAGGGCAAATCTGATACATGAATCTTTCAGAACATGCATGTCTCTAAAGCAAACAAAATGGTAAGAGAGATAACATGGTGTAATAGGCTATCTTAAAAGGTTTTTCTAACAGAAATAGGAAAATCTAGATGTGATGTTCCCTTAGTGTATACTAACTTCCTGAAAATAACTAGAGCAAAAGATTCTGGATCCTTATTAACATTAATTATGAATCTAACTAATATTAAATAACACGCATCACACACAGTGTTAAACTTAGACTAAATGGTGGGCTGGGTGTGGTGCCACAAGCCTTTTATCTTTTTTTCCTCTTTTTTTTATTCGACATATTTTTTATTTACATTTCAAATGATTTCCCCTTTTCTAAGCCAGTCACAAGCCTTTTATCTTAGTGCTTAGGAAGCAGAGGCTGTAGGAGCTCTGGGAGTTCAAGGTCAGCCTCTACATAGTAAGTTCCAGACAATCCAAGGTTTCAAAAAACACAATGGTAACAATAAAAGACTAAATAGTGTAGAAAATTTAAAAATTAAAACAAGTATCACCTGCCTTCATGGAACAAATCAGCTATAAACCTAGATAATCAAAAGCTGGAATTCATGTTGTACAAAAGTGGTAGGGAGCTGAGCTTAGAAATGCAGAGGACTGGTCCAGTGTGGGGGTGCTGTTCTGTCATGTGCGGGGTTTTAAAATTTCATAAAATAAGCCGGGGCGGTGGTGGCGCACGCCTTTAATCCCAGCACTTGGGAGGCAGAGGCAGGCGGATTTCTGAGTTTAAGGCCAGCCTGGTCTACAGAGTGAGTTCTAGGACGGCCAGAACTACAGAGAGAAACCCTGTCTTGAAACTCCCCCCCCCCCAGAAAAAAGCATAAAATAATGAACTATATACACTTAGCTTCAACTGACTCAAGAAACATATGCTAAACTATAGTATCTCATTAGACTCCTTATGCTATTAAGGAAATGAAATAATTTGATGGGATACCTATATGCTGTCTTTACAAAGAACATTAATCAGATCTGTGATAAATCACTACCTCGTACAAAATCTACATATATACCAAACCTTTGTTGGACATTTAAAGATAAGAAAATTTCTGGACAAGATGAAATATAAGTGATCTGGGAAGGCAGGGAGAAATGTTCTGGTAGGATTCTATGATATACTAGAACATCAAACATGACATGTATGTCCTTGTCACCTCCATTCTGCTTTCCCTAAGACCATGTTCCTACATTAACTATTTCCTTTAATGACACTCAATAGAATCAACATGACTCTACTGCTGGCTAGCATTCAACCCACAACTAAGCTGTCTCTTAGTTATCAATACTATTTAAGATACAGCTACAACTATAAGGTAGCTAGAATCATTCCTGGGTTGCTGGGAAGGCTTGGAGTATAAACCAGAATCACTTATGCCTACAAAGTATGGAACTATTATTAATCCTTCTTTTAATTGGAATTTACTCTGTCATCACAGGAATACACAGTGAAGCTGCTGTTAATCATGACAAAACAGTACAATATTATCTCCACAGAACCTGGTACCCCTAAGAAAAACATTTACAATCCACAGAACACATATTCCAGCTACTTGCTGCTTCTAGAACTTGGGTTTCCACATAGGTTTGTCTCATTGATAAAGACTAATTATCAGCAAGAACAGCAGGAATAAACCTAGACCTGGGCAGTTGAGGCCGAAGGCTACTGAAACCAGCCTAGGCGATGTAGGCTATCACATATGTACAAAGATCCAATTATGTAGATTTTGCTTTTGTTTTGTTTTCTTCAAGAGGTGAAAAAATCTGGCAAATATACTGAGAGAAACTTAGTTACCTTAAAAATTATGGCAGAGGCACAGGACACAGGGCAGGATCTCTCCATCCCCTCTTTTTGTTTTTGAAACAAGTTCTTACTATACAGCTCTGATATTCACTTGGGGGACAGAGGCAGGTGGTTTGAGGCCAACCTGATGGACCTACAGATTGAGTTCTAGGACTGTTAAACAGGAAACCCTATCTTGAAAACTCTTTTTAAAAAAAATTCAACATTTTCCTCATTTAACTGTTAAATGCTATATCCCTGCCAACAGCTAAAAAGAGATTGTATTAATGATGTTATAAATTTTTAAAATCAAAATTTCTTGAGGAAAAATAATTCAACACAATCTAGTTAAATAGGTCTCATTCACATGGCATTTTAACAATGTATCATATTTATCCAAGTACCTATAGTCAAGAGAAATGAAAATGTTAACAAGAGGGGAGATGTCCTTTAGGGGGCTGGAGAGATGGCTCAACTGTTAAGAGCACTGTTCCTTCAGAGGTCCTAAGTTCAATTCCCAACAACTACATGGTGACTCACAACCCTCTGTACTGGGGTCTGATGCCCTCTTCTGGCATAAAGGTGTATATACAGATAAAGCTCTCTGCGTATACATAAAATAAATTATTTTTAAAAAACGCATTTAAAAAGAATAAAATTAGCTTCATATTTTCTTTTCTTTCTTTTTTTGTGATTTTCCCTATAAATCCTGCTTATGCCTTGTGAGAGTGACTTCTTGTCAGAAAAGGTTTCAGCTTTACTGCAGATGCTGGCGTTCATATACTACAGGAAAGAGGAGTAGCCAGTGTCCACAGGCTCTAGACCCAGAAGCTGGCCAGCTCAGTGTGAAGTCAGGCTCCTCTTCAAGAGTTACGCTGGCTTGAGAACTCTGACATCTGCATATGTTTAGCCTCCGCAAGTAGTAAAGGCCATTTGTGAAGGGTCTACCATGTGCCCAGCAGTGTGAGGTGCTTTCTAAACACGCTTAGTAACCAATATTGATGAAGATTCCAAAGTTCTGAAAGAAATGACTTACCTGCTTTCATAATCCATTCAAACTTAGATATCTAGCTCTGGAGCTGTTTGTTTCACTATCCAGTTTGTTTTTCTATGGTTTAGAAGAACATATTTATGCCCATTCCTGCTAAAGACCAGATAATTCCTTTTCTGTCCCTAACAGTGAACAGAACTGGCTTGCAAAATAATCATGGATATGGAACTGTACAAGACATTTCTACACATGATGAAAATAGATTTATAGATATCAGCAAGTATACCATTTAAATTATGCATGGAACTTTCAAAAATAATCAGATATTATTTATTTTTTTAGGATTCAAGTCTTGGAAAAGAACTATATAATCTCTTTAAAGATTTATCAAATCTTAAAAGGGAGGGGGGCTGGAGAGATGGCTCAGCAGTTAAGAGCACTAACTGCTCCTTCAGAGGTCCCGAGTTCAATGCCCAAAAACCACATGGTGGCTCATAACCATCTGATGTCTTTTTCTGGTGTGTCTAGAGAAAGTGACAATGTATTCACATATTTAAAATAAACAAATCTTACAAAAAATATGTATCCAAGTATAAGCAGTAGTCTAATTTAAAGAACTGTATTCAGTACTTTGTAAATAGAAAAATATTCCATCCTGTTATACTGTTATAACATTTTAATATTTAAAATTTATAATATCTTTAACAATAACATTGACATGAATATAAAAGGCATTTGTAAACAGAGAAGCAAAATCATTAACTCATTTGTTTGTTTATTTTACTTATTGTTTTTCTGAGACAGGGTTTCTCTTTGTAGTCCTGAAAAATATACTCTGTAGACCAGGCTGGCTTTGAACTCAAAAGTCAGCCTGCTCCACCTCCAGAGTACTGGATTTAAAGTGTAGAACATCACACCCAGCATCATTAACATAATGTTAAAGACCCTTTTTCCACCTTAAAATAGAACCTGAAAATTTATAGTTAATTTTGTAAATACATACTAGGAGTTCAATAAATAACATCCTTAATTTGAGGCAAACAACAAATTGTAAAGAAAAGGAGCTAAGATAAACTAATCAAAGCTTTATTACTAAATTTTAACTAAAGATTACTAAATATCAGTTATCTCAGCCACACAAAAAAAAAATCAGAAAATACTGTTATCCATATAGCTACATGAGTCTTCTAGTGACACAATGTCTATCCTATGACCAATAAAATGTTCAATTATCTTTTGTCCTCTTCTCCTTTGTCTGTCCCCTTTAAAATTTTTATTGTTTGAGCGTTTGGACTGTATGCATGTACATACAACATACAGGCCTGGTAGTAGAAGTCAGAAGAACATGCCAAATCTGCGAGTACTACTGTTACAGTTGTGAGCTATCACCATGTGGGTGCTAGGATTTAAACTGGGGTCCTCTGTGAGAGCAGCCTGTGCTGTTAACTATTAAACCATCTCTCCAGCCTTCTCCCATTTTCTTCTTTATCAGGTTTAAATAGAACCCCAAGTTTACTAGTGAATACACAGGAACAAGAACTATCTATACTGACCATCACTTATGGCTAGAAGGCAAATGATCTGTTCGCGTGACTTTTGGCATTCCTCTCATTCAGGCACTTGCTTACTGAACTTTCAACACAATATAAATGACTCAAACAAAGAGTCACTGCAGCTAGGTTATGGAGATACAGCCTATAATCAACATTAGGAGATTAAAGGAAGACCAACACAAGTTCGGGGTCAGCCTGAGCTGCAAATGTATAAACTCTGACTTTAAAATATTTTAAAAGTCACTGAATGCCTACTCTGTAGCATACTAAGGACAGTAATGCCTTCAAAATCCCCACAAAGAGCTCTCAGTCTAGTGTAAGAGACAAGCGTGATTATGAACATGAAGAAAAGTCTAGGATGTGGGAGGCACAAACTAAAAACACGTAATCTTCTACTCAAAGACAGTGTTGAGAGAGGATGCCTGCATGAGGCTGACAGGCAAGTAGACTTTGCAGAGGAAAGGAGAGCTCCTCAGATGCTAATATTACAAATGAAAGCACTCCTATGACAGATCAAATCGTGAATCTAAGAAATCACACTTAAGCTTTGCTTAAGTTCTGGGAAAAGGGGTTGAAAAGGAAGAAAGAGGCCTGTCAGGGTCAAGCTATGAAAGACATCCCACTAAGCTTGTACTGAAAGACTGACTTCAGGGGCTGCAGAGTTGGCCAAGGAATCAAGAACATATACTACCTTTGCAAGGACCCGAGTTTGGTTTCTAACACACCCTTATCAAGTGGCTCACAAATGTCAGTAATTCTAACTCCAAAGGATCTGATGTTCTCTTATGGACTCCATGAGCACCTGTATTCATACATAGACATAATTAAAAATTAAAAACAATTTTTTAAAAAGTTAATTTAATTTCATTTTAGAGTTCATTATACAGCCAGACATGGTGGTGCATGCCTTTAATCCCAGCATTCAGGAGGCAGAAACAAGCAAATCTGTGTTCGAGGTTGGCCTGGTCTATAGAACTAGTTCCAGGATAGCCAGGACTACATGGAGAAATCCTGCCTTAAAACAAACAAACAAACAAACAAACAAAGACAAGGATGAAAAGGAAAGCTTGTTTGTGGTATGAACAGGAAAAGTAAGGAGGAAGGAAGGAGGACGGGTGGCATCTTGTTCTAACTAATCTCTGTAAAATGCCTTTGTTTTGCCCTAGTTTATTTAAAATATCAAAAATATCTAAGCCGGGCAGTGGTGACGCATGCCTGTAATCCCAGCACTCTGGGAGGCAGAAGCAGGCGAATTTCTGAGTTCGAGGCCAGCCTGGTCTACAGAGTGAGTTCCAGGACAGCCAGGGTTATACAGAGAAACCCTGTCTCGAAAAAAATCAAATCCAAAAGACAAAAAAAAAAAAAAAAAAAAAAAAAAACCAACCAACCAAACAACAACAACAACAAAAGCAAGTAGAATATGTATGTGTGTGTTCTCCTGACATAAGTGGTTCAGACACCAGCTCAGAGCCTAGTTTAACAAGCCCTTTACCCCAACACTTTAGCTCATCCTTTTCACCAAGTTGCTGTCTGGCTTTAAAAAAAAGTATTTTACTCATGCCAAAATACAGTAGATATATGCACTACAAATGTATACATCACGATGCACTGCTTTACAAAATAAACACATGTGGAAAGTCAGCATCTAAACCCAGATACAGAATGTTGCTGACAGCTCAGAATATTGCTAACAACTTATCTCCCAAGTCACTTCATTCCCCCTGTAAATGTAGTCAATGTATTCTACCACTACCACCTAGTATTAACTTTATTTTTGAAATTAATGTCTGTATACTCAATGATACAAGTGTGGCATGATACATATATTGTATGTACTTTTTTTTTAAAGATTATTTATGTTCCATATACACTGTTGTTCTCTTCATGTACACCAGAAGAGGGCATCAGAGCCCACTACAGATGGTTGTGAGCCACCATGTGATTGCTGGGAATTGAACTCAGGACCGCTGGAAGAGCAGTCAGTACTCTTAACCACTGAGCCATCTCTCCAGTTCGTATGTACTTTCTAGACTTGCCTTACATGTGTACAATTCGAAAAAAGGAGGCCTACATGCCACAAGCAGAAAGTAACCATTGTTTCCTATGCTCACCTTATAAGAGCCTGACAACCAAACAGCTACAGCTACATGTACATGCTCAGATCTTTCTTAGATAAAGAAAACATTTAGACTAGAATGATCAACTCTGGAAGCTTATGTCTTAGAAATGCCTTCCTATATTATACTCCTTTTTACAGTTGTAAACACCCCACAAATTGTCAATCCTGGGCAAATCAGAACAGGTGGATAAGAGGCAAAATGCAAGCAAATTTGCATATTTAGGAATTAACAAGAAATCCCATGCTTGTTCTTAAGTGGGGGTCAATCCTGTAGGCTGGCTACTGTTAGCTGATTTACAAAGTAAACAATATACTAAACTATATGACCAAATACAATTAGTAGGCTATAATTACCTGCTTCAGAAGCAATGCTTCACCCAGACGGTAGCTTCTTTGTGGGGGGAAAAATCTTAATTCATTTCCAGTATCTATGCAGTATGTAGCCTTCACAGTGGGTACGTAGTAAGTGCTGTCATTTAGTTTGGGAGCAGTTCCCCTATGTGCAAAGTACTGTTAGGTGCCAGAGACCCCATAATGGCTAGCTCATGTTGAAATGAACAGGTTCTGTTAGAAATGTAGCCAGCCAGGCACGGTTAAGGGCTGCAGCTGCCTGTTCCCATCAGGATTCCTGCACAGCGCGCTCCCAGTGGTGTGCCCGTTACTCCATCTCTTAAATGCTATGCTGCTCTCATGGAGCTCTAGCATGTAACTTCTTCTGCTCAGCAAAAGGAGCCCACTCCAGAATCTCCTGGCCTTGAAAATATGGTTAGCAAGAGTCTGGTGCACTTCAAAAGTCTTGGAATCCAGATTTCTGAGTATCAGAAACAAGACTCAATGGAAAACATCTGACTTTGCTTACCTGGCTTCAATCTTTCTCCAAGAGAAGCAGGAAAAAAGATGTTCCTGCCTGTATGTAAATGTGTGATTCCATACTTAAAAACTACTCTGGGGAAGAGTCTATGACTGAGCAACTGGATGGGATATAGCACATGGAATATCTAAATATACCCATGCGAAGGGCAAGATACACATGGAAAGTGCAATCATAAAAGGTGGGAAATACTGCCCTGTATTACTAGTCTGAAGTATTTACCCAGAATAGTAAGAACTTGGGAATTAGTCAGAGGAAATATCTGGGAGCACATCAGAGGCCAACCAAGACCATTACTTTGGAAAGCAGTATATTTATGACCCTTTGTTTTCCTTATTCCAGTGAAATAAAGGTGTGATAATGTGGTAAATATGGGAACATACCAAGCTGTGGACTCTTGCAGACTTCAGCAGCACTGAAATGCAACACTGTGGGCTTTGGCAGCTGCATTACATACTCTGAAATTCTTATATCATTATTCTGGTAAGGGCCTAGCACCAAGTCAGCTTGGGTTCTGATATGCTTAAGAATTTTTAAAAACCTAATAGTCATTACATGCTACAGGAAAGATTTCATTTCAGGTTCTTTTTAAAGGACAGAGCAATATTTCCAAGTTACTAAAGAAATACAGCATGCCTGTAATCTTAGCACTCAGGATTATAAACTAGAGGCCAGACAGCTAATACAGGGAAACCCAATCTCAAAATTAAGTGAGTGATGAGACTGCTTCTAAGGAGTCCAAGTGACTTTAATGGGGACCCTTTAAAGAGTTCTGGAAGAAGACTGTGAGTGCCTAGCAAGGAGCCTAGGCATGTGATAGGAAAAGGATGTCTGCAGACCTGAGGAAGACTGACGCTTCCACCCACTCCCTTTGCAATGCTGCAAGTTGTTCTGGTCTAGGGCTTGACTGAATCTTTTTGTAAAGTTTTATCTTTGTGTGCCTTAGCTGACCTTGTGAATGTAACAGCTGGAATATATATATATATATTACATGGAGCTCTAGCATGTAACTTCTTCTGCTCAGCAAAAGAAGCCCACTTGCATATATATATATATGCATGCCATATATGCCTTACAGACTAACCCCTAACCCACTTGGGAGAAGCCAGCATTTACTATTTTTTAAAAAGTCACTGTTTGACAAAAGATCCTCTTGAAAAAAAAAAAAGCCAAAGATAAAGTATCAGTTGGTAGAGTATGTGCTCCAATACCATATATATAAACTAGGTATGGTGGTACAGAGCTGTAATTCCAGCACTCAGGAGGACGACACGTTCAAGGCTATCCTGAACCTGAGAACATGAGAACCTGCCTCAAAAAACAAAACAACAACAACAAAAAAAAACCCAAACAACAAAAGTCTCAAAATAGTGATTATTTAATTGTAAAAATAGTCAATTATAAAGAATGAAAATTACGACCAGGCAGTGGTGGCGCACGCCTTTAATCCTAGCACTTGGGAGGCAGAGACAGGCGGATTCTGAGTTTGAGGCCAGCCTGGTCTACAGAGTGAGTTCCAGGACAGCCAGGGCTACTCAGAGAAAGCCTGTCTCGAAAAACCAAAATAGAAAAAAAGAATGACAATTACCTTGATATTTCTACTCTTAACACCAAGGTACCCACCCCCTAGAGATGTTGAGGAACCCTTCTTACTTCAGTAACAAGCCCATAAACAAGGTATTTGACCTAAGATCTCAGTCATCCCACAAAATAGTTTTCACACGAATACGTGGTAAGTGCTTACGAAAGACAACCCTTAAAATGGGTGGGGGTTTTTGTTTTGTTTTGTTGGTTTTTTGGATTTGGTTTTTTCGAGACAGGGTTTCTCTGTATAGCCCTGGCTGTCCTAGAGCTCATTTTGTAGACCAGGCTGGCCTCGAACTCAGAAATCTGCCTGCCTCTGTCTCCCAGTGTGTTGGGATTACAGGCGTGCGCCACCACCACCCAGCATTTAAAATGGGTGTTAATCAGAGCTTTACAGTCTGAATGATCTGCATGGCTTTACTCATGCAGAATTGGACTTACATATAAATTAGCTGAAAGATCAAAACTGAGGACTGACCGAGGCTGTAACTGGGTGGTCCAGGGCTTGCCTTTGCAAATGTGAAACTCTATTCAACATCAAGAGGGGGTTTGTTGTTGCTGTTTTACGGGTTGGTGGGATCAAGACTAGATCTGTTAACTTCCAACATTTCAGTAACTGCTATTGAGAGTGAGATGGGCGGTAAGATGGCTTAGCAGGTGAAGGTGCTTGCTAGCCCAGGCACCCACATGATGGAAGAAGAACCCCTAATAAATTGTCACTGGGTCTCTGTCCAGGTCTCATTCATGAGACTTTATCCTCTATTTCCCTTGGTGACATCCAAGAAAAAAAATACTAAAAAAGGCTATAATATAATATATATCTTTTTTTTTTCCCAAGACAGGGTTTCTCTGTGTAGCCCTGGCTGTCCTGAAACTCACTCCTGTAGACCAGGCTGGCCTCGAACTCAGCAATCCAACTGCCTCTACCTCCCAAGTGCTGGGTTTAAAGGTGTGTGCCACCACTGCCCAGCTAAAATATATCTTGATCATTTTGTGTGCCAGATTTCTTAAAAAGTTATTCTAAAATATTTCAAATTTCATAAAAAGTAACTATACAATAACTTCCATGCAAAGTCAATAACTGTATTTTCCTCTGATATAATTATTATTTTACTTTTATAAGTAGAATTTACATGACAAGGTGAACAATCTTAAGTTTTGATCTGATGGCTTTTCATATCTGTACACTCATAAACAACCACTATCCACATCCATACACTGATGTATATTTTCAGGAGCCTACATAGCTCTTCCCTGACCTCCTTTCCAAAGCCTGTCTACCAATGACCTTCAATAGGCATTATTACTCTCATTGGGTTTTACTCTCTTCATTTTGATTGTCAACATCAACTTTAATCAAATATATTTTAGTTAACCTGACCTCATTATAAGGAGGGAGTCTACATAACAAGAAAAAATCTTACATATTTAGAAAGCACAAAGTCTCAACATGCCTACTGGGGCAGAACAGAGACTAAGGATTCTGACAGAAAAGAAATCAATGGGGAAACTAGAAATCATTTTGGATTAAATAAATCCTAAGAAAGCTGTATTAAAACTGTTTCTTCAATTAAAGACTACAATCTGCATATGTACTAAATCATTTAGAAAGAGAAAAGTCAACCCAGGATTAGTGCATATACCTACAATTTTTTTTCTGCATGCCTAATCTATAAAACCCCACTGGAGTTACATTTTCTTTGTGGATGTGAATGCATCTGCATACAGAGGTCAAAGAACAGCCTCAGATGGCATTCCTTTGGCCCCATTTCCTTTAGTTTTAATAACAGTATCTTTCATTGGTATAGAAGTTGACCAAGCTGGTCACCCTAAATGGGTAACAAGCCCCAGTGATTGTTATGTCTTTCCTCTCCCTGATACTGAGTTTACAAGTTTGTGCCATCATATCTGATTTATATATTTTTATATATATTTATAAAAAACTTGGCATGGTAGTGCAAGTCTTTATTTCGAGTACTTAAGAGATAGAGGCAAGCAGAACTCTGTGAGTTCGAGGCCAGACTAGTCTACAATGTGAGTTCCAAGAGAGCCAGGAGAGATTTTGATAGATGGAAGAATGGAGGGTTTTAGATATTGAATCCAGGTCCTCTGACTGAGCCACCTTACCAGTCACACAAGCTACTCTGTCTTTAAAATTCCCAACCAGCTTAAGAGTGTGTCCCCATGTCTAGAAGCTGAAATCTTTCACAAAGAGCCAGATCCATCAAAGAAGCTTAGCACCTGCTGGTATAAGCCAAAGGGTTCCACAAATAAAGAGGACTCCGCCTTCCTCCTTTCTTATTCTTCTCTTCTTCCTCCTCTTCCCCCTTTCTCCTCTTTTTGAGACAGGGTCTCTCTATATAGGCCTGGCTGTTCTTGAACTCACAAAGTAGACCAGGTTAATCTCAAATTCACAGAGATCTGCCTGCTTCTGCCTCCCAAGTACTAGGATTAAGAGGTGTCCACACCACTACTCCTGGCTAGTTCCTCAACCATGCCTGGTAAAGATTTTTGTAAAAGCAAAAACATTCACTGTATCTATAAAATGAAAATGCAGCTGAATAAGAAATTTGGAGAGAGATCCATATATTATCTCTCATATAGCTTTATCAAGACTCCAAAATAAAATTTTGATATAGTAGTAAGAAGACCCCAAAGGCAAAGGACTCAGTCCTAAAAACTTCCTGGAAGAAAAAAAGAAAAAAAGGTACTGAAAGCTAATGTGCATGTGGTTTAGAAAGAACTTAATTCTTCCTTTTCTCTTTGACTCCAGTCTTCCACTTAAGATTCTATGAGGTATTTATGGCTAGACTCTTCTAGAGGTTACACTTAAATTTTATAGAATATTGAAAATAATATAGCAATTATATAGCTGATTGGTACAGAATAGTTTATTTTGCATTGGTTTTTCAGTGCTAATAGTCAAACTCATGGCTTCCTAGCTGTCTACCACAGTTCCATCACTGTTTATTTTGAAAACATGAATCTTCACCTAAGAGTTACTGTCTTTATGATGACTGACAGCTCATAAATGCTAATTGACAGATTAAGCTATGTATAACAGTCTAGCCTGATCTAATTGGACTCACAAGGCCCTGGCTTTAAATCTAAATCTAGCAACACAAAAATAAACAAAGTGTCACCTCAAGTCAGCACTGACCTACATTCTCATCTTGTCATGGGACCATCTCTAAGGTGCCAGGGGCACTTCTAAATACCAGAGTTTTTAGAAAGATATTTAGTCCATAAAAATGTGTGTGTGTGTGTGTGTGTGTACATAAGCATTTAGGGCCCACTGAGGCCAGAAGCAAGAGTCAAATCCTGTTCTAATTAAGTTTCTATTGTTGTAATAAAGACCATTACCAAAAGCAACTTGGGGGTGAAGGAAGGGTTTATTTATCTTATATATTCATTGATGGAAGCCAATGTAAGAAGCTGGAGGCAGGAACAAGAGAGACCATGGAGGAATGCTGCTTACTGGCTTGCTCTTCATGTATAAGAAAGCTCAGACTACTTTCTTATATAAGACAAGCTGCCCATTGGTAGCACCACTTCACAGTGAGCTGGACCTTCCAACGTCAATTATTAATAAAGAAAATGTCCTACAGACTTGCCCACAGGCACTCGGACAGAAGCATCTTCTCAAGTGAAGTTCTCTTCAGACAATTCTAGCTTGTGTTGAGTTGACAAAAAATCCAAGCAGCATAAAAATCCTAGCACTGGAGCTATAGTGGTTGCAAACCACCTCTCCTGGGTGCTAGTAGATGAAGGTTGGTCCTTGGCAAGTGCCATGATTGCTCCTCATCTTCAGCCCCAAATGAGAATTTATAGGACTTAGTTTTTAAAATTTATAAATTCAAAGACTTTTGATACCACCCCCACAATATATGTACATTATAATTCTCCAAACAGACAAAACTTATACTAAATATTCACATCTAAAAAAATATGTTATAGTCAATTGTATACTAAACACATATAGACATTTATATATATGCACATCTTTGTGGTATTTCTGTATATATAAAAAAAAGTCATGATTCTTGACGTTCAAAGAGGAATCAAAATCTTTTAAATAGAAGTTCCGTTGTGTGGAGGGGCTTTGCCTGAATGTGTACATGCAGCACCTGTAGAGAGTGTTGGAACCCTCTGAAAAATATTGTCAAAATTTGTTTTTAATCCAGTGTGATGCTGTATGCCTTTAATTCCAGCACTAGGGACTCAGGGGCAGAGGGTTCACTGTGAGTTTTGAGACCAACCTGGTATACATGGCAAGTTAAGAGGTCGGCGAGAACTAGATGGTAAGAAGGACCTTGTCTCAAAAAGAATTTTTGGCCTTTTAAGCAAAAGTTCAAACTTTGAAATTTTTGTATAGTATACTGTGAGTTTCATTTATTACCAATGTTATATAACTTGTTTAACAGATGTGGTCTAAATTGCTAATGCATGATGTCACAAAAATAACAATCAGGTAAAAAGTCCATGCAATGGATATTTTCTTGTCTTTTTTTTCAAGGAATTCATGTATTTTATGCATATGGGTATTCTATCTGCATACACAGCTGTATACCAGAAGAGGACACTGAATCTCATTGTAGACAGTTGTAAGTCAGTCACCATGTGAGTGCTTGGAATTAAACTCATGACCTCTGTAAGGAAGAACAGCCAGTGTTTTTAACCACTGAGTAATTTCTCCAGTTCTCATGAATGGGTATTAGTAAGACACAGTACATAAAATTCAGATATCCAACACCTACATAAAAATACAGGTGCAGCAAACACATCTATATTCCCAGTGCTTAGAGACTGCTGGCCAATCAGGCTAGTCAAATCAGGTCAGCTCCAAGATCAGAGAGACCCTGACTCAAAAAAATAAAGTAAAAATTGATAGAGGGACAAAAACAACAACAAAGCCAGGCAGTGGTAGTAAACACCTTTAATCCCAGCACTGGGGAGGCAGGCAGATCTCCATGAGTCTGAGGGCAGCCTGATCTACAAAGCAAGGTACAGGATAGCCAGGGCTAGACAGAGAAATCTTGTCTCAATAAAATAAATAAAATAAAATAGCTAAACAGAAAAATTGATAGAGGAAAGGACACCCAGTGTTGACTTCTACCCAAAATGCATGCATGCATACATACATGCATACATATAAAATACATCACACACGTTTTTGTTTAGTGACTTGTTTTGTAGTGTTGAGGGTGAGAGGGCTCAAATGTGGACTTAATCCATGTTAAACAAGTACTTACCTGTGACATACTTCAGCCCAGAAAATCTTACTGGTTTTTGTTGTTTTTTGTTTGTTTTGTTTGTAATGTTATCTTAGGTAGAGCTAGTGCACATTGAGTAGCACAGCGCTTCCCTCACATATACAAGGCTCTGGCTTCACTGCTCTGCACTGGATGAGGAAAGGGTACTGAAGTTAACTGTGTAATTATACAGATTTACTATATTTTAAATTTTCCCTAAATCTTATCATTCTGGGGCTCAAACCCAGGAAGAACATCACTGGTATTTCATAAATGGTCTATTACACATTGTCAAAACTTTAAAATTTGTCTAAACAAATTAAAATATTTTAAAATTTATCCTTTTTCATTTCTGCTGCAAACTAAGAACAAATAAACCTCTGCAGACAATGCAGCAAAAGACCTTCAGACTCTGATTGTGTTTCTGACTGAAATAACCTGCTTCTTTCTATGAGTATGGAAACTGAGTAACCAGTGGCATAATTAAAATTGGGCCTCCTGGCTTCAACTGTATTCTCTGTATTCTTCAACAGTGATTCTCTGCTAAGACACTTGTTTAAAAAGTCTTACACGTACACTGCAAATTTAGCCAAATTATTATAATACTAATTGTAACTGAAATTTCTGATATATGCCAGAAATTTTTTATTACTCTCATTTAACTCTCAAAAACTATAGTGATAAAGAGAAGTATAAATTTCCATTTTGCATGCTGAAAATCACAATATTGAAAACCACTTTATATATAAAAACAGATCACTAGCCTAAAGTATACTCACACAAATTCAGTTTTACACATAACAGCAAGAAAACAGCAAAAAGAGAAGTGCACTAGATATAACCAGACTGCCTTGTATCCAGTATCAATCCATCAGCCACTAAAAAGTTCTGACAATAGTCCAGAGTGAAGGACACATCACCCGCATACTGATTTTCTCTAAACTCTGCTCCTATGCAAATTAAGCGCCAACCTCAGTCTTCTCAGCTTTATCACACTAAGCCTTGACAACAGCCATCATTACTGTCCAAACTCCACTTTACCCAGGCAAATGACATATGTCGGGCCTTGATTTCTAGTGTCACTTTTGCCTGCCAACATACAAAAGGCTTCCATAATGCCTTTGGCTTTTCTGAAATACCTTCAAGTCACAAGGCAGCAGCTGACACTAAATCTATCCTGAAGTTGGACACTTGGCCAAAAGCCCAAGCTGAGTGGAGTTGAAGCTTTTTGAACTTTATTAAAATCATCCCTACCTTCTCACTACCAATTAAAATAAAATCTTCTCATGAGCAGCCACGAGTTCTACAATGATCCATCTAGAGGGAATCAGTCACCTTTGATTAGAGAAAAGCAATAAGTGTAGCAGGCCTGGTAACTATCAGAGCCCCAAGAACTGACAACCGGTTTTGATCACTTAACAGCTGCTTCTCACTTCACCTGTCAGGAAGACTAACTTGAAAGCTATGTGCTTCCTAGATGGTCATTAAGGCCTTATGAAACTTCTGCCAAAAAAACCCCAAACCAAACCAAACCAAAAACCATTCTTTTCAGGATGGAACGAAGGCAGTGTTTATTGAGTTAAGTTTTCCTTACTAAGATCTCAAGCTTTAATCAGAGATTCAGAAATAATTATGAAATGGCTACATAAGAATTATTTGGGAGATACATATATGCATATATATAATACAAAATTGAATATTAAGTCTGGGGATGTACATAGAAACCTGCATTACTACCAAGTTGCATTTCCCACTATTAACACTTTAATATAGAATGTAAAGTCAGTTTATAAACTGTCTGACTACTTGTCAGAAGTCTGACTAGCTTGGAGAACTTAGAAATTAATACAGAGGATAGGAACTTAGCACAGTGATAGAAATGATACCTGCCTTGTACATGAAGAACCTGTTAAGAGGGATGGGGAGGGAGTCAGTGAAAGCAGGGAGCTGGGGGTCCTCTGTAAAAGCAGCCAGTGTTCTTAACCTTAGAATCCCTTCTCAAGCCCTACGGCTTTATATTCATAATTCATCTAATCAGTTTAACCGAACAGTTCCTGGTACAGTTAGTTACTTAGAAGACCTGTTTACTGAGCATAGATAGCCTAAGAATTAATTTAACAAAGAAAAGGAAAAGACCTGTGAGTATGCAAAATTTAAAATATCTCAAACACATAAAATCTATATTAACTGTGGGATAAAAAAGTCAGGTGGTCCTTGGAGTATTTTGACAAATGCTGAAGTACATATTCCATTTGAAGAACAGAAACAGAAACTGTCTTTAATGCTGGGCCAATTTGCCATCTTGGTAGCCTGGCGTAACAACTTCCTCTTTAACTATTGCATCAAATAACAAACAAAATGTTCCCAAGAATTGCATTTATGAAAGATGTATTACTTTTAATTATGTGGGATTTGGGGGCTGTGAATGTGCATGTGGGTGGCAAAGGAGTCAGAGTACTCTGGAGCAGAAACCAGCTGCCCATTGTGAGTGCTGGGAATAGAACTCAGGCTCTCTCTCTCTGCAAGACAAGCATGTGCTGCAATTGCTCAGCCATCTCTCTACAGCCACTTAAATTTAAATTTCCAATTTCTACCCTTACTTTGGCAAAATACCCATAATATTTTTAAATTTAAATTGTAATGTATTTAGTGTGTGTGCACATACACATATTCACATTAGTATATGGGGAGGGAGAGCAGTATGTATGTCGTGAGACAAGTGCAGATCCTATAGGAATTGGCTTTTTCCATGTGAGTTTTAGAGACTGAACTACAGATATCAGGTGTGGCAGCAAGCACTCTTACCAATGGAGCCATGTTGCTGGCCCATTAAACAATAAGCTTGGGAAGCTCTGTTTCCTCCTTCTCAGTACTGAAAAAGACACTGTATTCGGCAGACTTCTTTCTGAGCATTTGCACTGCATTGAAGTAATATATTTATTCAGCCTAACTTAAAACTAGACTCAGAGAAACCATACTGGATCACTTCCAAAGGTTAAATTCATTCAATATTTGTGTAATTCCTCGTTTGACAATTTCTTTTAGAAGTTGTAATTACATAAGCAGAGTTACTACCACTAACTTGCGTTTGCAATTAGTACAAAATTTGGTGAAGCCTAAATAGCTCCTTTTGCAGGAACCATCACTATCCAATTCAACTTACAAAGAAGGTAAGACGGCTGGCAGCAGCAGTACCTAATCACTCCTACCAGATGGAGACCAGGTAACAGAATTCCATTACCCAACTCCCAAGCAAAGTGCTGGCTGAGTTATTAAACTTTATAACCCATATTTGCTTTCAGAATTCTGTTTTATGTGAATTTTATGTGAAATATTTAGAGAGATAGTCTACACCTTTGCATAGGGTTTTCAACTATGTTACCTATTTTAATATAATAAATGAGGTTGGCAATTATATTCTCACTTTACAGATTAAGGAAAATGAAATGTATGGGAGAAGAAAACCTTACAACGTGGTAAAGCATTAATTTAAAATGTCTTTTAAATATGTGTACATGCCAAGTGTGTTGGCACACTCCTGTAATTCCAGCAACTGTGAGTTTAAAGGCAGCCCAGTCTACACAGAAAGTACTAGACTAGCCAGAGCTACACTGTGAGGTCCCATTTCAAAAAAAAAAAAAAAGAAAAGAAAAGAAAAAAGACAGACAGACAGAAAGAAAGAAAGAAAGAAAGAAAGAAAGAAAGAAAGAAAGAAAGAAAGAAAGAAAGAAAGAAAGAAAGAAAGGAAAGAAAGAAAGAAAAGAAAGAAAAAAAAGAAAAAAAGAAAACCACAAACACACAAAACCCTATACAGATATAATGCTAATGCAATGCAAGGCTATTCTGATCAATTTTATTAATAAAATTTAAAGAATGGTTATAATTGATTTTAATAATGTAGATCATTTTGAAATAGCATAAAGATATTGCAAGTCATAAGTTGAGGTTATTAGGTTTTTAATATTGCTAATTTTAGTTCTTAAAACCATTCTATGAAGCACATACTACTTCTAGTTTATAGAGAAGAAAACAGAAAGAGATGATATATATTTTCCTTATTCTACAAAATTAGTGTTCCAATATCTCTGCTCTTGTATAATATTGCTTTTGCAAACATGCAACATAAAAAAATTTAAGCTTCGACCATTGTAAAGGAATGATAAAGAAAACCAAGCATTCATTCAATTTGGATCAGTTTAATACAATTAGTTGTTCTAATACAATTTAGTTTTCTATTTTTGCATAAGCCAAGAGCAATGACTAGAGAGAACACAGCAATTTACACATGCATTAACTTACAAAGTTGTATATACAGTAAGTGTTGTCACACATTTTCAACAGAAGATAACACTATTCATCCATGTCTGCACACTCCTGTCACTCCAGTAGACTGTCCTGTCAACACCCTTCTGCTCTATTGGAGGTACCTTTGCTTCTCAGTCTAGTGAAGATTCAACTAAGTGTTTAAAACCCAGTGAAAATCCAACTAAGCATTTAAGTGACGTTT